>NC_092374.1:115104726-116310795 GCF_030028105.1 Mobula birostris | reverse complement strand
CTTGTAATGCTGCTATACATTCTGCAAGAAGAGCCAATTTTTCCAATATTATTACAGAGAATAGCGGTGATTCAAGAATATTGTTCTCAATTATAAACTGATTGTTGAACGCTGCTCCAACCAATAGTGTCCTCAGTCAAGCATCTGCCACAAAATGTGAGGGATTTGCGACAAAATTACTTCCATTAGGCAGAGCATAACTACTGCTGCTGATAACCTCTACAGCAAATCTCATAAAAAGTTGGCAACCATGTCAAAATTTACAAACATTTCTGATTCAGAACTTTATAAGATTTTAACTAAGAGTAAGCCATCTACTTGCTTCTCAGTCCTGTCCCTACAACATTTTTAAGTACTCTTTTATCAGTGTTTTTAATTCTGTTAGAAAAAATATTAACACATCCCTTGAAACTGGAGTTTTTTTTTCCCAGATGCCTTCAAAAGTGCAGCTGTTGAAAACCTACTTAAAAAACCAAACTTTGATAGTGAGGTTCTAGTTAACGACGGGCCTATGTCAAATCTTCCCTTCTGGAGCAATATTCTTGTGAAAGTCACTTTCAACCGCCTCAACAACTCTCTGAATGAGAACAATATTCTAGAAATGTTTCAGTCAGGTTTTACAGCAAGCCACAACACAACATTTTCAAGGTCTTATGCTCAGCACTGATGACAACAGGGTTCTAATTCTCCTAGCGCTAAATGCTGCCTTCGACATTATTGACCACAGCATTCTCTTAGATTGCCTTGAGAACTGAGTTGGTCTCTCTGTAAGTGCCCCTAATTGGTTTTGCTCATATGTCTTAGAGAGAATTTTTTTTGTCTGTCTTAGAGACCAATTTTCTAAGATGTACCTTTTGGCTTTACTCAAATAAGCTCTCTTGGTCCCCTACTCCACTCCTTATACATGCTTCCCTTAGGAGACATCATCAGAGATCATAAATTTGATTTCCACAGTTAGGCAGATGGCACACAATTGTTTATCTCAGTTGAGCCTAATGATAACATTCTATCTTCTCTGACTCCTGGTTTAGCTGTAATAAACAAATGGATGAGCAATTATTTCCCAAAACTAAATGAAGATAAAACTGAAATGGTCCCAAAGCCAAAAGGGATAAACTTCTTGATAAACTTGGGAACTTGTAAAATAGAAGTAACAACACTGGGTGTTATTGTTGATTCAGATTTGAATGTTAAATCCCACATAAAGAAAGTTACCAGAATCAGCATTTCTACACATAAGAAATATTGCAAAGGTATATCCATTTCTGTCATGTAACAATGCTGAAAAACTAATTTGTGCCTTAAATTGAATAGCCTAGATTACTGCAGTGCACTTTTTTACTGGTCCTCCAAACCAATCTATTGACAAATTTCAACTTATTCAGAATGTCACCACTAGATTGTTAACCAAAGCCAGAATGATTACTCTCATACTAGCTACCCTGCATTGAACTCCTGTATCCTTTAGAGCTGATAGCAACATTCTCTTACTTGGGACCAGGGAACATCAGAGAATCACTTTCATTTTATAATCCTGCTTCAGCTCTCAGGTCTTCTTCCACAGGTCTCTCAAATTTAAACAATCTTCCAAAAAAAGCAGGTCAGCTTTTTTGAACTATGCTCCTAAACTGTGAAACTCAATACTTAAAAGTATAAGGGATGCAGACTCAATCAACAGTTTTAAACATCAGCTCAAACCTATTTGTTTAGACTTGCTTTTAACTAGCATCCTTTTTGTCTTTTATTTTCAAATTTGCACTTTATCCCTTTGTAAAGCACTTTGAGTTTGTATGAAGAGTGCTGTATAGATAAATTTATTAATAGTAGAATTCTATTGTAGCCATAGTATTTAATAGCTGATGCAGTATTCTTTCTGGATAATGGTGACTCCAAAAATATTGACGGTGGACAAATCAGCAGTTTCAATAACATGGAATGTCAAAAGAATGTTAAAATGAATTTCCTTCTTCGCAATGGATATTTTTTGCTGTTTTTTTGGACTGCAGATGTCACCATGTTGGAACATTGTTTGGATCTTACAGGTATGGATTGCTTCATTTGGTGAGGAACTGTAAATCTGGTTGATCATTACATGATCAGCAGTGAAATCCTTATTTCTGAACTTATAAAGGAAGGAAAGTCAGTGGTGTAGCAACTGAAGATGATTGGGCATAGTACATTGCCCCGAAGAACTCCTGCAGCAATGTGCAGTGATTGGGATGAATTATCTCCAATAATTACTGCCATCCTTGTTTTTTTTTATCAGAGATTGACTCCAGTCATTGGCGCATTATCTTCTTTGACTTTAGTGGTACCATGCAACACTGCATCACTCTTACCAAACTTCTGAAACTGAGCTCCTTGATCCAAGTTTGGAAAAAGGCTGCGATGGATCCATTAGGTCCAGAGAAAAACCCAAAGTGGCCAACTGTGAGCATATAATGCGTGAGTAAGGTATGCTGGTAACACTGGCAATAACACTTTGCTGATGACTGGGAAAACACTACTTCGGCAGTAGTCAACCGGAACGGGATTTTTCTGTTAAAGTGATTGGTATCTAGACATCATTATGTGTCACCTGTTGTTACAGTGAGCATAGTAATAAATTTGTCAAGCATTTATCAGATTGACAACAATATTTTCCAGATGTTCTCGCCAACTAGTACAGGCTAAGTAATTTAATTGATCTGCTTTTCCTAGTATGAATCCAAACATTATGGTAGTCACCTCACTGAAGATATATTGAAGTTTTTAAATGGTCATTCATTTTTGTGCACTAACCTAGACACAAGGATGGGGGAGGGGAGAGAAATATGAGGTGATTTTTTTTTCTCTCAAGGGGTCATGATTGAACATGTTTAGTTAGTCAGTTTCAGTATCACCACTGCCAGCTCAGAAGGGGATGTGTACATAAAGATCAATGAGTTAGATTGGATGTTCTCTGAACAATTTCGCACATGGGCATCCTAATCATTTTGGAAAATTAATGATAGGCAGGTTAGTTAGATTTATTCAAATGCTCAGCACTTCTGAATTCTCTATCTGTTGTAGATAACTTCAGTTGATTGCTAAATATCGAAATTATCACCACTCAAATCTGACTTCATGGGCTGTGATGTGGAGTAAACATTAACTTCCTAATCTGTGGGTTTTCAAGCTCTATCAGCCAAATATTATTCAAATAACGGGTCAGCCATTCAGTACTGAATCAGAAAATATGTCTTTGTGAAGTGGTGGGTGAATCACGGGGCATCTCTACTCAAAAGGGGTGAGGAAGATTGGTTGCTGTCTATATTTAAGAAAGGGATCAGTAGATTTTTGAACATGAACAGAATCAAGGTACATAGAGTAATTCTAAGAACGTAATGCTGAGGTAAAAGACCAGCTATATACTTACTGAATGGCTGAGCAGACATTAAAGTCTAAATGGCCTATTTCTGTTTTTACTTACTATATTCTTATGTTATGTTCTTAGATCCCAGGGGTCTACATTTCAAATTATTTAGGCATTTTCACCTCACTTTTGACTTGTTTCTCCTTGTTATTGTATGTTAGACTGCAGTCTAAAATTGAACCAAGACTAAGGTGGGACTTAGATCTTGATATACTGTAGCACATACAGCAAATCTGTGAATTGGCAAGAGCACTGGAAAACAGACAGCTGGGCTTATTCACTTATAAAATGTGAGCTGCTTAAACCAGGTGAAACCAGATTTAACCGGCCCCAAATAAAATGAGGATTTTACACTGGAAAAAGTTGAGAGAGGGCTGCTGCATCCCAAGCATTGGCTGCTGACGTTCATTGCTACATTTAGTTTGAATAATAGATATTCTTTATTCAAACTGGAAAGAGTTATTTTTCACAAGCAATCATTCAAGACCTGATCTTAAAATGCTATTCAAGACTCAAGATCGTTTAGTGTCATTTCCAGTTCACAAGTGTGAAAAAGAATGGAATAATTGTTACTCCAGATCCGATGCAGCACAATAAAGAACACAATAAGATAAAGAAAACATTAATAATAAAAAACATAATAAATATAAATTCATGAGATAACTTATATACATAGATGATGTCAGCTCATCTCTTCATCTTCTGTTCTCAATATCTATTCCCTACTTCTTCTCAATTTGTTTTTTCTTCTGTGTTTGCACAGTTTATTGTCTTGTGCACTTTGGTTGTCTGCCCATCCTGTTGTATGGTCTTCCATTGATTCTATTGCGTTCCTTCGATACACTGTGTATGCCCACAAGAAAAAGAATCTCAGGGTTGTATATGGTGGCGTAGTTTGATAACATTGGACAACAATAAGTTTGCTTCCTGGATACTTTTGGGTGTATCTTACGCTGATCGTGAAAATTATCATGAAACTTCCCTATCACGTACCATGTTTTTGAAATCACCTATATTTGTTATTTCAATTCATAATTCACATAAATTAAAATGTTGCCCACAATGTAAGCTGAAAAGTTTTCTATCTTGTCCAGGAATGCTTGGGTATGCTTAGGCAGGGTGGATGCTGCATGGTGGGACAGGTTTTAGGAAGGTTACAAAAGCATCACACACGCACCATTCTATGCATTGTGTTCACATGTATAGCAGTTTGCCATCACGTGGATGCGCATGCTTTATCTGCATAGCAAATTGTGTATAACTCATTATAATAAAGTAGCTGTACTTTCAGGAGTATTTGTGATAGCAAAATGTCTTGTCAATGCTGCAACAGCTGTGATTCTTTCTGTTATATTTGTGATTGAATATAGACTTAAATCTTAAAGAGCATAACTCCTTATATTAAGAAAGCCTATGAGCTCTACTTTGGGGGTAAAACTGGTGACCAAGACAAAGCCTAAGCTCCTCACAGCACAAAGTGGGCTGTCGATCTTAGAACTCGGCTCAGTGGTATTCGGAAGTCAATATCATTCGCTGCCCCAATGATGTGGTGGGTGCAGAAGAGTCATGAGAGACTGTTACTTCAGTCTGACCCGTATGTCTGGTTTCTCTGTTAAAAACAAGAAATCCATTGAATACCCCAAATTCCCTTCAGCCATGAGGCCTGTACAATACATGACAACCATCTTCTAGTACTGAAGCCACCAGAGACATGGAGTCCAGAGGAGGCAGATGAAGATGCCATGATGCACGAGCCAGAAATGGAAAACAATATGGATACTGATACAGATTTTGAACCCGTTAGGATGAGTGAGCCTCATCTGATAACTCAGTCTAACTTCAATGACCTGGTCAGAGCCTTGAGTTTGTCAAAGGCAAAAGCAAAATTACTGGGTTCAAGACTGAAAGGATGGAAAATGCTGTCATCATCAGCATCAGGTGCCGTGCCCAGTTTGAGCTTTGACTGCCATGGCACACACACTCCTGTTTCAGGTCAAGTGGATCAATTCATTGGTATTCATTTCCAATTCTCTGGCTGATGTCTTCATCATCATTTGTCTTTGTCTTCCTCTTGCTTTCTTTCCTTCAATCTTTCCCATAACTACCATATATTCTAACTCCTCTTTGCTAATCACATATCCAATGAAGTTACGTTGCCTTTTCATGATCTCATACATTATTTCTCTTTTTGTGTTTGCTCTGTTCATGACATCCTCATTAGATATTCGTTTCATCCATGATATTTTTTGCATCCTCCTCAAAAACCACATTTCTGCTGCTTCCTCATGTTACTAGATATTGTCCAACATTCTGAGCCATATAACATAACTGGATAAACATAACAATTCAGTACTCTGAGGTGGATTGTCATTCCTATTTTAGTATTGGTTAGTATACTCTTCATTCTCGTAAAGTTGTCTTTTGCCATCCCTATTCTTCCCTTGATGTCCAAGTCGCACCTGCCATGTCTTCCCCATTTATTCTCAGCCTGCAGATAGGATTCTCCTTCTTTTTGGATATCACCGTACATTCTGTCTTTTTGTAATTGATAGATAGACCCATTTTTGCACTTTCTTCAACAATTATATCAATTAAGTTTTGTAGTTCTTCCTCCGTACTTGCAATTAACACAGTGTCATCTGCATATCTAAAATTATTGATGTTTTCACTGCCAACTTTGATTCCCAATATGTCTCTTATTTTTTGTAATATTGTTTCACTGTACACGTTAAACAAATCAGGGGAGAAAACACACCCTTGTCTAACACCTCTCTTGATTCTCGTAAACTGACTCACTTCTCCATCTATTCTTACAGCAGCAGTTTGTTCCCAGTACAGATTTCTGATTAGGCGGGGGTCTTTTGAATCTAGATCTAGAGTTTTCTGTAATATTTCAAATAACTTATTGTGCTTCACTTTATCAAATGCTTTTGTGTAGTCGATAAAACAAACTAACAATTTTTTTGCTCTTGAATAGCTCATTCTGATAGCATCCCTAACATCAATATCGCGCTTCTTGTACCTCTGTCTTTCACAAAACCCCATTGTTGTTTGCCTATTTCAGTTTGTATCTTACTTTTAGCTCTTGTCATCAAAATTCTTAGAAGTATCTTGGTGATATGACTCATTAAACTTATGGTCCTATGTAATTCACATTCTAATGCTCCAGCTTTCTTAGGAAAAGTGATAAATACTGATTTTTTCATCTCTTCTGGTATTATTCCGGTCTCATAAATGTCATTGATTAAATCAGTAAGTTTTTCAATTCCATAATCTTCAAGGGCAATAATTTGTTCTATTATTAATTCATCAGGACCTGCTGCCTTTCCTTTCTTCATCTTATTTACTTCATTATGAACTTCAGATTTTAAAATACTTGGACCTTCAATGTTTTTCTTAATTTCCGGTTTTTTGCCTCGATCGTCTTCAAACAATTCCTGAATATACTCAGTCCATCTGTTCATAATCTCATCTTTTTCCATGATAATGGTACCATCCTTTGCTTTCAAACATCTACCTCTCTGAAGGCTTTCAATATTTGAGACAGATGTTTCCCAGAATAACTGAGGCAAAGATTAAAGAAGGCATTTTTTGTTGATCCACAAATCAAACAAGCAATTCAAAGTTCTAGTGGGACCAGAGAAAATTGCAAGGAAGGCATTCAAGGATGTTCTTGAAATTTTTATTGGCAACCACAGAGCACCAAACTACATGCGTCTGGTGACAACATGCTTCAAGTATAGAAAACCATGAAATGCAACATGTCACTAAAGATACATTTTCTGGATTCTTATTTAGACTTCTTCCCTGCAAATCTGTCAGTGATGAGCATGGAGAAAGGTTTCACCAGGACATTATGGTAATGGAGAAATGGTATCAGGATGACTGGAATCCATCAATACTGATTATTGTTGGACAATGAAGTGGGAAGCCTCAGACACTGAGTACAAACAAAAGTCATCAACAAAACATTTTTAGTTTAGTTGAATGATTACAGAGCATCAGCATCATTATGTAATTAAACACATTATATTCAATAAACGTCAATTTCTTGCTTCTACAAGTTCCTCCATGTTACAAGTAGTCTGAAATTATACTTGTGTTCAGCCTCAAGTGGTCTACCATACCCAAAAAAAAAATCCAGAGGAAGAAACACTTCCAAAAAAATTTGCTGTCTAGTGTAATAAATTTACTTTAAACTTTCTCTGTGAAGTGACTGACAGGAAATGATAAAGTAGTGTTGAATGGGGGTGTCGCGTGATGGGTTAGTGGGTGGAGGTCTTGATTAGTTTTACTGCTTGGGAATGTAACTGCTTTTGAATCTGGTGGTCCTGGCAATGTATGCTATTTGTCTCCATCCTGATGGGAGTGGGACAAGCAGTTCATTAGCAGGTGAGTGGGATCCTTTATGATGTTACTGGCACCTTTCTGTATATATGTCCTTGAAGGCAGGTAGGCTGATGCCAATGTTGCATTGGGCAGTTTTGACTACTCATTATAGAGGCTTCCTGTCTGCTGCAATGCAGTTTCTGTATCATGCAGTGATGTAGCTTAGGATGCTCTCTACTCCACATCTGTAGAATGATGTGCATATTGATGTACAACTGCATTTGTAATGTTTTATCCTTTGGTCTCTCCCATTTAATCAGGAGTTAAATAGTACTTATCTTCTTTCCACATACACACATACTGAGTGTAGATTTTTTCAATTGCATAGAGTTTCGGGAAACAGATATAATTTAATTCTGGCAACAAAATGGCAGACAGAACTTGTGAAGTTTAAAATTGCGAAGATGTTTTGATTTTGTTATTTGCTATCCTATTTTACTTGGCTCTGTATTTAAATGGGAAGATGTTATAAACAGTCTTTAATGAATCTCATAGAACATTGAAAGGTTCATCTATTTCTTAGGGTTTTCTTATATCTCTATAATGACAACAACTCTTTCTACCTATCACTGAAACATCATCTGCAGCATAAATTTGTTATTTTAGCTGTGATTATTGCAATGAAAACTTGGTCAGTTTCTCACATTCCACCCTCCATAAACTTAAAGTCATTCATATTGCCACTGTTTTGTTGTACCAAACGCATTATGCATCAAGTATGTGCTCACTAACCAGCATTATCTTCCAATTAACCAATATTTTAACTTAAAAGCTTCCATCCATATTTAGAAATTCCTGTAAATTTGTTCAAACCTTGATATCAGTACTTATCCAATAGAGTACACTTGTTCATTACAGTAAACTTATCCAATACAGTACATTATTCATTACAGTACACTTATCCAATACCGTGCGCTTGTTCATTACGTACAGTTATCCAATACAGGTTTTTTTTGAAGCAATTCCTTTGATGAAGCTTTGAGTCCTTCCTCTAATACACTCTTATATACAGTATCTCTGTGACAAATATATTTGATAATTCTCCTATGAATAGCTCTGGAATGTTTAAATACTTTAGAGTTGGTGTTGTATCAAAGTGGATTCAAAACATTGAATGAATACTTCCATATATTTCAGATGCTGCTTGGCATTTCAAGAGTTGAACTTTAATTGTATTTTATATATTGGGTTATCGAGATAGTTGAATTACTTTTCCATTACATTCAGAAAAACAAGTCTTTAGGGTACTGTGATCAAGCCTCCAGAGATTGTGAGCACTAGACTAATTCAATATCACAGACAAGAGAAAATCTGCAGACGCCAGAAATCCAAGCAACACACACAAAATGCTGGGGGAACGCAGCAGGCCAGGCAGTATCTATGGAAAAAAGTACAGTTAACGTTTTGCGCTGAGACCCTTGTGTTGCTTCAATATCACAGTCCAGACCTTCAAGGGTAAAGGCCTCCCCGCCACTGAGCACATCTACAAAGAATGCTGCCACAAGAAAGCAGTGCCCATCACCAAAGACCACCACCATCCAGGCCAAGCTCTCTTCCCACTGCTGCCATTGGGAGGGAGGTACAGGAGCCTGAAGTCCCACACCAGCAAATGGTTATCACCCTTCAACAATCAGGCTTCCTGATTGTGAATACCAATCCACTCCCAGTCAGTGTAGATAACATTGAACTGATGCCACAACCTATGGTCCTAATGAGAGGCATCTGCTCTAAACCTTGACCATTTATTCCATTCCATAGACGCTGTCTGACCTGCTGAGCTCCTCCAGCACTTTGTATGTGTTACCCCACAACCTCACTTCCATGGATGCCACAAATCATGTTCTTCATATTATTTAATTTCTCATATATTTATTACTATTTTTATTTGTTTTTTTTAATTGTACAGTTTGCCTTCTTTCGCATATTGGTTGGTCACCCGGCTTTGTATGTAGTTTTTCAGAGATTCTATTGTACTTCTTTATTCCACTGTGAATGCCTGCGAGGAAAAGAATCTCAAGGCAGTATATGGGGACGCGTAGGTACTTTGATAATAAATTTGCTTTGAACTTACTTTGAACGTTCATGTAATAGTCAAAATGAACACCATAAACATAGAGTTAACGCGTACAGTAATCAAGGAGGGAGCCGCACAGGAAATGAAATACAGCTAACATAAATAATCTCAGTATTATAAACTAACTTCTAAAAATTTAATATTATAATGAATTCAATTAAGTGTAGCATTGATAACAATGGCGAAAGACCTAGATAGTTGTGTAAGAGAAGCAGATAGAAAAACAAGCAGACTTGATCTCTTATTTGACAGTTTAGTTTTGGCATTGTGTCATGTGCAAATGGCTTTTGACATCTTGGTTGAAGGGTGACAAACAATCTGTCATGTTTCCAAACAACATGCACAAAATGTACCAAAAAGGCATGCCTGTGGAAGGAGGATGAAGATAGGTCCTTATCAAATTATGCTGAACCACCTTGAAGAGCCTATCAGTGTTCCCTGACCAGCCTTGTTCAGCCAATAACATGGGAGGAGGTGCTGTGGTGAAGTATAGGTATCAACTATTTCCATTAACTTTCACTACACTCCACTCCAATCCCACAGCCTCACTCAAACCACTGCCCTTCCCTCCATTCACCCCAAGGAATAAAAAAAAACATCATTAGGCCCTGATAGCAATTTGTAACAGGGGTAGCAAGGTTTCAGATGCTGTTTTACACTTCAAAGACCTAGGAAGAATAAGCCCTTCCTCTACATTTAACTTCAGAGCCAGATTAAAATATTTTATCTATTCCAACACAGGAGGCAATGAGATTAGAAGGATGGCTAGTGACACTAATGGCACCAAGCGGCAGGCCAGGCAGAAAGGAGAAAATGGATTCAAAGGCCCAGAATTAAATAATGCTTTGGGGGCATCGTAGGAGGAACAATTATGAGCATTGGAGAAGGGCAGAATCAAAATGGTAGGGGAAGCAGGAGTTCCCTTTTCCGTTATCTTTCTACCTGCACATTTCCAACATGCCCAATATGATGTCACCATCAGACGCACATTCCCTTCTCTTAACCTTTCCGGGTTCAGTCTCAACCAATTACATCACCGCTTCCCATACAGTCATATGAAATCCCACATCGGTCTTTTTTATTTTCTTCTTTCCTACCAACCAGTGTCTCAAACATTCTCTTCAAGTGAAGCAATGATTCCTTTTTGTTTGTTTGAGATTATGGAGATATTCGTCATAATCCTTCAAGAATCACTGGAGTCAGGAATGGTTGCACAGTTCTGAAAGATCACAAATGTCACTGCTCTCTTTAAGAGAATGAGGCAAAAAACTGAGAAATTATAGGTCAGTTAGTCAGACTTCAGTGGTTGATAGGATGTTGGAGTCCATTATTATGATGAAGTTTTGGGGTTCTTGGAGCCACATGATAAAATAGGCTGAAGTCACACAGAAGTGTAAGGAGAATGAAATAATTGCTGCTCCGGATCTGATGTATCACTACAAAAACACACACACACACAAAAGATAAAGAACAGAATAATGATAATTTAAAAACACACCATAAATATAAATATATAGGATAACTTATATACATAGATTGATTATATGTCCAAAAAGCTAAGCTAGGTAGAGATAAATAGGAAATAATAAATTAGTTGAAGAGCTAGTGGGTAGTGGTGTGGATCTGCCTTCCTGCTTAGGGAAAGTAACTGTTTTTGAATCTGGTGGTCTTGACATGGATGCGATCCTCCTTGACGGGCATGGGACAAACAGACCATAAGCAGCGTGTGTGGCATCCTTTATGATGCTTCTGGCCCTTTCCCATCACCTTTCTGTATATACATCCTCGATGGCAGCTAGGCATGTGCCAGAGATGTGCTGGGAAATTCTGACTACCTGTTGTAGAGCTTTCCTGCCCACTGCAGAGCAAGTTCAGTACCAAGCAGTGATGCAACTTATCAGGATGCTCTCTGCTGTGCATCTGTACAGTGACCTGAGTATGGATGTGCGCAAAGTCTAGCTCTCTTTAGCCTCCTCAGGAAGTAAAGTTATCAGTAAGCTTTCTGAATTGCGTAGGATGTGTTCCGGGACCACGAGAGGTTGTGTGTATGAGCACATCCAGAGGTTTGAAATTGCCTGCAGTTTTCACTGCTGTGCCACCAATTTAAAGGCGGTGAGAGTTCTCCTGAAGTTAGTAACCATCTCCTTTGTCTTGTTTAGAAGAATGAGGAGGAAATCTCAGTGAAACCAACAGAATATTAAAAGGCCTAGCTAGAGTGGATGTGGTGAGGATGTTTCCTATTGTGGGGGAATCTAGGACCAAAGGGTAAAACCTCAGAATAGAGGGGTGTCCCTTTAGAGCAGAGATTAAGAGGAGCTTCTTTAGCCAAAATATGGTGAATCTATGAAATTTACTGCCACAGAGAGCGGTGGAGGCCAAATCATTGGGTATATTTAAAGTGGAGATTGATATGTTCTTGATAAGTAAGGGTGTCAAAGGTTATGGGGAGAAGGCAGGAGAATGGGGTTGAGAGGGAAAATAAATCAGCCATGATTGAATGGTGGAGCAGATTCATGGGCCAAATAGCCTAATTCTGCTCCCATGTCTTGTGGTCTTATCTAAGATATGTTATTTGTTGTTTATAACATAATCTCCTTAACAATGGGAACACAAAATATAGAGTGGGAGATTGCTTTGCAGAAAATTTCATTCAGTTTGCAAGGACAACCCAGAGCTTCCTGTCTCCTGTTACTCATTGTTCTTTGTGGAGTAAATCTGCCAAACTTCACGTGACTGCAGACCCCCAAAATGGTTGACTCTAAACTGGTCTAACAAGCCCATCATTTCATGGACAACAAATAAAATCTTGGCAGTGATATAGAAATTCTGGAAAATTATTAAGAAAAGAACATAGAAAGGAAAACAATTTCCCTCTCTGCTTCCCAAAATGTTTTAGTGTACAGTTAAAAAAACTAATCCTCCTTGTTTGAGTACTGCTTGAGCCTAATCTACATAATGATTATTGTACACTCTCCAAGGTAATGACATACTTATTAAATCAATTACAGCAGTAAATTTCAATTTTCAACAGATGACTTGATATGTGACCTATTATTTGGTCCATTTATAAAGTAAGCTCCATCAAACATTGTTTCCTCGGTCTGAGTTAATTGTATTAGAGGACCTGATAGAATCTGAAAAATTGTTGTTTACTATAAAGTTGATAAACATGATGTGTGCATGTAGTTTAATTCCAACAGTTATACTGTCACAGTAACTCTGAGAGATGAGGACTAAGGAAACCTCTTAGATGGGATACTTTTTTTTTTATGAAGAATGTTCTGCAGGACTGTTGTAGTTTTAAAATCTAAGGATATCTTCTCCCTGCCAGACTTCTCAGATAAAGGACACTTAGGGATTATCTTTGGAAATGTAATGTGATGTTGGAAGATGCAGAAAACCTTCCTGAAAATAAAGGAAGAAATCACTCAAGGCAGAATCACTATTTACATTCCCAATGCAGAAAGAATGTATGATCACCTTATGCATATTCAATCTCCACATTCCCATTGTGGATGCATTGGTGTAATTGCCCAGATACATTGAAGGAGCACCAAACTCAATGTCAACAATTTCTTTTAGATCTGGAAGAGCAAGAACCAAGTCAAATTCACATGGAAAGTTACTGAGATGAGACCATCTTCTTTCCACTCAACGTTTTCACATTTGGAGAAAAATGTGGCTGCATTGTTAATTTAGGATGACTCAGACTGTATCATAGAAATATAAAAGATTGCAGATGTTGGAATATGTAACAAAAAAGAACAGACTGCTTGTAGAACTCACTGGATCAAGCAGAAAAGGGGCAGTTGATACTTCAGGTTGACAGCCTGCATCAGGAGAGGGTTTCTGAGAGTGCAACAGGCTTGGCAGGAGATAAGTTGGGATGATGGGCAGATGGAGCCAGATGGTGGAAGGAGAAGGAAATTAGAGACAGGCTAGTGGAAATAAGTAGAAACAGATAAGGAATGGAATGATGGGCAAATAGAACCAGATGTGGGACAGGGGTTATCTGAAAGACAAGCCAAAGAAGAAACTCAAAGTGCACCATAACTGCAGTAAACCTGGGCAAGGGGCATTCTGATGCAGTATGCTCATCTGGAAAAATTGCGAGCAGAAATGCCTTCACGCCAAACAATGCATTGACATTAGGTGTTGCAAGCTGTAGGGAACTGGCTCAAACATTCCTGAAGTTACACCAAACTAATCCTCCATGAAAAGGAACACTTCCTCTTTCCACAGTGAGTTCCAGATCAGAATATTCCCGAGGAAATGAAGAATATCCAATACTGACAAACTGAGAAACCCCTGCTATCAGTGCCCAGCCTCCTCCCTGAAGACAGAATCAGTGAAGGAGAAGACCACAGGGGAACAAGTGATGAAATGGTAGGTGGTGAAGAGAAAGAAATTGCAGCAAGCAACTTCCAGAAGGCAAATGACCCTTAGAGAACATCAAAGTGAGTAGAAAATCCAAGAGGTCAGCAATTTCTACTTGCCCATAGATGAAGCCTCACTAGCAGATAAACACTACAGACAGAAATGTCTGAACAGTTTAGATGGAACTTAGAAAGCCAAGAACATGTGAGGGATGGATTCTGCCCAGTGATTGCCAGCTGTGGGAGATCAGAAGTAGTACTGTACCTAATACCACCCAGGTCTCAGGGAGACCAAGAATGCCATCAAAGAGCAGAGACAGATTAAGTGTCAATGGTGATGGTCTCTCCTTAACCAGAGTGGAACCCAATCCCAGTAGGAGATCAGAACCTATATCTTAACCTGGAACACGTGCTACAGTTTAGACAAACCTTGGGCATGCCCAGAACATTTGATCAAGGAAATACAACTTTAGGCTGTACTGCATTAAATAGGATATGAGGCAGACCACAAGTGTCACTGTGCGCTGAGGTTCTATTGGTACCTGGGGTTATAAAGAAAGAGCCTGACTGTTCCGTTCTGTGGATCTTGTTGGACTTCCCGTCCTTTGTAAAAATGGTTCTGTGAGGAACCACATTTGACCTTATGCTCACCAAGTGCAGCTCAGCACGGAATGTTCTGGAGGCACTGGGGAGAAGACAGAGGATCCTGTAGGATGATTTCCGAGCAGACTGTCCAAATAATTTATCACAATGCCTCTTCACCATAGATCATAAACAAGCACCGAGAACCTGCCTGTGCAGTCTGAACCTCAGTCTCACCACTTGCTGACCTCAGCATGTTTGTCTCACAGATTGTGTGTTAGGCCAAGCAGGCCGAGAAGTGGTGTTGACACATTGTACGAGAATATTTTGATTTGCCGGCACAATAAATATAAAAAAGGCATGTCACAGTTATTTTTAACTTTAGACATTACGAATAAGGTGTATTTTGTGGGAAAAAATAACCCATCAATTTGTTGCTGAATCAAACACTAACATGAAATAACAGAAAATCTATTACACAACGTAAAGTTTTTGGTGCTATTGATTCATCTGCTCATAAATATTACTTTTAGTATTTTTGTCATTAATGGTGTGTTGACCACTATCAATGCCAAAATCTAATATCCTTCTTTCTTTCCTCCTTGACTGTGTCTCACTAAGGCTTCTTGTCACTACATTTGGCAAACTACCTCATGTTGGGGTAACTATTCTCACAGCACCTCTGGAATTCAACTCTTTTGTCCCTATGAAACCACAAGGGAAGCCCCAATGACAATGGTTCTTGTAGAACCTATTAGCTCTGGATAATTGTTATTATAACCATTATGTTACTACTAACAGAAATAGAGAGACATGGCAAGTTATTGGATATTGAGTTGTTTGTCATTAACTCCAACATGATAATCTTCCACGCTATTAAGCCGAAATAAACTAATTGTATTTTTTTCTTCATTCAAAAGTTTTCAATTCACTAATCCATTAATTTATCTCATTTGCCACTCACAATTAATATAATACCAACCCAGCTCATAATTTACACCAATGCTGTTTGCCTTTTGAAAGAAAGCAATGTCAATAGATATCAACCAGTCATCTACCTGTATTCCTACAATGTCACTGTGCAATTATTATCTCCCAAGCTCAGGACTACACTCATGCCTATAGCTGGCCCCTCACATCCCAAAAATTCTCACTCAGTTCTTTCTATCCCTCACTAGCCTTCATATCCCAACATGGAATATAAAGGATTCATATATTTCAAAAGACATTATGGAAACTTAGAATATTTACAAGATAACTGATAGTTTAATTGATCCTATTTGTCTCTTGGGCTTCTGTTTCAGGTCAGTATTTGATAGCCCAGTTTCTAGACATTTTCTTAAGTAATGCATGGATGTTGCTCCAGGTGCAATGAAGATTTCTCATATTTTCTTTAGATACAGAAAGAGGTTATTTGGTCTATCAAGCCTGTGGCAAATCATAAACTCACTCTCACACTGTTATTGGCTTACACTTCTTTTTTTACGTGTCAGACTATCTGTGGGCATCTTTTGTATATATTTTCTGCCCCTTTTTTGCCTTTCCTGTAATTGTGCTGGGTGCTATTCTTGACTCGTGTTTGGTTTGTAGTTGCTTGCTACCTGGCTCCTTTTCTCATTTTCTCTGCCAGCTCTTCCTTACTGTCAGTCAACCCTGGCCCAAGCATGGTTTTGTCAATCATTTCAATGCAGCAACATAAATTGAGGAAACAAATAACAGCAGCAAATCACATCCAGAGGATATATAATCTGCTGACCTTAATCCGGTCTACAGAAATTCTCTAAGAATATACTTCCATAGACCTGGAAATGCTAATATGTTATAGCTTTCCATTAGATTTATTTCCATTAGCAAATCATTACAATATTTGTACCCGTTTAAAACATACTGACTACTTTTATGTTATCTTCATATTTCTAGATTGAAGATACAGTTAAGATGGCCACATGATAAAATGAAGTGGCCAAGCCTATTAGTTTTTCCACTCTTGTTAGTTTAACTATTTACATGCATTGGTCATGCTCTGGCCTTCCTGTCAAAGCATTAAATTATCACCTTTGTGTTCGAAATACATCTATCTTAAAAACAATCTACAGATTACCTAAAAAGAAGGATGATTGTTCTTTCTTTGCTTGCCCTCCCCCTCCCTCTACAACTGGAGCCATTGTCTCAATCTTCCCCAAAACAACTAAAACTATGATGAATTGGTATTTTGTTGTGGAACTGAGTTACTACATTTAACTGTCTAATAAAAGTGAAAATATTTCATTGAACAGAAAGCATTTTGATATCTCATGGGTGAAGTTGCTAAATATGCAGTAACATTTCTGTCTCCGTCAAACATAGAAAATGGAAAATAGGTGCAGGAGTAGGCCATTTGGCCCTTCAAACCTGCACCGCCATTCAGTATGATCATGGCTGATCATCCAACTCAGAACCCTGTACCAGCCTTCCCTCCATACCCCCGATCCCTTTAGCCACAAGGGCCATATCTAACTCCCTCTTAAATATAGCCAATGAACTGGCCTCAACTGTTTCCTGCGGCAGAGAATTCCACAGATTCACCACTCTCTGTGTGAATTAATTTCCTTCCTTCTCAAGAGAATGACACCTACTCCACAAACTTCAGTACAAAAGAAATCGGATTTTCATGAAAATATAATTCAAACAATAATCTTCAACAAAAAATTCTCAATGAAATAAAACCAATTGAGCTGAATGTTACGGATGATGTTGCAGATAGAAGTTCTTTAACCTTTCAAGATAAAATTTATTCATTGGATAATACTTTTGGTACAATCTGATGCTGTGATAAGGTACTGAATGAATGTAAGACTTCCTTTCTTTAAGAATAATCTTATTTCCCTCAATCACCATATTAAATAAAAAAAATTCCCAGATTTCTCCTGCAGTTCAGCACAAATCAAATGAAACATTATTGAAATGAAATAGCGCATGTTTTTATTTTGCATATTATTTTCAGCACCACACATTTTTTGGTAATTCCTGAAGAAATATGTAGTTGGTAGTGTTAACTCAATTTTCCAGTTGAAAATAGCAGATAAATATTTATTTGGTGAAAAATAAGCATGATAAATAAATTGCGAGCTAGTCATCTTCACCTACAATTTCCAATTTATGCTTTGGGTAGGGTTAATACTTAAAAATCATCAGTGAAAGTTATTCACTGCATTGCTGGACATTTCAATCTATTTTGTCATCTTAATCAAAATTTTCTGATTTTTTTTCAATTTTATCTCCTATTCAATATATTCAAGTAACAATGTAAATTATAAATCATCCAAAACTACAAATTACAATATGTCATGAATAATATAATAGGTCTTAAATGATAACCATTTTATTGTCAATTAATATACCCATTATATTGTATCCCAAGGGTGATATTCTGTTCAATACCACTTAATATCCATTGACAGCTGGTTGAAAGCAAGTGTTAATTTAACTAATATTTTGGGAACAGTAGCTTGAATTACTACCATTTTGCAAAAATATGAATACATTACTGGAGGAAAATGCAATGCTTTTCATTTCAGAAAAGCTCTTCTTTGTCTTGGATAAAATCTTGCTTATTAATTTCCTTCCTTCTCAAGAGAATGACACCTACTCCACAAACTTCAGTACAAAAGAAATCGGATTTTCATGAAAATATAATTCAAACAATAATCTTCAACAAAAAATTCTCAATAAAATAAAACCAATTGAGCTGAATGTTATGGATGATGTTGCAGATAGAAGTTCTTTAACCTTTTGGTGTAATATTTAATTACAATCTCTTGAAATATTTAATTAGAATCTGTTCATTATATTGCACTCTAGTAAAGTGTCTTTATTCTCTATTTTTCCCCAATGGTTAGGCACATATTCACACTGACAACGACCTAAGATTAATATCTAGCACGTAGCACTGCAGTTGGAAAGTACCTGCATTAATCTGAAATCACCATTAATATGATAGAACACCAGTGGTGATGTATTTATTCCTTAACATTTTTTCCCTTTAAAAGCTTGGTGCTTAAGTTGAAGGATGTGAACATAGGGAACTGCACGCTCTTTTCAGTGTTTTGTAGCAGTCTCAGCATCAAACACTCTGTGAAGTTTACACAAAAATAGAAAATAGTGAAGGACTCAGCAGGTCAGGCAACATCAGAGGGAAATAAAACAGTCAATATTTCAGGTCAAGGACCCTTTCTCAGATATGGTGAAGTGAGAATTCATGCTTTTTTTAAGTTGCAGAGAGGGAAAAAATGGAGAAAATAAAGGGAATATCTGTGATAGGGTGGTGGACAGAAGTTGTCAGTGTAGCAATTACTTTTAAAACTGGCAGTTAGAGACAATTTGAAACAGAAACAAGTTAAAATAGAAGGGAACTACAGCCAGGTCCATAGAGAGAGTGGGAAATAAGTGGCTACCTGAAATTGCTACATTCAATATTATGTCCTGAGGGCTTCAACAACTTTCAAAAGAGGTGCAATTGGGCAACACTGGAGAAACATGTGAGGTCAAAGATAGAGCGTAAGAATAGGTGATTATATTTTCTTGACTTACTTTGCACTATGGCTCAAAACCTCCACCAACTCCTCCTCCAAACCGATTTTCCAGGAATGTTGAAGTTTATAAACTTTAGCCCAGAGATAGAATGTGGCAATTCCTAACCAAAGTAACTAGCTGAAACTCCAAAGAATCTCAATTGCCCTTCTCATGCCACTGTTTTCTCTGTGAAGACCCCTGAAGCAGAAGGGTGAAATGGTTATTTTAGTGATTATGTTAGTCATATTGTTCATTTCCACTGCCGAAATATTAATTGCATTCTAGAGTACAGATGACCATGTAAGTGTATTGAAGGATATTTCTTCCACTATGCTGAAACTAACCTTGGTCATTATGACAGGACTTGAAAATAATTTACAGCCTTATAAATGATATTTTCCTCACAATTGTATCCATTTTCTATCAGTCAACTTGCCAGAGGCAACAAATACTAAAACTATCCAAGTATTCTATCATTGTAATTATTGCACATTGTTTTCAGAACTGCACTTGGATGTCTAAATGTCACCCAAAACCAACGGTTATAGTAACATTTAAGATGGTGATGGTAGATTTTTTATTGTCCTTAACTTAAACTGCTGGTCCCACACAGAACCCACTTTCTTGTCAACCTTTCAGTTTTTCTCTTCCCTTTCTGAACAGGGTTACAGAGGTCACATTTCAGTCTGGACAGGTTCCTGAAGGCCTTGCTCATACATCATCTCTTAACTGAGATGTGTTACTGGTGTCTGCTCACTTAAGCAGTAAGCCATTGAATCATCAAATTCAAACTTCATGACTGCCATTTTTCATAAGTCCATCTTAATTCAGTGTTCTCTTTTCACTCCATCCTGAATGTTCATGCATACCAACTACACTGCCAGTGTCATGCAGAAATATATACTGTAATGATAGCAAAAACCACCTCACTATTTCTGCTGCTATCATTTCCAGTAGAGTGCCACAAAGCACACCATGAATTGCCAAAAATAAATGAAGCAATTACATGCAGTAATCAATAATCTAACCTATTTTCTAGATAGACCCTGACAGGTTCACTGTGATTAGCTGTTTGGGAACCTCTTGCTTAGAAAATCTCATGACCTGGGCCCTGAACCACTAAATGCAGACAAGAACAAGAGTGATAAAATAGAAGTATAATATATTCGAAACACTCAGAAGATCTGCATTATGAATAGAGAGAGAAAAACAGAGTTCAAGTTAAATTTCTTTATATCAGATTAAATAATAGTTCCTCACAAAAGCTAGAAATATATTAATTTATGTTTATAATGACCAGACAAACTTTGCAAAATGTGTTCCCCCAAACAACTTTCAAAGATGAAGTGACAGAGAATTCTGGAGAAACTCAACACAACAGGCAGTATCTATGGAAGCAAATGGATAGTCGATGCTTTGCATTGAGATTGATTCTTTATCAGGACCTTACATTTCTAAAATGTTCTCTAAGAACTAAGATTCTTAGTACTTCAACCTTAAGACTATAAAGCTGAGTATCTTACAAAGAGGTCAAAAGCGAAAGAGTCTCTGAGCCTGCAAGACAAAAGGGAGAAGGCCTGTTGAAAATAAAAAAAAACAATCTTCAGAGAAGCATTCATGATATTTTTAGTAGCATAGAGATGATGATATGAAAAAAAAATCAGGATTTCAACAAAATTGGAGAAGAAATCCTTATCCGTTAATTGGAGTTAGGATTTGAGCTGACGACCAGTTTGGGGGTGAAATCTGCGGATGTACAGTGGAGCCACAAAGGGGAAAGGAAAAGTTTGGATGACAAGTATTGGACTTATCTTACTGCAGACACAGCTTAGGACTGTACCAGTTGTCGTTGTCGTTGGTAGGGTTATGTGGGCGTCACTTGACCTGCCACCAAAATCTTATCACTGACGACTGAATTTCCAGACTGACACAAAAATGAGTCAGAAATAGTCACCTACTACATTTTAATCCATCCAAAGTGTCTTTTCAATTGTATTGTGTTGACAGAAACAGGACTGCATGATCTGATTTCTAGGTCACACCATTTAACCAAGTTCTGATCAGATTTCCAATGGACTTAAGCACATGCAAGCAAAAGTTACACAGAAGATGCATGGCATAGGAGTTTACATTCTATATTTTTGTATGACACAAAGGTAACTTTTTGTAAGAGTGGGAGTTGAGCCACTGTATGAAGCCATTTATCATTTTAATCCTGCAACTGATGAAATGGCATTGTTACTTCTTTATATGGTGGTTGCAGACACACAATATCAAGAAGAGCACCTACATTTTATTAAGCAATTGAATTAAACTGGTGAACTTACGGGAAATGTAGGGGAGGAAAAGCACAAGTCTACAGCCCCACCAGTAAACAGAGAAGGAACAGACAGAAAATGTGAGTCAGGAAGCTTTCATTGATCAGAGTCGACCATGAATGTTGTGGCCTAGCTGACTAGGTACACAATATGGAGAGCAAGCTGTTGCCAATGTAGCAAGCTCCCCTTCTCCACACATCTGCTGAACCCAAAGGAACGGCAGAGACAGATAGAGCTTGGCACCAGCAGTATGGCAGGAGTTGCCAGTCAGTGTTGAACTCAATGTTGGAGTTCCTTAGGGACTCCAGTTCTGGACTTTTCCTTGGGGGATTTATTCTCGAAGCACTCTCCATGCGTGGGTATAGCTGCAAGGCAGTGGAGGTTTGAGACCAGGGTTTTCCTTCTCCTAGATGAGCTGCCAACCATGACTGACAAGCCCCATCTGCCCAAAGTGATTGGTTTTAAGGCATTTCCCCTTCCCCTGTCAGTAGAATCTGTTTGCCGGGATTAGTAGCTAAGCCACACGTGAAGGCCTGGAGCTGGACTCAAATGTCAGAGGCTATTTGAGGTGAATGCTGTTGGGAGCATTTAATAGGTAGTGGGAGCTTGTCCCCATTATCATTCCCCAGCTATAACAACTTTAAGGTATCTGAGTCACATGATACTGTGACAAACAGCATGCAGACACTTCAACCATGTCAGCACAAAGAAAATTCCACTACTTAAAAGAACATACAGAAAAATTTTGAAATTAAACTAAAATAGAATACTATCTCACAAACAGTACTAGAGAAACATACGGACGAGATAGAAATTGATACGATCTTTCAAATCTGCAACTGTCTGGAGGTACATTCATGAAATGCTGAAGGAACTCAGCAAGTCAGGCAGTATCTATGGAGGGAAATAAAGAGTCAGGTTGAGACCAGAAGTCAGAATAAGAGGGTGGGGGAGGTGGGAGTACAAATTCAGAATCAGAATCAGGCATGTGTCATGAAATTTGTTAAGTTAGCAGCAGCAGTTCAATGCAATACATAATATAGAAGGAAAAAAATAAATCAGTAAATCAATTACAGTATATGTATATTGAATAAATTAAAAATCATGCAAAAGCAGAAGTAATATATATTTAAAAAGTGAGGTACTGTTCCTGGGTTCAATGTCCATTTAGGAATCAGATAGCAGAGGGGAAGAAGCTGTTCCTGAATTGCTCAGTGTGTGCCTTCAGGCTTCTGTACCTCCTACCTGATGGTAACAGTGAGAAAAGAGCATGCCTCCCCAATCTCTTCCTTAATAATGGACACTTTCTTTCCGAGACACCGCTCTTTGAAGATGTCCTGGATACTTTGTGGGCTAGTACCCAAGATGGAGCCAACTAAATTTATGACCCTCTGCAGCTCGTGGCTTGCAGTTGGTAGATACAAATCAGATCAGGAGAGAAGAAAGGTTGTTGGGTGGAAGAATGGAGAAGTGAGAAGCTGGGTGGAAGAGGTAAAGGGCTAAAGTAAAAGGAATCTAATGAGTGAGGGAAAAGGAAGGAGGAGGAGATCCAGAGGGAGGTAATGGACATGTAAGGAGAAGAGAAGGGGTGAGAGTACAACCAGAACAGGGAATGGAAAAAGAGAGGAGTAATTTCTGGAAATTATATAAATTGATGCTCATACCATCCGACTGAAGGCTACGTTGACAGTAAAAGAGGCATTGGACAGGCATGTAGGAATGGGAATGGCAAGTGAAATTGAAATGGGTAGCTTCTGCCAGACAGAGTGAAGAGGCTCAATGAAGTGGTCCCTTAATCTCTGTTGGGTCTCCTGGATGCAGAGGAAGCCGCTCTGGAAGAACTGGATCCAATAGATGACCCCAGCAGACTCATGGGTGAAGAGGTGCCTCACTTGAAAAGACTGTTTTTGGCCCTGAGTGGTGGTGAGGGTGGAGATGTAGGGGCAGATGTAGCACACGTCACACTCGCAGAGGTAAGTTCCTCCAGCATTTTGTGTGTGTTACTCAAGAATTCCAGCACCTGCAGAATCTCTTGTGTTTAGGAATTTATATTGTTGGAGTTGATGTCTATTGCTTTGGAAGATGGTGACAGATTAGTTGCTGCTCCAGTCTGTACTTAAGAAGTGGCGTCAGTCTCAGGAATATAGTTTCTGGATGGATCACCAGCATTAATAAACTCATAGCAATTCCCAGAATGCAAGGTGTTTCTGACTTCACATCACAATTTCTATACCCCATCAGGTGTATATGTCCCAACAGTCCAATTATCTCAGTCAGGTTCTTTCATCTAAACTTTGCTGTGGTTAAAGTACTCAAACATACCTGGTGGAATAATACTGCTGACATTGCTTCATGTCAGCAAACACCCTATTGCCTTCTTTGATCAAATATCAAAGGTATAGGGAATAATGGCTTGCGTCCTAGGAGATTTAGACAGGTCAAGACTGGTACCTCCACTTTCATTCAACACCATATTTCAATCTAATAACGCCAGAGGCTTCTGCTGACTGGGCTTGCAAAGGATCTTTTCATGACATCAGTGGGATTCTTGGATTTGCTACAGGATTCCAGTTGTGCAAAAATGTTGTTATGAAATCTCCATTTCTTGCCAAGCCCTACGTACATAAGCCATATACCACCTGGCATCACTGGAATGCATTGCAACCATTTCCAGAGGTAAATGAATTGACAGTACTAATTTGACAATTACCACAGGAGTGACACAGAACGAACAGGAAGCAGTAATTTTGGTCAGTGAGAATCACCAAAACGAAGAAAACTTTGTGTCCCAGAAATCTAGGAAACTGCAGAGAAAACTACCACACCTTGTGAAGCCTTACTGTGAAAATCTTGGACAAATGGTGGTTGTTGCAAACTCTATAGACGCAATCTTTTTAACCAATGCATGTGGAATGAGCCGTTGATGTTAATTCCTCATGCAATACAGCTGGTACCACAAGTTGCTGCCCCTTGTTTACAAAATCCCCTTGGACAGTTCATTCAGTGAGGTGGAGAGATTCAGGTACCTCTGCCTTGATCCTGGACCAGCCTAGATGAATGATTAAACACAGCTGCTCCTAAACCAGATGATCAGCTGTAACATAATTAAATTGTTGCCACTGGGGTTCTTCAACAAGAAGTGATTTGCTTTGATTAATTTCTTTCTCATGTGTAAAACTATAGATATTTGACAGATGTCCTCTACTGAATGTATCTGCCAGGACCACTTCTCCCCTTTTATATGAAACTCTCAGATTGGATATTTTAACCACATATTAGAGGGGAAATTTCACGCTGGAATAGTATAAAAACCCTAGCTCGGTCTCAACTCGAGTACTAGAAACACTTCTGGTCATTGTAACACAGAGAAGATGCAATTTCAATGCAGAGGCTGCAGAAAAGATTCATAAGAAAGTTGCTAAGTTTGCAGAATAATAGATTTACCAGGGTAGGGTTATTTTCTTCATAACAGAGAAGATTGGGAGGAGATCTAATTAAGATGTACGGCGTTGTGAGATCTCTGACCAGGATAAATAGGAAGGATGCATTCTCCTCAGCAGTGAGTTTTATAACTTTAGAGTCCCAGATTTTCGTTAATTGGTGGAGGGTTCAGAGGGTAGTAAAATTGAGGAGAGGAGAAGATGGCAGTGCGACGCAGCTCGCAGCAGCCACTCTGGTGGTGATGTCTGTCATTTGTCAAGTAGGGTGCCATGCACAATCCTGATTTGATGGAGACAGACGTGAGAGCACGGAGGAACATCTGAAATGCCTGCTTCACTGCTGCTGCTACTGTGTGGTCCGAAATCTCCGGAGGGGAAGGCCCCAAGTCCTCGACTTTGCTTGTTGCTCGGGGCAGGGTCGAAGCGCTCGGCAGAGGATGGTGCTCAGTGCTCGGTGTTGAAGGGCTGGTTGGAGGCTTGAAATTTTCGGACAGACTCAGAGTCCACTGCAGTCGGGTGTTTCCAATGGTGCTGCATTGGCAAGTTTGTGGCACTTGGAGATGCATGACAAGGGAGAGTTTCTCCCTTCTATCTTCTGCATGAGATGATGAGGCTATCGGGACTGGAGACTTTTTTTTACCGTGCCCATGGACTGCTCTTTATCAAATTACAGTATTACTTTGCACTGTTGTAACTATATGTTATAATTATGTCATTTTGTCAGTTTTAGTCTTGGTTTGTCCTGTGTTTCTTGTGATATCGTTCTGGAGGATATGCATAATTTTTTAATGCATGCATTTCTAAACGACAATAAATGAGGACTGAGTGTCCTCATAATCTAATCTAAGAAAGGAAAAAAAAAATCACCTAAAATGTTGATAGTCTCTAAAAATCACTCCCAGAAAGGGTGGAAGAGCCAGAAATCCTCTATACATTTATAAAGTGCTTCGATGAACATTTGAAGGCAAATAACCTGCAAGGCAAATGCCATTTTTAGCCAACAGCAACTGAATGGTTTTCCATTGAGTGCATCCACAATAAGAGCTGCCACAAGTAAGCAACATCCAACATCGAGAACCCCAGCATCTAGGCCATGCTCGCTTCTTGCTGCTGCCATCAGGAAGCGGGGAGAGGAGCCTTAGGTCCCACATCACCAGGTTCAGGATCAGTTATTACCCCTCAGCAATCAGGCCTCAGAACCAGCATGGGCAACTTTACTCATCTTAACTCTGAACTGATTCCACAAACTATTGGACTCACAACTCATGTCCATTGATTGATTGATCGATCGATTCAACTATTTATTTATTTATTTGCACAGTTTGTCTTCTTTTTTCAGCCTTTATGTTTAATTTTCATTGATTCTATTGTATATCTCCGTTCTACAGAGAATGCCTGCAAGAAAACTAATCTCAGTGTAGTAAATCTAGTGGGTTTTTTCCCTCTGAATATCGAACAAATCTGATGTGTTTTTTTCCTGAAACACTTCTTCTTTTGTGATAAATTTATGAGTGGTTTGCTATGTTTGACAGATACAGGAAAGTGTACTCAGTGCTGAGTAATCTAATCACATGCACTGTCTTGAATCAATCAGCTCATGGTGGCTTCTTCACATTGCTTTAACTTGGGCTAGATCAACACAATGACAACATATTAGAAAACATACGTTTCTTCCTGTGTCCATCATCCTTTAGACTAGAACCATTGCATCAATGAAAAAAATAGCTCTTTTACGTTTGTCATGGTTTCAATTTGTTACTTAAAGACCTATTTTCTTCCCAAAACTAAGCATTAAAAAAAGCATGACCTCTAATCATTTAAGTTCTGGGGAAGGTACGATCTGTATAAAAGGGATGGGTTACACTTGAACTCAAGGGGGACCAATATCCTTGTGGGTAGTTTTGCTACAGCTGTTCAGAAGGGTTTAAACTTAATTAGCAGGGGGATGCGAACTGGAGTGATAGGGCTGAGAATGGGGCAGTTTGTTTACAAACAGGGGCAGTGTGTAGTGAGACTGCTAGCAAGGAGAGGCTGATGAACGGGCAAAATTGCAGTCAATAGGATGAGTTGCAATGTAAAAAGGGGACAACATTAAAAAGGGTGATGTATACAGGACTGAAGGTGTTATATTTGAATGCACGCAGTATAAGTAATAAAGTTGATGAACCTGTAGCACTGTTACAAACTGGCATGTATGACATTGTGGGTATAACTGAATTATGGCTGAAAGAAGATTATAGCTGGGAGCTTAATGACCAAGGAGGTACTTTGTATCAAAAGTGCAGGCAAGTAGGCAGAGGATTGAAGTAGTTCTGTTGGTAAAAAATGAAATCAAATCAGTAGAAAGAGGTGATATAGAATTGGAAGCTGTTGAATCATTGAACTAAGAATCTGCTCGGGTAAAATATCCCTAATGAATTTATATATAGACCTTTGAACAGTAGCAAAGATGAGGTCTACAAATTACAACAGAGGCTAGAAATGCATGTCAAAAGGGCAATGTTATGATAGTCCTGAGGCATTTCAATATGAAGATAGAGAGGAAATTCAGATTACTGCTGGATTCCAAGAGCGGGAAGTAGTAGAAGGCCTATGAGATGGTCTTTAGAGCAGATCATGGTAGGGCCTACAAGGAAATCAGCTATTCTGAATTGGGTATTGTGTAGTGAATCAGAATTGATTAGAGAGCTTAAGGTAAAGGAACCCTTAGGGTGAGTGATCACAATAAGTCACCCTGCAATTTGAAAAGGAAAAGCTTAAGTCAAATGTATCAGTACTACAGTGGAGCAAATGGAATTTAGAGGCATGAGAGAGGAGCTGGCTAAAATTGGTTGGAAGAGAAGACTAGCAGGGATGATGGCAGAACAGCAATGACTGAAGTTTCTGGAGGCACAGGATAGATATATCAAAAATGAAGAAGTAGTATTCTAAAGGCAGGATGAATCAACCATGGCTGATAAGAGAAATTAAAGCCAACATAAAAACTAAAGAGCAGGCATATAATAGAGCAAAAAATAGTGGTAAATTAGAGAATAGTGAAAGGCATAAAGAAGGAAAAGATAGAATATGAAGGTAAGTTAGACAATAATACTAAAGAGGATACCAAATTTCTTCAGATATATAAAGTGTAAACGAGATGCAAGAGAAGATATCGGACCACTGGAAAATGACACTGGAGAGGTAGTAATGGGGGACAAGGAAATGGCAGATGAGCTCAATAAGTATTTTTCATCAGTCTTCACCGTAGAAGACATGAGCAGTATGCTAGAGGTTTGAGAGTGTTGGGGGTAGTAGTAAGTGAATTTAACCTTCTAGGGTTCTGAAAGAGGTGGCTGAAGAGATTGTGGGGGCATTAGTAATGATCTTTCCAGAATCAATGGATTCTGGCATGGTTACTGAGGACTAGAAAGTTGTACATGGTACTCCACTCTTCAAGAAGGGAGAGTGGCAGAAGAAGGGAAGTTATAGGACATTTAGTATGGACCTCAGTGGTTGGAAAGATGTTGGAGTCGATCATTAAGAATAATGTTTTGGGGTACTTGAAGGTACATGATAAAATAGGCTGAAGTCAGCATGGTTTCCTTAAGGGAAAATTGTGTCTGAGAAATCTGTTGGAATTCTTTGAAGAAATATCAAGCAGGATGGACAAAGGATAATCAGTGGATGTTGTGTACTTGGATTTTCAGAAGGCCTTTGACAGGGTATCACTTATAAGACATAAGACCATAAGACATAGGAGCAGAATTAGGCTATCTGGCCCTTTGAGTCTGCTCTGCCTTTCAATCATGGTTGATCCATTTTTTTTCCTCCTCAACTCCAGTTCCCAGCCTTCTCCCCATAACCCTTGATGCCATGTCCATTCAAGAACCTATCAATCTCTGCCTTAAATACACCCAACGATCTGGCCTCCACAGCTGCATGTGGCAACAAATTCCATGAATTCACCACCCTTTGGCTAAAGAAATTTCACTGCATCTCTGTTTTCAAAGGGTGCTCCTCTATCTTGAGGCTGTGCCTTCTTTTCCTAGACTCTCCCACCATGGGAAACATCTTTTCCACATCTACACTGTCTAGGCCTTTCAACATTTGAAAGGTTTCAATCAGATCCCCCCTCATCTTTTTGAATACCAGCGAGTACAGACCCCGAGCCATCAAAAGTACCTTGTATGATAACCCTTTCATTCCTGGAATCATTCTTGTGAACCTCCTCTGGATTCTCTCCAATGCCAACACATCTTTTCTAAGATGAGTGTCCCAAAGGTGTTCACAATACTCAAAGTGAAGCCTCATCAGTGCCTTATAAGGCCTCATCATCACATCCTTGCTGTTGTATTCTAGACCTCTTGAAATAAATGCTAACATGGCATTTGCCTTCCTCACCACCAACTCAACCTGCAAGTTAACCTTTCGGGTGTTCTGCACAAGGACTCCCAAGACCCTTTGCACCTCAGATTTTTGGATTTTCTCCCCATTTAGAAAATAGTCCGCACATTTATTTCTACTACCAAAGTGCATGACCATGCATTTTCTTGTCCATTCTCCTAATCTGTTTAAGTCCTTCTGCATCCTACCTGTTTCTTCAACACTATCTGGCCCTCCATCAATCTTCATATCATCTGCGGAACTTGTCAACAAGGCCATCTATTCCATCATCAAAATCATTTATATACAACATTTGAGAAAAAAAGCGGTCCCAACACCAAACCCTGCAGAACACCACTAGTCACTGGCAGCCAACCAGAAAAGGATTCTTTTATTCCCACTCACTGCCTCCTACCAATCAGCCAATGCTCTAATCATGTTAGTAACTTTCTTGTAATACCATGGGCTCTTAACTTGGTAAGAAGCCTCATGTGTGGCACCTTGTCAAAGGCCTTCTGAAAGTTCAAATATACAACATCTACTGCATCCTCTTTATCTATCCTACTTGTAATCTCCTCAAAGAATTCCAACAGGTTCATCCCTGAAGGAAATCATGCTGACTTCATACTATCTTGTCCTGTGTCACCAAGTACTTCATCACCTCAACCTTAACAATTGATTCCAACATCTTCCCAAACACTGAGGTTGGGCTAACTGGTCTATAATTTCCTTTCTGCTGCCTTCCTTCTTTCTTAAAGAGAGGAGTAACATTTGCAATTTTCCAGTCCTCTGGAACCATGCCAGAGTCCAATGATTTTTGAAAGATCATTTCTATTCCCACCACAATCTCTAATGCGACGTATTTCAGAATCCTGGGGTGCAGTTCATTTGGTCTGGATGACTTAATGTACCTTTAGGTCTTCCAGCTTTTTGAGCACCTTCTCTCTTGTAATAGTTACTGCACCCACTTCTCTTCCTTCACACACTACAACATCAGGCATACTGCTAGTGTCTTCCACAGTGAAGGCTGATGCAAAATACTCATTTAGTTCATCAGCCATCTCCTTGTCTCCTGTTATTATTTCTCTGCCTCATTTTCTAGCGGTCCTGTATCCACACTCAATTCTTTTATTGTTAACATACTTGAAAAATCTTTTACAATCCACTTTGATATTATTTGCTAGCTTGATTTCATAGTTCCTCTTTTCCCTTCTAATGATTTTTAGTTGCTCTCTGTAGGTTTTTAAAAACTTCCCAATCCCCCCAATCCTCTTATCTTCCCACTATTTTTTGTTTTGTTGTATGCCCTTTCTTTTGCAAGCTACAATAGCTTTGACATGTGGGCATGTGGCCAGGTGGATAAGGCATTGGACTAGCGACCTGAAGGTCATGAGTTTGAGCCCCAGCTGAGGCAACCTGTTGTGTTCTTGAGCAAGGCACTTAATCACACATTGCTCTGCGACGACACTGGTGCCAAGCTGTATGGGCCCTAATGCCCTTCCCTTGGACAACATTGGTGTCATGGAGAGGGGAGACTTGCAGCATGGGCAACTGCTGGTCTTCCATGCAACCTTGCCCAGGTCTGCACCCTGGAGAGTGAAGACTTTCCAGGCACAGATCCATGGTCTTGCAAGACTAATGGATGCCTTTATTATTATTACTAGCTTTGATTTCCCTTGTCATTGTACTATTTTACCATTTGAGTATTTCTTCATTTTTGGAATACACACATCCTGCACCTTCCTCATTTTTCCCAGAAATGCACATCATTGCTGCTCTGTTGACAGCAGCTTCTCCCAATTTACTTTGGCCAGCTCCTCTCTCATACCACTGTAATTTCCCTTACTCCACTGAAATACTGCTATATCAGACTATACTTTCTCGCTATCAAATTTCAAGTTAAACTCAATCATATTGTGCTCACTGGTTCCTAAGGGTTCTTTTACCTTAAGTTCACAAATCCCCTCTGGTTCATTACATAGCACCCAATCCAGTATAGCTGATCCCCTAGTAGGTTCAACGACAAACTGCTCTAAAAAGCCATCTCTTCAACAAACTCTTGAGATCCAATACTAACCTGATTTTCCCAATTGACCTGCATGTTAACATCTCCCATGACTACCTGTCACAATGGCGGGGCATTGGGAGCAAGGGTGGACCCAAATGCAAGACACATCTTGTGAGGTTAATTAAATTTAGTTTACTGTTTGATATCAGGAGAGCTAGGCAGGAGCAGGAGTAGCGAACTGAACGAGGACTGAGGACTATAACTAGGCTGGGGCCAAGGGTCTGGGCTAGGACTCGGAATCGGCTCCCAGAACTAGAGGAGAAATGAAGAGGCTAGGGTATGGACATGACATGGGCTAGGGAGAGGAGGAACATGGGAACACAGAGCCTCAGTCTGGGGACAGCAGGTACATGGAACCATGGACACATACACAGAACACAGAGTCGGGACCCCTCCTTGGGTACAGGACATAGGGCCGGGACTCATGACACTCCGCGGGGCAACGGCAAGACGGCCCGACTTACCCCTCGGAGGCGAGGACAGGCCGAGACAAGACATGATCCCCGCGGGGCAACGGCAAGATGGCCTGACTTACCCCACGGAGGCGAGGACAAGACAAGACAAGACCAACACGAATGAACACCAGACAGTACCTATCTAGCTCCGGCAATGGAACTAGACCGAAGTGCAGGCGGGGGCTGCAGACGAGGCCTAGAGACAAGAGGGGCAGAGAAGGGATTCAGACAAGGGGGTAGGACAGGAATCACAGACCGCCAGGGCCAGGACTTGACTCAGAACTGTGAAGACGCCAGGGCCAGGACTTGACATGGTACTTGAATGCCGCCAGGGTCAGGACTTGACATGGTACTTGAATGCCTCCAGGGCCAGGACTTGACATGGTACTTGAACACCTCCAGGGCCAGGACTTGACATGGTACTTGAACACCGCCAGGGCCAGGACTTGACATGGTACTTGAACACCGCCAGGGCCAGGACTTGACATGGTACTTGAATGCCTCCAGGGCCAGGACTTGACATGGTACTTGAATGCCGCCCGGAGCAAGGACTTGACTTGGAGCCTCCGGGTAGTGGCGAGTTCTCGGCTCAGCCCGGGAACAGTAGACAGTGGTTCTTGATTCCCTCCGGCGGGTTAACTGACAGACCAACCTCGGTAAGGAAACTCTGCAGGCTCTCTTTGGCGAGGTAACTTGACAAGTTTGCTCCAGTGAGGAAAGGCGAATTACCGGCACTTACTTCGGGCAGAGACTGGGCTTGCTCCGGCCAGATGACATTGGCACGTCGTACCTTGGTGACTTTGCAAACGCTCCCGCATTGACCGGCTGAAAGCCGGAGACTATAAACTACTGGTTCAGCCGAGTGTTAATTGCCTCTAATCACCAAAGTCGAGGGACACGGGAAAACAGGGAATCAATGGTCCGGATCATAACATAAACAAGTTAAATTTAAAGGGACCCCAATCCGGACTATGACACTACCATGAAATTGAAAGCGGTGAGCAGGTGAAGACATGAGCAGTATGCTAGAGGTTTCAGAGTGTTGGGGGCAGTCGTAAGTGAATTTAACCTTCTAGGGTTCTGAAAAAGGTGGCTGAAGAGATTGTGGAAGTATTAGTAATGTTCTTTCCAGAATCAATGGATTCTGGCATGGTTCTGAAGGCTGCTTATCAGGATAAGAGCCCATGGTATTACAGAAAAGATAGTGCATTGGCTGATAGGCAGTAGGAAAAGACTGGGAATAAATTGAGCCTTTTCTTGTTGGCTGCCAATGACTAGTGGTGTTCCACACACGGGCTGTGTTGGGGCCATGTTGTTTATCAATGAGTTGGATGATGGATGCTTTGTGGCCATATGTGGATGATACAAAGATAGGTGGAAAGGCAGGTAGTTTTAAGGAAGCAGAGAGGCTACAGAAGGATTTTGACAGATTAAGAGAATAAACTATGAAGTGGCAGAAGGAATAGTGTCGGGAAGTGTATGGTCATGCACTTTGGTAGATGAAGTAAACGTGTAGACTATTTTTTTTAAAGCAAGGAAATTCAAAATTTGAGGTGCAAAGGGACGTGGGTGTCCTTATGTAGGATTCCCTGAAGGTTAATTTGCAGGTTAAGACAGTGATGAGGAAGGCAAGTGCAATGTTAGCATTCATTTCAAGCGGACTACTCTATAAAAGCAAGAATGTAATGTTATCAACACACATCAAAGTTGCTGGTGAATGCAGCAGGCCAGGCAGCATCTCTAGGAAGAGGTACAGTCAACGTTTTGGGCCGAGACCCTTAGTCAGGACTAACTGAAGGAAGAGCTCTTGCTCTTCCTGTCTCTTGCAAAAATGCCATCCCCTTCTCGCAATTCTTCCGTCTCCGCCGCATCTGCTCTCAGGATGGGGCTTTTCATTCCAGGACGAGGGAGATGTCCTCCTTTTTTAAAGAAAGGGGCTTCCTTTCCTCCACCATCAACTCTGCTCTCAAACGCATCTCCCCCATTTCACGCACATCTGCTCTCACTCCATCCTCCCGCCACCCCACTAGGAATAGGGTTCCCCTGGTCTTCACCTACCACCCCACCAGCCTCCGGGTCCAACATATTATTCTCCGTAACTTCCGCCACCTCCAATGGGATCCCACCACTAAGCACATCTTTCTATCCCCCCCCCGCTTTCTGCAGGGATCACTCCCTACACGACTCCCTTGTCCATTCATCCCCCCCATCCCTCCCCACTGATCTCCCTCCTGGCACTTATCCGTGTAAGCGGAACAAGTGCTACACATGCCCTTACACTTCCTCCCTTACCACCATTCAGGGCCCCAGGCAGCCCTTCCAGGTGAGACAGTACTTCACCTGTGAGTCGGCTGGGATGATATACTGTGTCCAGTGCTCCCAATGTGGCCTTCTATATATTGGCGAGACCCGACGCAGACTGGGAGATCATTTTGCTGAACACCTACGTTCTGTTCGCCAGAGAAAGCAGGATCTCCCAGTGGCTACACATTTTAATTCCACATCCCATTCCCGTTCTGATATGTATATCCACAGCCTCCTCTACTGTAAAGATGAAGCCACACTCAGGTTGGAGAAACAACACCTTATATTCCATCTGGGTAGCCTCCAACCTGATGGCATGAACATTGACTTCTCTAACTTCCGCTAATGCCCCACCTCCCCCTCGTACCCCATCCATTATTTATTTATATACACACATTCTTTTTCTCTCTCTCCTTTTTCTCCCTCTGTCCCTCTGACTATACCCCTTGCCCATCCTCTGGATTTTCCCCCCCTCCTCCTTTTCCTTCTCCCTGGGCCTCCTGTCCCATGATCCTCTCATATCGCTTTTGCCAATCACCTGTCCACTCTTGGCTCTATCCCTCCCCCTCCTGTCTTCTCCTATCATTTTGGATCTCCCCCTCCCCCTCCCACTTTCAAATCTCTTACTAGCTCTTCCTTCAGTTAGCCCTGACGAAGGGTCTTGGCCCGAAATGTCGACTGTACCTCTTCCTAGAGATGCTGCCTGGCCTGCTGCGTTCACCAGCAACTTTGATGTGTGTTGCTTGAATTTCCAGCATCTGCAGAATTCCTCGTGTTAATGTTATGTTCACTTTTGACTTCAGGATGACACAGAACGATCACTCTCCACTGAACATCGACGACTCCTCCATAGAGATCATTAAGAGCACCAAATTTCTTGGTGTTCACCTGGCGGAGAATCTCACCTGGTCCCTCAACACCAGCTCCATAGCAAAGAAAGCCCAGCAGCATCTCTACTTTATGCGAAGGCTGAGAAAAGTCCATCTCCCACTCCCCATCCCCACCACATTCTACAGAGGTTGTATTGAGAGCATCCTGAGCAGCTGCACCACTGCCTGGTTCGGAAATTGCACCATCTCGGATTGCAAGACCCTGCAGTAGATAGTGCGGTCAGCTGAGAAGATCATCAGGGTCTCTCCTCCTGCCATTAGAGACATTTACACCACATGCTGCATTGGTAAAGCAAGCAGCATTTTGAAGGACCCCATGCACTCCTCATATGAACTGTTCTCCCTCCTGCCATCTGGCAAAAGACACCGAAGTACTTGGGCTCTCACGACCAGACTATGTAACAGTTTCTTCCCCCAAGTCATCAGACTCCTCAATACCCAGAGCCTAGACTGACACCAACCTACTGCTCTCTACTGTGCCTATTGTCTTGGTTATTATTTATTGTAATGCCTGCACTGTTTTGTGCACTTTATGCAGTCCTGGGTAGGTCTGTAGTCTAGTGTAGGTTTGTGTTTTTTACATAGTTCAGTGTAGTTTTTGTATTGTTCATGTAGCACCATGGTCCTGAAAAATGTTGTCTCGTTTTCACTGTGTACTGTACCAGCAGTTATGGTCGAAATGACAATAAAACGTGACTTGACTTGACTTTATAAGGTACTGGAAGGGGCCTCACTTGGATTATTGTGAGCAGGTTTGGGCCCCTTATCTAAGAAAGGACGTGTTGATATTGGAAAGGGTCGAAAGGACAGTCACAAAAATGATTCTGGGATTGAAAGGCTTACCATATGAGGAACATTTGATGACTCTGGGCCTGTACTCACTGGAATTCAGAAGAATGGGAGGTGGAGGTGGGATCTAATTGAAACCTGTGGAATGTTGAAAGACTTTGATAGAGTGGATGTGGAGAAGATGTTTCCCATGGTGGAGGAGTCTAAGACCAGAGCTTCAGAATGGAGGGATGTCCTTTTAGAACGGAGATGAGGAGGAATTTCTTTAGCCAGAGAGTGGTGAATCTGTGGAATTCACTGTCACAGGCAGCTGTGAAGGCCAAGTCATTGGGTATATTTAAGGCAATGGTTGATAGATACTTGGTTAGTCAGAGCATGAAGGGATACAGGGAGAAGGCAGGAGACTGGGGCTGAGAGTGAGATGGATCCGCTATGATGTAGGTTCGATTGGCTAAATGGCCTAATTCTGCTCCTCTATCTCATGGCCGTATGGTCTTGTGGTCTTAAGTTTTTCCATTAATGCAGAGATTAGTGCTGGAAGACCTCTGATTTTAACATGTGAAGGTTTTGAATATTAGCATCCAAAATGTACGTGGAATGTGACTTGCTATGATTGGCAAAATCAAATATAGACTTCAAGAACAAAGGCTTTAAAATTAAGTCAAAGATAATACTTCTGGTTGACAGTCTTTGTTGGAACTTAAGCTGACGAACATGATTTTCATTACAAGTAACCATAGCAAACCATCATCAAGCTGAACTAGAAGCTCAATGTTGCTACACGTCCCTGGTGCCCTTCAGTTTGTCCCTTAAAGCCGCATGCTTTCATTGTAGGACATATTGTATTGGGTCTGTTGAGATGTTGAACCTGACTTGGTACTCTCGCTCAACTTATCCTTTCCATTACTGAGTACTCTAACAAATTTCAGTGGTAAACCATCCTTGGCTAGAAGCTTGTAGTCATTGATCATGCGTACTTTTGAACCTGAGGTATATTGTATTAACTTTACTGAGCCAATTTGTTCTTGCTTTATACTGCCAGTTCCAAAGGGAATCATCAGCTCTGTGCTCCTCACAGCTCAGCAGGGTTGTGACTGTACAAAGGAATACAAAGGTCAGAAGCAAGCTACAGGTCAGATGCCAGCAGATTTGATCTCCCCCTCTACTGCCAGATTCACCACAGTGCCCAATGGTAGAGCATTAACAGTGAGCTGATACACTCCTCAAGCTGCCCCCTGGCTTTATGCCAGCCATGGGTACCTTGTAAAGGCATTTCAATTTAAAGCCTGTATGTAGAACAAATAATATCTGTGGAGAGAGAAACCTAGTGAATGCTTCAGGTTGATGGCCTTTTATTACAGCTCAGTAATTCAGATATCTTCCATTTCTCTCATTTCTTGCACCTAGTTTTTTTTTTAATCTAAGCAACAGACACAAAATGCTGAAGGAACTCAGCAGGCTAGGCAGCATTTATGGAAAAGAGTAAAGGGTTGACGTTTCAGGTGAGACCCATCATCAGGACTGATTTCCAGCATCTACAGATTTTCTAGTGTGTCTTATTTTTATCTAGGTTGACTCAAGGAAATAAACCACATTTATTTCTGTTTAATTATCTGAGTTAAAACCATCCCGTTTTATAACTGGCATGAACCAGGTTAATTTTTCTGAAGGAGGTTTTCAAGATATTTCCCAACCAATCGCAAAAACAGGGCTCAGACTCAGACGTTCATGTGATCTGCTAAGGATTGTTGAGGCGCTTTGCACGGCATAATACTCCTCAATACAGTTGAATAAAATTGAATGTAAACAAATTATTTGTATAACTAAGCATATGTTGCCCATAATGCTAATGTAAAACCCTGGAGCACTGAATTTTTCGATTCCACATGAAACCCTTTGCTAACGACTGAGTTATGGCTATAATGTGTCTGGTCTTCCTTATCGGGGATTTACTGAAATTCAGTTAGATACTCTGCGGTTCTCCGCTGAATAGGCTCTATTCATTAGGGCACAACGACATAAATAAAAAAAATTGCAGAATCAACAAAAAAAAGTCCGTAATAAATTTCTCCGACTGGCCAGAGAACGTCAAAATGAATGTAGAGCATAACTTGGTATGACCACTAGAATGCGCTGATGGAATACCTTTTGTTATCAAGGACGTTTTCTGCCTAGTTGAATTAATAGTTCCAAATCCCACCACACTTTCTCTTTAAAATATAGTGGTTTTGTTGGGCTGGGTGTCTGTGTTTCAGGCATTTGCAACGTCCAAATCTGTGATGAAGGTTTGATTTAGGTAAACGAACTTTCTGCAGCGTTTCACATCATTAACAGATAGGCAATAACAGGAGTCAAGAAAGTTTGTGCTGAGGAGCACGACTTCTAAATTGCCGGAGATTTAGGGAATGCAGATTTTCTTCTTCATTTCTTGGAGAGCTCAATGCCAATTGGACGGATAAATAACACTATCTTTGGATGACTTTTATATTTTTCTAACCGGATATTTAGTACGGTGAATTTGACATCCACGTTGCAAATTTGAAATATTTAACCTATAAAAACTCGCATACACCTAGTAAGTTTAAAGCATTCGAAGAGTGCTCGTCCTAATAACTGTTCAAAGAACGTTGCACAGATCCGGACGGATGGACAGACAAGAACTTCCTTTTGGTCAATAAAACATCCTAGACGAACAGCTGAGTCTACAATAGGCAGAAATCGCACGAAGAAAATTGTGGGTCCGCAAACTGAGTCAAGTGTTTATGCTTCTCTTTTTTTTATTTTGTAATAACGTGAAGTAGAAAGTCTCATTCGGATTAGGAGATTCTATGGGAATATTTGAGGAGTTTCCTTTTGCTCTGAGGAATATCATAGACTCTGTTTGTTTAACGGACAGATTTTATAAACAATGACTTTCCGCGCTTCCTCTCCCGCTTTGTATTTGCAACACTCTGCTCACCTTTTGAGACCTTCATTTTAGCGGAGTGAATCAGTACTTTCAGCACTTAAAGCACAGGCGAACAGGAAGATTTGCTGGGAGCCTTCGCCCGCAGACTACCGCCAATCGCCGATTAAGGTCCTTTCCACACATTTTATGCATAGATATCATTTATATTTTATGGGCGGGCTAGCAAAATGCTCCGTGGGTCAGGATAAACTGCAGGGGTCATAAATCATTCGATTCGAGTCGGTGTGCCGGCGTACAGCGGGACTTGGAAGACTCGTGGAAGGTGCTGAAGTAAGGGAAGCTTTCATTTTAATTTGGTATCTGATCAATTTCAGCCGACCACGTGGCGTGTTTCAAAGCCTCTAAAGCGCAAGTGGGAATCGGCAACATCTCCGGGCTACACGGAGACGGTCGTATGGACAAACTCAACCTACGCTGCCTGAGTCCAAGTGAGGCGGGGGTGGGGGGAGGAAAACATTAGCCAACTCTCTGTCCGCCTAGTGCATAGTTAAATAAAAGAGAAACTGCGCGGGGTGGCCAGATGCGACTAGCTAACTTGTTGGATCGCGAAGAGCGGGGAAAAAGATTTAAAGTCTAGGGGGATTTTCAAGCGCACTTAAAGGCAGAACATTTTTCAAATTGGAAGTGACGGTAAGGTTGCCAAGGAGTTACATTTGTGTTTTAAAAAAAGTAATCCTCCATTGCTATTAATGAAGGTTTAGATTCCAGTCGTTTCAGCGGAAGTCGAGACATGTGTGTTATTATTCGTAATGTTTCATGCTCCCCGCTGCTCTGTCACATTCTTCCATCTATTCTACGCAGGGCCGTGGTCGGAGTTCGCTTCTTTTGCCCCAATCCATCCCCAACACTGGATATATGCGAGAGCCAAGTGCGAGGAGTCGCTTCATAGAAAACAAACCAGGATGAGGTACTCATTTCATCCGCTCCGTCTTGTTCTGCTGCAATGCCTTCTGCACACGGTGAGTGGGCATTTATGTATTGTTTTCCTTTAAGAACTTTTTTATTAGTGTGAAAAGAACATCGCTCTCCGCAGCCTGGCCGAACCTCCGGGGCGAGCGGCTTGCTGAAGTTCCTTCCAAATGTCTTCATGCAGATTTCGTCGCTTTGTTAAATACTTCACTGAAACGATAGCAGTTGGGGTCTCGGGCTCGCCGTTAGACGAATTTTCCCCCCACTTTGCTTAGTTGTGTCGGGTACAGTTAATGCTATGAGTCCGAGTTATCACTGAAGTGCCGGGACGTTGGTTTGGCTGAATATATAGAACGAGCATACATACAATATTGCAGAATGGGCGAAATGCGCTTTTTTTTTGCGTTTAATGTGTACTAGTGGATTGCAGGGATTTGCTGAAAGTTAGGATCACGGCGAAGTGTTCTCTCTCTTGAGTCAATGTTGCTTAATTATGCGGGGTTCGAATAGGGTAAATAAATTAATAATCTGAATATATTCGCGAACTTAATTTCAATCCCCGGAGACTCCTTCCAATGCAACGTTTTATTCTGAACAGAAACACGCTCGGTGGTAATTCAGTAATACAACTTGCGAAGATTAAGCACTCCACTTAAGCACTAGCTTCTGATGTTACAGCAAGGAGTTGATTGATTAGTTTTTGAGTAAGCTTGTGTCAGAATCTAATCCGTTTTCGGATTGTGTCAGTGTTGTAATGTTTTCAACTGTGGTGCTTTATCATTGCAATGAATTACAGAGCTGCAGCGGGGAGATAAGACATTAAATGCTTCACACCATGCCCTTCCTTTCAACGAGCCATCCCTTTGTTCCATCCTGTTCCACACCAAAGTTTCAAATGGCATAGCTTTAAATTATAAGCAGATTTATGGAGACCAAAAATAAAGCCTAATTTAAAAGATTTTCATTTTGATAATTTACATGAAGTACATGCAGATTTAAACCACGGCTGGTCTCAGAATGCGGACGTCTGTCACCTTAATTCCGCAGCCAGACGCATAGAAGCGTTCCGAAACTGGGCCTATACTGTGCCCGAATTTAAACTGAGCCCATCCTGGATGATATATGATTCTGAGTCTACATAAATGCAAAAAGTGGCAGCATTATTCATTAGCCCCAGTACTTACTACCCTTCCAAGTGATCGTCCCCGAACGATTTGAAACAGAAAAAGAATAGATTAACCAGTTAAGTTTTTTAAATGTAACCAACCACTAACTTTTAATGAGTCTTAATGATTGTAGGGCTACTTAGAAATAGTCTTATCTCTCTGCGTTATGAATTTATAGGCTAAATTCTTACTTACAAGTCAAACCTTTAGAAGGGTAGTTATTATGTCATTTTGCAAAAACATTTTATCAGGTCAATTAAGAGAAAGGTGCACTGGTGTCTCAATCATTACCCAACATGCATTATACCACAATGCATTCATTACTTCACTCTTAATTAAAAATCACAACTGAAAATATAAAATTTTCATCATTAAATTTTAAATTGCAACCATTATAATACCTGTGGCACATTAAGTCTCCCACAGTGATGTCATGAAGATCAGAATATCTAAAAGTCACATATTCCTCAAAGCAAGATAGTTTTTGTTAAAAGATAGGCCCCATAACCCCTCAAGTCTGCTCTGTCATTGTGTAAGGTCACAGATGATTCTCTGCCTCAATTATTCTGCTACTTAATTCAGATTCTCTAATTCTACCCCTATGAAATAGACAAACTCCAGCTATGCTTCTGGTCTAGCTCATCATCTGCTGAAACCCTCAGTCCCACCTGTGTTCCCTCTGCTCCCAGCAACAGAGCTCACTCCAAGCCTTGATCCCTCATCACTCACACACTTACTGTCTGTGGCTGTTCATTTTAGGGAGATTCTGACTATTAGGTTTTCAAATCCCTCTGAGGACTCACCTCTCTATCACTGAAATTTCCTCCAGATCTACAAACTGGTGAGATGAGCAAAAAAATTCCAAATGCTGGAGATCCAACAATAAAAACAATGAAAATGATGGAGGTGCTCAGGAGAAAGAAGCATAGCTGATGTGTCATCTATTCTGGTGAAACTTTATGAAATATTTGTGTGTTCTCTAATTCTGGCATGTCTTTTATAATCTCACAATTCCTTTCTTTCTTTTCTTTTCCATGCCTCCCCCTATTAGAACTTCTTTCTTTGAGAATGTTTGCTTGGGATTGTGCCCTCCTACATGGTTCAGTACTGGTTTCATAATACTCTCGTGATATTCCCTGAGACATTTCCCTGTGTGAAAGGCACTTTATAAATACAGACCTTATTGTTGTTGATCTCCAGATTCTTTGAATCACCAGAGTCCAGAAATCATCTGCTCTTGAACATCCACATCCTTCCGGGGTCAACCATTCCAGATTCAAGAGGCTCTTCCTCTTCTTAGTCCTCAATGATGAAGCACTAGTTCTTAAATCAGCTATCCACTCCTTGAGTTCCAGATCTTCTCACCAGGGCAAAGAAGCTTCCACTATCTCACCTGCCAAACCTTCATAGCATCTTAAGTATTTCAATGAGATCTTATTCTTTCATGAGAATATTTACATCCTATTTAACTTATCCCACTCCAGCCCTCCACACTTAGTATAAGATAATGCTCACCCCAAGGATCATTCCAACCTGCCTTCTGTTGTACAAGTTCTTATGTTAACATATTCTTCTTGTTTAGAGTGAGCAGAACTGTCAATGTAGGTTCGATTGCAGCAAGATTTGTTTACTCTCTTGCACCAGTACACTTGAAGTACTTCTTTCTCTCTTTAACCTTCTAGGAACATCTTGCTGTGATGGACCTCATAGTAAAGTGTGCATAGTGTGATAGGTGTGGCCCGTTCACCAGTTATGGTTGAGTATCAGCAAGACCTATATGCATGAGGCTTTTCACTGGGGGAGAGTGCTGACAAATATTTCTCAATCCTTCCAGTGGATAATTTTGTAGAGGTAACAGTTAAAGTGCTTTTCCAGTGCTTTGAGATATGAGAGAATAGGTCTTACAATAAATATTCAGAAGGCAACAATTAGCTGCCAACCTGCATCAACCACACAGTACTGCCCATGTTACCATCAAGATCCACAATGACACCCTGGAAAATGCGAACCAGCTTTTATGTCTCTGAAGCCACCCATCAGCGAACACAGACGTTGATGGTGGACCTCAGCTTCACCCCCAGACAGCACAGCCTTCATGCCTTCAACTAAAGAAGCAACAGTTTGCTCAAAGACCGAACCTCAGATACAGAACCAAGTTCATTGCCTACCATGTAGCAGTTACCCTTACTTGTGGAAATGGACAACCTGCTGCATAATTCCTCCCAAAGTGAATAATTTCATGTAAAATGAAAAATGATGGAAGCACATATCCATGGAGAAAGAAACAGGTGCTTTATGACCTGCTGAGTATCCAGCATCTGTAGAATATTGTTTCTGAATATATTTCTTCACATTATACTCCATCTGTCACTTTCTTACCAATTCACTTAACCCATCTTTAACTAGCTACAGATTGCATAGAACATAGGAAGCAACTGCACAGTACAGGCCAGTTGGTCCATGATGTTGTGTCAACCTTATAACCTACAGTAATATCAATCTAACTCTTCCCTCCTCTATAGCCCTCCATTTTTTTGTCATCCATGTGCCAGATTCTTTGCAGTCTTTCCGCACTATAATGCTCCACTTCGCTATATTATGTCAAATGATCTGTTTATGTGACTCTTTGTTCCATCATCTAAGTTCCTACAGTGAAGTGTTAAAAAACAAAATCCTGTTATTGAAAATAAAATATAGCAGATGCTGGGCATCTGACACAAAATCAGAGAATGCTGGAAACACTGAGCAGCTCAGGCAATATCTGCAGAAAAGTGATCACATTAACTCTCAAGAAGCCCGGTTAGTACGCTGGTAATGTGGTCCAGAAACCTACAAATTGAGCATTTATTTGTTTTTCTTCTATTCGTTACTCAAGCTAATACATTACTCTTAAACCTAACCAAGAACACCTATTTTTGTGTAAGACTTCATTAAATTCAAAATCCATAGGGATTCAATTCATTGGTTTTCATTAGTCATAACTACAAAGAAAAACTTCATTAGAATTATTAAATGTAATTTCTCTTTCATTAAAGCCATGTTATCTCTGCTTAATCATATTATAATTATTTTAAGTAGATTGTAACCTTAAATAATTGCAAGTTTTCTCCATGACTGATGTCATGCAAATTGATCTATAATTTCTTATTTTATCTCTTGAATAGTGGTGGCATAGTTCCAGTCTTCCTGTCCACTGCAATCTATACAGAATAAGGGGAATTCTGTAAAATCATGTCCACCATCTTTCTTTCAAGCTGTCTTTCTCTTGGAACCAAAGGTTATAAACGATCTTTTTCTGGGCAACAGTTAGCTTCTATTACTATTATTTCTTCTGTATTCTTAGACCATAAGACCATAAGATATAGGAGCAGAAGTAGGCTATTTGGCCCATGAGTCTGCTCCACCATTCAATCATGGGCTGATCCAATCCTTCCAGTCATCCCCACTCCCCTGCCTTCACCCCATACCCTTTGATGCCCTGGCTAATCAAGAACCTATCTCTCTCTGCCTTAAATACACCCAATGACTTGGCCTCCACAGCCGCTCATTGCAACAAATTCCACAGAATTACTACCCTCTGGCTAAAGTAACTTCTCTGCATCTCAGTTCTAAATGAACGTCTTTCAATCCTGAAGTCGTGCCCTCTTGTCCTAGAATACCCTACCATGGGAAATAACTTTGCCATGTTCAGGCCTTTTAACATTCAGAATGAAATCCTCCCTCATTCTCCTGAACTCCAGGGAATACAGCCCAAGAGCTGCCAGACATTCCTCATACGGTAACCCTTTCATTCCTGGAATCTCCAACATCAGTATATCCTTTCTAAAATAAGGAGCCCAAAACTACACACAATACTCCAAGTGTGGTCTCAACATCAGAGCCTCAATATCACATCCTTGCTCTTATATTCTATACCTCTAGAAAAGAATGCCAACGTTGCATTCACCTTCTTCACAACTGACTCAAGCTGGAGATTAACCTTTCGGGTATCTTGCACAAGGACTCCCAAGTCCCTTTGCATCTCTTCATTTTGAATTCTCTCCCCAGCTAAATAATAGTCTGCCTGTTTATTTCTGCCACCAAAGTGCATGACCATACATTTTCCAGCATTGTATTTCATTTGCCGCATTGTATTTCATTTGCCACTTCTTTACCCATTCCCCTAAACTACCTAAGTCTCTCTGCAGGCTCTCTATTTCCTCAACACTACCCGCTCCTCCACCTATCTTTGTATTATCGGTAAATTTAGCCGCAAATCCATTAATACTGTAGTCCAAATCATTGATATACATTTGCAATTTTCCAGTCATCCAGTACAATGCCAGGATCTATCAATTCTTGAAAGATAGTCATTAATGCCTCCGCAATCTCTCCAGCTACTTCCTTCAGAACCCAAGGGTGCATTCTATCAGGTCCAGGAAATTTAACCACCGTCAGACTATTAAGCTTCCTGAGCGCTTTCTCAGTCGTAATTTTTACTGCACAAACTTCACTTCCCTGACACCTCAACAAACACATAAACAAGGGCCTAAAGGGAGTGAAGAACATAAAAACAATTTATACTTTACAAATAGTGAAAGATATTGTAATGAGAGACGCAGAGATGACAGAGGAACTGAGTGTGTATTTTACATTAATCTTCACAATGGAAGATGTCTGCAGTATACTGTATATTTGTTGTTAAATTGAATACAGAATTCAGCTATTTTATAATTTCTCCTGTGACTGCATCTAGGGGATGCCCAAATTGTTTTCTTTCCTCTTCAGCTTTACAGTGTTTCAGCAGATTGCAAATGCATTGAGTGGCCGTTCCTGATGTTAACACTAAGAAAATGCAACGTTCCTGTGATGGATATCAAAAGATTTTAACGATTTTGGAACTAACCCAACAATGACATGGCTACACTCCTTTTTCTCCCCACTCCACCTCCCCAACTCACCAAAAGAAAATCAATAGTGAACTTCTCTGGTGAGCTATGCAAATTTCGTGAAACTTATGAAACTGTTCCAGCACAAGGGCCATAACTTTCTTTTCCATTTAAGGAGAGCCTGTTTGACTAAAAAGAAACATAAAAAGTGAAAGTCTGCAAACTCGATCAATAACTTAATGGCTCATGTAATTAAGTCACTCTCCTGCTTGTTCTCCAGAACCCTTGGCTCCCTAATTGAACTAAAACTTTTCTTGGATTTGAATATGTTCCGGAATTCAGTTTCCATAGCTCTCTCGAAAGATGAAATCCAAAGAATGACAGCCATCTGAAAGGAGCAATTGTTTCTCACCTCTGCCACAAATGAGTGATGCTGTATTCTGAACCTATATACTTCTCGATTCTCCCAAGAGGGAAATATTCTTTCACCATTTACTTTGTCAGGCTCTGTGAGAGCACTTTATACCATATTTCATTGAGCTTACTTCTCACTTTTATAAACTTTGCATCCTTGTTTTCCCAGCCACGTTTGTGTTATCATCTTTTCTGGTTATTGTATAATTAGTCACTATGGTTTATAAACTGACAAGAAAGCAACACTGATTACTGTAACACCACAACTGTTCGTCAACCTGGAGAATACTCCTTTATCTTGATTCATTGATTCAGTAGACAGCCATTCCTTTTTGTATCTTACCCTCAACAGAGTAGTCTTTTAACGTCTGATTAAACACTCATCATAATAAAATTACTGGGTTTTCCAATCTACCAAAAATAGGACAACTGAGTAACCTCAATCTATGCACCAACAATGGGTATGAGGAAAGTAAATGCATTGATTGGTTCTTCCAAACATTGGGGATGATTTTCAATTGTCTTCATCATTAGCTCCATTTAAACCAGGGGTTCCCAACATTTTTTATGCCATGGACCAATACCATTAAGCAAGGGGTCCATGGTCCATAGGTTGCAAACCCTTGATTTAAACTCAGCCAATCATGCTGCAGTCAGAGTCCCTGGCCGTCATACATACAATGTTACTAGTTCCTTTTGTGGAGCATCAAGATGAACTTGTACTTCATGTTGTTTGAGTATCTGAGATCCATTCACTGTGAAGCAAAGTGGATTGAAAACTTAAGCAATCTGTTGCTATGGCAATGACATTCGTCTTTCTTATTTCAAGATTCAAGATTCAAAAAACTTTATTGTCATTCTAACCGTACATCAGCTCTGCAGGGCAGAATGAGACAGCATTTCCCAGGAGCAGTGCAATCATAACATAACAAATGCAACACTAAATAATAAACTTAGCAATAAATAGTAAAACACAACAGCCACATGTCAGTTAAAATCAGTTATAAGTGTCCAGTGCAAGTTAAAAGTGTCCAAAGCAGAGTCAGGTAGAGCAGCTATTTAGCAGTCTGACTGCCTGTGGGGGAAGTAGCCTTGTGGTTTTAGTTTTGATGCTCCTGTAACGTTTGCCTGATGGCAGAAGAAAGAACAGTTCATGGAGAGGGTGTGAGGGGACTTTAATGACGTACCATGTCTTCTGGAGGCATCGACTCTGAAAGAGGTCTTGGACAGAAGGTAGGGAGACCCCCAATAACCTTCTCTGCTCCCCTAACCACCCTCTGCAAGGCTTTTTTGTCGACAGCACTGCAGCTGGAGTACCAGGCTGTGATGCAAAAGGTCAGCACACTCTCAACCACGCCCCTGTAGAATGTAGTTAAGATGTTAGTGGGGAGTGATGCTTGTTTAAGCTTCCTCAGAAAGTGCAATCTTTGCTGGGCCCGTTTCACAATCCCAGTGGTGTTCCTGGACCAGGTGAGATTGTCCGAGATCTGCACCCCAAGGAACTTGATGTTTTCCACTCTCTCCACTGTGGAGCCGCTGGTGCTGAGGAGTGTATGCTCAGGCTGAGACAGTCTGAAATCGACGATCATCTCCTTGGTTTTGGTGACATTAAGCATCAAGTTGTTATCACTGCACCAGCTCTCTAGGTGCTTCATTTATATTTCTGTTTTAAATCTCCTTTTCATGCATTCCATTTCTGTGAGTTTCTCCCCCTAAAGGCAGCACCTCATATGATGCTTTGCAGGCAGAAGAAACAGTATTTTTTTAAGCCCCAAGATCCTTCAGATGCTGGAAATCTAATGCAATACACACAAAATTCTGGATGAACTCTGCAAGTCAGGCAGCATCTATGGAGGGGAATAAGCAATCAATGATTCAGGCCAAGACTCTTCATCAGGACTGGAAAAGAAGGGGGCAGCAGTCAGAATAAGAAGGGGGTGGGGAGGAGAACTAGCTAAGAGCTGATAGCTGAGACCAGGTGAGGGGTAGCTGAGTGGGTGGGGGGGATGAACGAAGAAGCTGGGAGGTGATAGATGGAAGAGGTAAAGGGCTGAAGAAGATAGAATCTAATAGTAATGGACATGGAGGAAAGGGAAGGAGTAGGGGAACTAGAGAGAGGTGATGAGTAGGTGAGGAGAAGAGAAGGGGTAACTGGAACGAGAAATGGAAAAAAAGAGAAGGAGGGAGGAGGAGAAATTACTAGAAATTAGAGAAATCAATCTCCCATGTACCTTTCCTCAAATACTTGATAGAAATGCACAATTTACTTTCTGTGCTGACAGATAGTAATCAACTCTGGCAAAACCATATTTTCTCACCTGCAATCAGCAACTCAACACAAAGCAGGTTCTTTAAGGGAGGTGAGTCACATCCCTTCTAGCATTATTGCAAACAATCAAAATCTTGTTAATTTCTCATTGAACATTGGAGGTTTATCTATCTATATTTTATATTGCAACAATGTTCATCCCCGAGTATACAGTTCACATTGTATATGTGAATCTCAAGCTGCAATGAAGAGTCTTTCAAATTTCACCTGCCTGTGTCCAAATGCATGCTTCCTGTTACTATTATTTTAAAATCTGTGAGATTTAGCTGCAAGTTTATTCAACATTGCAGGCCAGTCGGTTGCTTATCCTTTAATCTTAGAAACATTGCACAATTTAATGACCACTTTTACGTAAATGTGTAGTAAGAGTGCTGCTTCGTGTTTGTACTCAATGGTTAATCGCCACATGTCAATGTGATTTAAAGTGATCACATGATATAAAATATTATTTATCAAGAAGTAAATGCATTTATTGCAAAAATACCAGTTAAAATGAATCCTCATGCTATCTAATAAATTAATAATTACCAATCTAAGAACTTTGATGCCGAAATTTTGACGTTATATCTGAGAAATAGTATGGAATAAAATATAACAAACACATGCTTTCAATTCATCCATATTATTTTGCAAAGGAACAAGGCAATGAAAAATAAGGAAGGTTCAAAATAATAAAGTACAGATTTGTTCAATACAGTAATCAAAACTAGCACCAAAAATCTTGAGTGAATTTTATGATAAGGTACTCGGCTTAAGCAGAAAATTCTGGGATTGTTGCATCATTTAAATTACAAAGTTATAGTTGTTTGCTTTTAATGTAAGGATAAAGAAAAATGTGTTTGCAGTACCGGATTCTGAAATAATTCAGCAACAATGAGCTGAAAAGATGAGTTGATATTCATAGGTTGTAGCACCCAAGGGAATTGTTGTTAGACAAGGAAAAGCCAACAGTAAAAATGGACCCTGCTGCACTAAAACATGGATAATTGCATGCCTTTGAAGTGGCTCATTATGGATTTGTGGTATTTTACATTTCCTGATAGAATTTTGCATTCATTTTGCATTGAGAATTAATTGCTATCTTTTAACTTTACCGTAGCAGTTCAGATATAGAACAATGAGATGCACTAAGTCTGAATGAAATAGACTATTTGTCACATTTTTAATAGCTGTCATCCAATCGGAACCTTGCTCTTAGGCAACCTTTAAGCTAAGTCTGTAGTCACTTCATTCAGGGATAAAAACCATTTGTGATGCAGTCCAATTCTGAAAGCAGTCCTTTACCTTTTGCACTTCTGTTTACAGTTAAATGTTTTGACTGCTGAAAATGAATATAAATGAAGCTTTCTCTTAGAACCTTTCGAATTGCTATTACTCATTTAATATTGGACCACGGAAAACATGGTCAGTTGTAATGTCAAAATAATGACAAATTTGTTTTTAATAATTTCAATGATTTTTAAAAACCATTTAACTTATTTTCGATCTGATACAGAAGATATTTCAATATCTTTTGGAAAAGTATCCTGTTATTAATTGAGAATTGTTCATAAAAAAGTGCCTTTTGAATAAATCTTTCTGAAAAGCTTTTGGGCATTTTTGAAATCACTGGGACCATAATCAAAAACATGACGTTAAAAGGAAAATAATTCAAATCAGAAAGGAAGAGATGGTAAAGAGTTTTCGGTATATATAAACAAAATCGCAGCACGAATAATCTTCCTTGATCTCTTGAAATTGGGATGACAAAATGATGGTTGATGTTACGGTACAGAGCCTGCTTTTTTATCCAAGATGATTTACATCTTGCTGAATATTCTTGTATAATAAATGTATTCTGATGGCTTTTTATTATCTCTTGTAGATGAAAGGCAAACACTGCAAAATACCAATTATTTTAAATGGCAACCAGTAATTTGAACGGTTGTGTATTTTTAGATGGATATGTGAGACAATATTTGGTTTTGATTCAGTTGTCTTCTATATTTACCAACATCTGTATTTTGGGTTGTGTGTTAGATATAGAAAATAAATTATGAAATCTTTAGTAAATAATAATGTTAGTAAAATCATCTCTTCACTTGTGGAGTAACAGGAGTAATATTAAACTCAGTGTCAGGAACACTTTTATACATATGTCAGTATACCTATTGACACTTTAAAATGTACACTTTGTAGACTGTCTGTGTTCTCTTCCAGTCACAAAACCATTTCTAATTTTGTTATAATTTGTATGTGCAGAAGATCATTTTTTGAAGTACTCTTTGAATGATTTGCCCCATTCTAATATCTCACTCTATAATTCTAATCCTTTGAAGTTTTTATATACATTTGTCTACGTCCAGTGAAACCTTTGTAAAAAATAATGATTTAACATTGTGGACCTAAAAACGATAAACTTACCAGAGATTGTTTACATTGGTGTTTCATTCCTATGGACTCAAGTATTAAGCATTCTACAAATTTGACTGTTTGCATTTTGTAGTTAGATTATCAACCATCCAAGACAACATTGAATGTGCACTTGTTTGAGCCTGAATTCCTCTTGATTGTGATTGAACACAACCTACCTTTCCTAAATGAAAAATTGCGACATCTGTTTGTACATATATTTGACAATCAAGCTCTTCTAAAATTCACCTTAAATTTCTGTATTTAAAACTGGTAGTGCGGAATTATTGCCACTCTTTCAGAGGGTATGTGATGGTGAAATTGCCTCAAAAACGATCACTGTAATAATGTGTGGTTTTTCTGACATGTCCATGTTCAACATATTAGTGACTTCTCTTTTCTGACTTCCTGTATGACTTAAGAGAAAATTGCATCCTTTCCCTGCTACTTTTGCCCCTCTTCAAAAGTGGTGCCTATAGTGTTTTGTGTGATTGGCAGCCTTCTGTGTCTTGCTCAAGTGATCATTCTTCCTGTATAAATCCAGAGACTAATAAGTGTCAGCAAGCATTTTGACCCTCTGTCACAATACAGCTGATCTTAAGCATATCATTTGCTGGTATCCATGGTCGGACGTTTTCCAGCAGACAGCTGTCACAGGAAAATCATCAGAAACAGGAATGCTAGCTGAATATTTTTTCTCAGCCTCTCCTAGTGCTTGGCTGCTGAGGTTACTGCTGTTACTGAGATTATCTAATTTAGAAAAAAACAGTGCAGTTATTGAAAATACTAAGTGGAATTAGAACTAATTACAAATATTCTTATTTCAGATTTGGCAAGAAAAATGGTCACACATGTGATAAATTTAACTCTTACTTATCAACAGACATAATTATTCAATCAAATTCCATGGAATGTATGGCTTCGAAGCAGGAGCAAGGTGAATAACCTGCCAGGAAGAGGCAGTTCATTCTAGTATAGAAGCATGCCTTCAAACAGTCATAGCCGGAAAAAATGATAGAAAGACAAAACTGAAAGATCCTTATCTGAATGAGGAAATTGTAACAAGTCTGATGAATTAATGGCGCAACTAGATATAAATAAGTAGAGTATAATAGTCATGATAGAGATAGGTTTGCAAAGAGACCAAAAATAAAAACTCAATGCTACATGTCAGTGTGTACTAAGATTAACAAAAAAGGAAAGTGAAGCAGGATAGCCCTGATATTAAACAAATGAATAAGAACTGTAGAGTTGAAGGATCTTGGTTGAGAAAATTAAGTTAAGGTACCTGTTCAGGTGGAGTTAACAATATCAAGGAGCAGAAAATGTTAGTGGCAGCTGTATATATGATTCCAATATAAAGTAAGGCATAGAATAAATTGGGAAACTAGAGTTGCATATTAACAAGGATAATACATGGGAGACTGTAATCTGGACAAAACAATTTAGCAGTAATAGTATGGCTGATTAATGGAGTGTGTAAGACATGGCTTTTGAGTACAGTATTGTTGACAAACCAGTGAGGGAACAAACTATGTTAGATCTAATATTGTGTAATGAGATGAATTAATTGAGAAAGCTGTAACTGAAGGATATTTAAGGAACATCGATCACAAGAAGGTAGCAGATTGAAAGTGATTTAGTTCATTTTGAAACCAGGTTTTAAATCTGAATAAAGCAAACAACAAAGGCTAAAAGCATGGTAGTAGATTGAAAAATACATTAAAAAGTATGACACTAAATGAGCAATGGTTAGCATTAAAGAATCAATACATTATTTAATATCTATCCCTGTAGGAATTAGTAGGAAATGTGATCCAGCCATGGGTATCAAGAAAAATTATTAGATCTAAGAAAGAAACATGAAACTGCTGAAGAAAGGCAGCAAGTCAGAGGATCGGGAAGTGTTCTGCATTTAATTCAGGATTAGCACTTGATTATGAAAGGGAAAGTAGATTATAAGAGTAGACCAGCAAGAAACATTAAAAATTGTGAAGGATTCTATGGCTATGTAAAAAGGAAAAGATACCTATTAATTTGGGTCCCTTACACACTAGGTCAGGAAAAATTATGCTGAGGGACTAAGGAATTTGCATGAAAATTAAATTCAGCAGAGAAGGTACAGAAAAATAATCCCAGAAATAGTAGAGGACGACAGATTAAGAGTAAATTCAGAGCTCTAATAAATAAACATTAGTTAAAAAGAACATGGCTTTGGAGAAATTTATTTAGTGAGATATAACGCTGAATAGGCCTTTCTGGCCCTTTGAGCCTCACTGCCCAGCATTCCCCGATTTAATCCTAGCCTAATCACAGGACAATTTACAGTGACCAATTAACCTATCAAATAGTATGGCTTCGGACTGTATGAGGAAACTGGGGCACCCAAAGGAAACCAACGTGGGTACAAATTCCTTACAGGCAGCAACGGGAATTGAACCCAGATCGCCTGGATTGCAAAGTGTTGTGCTAACTGCTACACTACCATTCCACCAATTTGTGGCTCGAACAGCTGATCAATTTCCAAGATGCAATGACCTGCATTTTGGGGTGTGAAAGAGGTGGCTATAGGAATTATGGATACACTGGATGCCATCTTTAAAAACACCAGAGATTCTGGAATGGTTCTAATGCACTGGATAGATCAAAAATAACTCCACGATTTAAGAAAGGAGAGAGAGAAAACAAGAAACATAATTAAAAAAGGAAACTATGAAATTTATTCATAAGGAAGTAGCAGGGCATGTGGAAAACAATAATGGTTTTGAGTAGCAACACGGAGTTATGAAAGGAAAATCATGTTTGACAAACTTGTTGATATTTTGTGAAGTTGTGACTAGTAAAATAGCTTAGGGTATATGATTCATGTCATGTAGGTGGACTTTCAGAAACTTTTGATAAGGTGTCTCACAAAAGTTTGTTAAAGCAAATTGGGGTGTAGAGTACTGGAAGAAAATGAATGGCATGGATTGAGGATAGGTTAACAGACAGAAAACAAAGAGATTGGTATTCTGAGAACAATGGAGGACAGCGGGGATCAATGCTGGAGCCCCCAACTGTTCACAATGTATATTAATAATGAGGAGACCTGGTGTAATGTATCAAGGATGGCTAATGATAAAGTACTAGATGGCAGTTAGTGTACAGAGAAGCTTCATGGGATGTGCTAAGTGACACAGATGCGATAGAATATAATGCAGAAAATGTGAGCTCATCCATTTTGGTACAAAAAAATAGAAAGGTGAAGTATCTTTTGAGTGCTGCGAGACTAAAACGTATTGGTTGGTGCACCAGGGAATCTAGGTCCCCTTATACTAAATGACAGAAAATCAGTAGACAGTTATTGCAAACAGCTAAGGTGGCAAAAGGTAATGTTGATATTTATTGCACAAGTATATTTTGCTTTAATTGTACGTGGTCCTAGTGAGATTCCATCTGGATTTATATGTACAGTACATGTGATCTTTATATTTGACATAGGATATACTTATGAAAAAGACAGTGAAACAAACTTTCACCTGACTGATTCTGTGATGGATGGCTTGTTGTATCTGGATAGATTGAGTACTCTTGAGTGTACTCTCTGGAATTTAAAGAGGTGATCTCATTGAAATGTATAAAATTCTTACTGTACTTTCTCAGTTCCCCTCCTTCAAAATGGCCATTTAAGGCTGAGGTAAAAAGAAATTCTCTCACTGAGCAAGAAAATAAGAAAGGTAGGAGATTGAGCATTACGTTAAATCAGGTAAGGGGTCAAATGACGTATCTGTGGTTCTGACCAACATGGGTGTGAATTTTCCCCATTTGCTACCATTCTGCCTCTTAACTCAATAGTTTGTAATTAAATAAAAAGCTGTGATGAATAAAAGTCTACGCATTGGTTATTTAAACCAATTTAAATTGAAACAGATGAAAGAAACGGTTGGATTATTTAGAGCTGTCTTTCTTGAAAGACAATGGAAGAAAATAGTTTTGAGGGCAAAGGTGTATGGAAAGTTGATGTGCAAGGGAGTGCAGAACTGAAGTTACAGCAAGATTAATCATGATTATTTTAAAAGGCAAAGAAGGCTTAAGGGCTGGATGGCCTATTCCAGCTCCTAATTTATATATTTATGTCATCATAACAGTAACAGTAAAAACAATTTCTGATTTTTCAGGTACTGTTTATGCAAAAAAATCAAAAGATCCAGTTAAAAGCATAATTGCACTGAATTTTTCCTTTCTAGTTGGCCAACAGAGCAATATTTCTAATTTGAATTCCATGGAACACTAAAGTCTATATTTTTTTTAATTACTGCATGTCGTGTTCATAAGCATGTGATGAGCTTTGAAGGAGTTTAGATCATATTACTTAATACACCGGTAATATAAAGCTGTTAGTACCAAATGGCTCTAAATTATAGATGCAGTTTTCAAATTACAGCTTGAATATTCCTAAACCCTTCACCTGCATAACCGATTCATTTCTTTAAAACAAAAATCTGAATTTGTCATGACACAATATAGTAATGATAACAAACTGTTCAACGCGAAGACTAACCAAAACTGGGTGGGACCAGCGTCATTTGTGTGTCAGCAGTTAATGTATCTAATTGAATACACGGCAATCTTTATTTCAAATGTATATTTTAAATTGTCCATTGAAACAGTCCATCCTTGAAAAAGTTTCCTTAAATTTTCTACATTATATTAAAAACAACACCCTCTTATTGAATAAGAGATTTCACTTTTCTGTACTCTCTTCAGCTGGTCACTATATATCTATTAGTCTAATGATGAAAATTTATGGGCTAGTCAATTATCATGGGCGATACAGTAAGGCCAATACTCTCTCTACAATTCATGATTACATCTGCTAGAGAATTACTTGATTGCAAAGAAGTACTTTGGCAAACTTCCTGATCTTTAACCTGAGGTTTGGTGGGTGGGAGGAGTCAATGTTCTTGTTGCATTTCTGTTAGTCTTTTGTGTGGAGGATGCGGGTTTGGGGGCCAATATCATTGTGTTTTGTGCAGGGGGGGTGAGATTTGGGGGCTGATATCCCTGATGTATTTTGTGCAGGGGATGGGAGTTTGGGTGCCAATGTTCTATTCTGTATGGTGCAGAGGAGGGGGGATTTTGGGGGTTAATGACCGTGTTGCTGTTCTGCTTTTAGGGTGTGGGAGGTGGGTGGTTTTTGCTGTTTCTCTTTGAACTTACTTCCAATGTTTTCTTTATTTTGTGGTTATCTGGAGAAGATAAACCTTATACTAGCACATTCACTCTTGCAACTAGTGTTCTACAGATGGTTGGTCCACATGGACTTTCTTGTTCTCCATCAACAGATCCCACAATGCTTCCTTGCTAAATAGAGATTTTATATATATATATCTCCATAAATTTGAGACAGGTGCCAGAGGTAATTGGTGGATTGAGGGCATGAGTTCTGGATGATAAGCAGATTAATCGAGGTTGGAGTTGGGAGACAGTGTGGAATGTTGACATTTCCTTTTTGCCCCACAGATTTTGCTCAACTTGATGAGTTCCTCCAGCTGATTACTTGCTCTTGTGTCTCCATTTTAACTAAATTGTAAGGGGCATGTAGAAATAAAACAAAGAGGACAAAATGCAGAAAGGTATGACAGTATTGAACAGTATGAGGGAAGCCTGCATTAACCTAGTAAATAGGAGCAGACTAAGAAGAGTTATGAGGAACACGTGATGTGCTTAGAATGTTTATATGTAAGCATATAGAGAGGTGCATGGCAGATGAAGAATGGGGGAAAAAGATAGAACATGGAGAGAGGCAAGGAGAGGCGTGAAGGTGTAGATAGCTGCTGGAGAGTGATAAGATGGAATCGTATAAATGAGGAAAGTGACAGTGGGAACCATTAGGGGAGAGCTGTAAAGCAAATGGAGTTGATGAGTGAAATGCGTAGGTGGAACCGGGAAGAGAAGGGCATAAAAAAGAGTTAAACTGAGCTGAAAGAGTGGTATGGATAGGGGACAAAAGTGCTGTGTTAAGGACCCTCCTGAGTCATACTCATGAATTTCTTCTCAAGCACATTGGTCCTGGTCCCACTGAAGTGCAACCATTTTCTTATGAATTGGTGTGTCCTACCTCAGGAACTGCCCCTCCATTACTGCTTACTAGACCATTATTTTTCTATTTATACACTTCTGCCTGGCAACGTAGAGAAAGATTGTAAAGTTAATCTGTTGGGGTCCTATTTTCAACATCTTCACTGAAATATCTCAATGCCTACTGTCTCTCTGTTGTTGTATCCACAACCTCTGGATCTCTCCCTTCCTCCAGAGTGTTATGTTTACTTTCCATGCTGTTTTGTACCCCTGCGTCAAGGAGTTGGAACACCAGATGGGACCCACTATGTCAATTACAGAAACACTTATCTGTACCCTAACTGTAGAACCTCTTATCATTATTACATTTTCACACTTTTCTCTGCCCCCTTGTGCAGTCCGGTGTCAACTGGGATTGTGGTCTGAGTTGCACCCTTTGGAAGTGTTGTCAACCTAAGTAATATCTGATGCTGATTACTGGTTTGTAAGTGGCTCACACTCTGAACACTCCAGTGTTTCCTACCTCTTCCTGATCTTCAGGATTTCTACTCATTCATTAATTATCCTGAACCTTCTCTGTCAGTGAGGAAGGCCACACCCTGGGAACCATGATCCAGGAAACTCAGTCTTCCTAATGCTCCATTCCAACTCCCAATTGCTCCTCAGTCCTGGAACTCAGGTTGCTGGAGACACGTGGGCCCTTTGACACATGAAATGCCTGAAGATTCAACAAGATTCAAAGACTGCAAGCAATAAATCTCTATTGCCACTTCGACACTGGTTAAACTATTTGCTTAAACTTTTAATGTTAATTAACACCTCTTGATGTTAGCTCTCAGGCTTGACAATCCCCTGATCTCTCTTGCAGTTTGCTGCTTATTTTATAAAGCAACGAAGGACCTCCTCTTACCTGAGCAACAAATTTACCACTAACCATATTACCACATACTACATTTACCACCTACTGTGTTCTGTGTTTAATGCTGAGTGGAGCTCTACTCCATAATATCTCACTCGTTCATTACGTGCATGTTTTATGACATGGGTGATCATGATCTATCCATGACCATGATTGTTCTTGGCAATTTTTTCTGCAGAAATGGCTTGCTATTACTGCCTTCTGGGCTGTGGCTTGACAAGACAGGTGACCACAGCTATTATCAATACTCTTTGGAGATTGTCTGCCTGGTGTGAGCAGTCACATAACTAGGACTTGTGATATGCACCAACTGCTCCCATGGCCTTATGTGACCCTGATTGGGGGGCTAAGCAGGTGCTACACCTTGCCAAGGGTGACCTATAGGCTAACGGAGGGAAGGGGAGTGTCTAACACCTCCTTTGATAGAGACGTATCTCCCATCTGCCACCCTCCCCCCCCTACCACCACTAGCTATTCTGTGGATTACCGAAAGTCTCCCGTATGTATTCTAGAAAAATTCCAAAGGACTTTGTAGATAAGCTTACTTTTTAGGCAAATATTTATACATACTCTACACTATTTTAATTAAACTGCTTGATTAAGAACATTAACCATTTTTGTGCTAGTAGCCAATAAGTTAATTACACTTGGTTAGTAATGTAATGGAGTAATAATACATAATGTAACATTTATTAATAAACAAAGTAACTTTGTTGGAGGAAAGGTAAATATTATTTCATTGCCAATCCCTTTACCACTCGCTCCATATACAAATTTGCAAAATCTCTGCACTAACAATTTGAAGAACAAGATATATGAAAATAGTCCATCTGCTGATGACCAGACTTTTGGTTCAAATGGTTCTGTTTATTATCAGAGAATGTATACAGTATACAATCTAAAATACTTGTCTTCACAGACATCCATGAGAAACAGAACCCCAAAAGAATGAATGACAGAAGATGTTAGAACCCCAAAGCCCACTCTCCCCCTCCCTTGTGCAAGCAGCAGCAAGCACCAACCTCCCCCCCCCCACCCATTTCAGCAGGAAGTGTCAGCGCTCACCAGCCACCAAATAACAGCAGAGCACCCAAAGGGAGACCATGAACTGCAGTCAACAAAAACTATTGTTTACCCGACAGGCTGTCTCTCTCTCACTAACAAGGCACAGAGAGATATCACCAGTTTCACAGCGAAAGGGGAAACCAATAGTTACTGTTACAATATTACAGTCTGCTGTATTGTTTTTTATTCCGAGATTCTCTGACTTGAGAATCGGCATCACCGTCGAGAGAGAGAGAGTGCAACCACTTGACCACAGAGACCATCATCCGTAGATCGACCACAGCAAAGTCCTGATTTCCATCACCCACGACACCTCAGTCAGCAACACCAGCCTGGAATTGGTCGTCCACAGGGCTACATCCCAGAGGCACCATCTTTCAAGCCGCCCCTGGAGAATGGCAGAAAACGGTCAGCCGGTGAGCTCCAGGAACTCATCTGCCATAAAAAACAGTTTGAGTAACACTTGCAGATCAGGACCTCAATAGGACCCTGACCACCCTGAAAAGGAAAGAAAGGGACATTAAAGAGAGGAATTTAAGCTGTTTCCGCAGATGAGCTTGAAGAGGCAGAAACCTGGCGCCATCTTAACTCTGCCTAGTTGTCATCAAGTCTCACTCATTTGGAATAAGTTGCTATTATTTTGATTTAATCATGCAAAATATGTTGATGCCTATACTAGTTCCTGTGTTTGAATAGGTTTCTGATCATAATATTCTCTGATTTTGACAATGATACAACAGTGAATTTGCAAACAGTAGCCCAAACATACTAGGAGATCCACAATCTAAGGGAATGCAGCAAAAAATAATAAAAACTGAAACTCTATTGCTTCAGACATTTCATTTTTATTTACTTAGGAGATTATTTTAATCAATAATTCCAAGTCAGAGCTGCTGTAAATATGAATGAAATGAAACCTTTCACTTGACTGGCACCTTAAACCATTCATTATTAAATTATCATTATTAACAGACTAAAATGCTTTTTATTATTAATTATCATTAATCACAGATTAACATGATTTACAGAATTATAATAGCTTACAGGGGTGAGATAACTCATGGCTAGGTAGATCTTATACTACAAAGTTTCTTTGCCCGGTAAGCTGTAGATAATGGCAGGAAGGGAGCAACCAGGCATCTCCCAACTTGGTGAAGAATAAACCCAAATATCCTGATCCTTATCTCAGGCAATTTAAGGATTTAAAAGTAAGATGTAGGAAGAATGGTAGAAAAGATGATTTAAAATGGATAACTCCAATGACTCCAATGTCCAATTGGTTATAGGAAGGAAAAAAGAGGGAAGCTCAAATTGAGTAAGGAATTATTAAATAAACATTAATTTCTTTAAAAAAATTTCCAAACAACAATTGACAACCTGAAAGAATGAATCTTCTTTGTCATGACGGTTTTTGACCAGGACAGTTGATTGGCAGTCATTAACAATGACCACATAATTGAATGTTGCTTGTGGTATGTATCTCTGTACATATTTAATGTTTTGGTGAACGATTTATTTATGATGATCCACAAATTAACAGGGCGTCTTTTAAACTCCATAATTTGTTAGCCAACTTTCACAATAATGATGGTGTGTGTTTGAATGCTCTTAATTTTCAAGATCTTCTTGCCCAGTGGATTAATTTCTTAAATTTATTGCTAGATGGATAGGAATGACTAAATTCAATTATGAAGTTCAAAGATTCAAAGTATATTTGTTATCAACCTTGTATGCAGTATACAACCCTGTGATTCACCCTCCTGCAGGCAGACAGAAAACAAGAAACACCATGGAACCCCATTCCTAGAAAATATCAAGTTCCCAATGCATGAAAAAAAGAACAAACCATACAAATAGCAAAAAGCGGGCGAATAACACACGGAATATTAAACATCAAACCACAGAGTCCTCGAAATGGTCTAAGAGTGTTCAGTTCAATTCAGTTCAGTTTAGCATTTGGTTGTTTGTTGACTGCAGGCTGCAGAACGAGCCCATACCAACATGCCCCAATGAAATTGCACAAAATAGCAAAAAAGAAGAGTAACCAAAAACACATAAACTGCAGAGTCCTCCACAAAAGTGTTCATAACCACAAGCAGCGCCTATTGGCCCTTACAGCATGAGACCCAAGACTCCTGCACATTCCTCTGCAGTCGTGAGTAATAGGGAGTGGAAGACTGAGGAAATGTAGGCAGATGGCACTGAACATCCACTCACCTTCCAAAATATGCTGCACACAAAACTATTGAAGTGTGGTGAAATTAATTTCACTTTTTTCTCTTAACTACATCGGAGACTCGCTGGTTTCTTTTACTGTGATCTTCTAGAGAGATCTGTATTTCATGTCTGCTTCCAGTCTCACACTTTCTTTGTCATGAGAATCCTGAATACAATAGTTCTGCTTCTTCTTTTTGAATGAGTCCTTCTGCTTAGCCTCAAAGCTTTTTACTTTGGTTTGATAAAGCGGGGGCGGGGGACAGGAGCCGTGAAAATCACGTAAGCACATGGCTTAATGATGCTTTGACCCCACTCAAAATCTGAGGAACAAGTCCTTCTGTTGCTGCAAACCTGCTATCTTGATATTTTCTCCTTTCGCTACACCACACCGACAGTTTAGAAACCTCTTACCTGTATAACCACACAGGCTCATAGATTGTGTTTAAAAACAGTTCCAGTCCACTTAACCAAATTGTTGGCTGTTTTTTATGACCTTATGCCCACGATATTCATAGGATAACTCTCACAATTAGCGAAAAGTGATAAATAGGATACCCATCCCCTAAAATATCTCTGAAAGTTCCGTTTGCTGCTAATGTTTCTTCTTTGGATTTAGCAATTCTATTTTGTCTAGTTGTTTCTAATGGTGTGAATACATTATATATGTTCTGTCTGTAACAGTAAACATTGGAATCTTCAGTAATTGCTTGATTTGTAGAACTCCTGCTTCAAATTCCACTTATTACTCACTTTTTATTCTTGGCTGCAAGACAGGTTTAGCTTGCACCACAAATTTTCAATGAGCTTCAGTGAGAGGTGTCCAATACTTGATTATGCTCCATGTACATTTGTCAAATATTACAGCTCATTGCCATTACAGCAAAATTGTGTGTGTGTGTGTGTGTGTGTGTGTGTGTGTGTGTGTGTGTGTGTGTGTGTGTGTGTGTGTGTGTATGTGTGTGTGTTTGTGTGTATGTAAATATGTCCAGGATCCTTTGAGAATAAAGCTACATAGAAGTCCTATACAGGTTTCCCCCGCCATCCGAAGATAGAGCATTCCTATGAAATGGTTCGTAAGCCGAAATGTCGTAAAGCGAAGAAACAATTACCATTTATTTATATGGGAAAATTTTGTGAGCTTTCGCAAACCCAAAAATAACCCACCAAATCATGCCAAATAACACATAAAACCTAAAATAACAGTAACATATAGTAAAAGCAAGAATGATATGATAAATACACAGCTTATATAAAGCAGAAATACTTTTCCACAATCATTGCCGGCACTGTTCTCCGTAGCGAAAATCTCATGCAAGTGCTCTCGGCAGAAAATCTCACGCAAGCGCTGTTGGCAAAAACACTTTCTCCAATAACCTTTAAGCTATGAAGCTGCCAAATCATACCAAATAACACGTAAAAATACACAGCCGATATAAAAAAGAAATAATGTATGTACAGTGTAGTATCACTTACCGGAATCAGGAAAGCGTGGAACACGCTGATGATAGTGTGTTAGGCTGAGTTGTTGCAGGTTGGGGTGGTGCAGTGACCCCCACCCTGCGACAACTCAGGCAGCGACCCGATCCCGATCCACGAAGCATGGAGGGGTACAGCGGGAGCAAAAACAGGGTACTAATGTAGGTCTTTCCTAACAGTGGGGTTTAATAAATCATCTCAAGGAATGGAGAATTGATGTTTAACTTGTCAGTGACAACTATATTCTATGGATTAATAAGAGAATGCTTTCCCAATTTAAGATTGTGTGAAATGTCATGATATGCACTGGCAATGTCAGAACCGGAGTGCAGAGAAATGACAGACTCCCAATGTAGAGATGATAACCAGCGTTTATTCATAAGAATTCCAACAGAACACGGGTAGCCCTGCTGAGCGACACCATGAGACGCAACATACTAAAAACTAGGACCCTCGCACAAGCACTGATTGGTTGTCTGCTTAATTAGTACAAGTAACACGGAATTCCCCGAGCCTCTCAAAATAAACTTAACGGTATAAACCAAAAGCACCAGAAGATAGCATTACAAAGAGCAACTCACACAAGAAAAAAATGCAAGGAACGCTAAATGATTGTTGCCTTCTGTAAAACAACAATTGATAATTCGGGTGCTGTAAACATGTCAGAGCCCAACACTCTCTGGGTCCCCATACAGGTCTGAAGGGCTCATTAGAGCGAAACATGGAAGAGTTGACTGTGGAACTCACCTGCACAAACCCATTAATGAAAGAATGTTCTCCATGTTTAAAATGATGTGAAATATCACAATGTGTGATGTGTGTTGGCAAACTTGGAACCAAGTGTGGAGGAAAGATAGACTCCCAATGGAGAGGTGGTGACCAGAGATTTTTCAGAAGAATTTCACCAGAACATTGGTGTCTCAGCTGAGCAACACCGCGAGATCTAACTGTGAGATTCCAGTATTGGTCTTGACCTAAGCTAGTGCTGACATCATCCAGCCCTGCTACAGCTAATGGTGGCTGTCACTGTGTCTCTTTAGTGAGTGTCAGATGGAGTTTCAGTGCATGGATTTTTAAAATTTTCATCGCAAAAGATGCTATTCTTTAATAGTATATACTTTTATTTTCTGTCCTGACCTAAGTGTTACTAAAATCACAAATGTTCATTGGCCTGATCACACTGACAGCATTGGGAACCTGTTGGAGAGGAAAGGTTATAGGAGCCGGAGGTTATGGGGTCCCACTGACTGCTGGAGCTGTTCTGTGAGTCCAGGTAGCTGTCCATGTTGCACACAGCCACAGTGGAGTAGTGGAGTGCTGATCCTGTGGAGGCATGGTCACCATACAAGCGATTTTTGTGTACTTTCTACTTGCAGACAAAAATCAATTTGCGGATATAAGTCAGAATGGAACCTCCTTGTTTCACAGACATGGCCTTTACTCAGTTTTGTTCACTGTTTGTACAAGTGTAGGTAAATGTCTAGTATCAAACTGAATATTCATTACAGTTAAAAGACCTTAATAATATAAAGAATATCATTGGTGCTAGACTATAAACATTTATTTATAGTGTAATTCACTATTTGTTCAATCTTATGTTCTGGTTTGATCGGATACTGGGTAATTTTGATGCAGAACAGATTGTCAACAGGGTTCTGTGACAGTCCATGATGATTGTCACATTGAAGGATTAGTAATTGTATGTTATGCATTTGCAAATACGTATTAAACAAAGATTTCCTTTAGCAATCAACCACTGATTCTTTCTCAGTAATCATTCTATATGTAAATGACACTGAAATCAAGGTCACAAAATAAAGAAACAGCTGGCAATTTTGTTAAGTGACACTGAGCAATAGTACGTAATTGAACTCAAAAAGGAAAATTATTATTAATACAACCACCATTAATAGCCTCTCTTCATCAATATGACGATATCAAAGCATATACATTTACCTTGAAACTGGACAAGTAGTGTGAATGCATCGCTGAGGAACTGGTGCAAAGGGCATGGTTTCAGATTTTTGGACCTCTCTTGATATCACTTGTACGAAAACGGAAGGTTACACCTGAACCTGAGGGGGACCAATGACCTTGTTGGCAGGTTTGTTACAGCTGTTGGGGAGGATATAATATAATTTGGCTGAGGGATGGCAATCGGAAGGATAGAGCTGAGGATGGACAGTTGGTATACAAGTAAATACACTGTGTAGTAAGACTGAAGAAGGGCAGACAAATGATAGGGCAAAATTGCAGTCAGTGGGATGAGTTGAAGTGTGACATGGGGGCAAAATCAAAAAGGATGCTGAATACAGGACTAACTATGTTATACTGGAATGCATGCAGTGTACGGAATAAAGGTCGATGATCTTGAAGTGCCGTTACAGATTGGCAGGTATGACATTGTGGGCATCGCTGAATCATGGCTGAAAGAAGATTATAGTTCAGAGCTTAACATCCAAGGATACACATTGTATGGAAAGGACAGGTGGTTAGACATAGGGGTGGGGTGACTCTGTTAGCAAAAAATGAAATCATATCCTCAGAAAGAGTGTACATAGGATCGGAAGATGTACAGTCCTTGTGGGTAGAATTAAGAAACTGCAAGGGTAAAAAGACTCTGATGGGAGTTATATAAAGGCCTCTGAACAGTAGCCAGGATGTGGGATTTAAATTACAGCGGGAGATAGAAAAGGCATGTAAAAAGGGCAATATTACAAAACTCATGTGGGAATTAATTTACTTCAGTATTCACTATGGAAAAGGATCTTGGTGATTGTAGTGATGACTTGCAGTGGACTGAAAAGCTTGAGCGTGTAGATATTAAGAAAGAGGATGTGCTGGAGCTTTTGGAAGCATCAAGCTGGATAAGTCACCGGGACTGGATGTGATGTACCCCAGGCTACTGTGGGAGGCGAAGGATGAGATTGCTGAGCCTCTGGCAATGATCTTTGCATCATCAATGGGGACGGGAGAGGTTCCGGAGGATTGGAGGGTTGCGGATGTTTTTCCCTTATTCAAGAAAGGGGGTAGAAATAGCCCAGGAAATTATAAACCAGTGACTCTTACTTCAGTGGTTGGTAAGTTGATGGAGAAGATCCTGAGAGGCAGGATTTATGACAATTTGGAGAGGTATAATATGATTAGAAATAGTCAGCATGGCTTTGTCAAGGGCAGGTCGTGCCTTACGAGCCTGATTGAATTTTTTGAGGATGTGACTGAACACATTGATGAAGGAAGAGCAATAGATGTAGTGTATATGGATGTCAGCAAGGCATTTGATAAGGTACCCCATGCAAGGCTTATTGAGAAAGTAAGGAGGCATGGGATCCAAGGGTACATTGCTTTGTGGATCCAGAACTGGCTTGCTCACAGAAGGCAAAGTATGGTTGTAGACATGTCATATTCTGCATGGAGGTCAGTGACCAATGGTGTGCCTCAGGGATCTGTTCTGGGACCCTTACTCTTCGTGATTTTTATAAATGACCTGGATGAAGAAGTGGAAGGTTGGGTTGGTAAGTTTGTTGATGACACAAAGGTTGGGGGTGTTGTGGAGAGTGTAGAGGGCTGTCAGAGGTTGCAGCAGAGCATTGATAGGATGCAAAACTGGTCTGAGAAGTGGCAGATGGAGTTCAACCTGGATAAGTGTGAAGTGGTTCATTTTGATAGGTCAAATATGATGGCACAATATAGTATTAATGGTGAGACTCTTGGCAATGTGGAGGATCAGAGGGATCTTGGGGCCTGAGTCCTTAGGACACTCAAAACTGCTGGGCTGGTCGACTGTGTGGTTAAGAAGACATACAGTGTTTAGGCTTTCGTCAATCATGGAATTGAATTTAGGAGCCAGGAGGAAATGTTGCAGCTATATAGGACCCTGCTTAGACCCCACTTGGAGTACTGTGCTCAGTTCTAGTCGCCTCACTACAGGAAGGTTGTGGAAACTATAGGAAGGGTGCAGAGGAGATTTACAAGGATGTTGCCTGGATTGGGGAGCATGCCTTATGAAAACAGGTTGAGTGAACTCAACCTTTTCTCCTTGGAGCGACGGAGGATGAGAGGTGACCGGATAGAGGTGTACAAGATAATGAGAGGCATTGATCGTGTGGATAGTCATAAGCTTTTTCCCAGGGCTGAAATGGCTGCCACAAGAGGGCACAGGTTTAAGGTGCTTGGGGGTAGGTACAGAGAGCAACTTTCATCTTTTCTTTCCTTATAGCTTTTTAGTTGCTTTCTGTTGTTTTCTTTTAAAACTTCCCAAATCTCTAACTTCCAACTAATTTTTTTTGCTGTGTTATATGCCCTCTCTTTTCCTTTTTATGCTGCCTTTGACTTCCCTTATTAGCTATGGTTGCCTCAGCCTCCCCTTAGAATACTTCTTCTTCTAGCCAATTACATAAAGAGGTAAAATTATGTAAAAGATTTTTCAGATATGTGAAAGACTAAAAGAAAGGTGAGAGTAGATATCGGACTGCTGGAAAATGGTGCCGGAGAGGGTGTAATGGGGGATATGGAAATGGCGAATGAACTGAATGAGTATTTTGCATCAGTCTTCACTTTGGAGGACATGAGCAGTATGCCAGGGGTTTGAAGGTAGAATAAGTCACCTGGACTAGATGGACTACACTCAGAGTTTTGAAAGAGGTGGCTGAAGAGATTGTGGAGGCATTACTAATGATTCTTCAAGAAACATGTGATTCTGGAGTTGAGCACTGGAAAATTGGAAATGTCACTCCATTCTTTAAGGAGGGAGGGAGGCAGATATAGGTCAGTTAGCCTAACTTCAGTGGTTGGGAAGTTGTTGAAGTCCATTATTAAGGGTGAGGTTTCGGGGTAATTGGAGGCACATGACAAAGTACGCCAAAGTCAGCATGGTTTCCGTAAGGGGAAGTCACGTACGATGAACCTGTTGGAATTCTGTGAAGAAATAACAAGCAGGATAGATAAAGAAGAATCGGTGGATATCGTCTACTTTGATTTTCAGAAGGCCCTAGCCAGGTTACTGTACATGCAGCTACTTTACAAGATAAGAACCCATAGTACTACAGGAAAGATAAGAGGTTGGCTGACTGGGAGGAGGCAAACACAGGAATAGAAGGTGGCTGCCTATCATTAGTGGTGTTCCACAGGGGTCAGTGTTGGTACTCATTCTTTTCACATATAGCAATGATTTGGAAGATGGAATTGATGGCTTTGTGGACAGTTTTGTGGATGATATGAAAATAGGTGGAGGGACACAGAATGGGCAAAGAAGTGGCAGATGGAATGCAGTGTAGGGTAGTGCATGGTCATGCACTTTGGTAGAAGGAATAAAGGCATAGACTATTTTCTAAATGGGGAGAAAATTCAAAAGTCGGGGGTGCAAAGGGACTTGGGAGTCCTCATGCAGGGTTCCCTAAAAGTTAACTTGCAGGTTGATTTGGTGGTAAGGAAGGCAAGTGCAATGTTAGCATTCATTTCAAGAGAACGAGAACATAAAAGTAAGGATGTAATGCTGAGGAGATGAGCTGGCAATGGAGAGGGTCCAGAGGAGGTCTGCAAGAATGATTCCAGTAATGAAAGAGTTAATGTGTGAGGAGCATTTTATAGCTCTGTACTCTATAAAATTTAGAAGAATGAGGGGGAATCTCATTGAAACCAATCAAATATTGGATGGTCTAAATAGAATGGATGTTGAAAAGATATCTCTTATAGTGGGAGAGCCTAGGACCAGAGGGCAAAGCTTCAAAATAGAGGAACATTCATTTAGAACAACGATTAAAAAGAATTTCTTAGCTAGAGGGTAGTGAATCTGTGGAATTCATTGCCATACGTGGTTGTGGAGGCCAAGTCATTAAGTCTATTTAAAACAGAAGTTGATAGGTTCTTGATTAGTCAGGGTGTCAAAGGTTACAGGAAGAAGGCAGGAGAATGGGGTTGAGAGGAATAATAAAGCAGCCATGATGGAATGGCTGAATGAACTCAATGGGCTGAATAGCCTTATTCTGCTCCTACGTCCTATGGTCTTTTTTATGTTCCAATTGTCCATGAAATCAGTTTTATGCATGTTTCAGTAGGTTTGTACCCATTTGCAGTTGAAGTCCCATTGCAAAACTGAACCCAGCATTTTCTGATGTGATTCAACCTAGCAGGACTGTCATTTTCCTGGTATTATTCTCATTTGTGATGATGACATCAATGTTTGCAGAAGTTCATCTGTCCTACAGAAATTGGTTAATTATGTGCAGCCTACAACATTTGATTTTAATTTCCTGAGAAATCAGGGGCAGAGCCTGCAGAAAGTTGTCAGGCAAACATAAATTTTCCTAACAGCAAAATCCTTGTACACTTCTGCACAGTTCTGTACAATGCAGTGCTCATTGCTGAGTCTCACAGTCCCTCATGACTGTAATCTGCAGATTTATTCACCTGTGTATTGCGGTGTCAGAGAGCAAGTTGCTTAATGGAACTTGGTTGACGCTCGCAGCGAGGGAGGGATAGTGGATGTGTCCCTAAGCTTTCTGGTCAGATGCCTGCCCTGTTAGCTCTCTCCATCTCATTTCTTTGTCACAGGGAGTGTATATTCAGATGATTTCATACAGTCCGTGCAGCTTCAAGCTCTCAGTACTACTGCTATCAAGAAACAAATAGGAAGCACATTAACCAAAGAATAACTTTTACTAATTTAATGATTACATTGTGGGTGCCCTGCTTGAGTATTAGAGCTAAATGCAATATCCAGTTATGCTTTCAGAAATGGATGTAATCCATTTTTTAGGCATGAGTGTACTTTGCGATGTGGTTCCCAAGTCAGCGGGTCACTGAGTTTGATTACTTGAATTTTTTGGAAGGGTGTTGGTGGGTGGGGGTTGGGGTGGAGGGTAATGATATTTTTAGGTTTTGAGAAGGGAGCAAAAATTGGGGCCTTCACTGCAGCAACTATTCATATGATTGAAGATCTCCTTCATTTTTGAGACTGTCTTATAAAGTAGTTTTATTCAATCACATTTTTTAGATGTGGCTTTAACATTTCTTGCTCATCATAACTTTCTCTTAAGAAGATGGTAAACTGCTGAAATCCTTCTGAAGGATATTGCATTTTACTATTAGATAAAAGATAGTGGGATTTAAATCCAGAAAGATTGAATGAATAACAAAACATTTTTAAGACCATAAGATATAGGAGCAGAATTAGGCCATTTGGCCCATTGAGTCTGTTCTGCCATTTCATCATGGCTGATCCATTGCCCTCTTAGCTCCAATCTCTTGCCTTCTCCCCATATCCTTTCATGCCCTGACTAATCAAGAACATACCAACCTCTGCCTCAAATATACACAATGACTTGGCCCCCACAGCTGTTGTGGCAACATATTCCATAGACTGACCACCCTCTGGCTGAAGAAATTCCTCCTCATCTCCATTCTAAATAGACGTCCCTCTATTCTGAGGTTGTGCCCTCTGGTGCTAGACTCCCCCACAATAGGAAACATCTTTTGCACATCCACTCTGTCGAGGCCTTTCAGCATTTGATAAGATTCCTAGAATCATTCTCGTGAACCTCCTCTGAACCCTCTCCAACTACAGCCAGAATGAAAAGAATAAATAGCTCAGGTGGCAGATGTGGTATTTACAAAGCAGACTGCTTTGTCCTGAATGCTGACAATTTCAGAGGGTTGGGCTTATATCTGTGCTCTAGTGCTCTATGACTATAACCAGAACCACCTTCCTTGTGTGAGATATGATTCCAACTACTGGAGCATTTGGCCTTTGATGCCAATTGACTTAGAATTTACCTGAGCTTCTGAGAGTAACATTCAAAGGCAATAACTCCCATCTACTCTGTAAGATAAAGTACATGTCCCTGTTATCTAGGTAAGGTTACCATCCTTGGTTTGCACTTCTTCATTTCTAATTCTCTACTTAAGAACAGAAGGCAGAGATGATAATAACCTACAAGAACAGCCCATTCAGCACAGTTCACACAAGACTGATTTCTCCCAACTTCTATTGCATTTAAGAAGTTTCATAACATGTCCAGCCACATTTTGAGGTGAACTTAGACAAAATATTTTAACCAAAATAATCTTTGACAGGATACCCATAGTTGTACTTAACTCTGGACTAATGGCAAGGCACTCAGCATATGGTGCTTCTATTCTATATAATCAGTTCATTATGTTCCGTAACCACATATATAAAATAACTATGCCATGTAAACTGTGGGCCTAGTTGAAATATTATGTTATTGTATAATGGGTCACATAATTTGTTCATCTTTTACTATTTAACTGCAAGACAAATCAGCTGTCGAGAACCCTATAACAAAACAAATAATTTTTATATACTTAAATTTGAAGTTGCACAATCTGAATCTAAAACCAATTAAAATAGGTGAAGTGGGCTCTTTACTAACAAGGCTGCTTTGAACAGCTGATATTTCCTCTTTCATTAAATATTATTAACAAAGATTGAAGAGATCAGAATAGATTATTCATTCAACCTCTCGGTTTTAGAAAACGAATTGCAATATTCATTAATATCAGGCAAGAATTCACTTAGATGTTATTTCATAAGAAAGGTCTGAAGCAAAGCAAAGTTTGATTGGCAACCATTGCAATTAAGTAAATATCACCCTGTTCACCACTAATTAGAGCACTTTTTCTAATATTACCAAAAATGCTCTGTTAATGCTAAGACATGTGTACAGGTTATGACATTAGAAAGAGCATTCTGATCGGAACAAGCTTGCATATATTCTCTCTCATTATTTTTCTATCGCACTAGATTCTTATTAACCCTTAAGCTGCCAACTCCCATGGGGTTTTGATCAATTTAGTTCTGTTCTGTCCATGTTCCCTTTCCCCTTCTCTCGATTTTCTTTACCTGGTTTCTTCTCATCTGAGCCCTTTCTACCCCACTCAGCTTCTATGTCCTTATCCTTACCTCCCACTCTGCCACTACAATATCCTCAACTTCCTCTCATCATCACTTCTACTCTGTTTCCACACACTCCTTTATCCCTTTCTTTTCTCAAATCACTTCCACATGGCCCCCTTGTCTCTCCCATCTTCCATTTACCTCTATATCCCACCTTTCTCCTCTCAGCTGGTTTCCTTGTCTGATCACCTCCTTTTATCTCTTCTCGCCCCCTTGGTCTTCCTGCCCACGTCATCCCAATTTTGTGTTTACTCTAATGTAGGGGTTCCCAACCTGCGGTCCATGGACCCTTTGCTTAATGGTACTGCCCTCTGGCATAAAAAGGTTGGGAGCCCCTGCTGTAATGCTAAATGCCAATAAAGTGTGATGTCTCAATATGCAGCATTACCACAAGGAAATTGGAATATAAATCACACCCTGAGCACATACCAAATCGAGAATCTCATTTGTGTGGTCCATTATTTACAGTGTGGTCTATTTGCATGATGTAAAACCTACACTGTTTTGTACTTTCCATTAATAGCCACACATACCAACTAATAATTTATCGAGGCCCAAGGATAATTCTAGCTGTTACATTGAATACTTTAAAGTCTTCTGATACATATCTTGTTCTGTGCCAAGTATTCTCATAGGTATTTATTAAAGTGACCTATTAAAATAAAATCACACACATATCACTTTTGACATTTAGGTGCCATTTGACTGACATCCAATTCTTTTCACTGAATATTGGGTAGAGTATGCAATTTTGACCATTGGATTTTACCATTTATTTTCTTTTTAAATGTCAAAGTGCGTGCTGAGGTTTTCCTAATAAAATGCAAATTTGTTACCTTGGTATATCTTGGTTATGGGTTTTCTAGGTGATCTAGTACAGTTGTCAAATACATTGATACTTCTTTTTCCATTTGCAGTACCAGTTTTCTTCTCAATATGAACAGTTAACTTCCAGAATAAGATGTGATGATATCTGATAAATTGAAATTAACATAAATGGTAGAACATGAAGAAATGAACATCAAGTTAATTATATCACTTCATTTGTTTATTCTCCTTTTTATCAATACAAATCGTATTTATACTGGAATATTTGGAGTGAATTTTTTTTTGGAATAAAATCTGATTAAATCTTAAAACTCATTTTAGTTATATCTGTATTTATTGAGCTTTAAAACATTTTGGCTGCTGAAGTAATCATAATGACTGACTGGGAAACCTATGAACACTTGACAGAGCTGGATTATCCACAGCAGAAACTCATTTATTAATCCAGGCTGATCAGTGACCCTTCAGTTATGCGCTTGCTCTTTCCACTCCTTTACAGAATGACTTCTCCACTGACATTAGTAAAATAAAAATATGCCAAAATGACAATTCAAAAGGATGTTGTAAATAAAAAATACATTTTATTGTTTGACTTAAGAATATGCAGTCAATGTGATGCAATAGGTTAATACATGTTATTTTAGTTGGAGGTTTAGCATAGAATCCTTCAAAAGCAAGCTTTTATATACACGAGTAAGTCTGCAGATGCTGGAAATGCAAACTAACACACACAAAATGCTGGAGGAACTCAGCAGGACAGGCCATGGAAAAGAGCTTTTCCAGAGATTGTCAAACATTATGGTTGTGCACAATTTTGAAATATTCTCCAATCCAGTTGCAGTCCATTTCACTTTGAAGTAGAAATGAACAATGTCTAATAGGCTGATTTTGGTTCTTTTACACCATCGCTGAACGTCACAATTATTCATTGCAAAAGCCCTGAGAGTTTGTATATGTTATACCTCCTTAAAGAGGTCTATACTGGGAAAAAAAACTTCCTGGTTTGGCATTAAATTGCTGAAGAGAAACATTTCCTGCTATAATCTTCCTTTATGCACAGTTCAATTTATCTGTGGAAGTTGGAATTTGTTAAACACATTGAGAATAGATGAGTTACAGCTGTGCTCGATCACTCACATCTTTATGCATATCACATAGAACAAAACCAGCCTAACTGTTCCATCATATTCAGAGTTATGACTGTGCAAATTACACAATTCATCTGAAATCCACATGAGGTTTGACTATACATACTAGAACATGAAATGAATTTCACATAAATCCTTCTGCAATCATTTGTGACTTCTATTTGATTTCTATGTAATCACTGCCAAGGACATTTAGATTCCAGAAAACATCTTTTATAGGCCTGGCATTTTAGTAAATAAAACATTCATTTCACAACTAAATGTGGTGCTGTTAATGTCAATCTGAAGGAAAAAAATAAATCTTATGGCATGAATCACAGATAAAAGTACCTTTACCAGACATCCCACCCTGCAAAAACTCATTTCAGGGAGGTATCACCACCATTTCAGGGAGGAGCATCCCCACCCCCCGCAACCCCATATCCCCCCCCCTGCGCCCCCCCCCACAGTCGAACTCCAAGGGTGTATGTAATACTTTGTTAAGCAATTTTGTTTAATCTGTAAACCAAGTTGGGTATATGCAGCAAATGTGACATTAAAATATGTGCTTATATTATCATGTTTATTCTATTACAACTTTAAGCAAGTCTACAGGGAGCTTGGCCTCATCACATAGGGCATCAATAGCGTAGCTCCCTAGCAGCTAGCCAGCTAGTTTAAATAACGTTAGTTATGCTGTAATGACACCTGTTAAACTCACCTCAACAAGTCTTTTACATTTTAACCCACCATGGGCAATAGAAAAGTCACTGTTGCAAACAGTGCAGCGAGCAACACTGTCATTATTTTTGAGGTCAACTGTAAAGCCCGCCCACAGGGAAAACTGATAGGTCTACTTAGCAGGGGTCCCCAACATTGTTTGCACCGCAGACCAATTTAATATTGACAATATTCTTGCGGACTGGCCGACGGGGGTGGGCGGGGGGGTGTTAATCAGGACCGGAATATAGGTGATAAGTCAATACTGTAGCATCATAACATTTTAAGTAACGTTTGGATATTAAACACACAGCGCATATTTTCCCCGTATGAACATATAAAATCATTGCAACACACCAATATCGCTGAATCAGTAGGAGCCCTGGGCTTGTTTTCCTGCAACAAGACGGTGCCATCGAAGGGTGATGGGAGCCAGCGATACTCAAAGGGGGTTCCTTATGTCCAGTCTATTCCGCAATTTAGTTTTCATTGCATTCATTGCAGAAAACTCCGCTTCGCAGCGATATGATGTTGGAAATGGAAGCAACGTTTTCAGTGCTTTCGTGGCTATCTCAGGATATTTAGCCTTGACTTTGATCCAGAATGCCGGCAGAGATGTTATGTCAAACAAACTTTTCAGTCCGTCGTCATTTGCAAGCTCGAGGAGTTGATCATCTTCCTGCTCTGACATGGATGACGCGCGGGTAATGACCTCGCGTGCGTTCAAGTTCAACAGTGCGTGACAGGGAATGAGGAAAGGTGCAAATGACTCATATCGCCAAATCATATTGTTTCTTCATGGCCCGGTGGTTGGGGACTACTCTTAGCACGAATAGAGACCAATCAGGATGCTCGCTCTCCCTCTCAAAAAAATCTATTTCCGGGATATTGTATATAATTTCCGGGCGTCAGGGAGCCACTATCGATATGCGGGAGACTTCCAGATCTTCCAGGTGAGGTGGGATGTCTGCTTTACAATACTGTGTACTGTTTCTACTTTAGGAAGCTGTCATTGATTGCTCTCAGCTGAAGGGAAATGGCAAAATTCGGACTTTTATTTTGTTAAATTTTCCATTACATGGCTTCTATCTACTTTTCTGGCGGTATAAAGCTGGTATATTGTTGGCAGGCTTTATCTTTATAAACAAACAAATTAACAAATGCCAGAGAGATGGCAAAGTTATTGGTTAACTGTCTCTGCTGACCAATAGCAAAAGAGGACAAAGAATATACTGACCACAAAGATTTTGCTTCCTGAATACTGTTGGGTGTTTCTTACGGACTTTGGGCTGCTGATCATGAATGTCATCATGAAATTTCCCTATCATGCTTATAAAAATCTGCCTATATTTGTTATTTCAATTCATAATTCAAGTCGGAATAACTGATGCCAAGGTTAAGGAAGGCAAATCAAACAGGGCAACAATGACAAGCAATTCGAAGAAGTTCTAGAGAGATTGGAGAAAATCGCATGGAAAGAATTCAAGGATTTTGTTGAAAAATTTCTCAGCAGCTACAGACCACCAAACTACGTGCTGCTGGTTGACAACATGCTTCAAGCATACAAAACCATGAAGTACAGCATTTCACTAAAGATTCCTTCTCTGCATTCCCATTTAGACTCATTCCCTGCAAATCTTGGCACCGTCAGTGTGAAAGGTTTCACCAGGACATTGTGATCATGGAGAAATAGTATCAGGGCAAGTGAAATCCATAAATGCTGGCTGATTATTGTTGGACACTTAAGCAAGAGATCTCAGACACTGAGTACAAATGAAAATCGTCAACAAAATATTTTTAGCTTAGTGAACTATTGCAATGTGTTATGCAATTAAACATATGGTATTATTTTTAATAGAAGTTAATTTCTTGTTTCTCCAAATTCCTACGTGATACAGGTAGTCAGAAATTATATTTGCGTTCAGCTTCAAGTGGACTATCATAAACAAAAAACAAAAATTCTGAGGAAGCAACAATGTTGAAAATAATCATTGTCCAGTGACATAGAACACTGAGCATTTCAGCACAGTACTGAGCCCTTTGCCCCATGATGTTCTGCTGACCTTTTAATGTACTCTAAAATTAATCTAACCCTTCCCTCCAACATAACCTTCCATTTTTCTGTCATCCATGTGTCTATCTAAGAGATCCTTAAATGCCCCTAATGTATCTGCCTCCCACCCCTGGCAAAACATTCCACGCACTCAAAGACATTTAAAAATAAAAGCTTGCCCTCTCAGCACTAAAACAGTAATGCTTAAGAGACATTAAAAGATTCTTATTATCCTCCCACTGCAGCAGAGTGTACACTCAGTGGGCGCTTTATTAGGTACAGGAGTGCAACGTGGTGTGGTCTTTTGCTGCTGCAGCCCATCTACTTTAAGGCTCGCTACGCTCTGCACTCGGAGATGCTCTTCCGCAAACCACTGTTGCAATGTGTGGTTATTTGAGTAACTGACAGTCTCCTGTCAGCTTGAACCAGTCTATCATTCTCTTCTGTCCTCTCTCCTCAACACAGCATTTTCGGCGTCAGAACTGTTGTTCAATCAACGGAGGTATTTTTGTTTTTCACTCCATTTCCTGTAAGCTCTAGAGACAGATGTGCATCAAAATCCCAGGAGATCAGCAGTTTCTGCGATACTCAACCCACCCAGTCTAGCACCATCAATCATTCCGTGGTCAAAGTCACAGGTCACATTTCTTCCCCATTCTGATATTTGGTCTGAACTACAGCTGAAGCTGTTGACCATGTTTGCATGCTTTTAAGCATTGGGTTGCTGCCACATAACTGGCTGATTAGGTAGTTGCTTTAACGAGAAGGTGTACCTAATAAAGTGGCCCCTGAACATACACTTCTCTGCTGTATCATTTAAATTTAGGCCGCTGTTAATTAACATTGTATTTATGTACCCTTTTCACATAATGCAGTAGATAGCTTAAGGCATGCTTATGCAGAAACCGTATGTCAATTTCATCTTCTCCCATCGAGCAAAGCTATTTCTTCATTGCAGGTAGTTCTATATTGATTGTGGCTATTATAAGGGCACTTAATAAATCACAACAGCTTCAACTGCAAAGTAGTTACCAGACATTTTCTTAGAACTTTTCTTATTAGCTTGTCTTATTTTGACTGATTCTTTGCATGATTAAGCATTCACCCACGAAAAATGGAAAGTTGCCATCAGCCCATCTAGCATATTCTATTTGGTCCATTCATTTAATAACATTTTTATTGAAAAAGCAATTTGCTTTAAGAGCCAAGACCATTTTTCAGAGGGGAGAGTAATGCTGCTCTAAGCATATGCTTAGACAATGTCTTTGCAGCACCACACAAGGCCCTACCTCAAAGAGTCCCATGGTATTGTAGCTGTTGCTGCAATACTATTACAGCTCAGGCCATTTTGGAGTTTGGAGTTCGTATCCAGTGCCGTTCTGTAAGGAGTCTCTGTCAATCCTCCCAGTGGAATGTGCAGCTATTCCCCGGGTCCTCTGCATTCTTTCCACAGTCAACAACATAGCGGGTAGGTTAATTGGTCATTGCAATTTGTCCCATAATTACGTTAGGGTTAATTGGGTTTGACAGGGGTTGCTGGGGTGGTGTGGCTCGAAGCGCCAGAAGGACCTACTCTGTGCTGTATAGAATAAAGATACGACAAACTTAATGGCTCCAAACTTCCATCCTACATCCCACCTCAATGGGCCAACAAACCAAACCTTCATATGAACTTTATGCAAGCAACCCATAGAGAAAATTCCAATTCTCCGTTCATTGCAATACTTCAGAATGTAGAAATTGCTGTTTCATAAGATCAGAAGTTTATTTCTTTATTGTACTTGCACTTTTATTTTATTGAGCTCCTCCATTTTATCAGAAAAGACGCTACAATGTGGCAGGCTGTCTTGTCCGGAAACGTATAGCGTTCTGACTTTCCTTTAGTTGGAAACACTTTGTTATCCTCACCTGGATGAATTTTACCGTGAACAATATCTGGTTTATTAAAATTGTTGATTCCAATGTTAGGAAACCTAAATGTAATGAGAAAGTGAAAAATATTTAATAGTAGGGATTCTGTTCTGTAGTTTTAGGATGCTATTTCACCCAAGGTAAATGAATAGGGATTTTCATGCATAAATGTATCATATTAATATTTCAATCAATACAGGCATCATTTCCAGCAGATCAGTCATTGATCAGTTAGATACTTATGAATAGATTTGTATCCAATAGGAATGTTTGCAAAACATATTTTGCATCATTAGGTTAATTACTTTGACAATAATTTGAATCACATTGGCCAAAATTGACTTGTGATTTTGCTGCAATATAAGGTACAATTCCATTCTGGGATAAACGATATTTATAATCTCGGTAATTTTGATATAATTTTGTCTTTATTTGTAAAATATTGTTTATTTGATAAAAATTAGCAAGGTTATGTGTCAGTGATGAACGATTCGGTATATAGTTACCTACCTGCGAACATATTTGTATGTGTGCCATCATACTCAATCATTTGCTGAGAGTTACGTATGTATTGATGGAAAATTAATAATGGTTCCTCCAAATATAAAAATCCCTACTCCTTAGCCGTGGATGAAGTCTCAGTAATATCATTTATATTATTGAGACTATAGGCAAAATCCAGTATAGTGACAACTGCACATTGCCCCCTGCTGCTGAAACTCATTTCAGTTAAAGTCATCAGTACAGAATTTTGTACCAAAGATCAATGTGCAAGTGCTATGATAATGATTATTTAATACGTATACACACACACACACACACACACACACTCCGCAATCATATGGATAGCATCTTGACCTCAACTGTTGTCTTTTCAGAGATTGTATCTTCACGTTAAAGACAAATTGTACTGGACCAATTTCCGATAACTTTTTAATGAGGCAATGGAAACAATTAATAAAGCAAATCTAATTGATGTAGTCTAGGAGGACTATAGAGGGCTTTTGTTTAGATGCTACATTAAACGTGTTTCAGGAAAGTTAATATAGTGTATAAAATTCACATGGATATAAAGCTGAACAAGTAGCAGGCAAGAGAGATATGTGACAAAGGATTGCTATTTAGTCTAGAGGAAGATAAATACTGGCATTTGTTTAAATCAGTATTAATGATTATGGCTTAGAGGTTCTGAGTTTGCAGGTGGCATAAAAGTAGGGAGTTTTCAATAGTGCACAAGGGCATAAAGAGGTTCTTGGAGGCACACAGAATTCTGACATTCATCAAATGAGATGGGATACAAACACTGGGAAATCAAGGTGAACCTTTTTAAAACATTGCTCCACACTCAGTAGGAGTATTGTACAATTTCTTCATTTATTTAGTGGTACAGTGCGGAGTAGACCCTTCTGGCCCTGCGGAGTAGCTGCTGGGGTAAACACACATATTCCACAGGAAGGACGTACTGAAACTCTTTAAAAAGGCGCTGGAATTGAATGCCGATCTCCAGAATTGCCTCGAGCTATAATAGTGTCATACTAACTGTGGCGCCATAGAAGGTCATATGCCATATAAGAAGCATGTACAGGCTATATAAAAAAGATTAACAGTATGAAGGTCTATGATTGAAAAGTAGATTGGAAGGTTGAATCACGTATCTACCCTGGGAGACACCTCTGAGTTCTTAAACATCCTGCTGACAGAGAAATTCACACCAATATTCAAAGATTCATAATACATTTATCATCAAAGAATATTTGAATTATACAACCATGACACTTGTTTTCTTACAGGCAGTCGCAAAGCAAGAAACCTGAAAAACCCCAATTTTTTAAAAAAAATAAAGACCACCCCCCCCCCAATGTGCACAGAGAAAAAGAAAAAAAAACAAATCATGCAAACTTTAGAAGTGAGCAACAACAACAGCATTCCGAACCAGATTGAGTCCTCCGATCCAAATCCCCAGGGCAGCCAAAGCAGCTCCAAAGCCTTGGTTTTCAGTTCACCATATCAGCAGGGCAAACTGCTGCAAAGTTCACAGAGGTGAAGCACAGCAGAGCTGAGGGTGGGGCAGTCTTACAGTGTTGCAGAAAGAGGAGCTCCCAGTCTATCTGGGCCAGCATTTAAGCTGTCTGAACAGCAGATCATAGTTTGCATTAGGACCCAGGCTCCACTGCGGCTTGTTCCGGGCCTGGATTTCAGTGCTAAAGAAGCCGTTCCTGACCTCTCCAAATTGCCTGGGCATCCAGAGTGAACCAACCTCACCCAGCTCTCAATATCCTGCCTTTCCCGACTATCTGAGCCAGCATTTAAATTGTCCAAACAGTGAATCGTGCCTAACATTAGGAACCAGGGCCTGCCGCAGGAACCACTCCTGGCCTAGTACGCACCACCCAGCGATTCGCTTCGGACCTAGATTTTACTGCTGAAGAAGCCATTCATGACCTCTCCAAATTGTCTCAGCACTTAGAGAGATCCAACCTCACTCAGGGGTTAGTTGGATGGGCTTCTGAACTCCTCTGTCTTGTCTTCGCCTCTCTGAGTTATTCACTCCAAATAGCACAGCTCCAATTTAAAATGCGTCGATTTTGCAGCACACTAGCAGGGCACATCTGTCGAATTCACTTTGCCTTTGCTAGCTTCTTCATTGTTTGCAGAGATAGTTTCTAAAATCTTCTGAAGACAGAGAGCGGTGGCCTAAAGGATTGGTATTTGATGCAGGCCAATTAAAAAAAACCCATTGTCTTAACATTTGGCTGATGCATATGCAAATGTCTCATGGCCTCTATTTTGCAAATATGAGCTTCTAGCATCAATGTATCATTTGCAATTTACAATACGAACTGAAGACTGGTTCTTGTTTGAATTAATTTCCTATGTTCACATAACATTCGTAAGGCCAGTGATGTTGTGGGGATGGAACTGGACTCTCACGGTGGTGTCTGAAAAGAGGATGTTGTCTAAGTTGCATGCCATCTTGGTTAATGTCTCCCATCCAGTACATAATGTACTGGGTGGGCACAGGAATACATTCAGCCAGAGACTCATTCCACCGAGATGCAGCACAGAGGGTCATAGGAAGTCATTCCTACCTGTGGCCATCAAACTTTACAACTCCTCCCGTGGAGGGTCAGACACCCTGAGCCAATAGGCTGGTCCTGGACTTATTTCATAATTTACTGGCATAATTTACATATTACTATTTAACTATTTATGGTTCTATTACTATTTATTATTTTATGGTGCAACTGTAATGAAAACCAATTTCCCCTGGGATCAATAAAGTATGACTATGACTATAACTCCAGGATGCTCCCTAACAGACTTATTATTCCTTTAAGTGTTGCACCACAGAGCCAGATATCAATTAAGTTAAAAAAAAAATCATATTTTGCACACAGTGTTATTTTTAATTCTTCCTTTGTGGAAAAGTGGAAAATTGTTAAATCAAAGTAAGTAAATATTTGCATGAAAATATATACTACAAATCATCCCATTTACTGTAAGACAGATCTCAGCATCTAGAACTGCAAATACTTGGAGCCAACAAATAACAGTGAAGCCCATTCCCGCTTCTCCCCCCACCCACACAAACATTTCATATAAAGAATTCTAAGATATTAAATATAAACAGAAATTGCTGGAGATACTCCATAGGTCAAGCAGAAACTGTGTTCTGAAAGAAGTATTAATGTTTCACATCAGTGACCTTTCATCAAAATGACTTAGAAATGTTTGTCATATTACTCACCTGAACGTAACTTAATCTCCAATCCTCCACAAAATGTTTTCTTGTTGTTATAAAGGTTTTACTAAAGTCAAGAAAATCCAACAGTTGTTTCAGAAAATGGTGTTGAGAAGATTTTTGCCTAAAAAAATCCTTAACATTGATTGAGAAATATTTTAATTCCTATGTGTTTTAATCCAAAAAAAAATTGGTGCTTATCTCTTCCATCAAAAATATAAATGCACCTTGGAGATGTCATCATTAATTCCCCTTTGATCAAGTTGGCAGGAAGATTTAACTCATCATTGTTGAGCATTAAACTAGTCCTTAAAAGGTCATGTATATATGCAGAAATCGTTGATGGGAATAGCAACAATGAGAAACAGATATTACACAATTTTACCAATGTTCTTTCGTTGGCGGAGGTGGCAGCTGGACAGAACATCATATTATGGGCATAGCCAAGAGTCTCAGAACTTGTTCTTGAGAAGTCATTTTCAACCCCAAAAAACATGACTTTGAGAAGATTCTTCATTCAGAGAGCCACTTTAATATTCATGTGAATATTTAATCTGTCATAACATCCAAATGTGTGCTGTGGATTACAATGGTCAAATTTGCATGTTTGTGAGGCCAGAGAAATAGAGACATGTACAGCACAGAAGGAGGCCATTTGGCCCGTCCTGCAAGTGCAGACGGGCAAAAGTGAGCTGCGCAACCAAATTTACTTTTCCCTTTTTTGGTCTATGTCGACCTTCTAGATTACAGCACAGCAAGCATACTTTTGGATATTCTTTAAATGTAACAAACCATTCTACCTCATTAAATCTTTTAGGTAATCTGTTCCAACCCTCAACTGTTTTTGGGTGAAAAGAAAAGACTCCTGAGATTTTTTTTCTGAGTCCATTCAGGAATGTAGATACTATAGAAGCAGTTTCCATTGCGGTCTTCAAGAGGACTTGCATAAATATATTATGAAGAAAATTTCTATGTGCTATGCTTTGCATTTAGTCTATATCTCAACATTAGACAACAGTCCATAGAGAAGTGCTCAATAGTATGAACACACCTATGATTCTGATTGGAGAGTGGAATACCTGTTGCAATCTACATGGGATAAGCTGGAGGCAGATACATTTACTAAGGGAAGAGATGTGGCTGTGAGTTTTGTTCTTTGGTCTTTGATCTATCAAAATATCTTTTCATAAATATGAAGAGAAATTGAAGGAGAACAAGTTAGCTATAGCTTAATAAGTTTCCTTATGCACTTCTAGCATAAAATCTCAACCGATCGATGCTATGCCTTGGCCTCTACTAACTTATCTAATTCTTTTGTTACAGTATGAGCAGTTTTGGGCCTTTGAAGATTATGGAATTAAAAAACTTACTGATTTAATCAATGACATTTATAAGACTGGAATAGTACCAGAAGAGATTTAAAAAAAATCGGTATTTATCACTCTTCCTAACAAACCTGGAGCAATAGACTGTGAATTAATTAGGACCATAAGTTTAACAAGTCATATCACCAAGATACTTCTAAGAATTTTGATGACAAGAGCTAAAAGTAAGATACAAGCTGAAACAGGTAAAGAACAATGTGGTGTTGTGAAAGACAAAGGTAGAAGAAACGCGATATTGATGTTAAGAAAACTAACAGAACTAGCTATTCAAGTGCAAAGAGATTTGTTTGTATTATCGACTACACAAAAGCATTTGATAAAGTGAGGCATAATAAGTTATTTGAAATATTACAGGAAACTCTAGATCTAGATTCGAAAGACCTCCACCTAATCAGAAATCTGTACTAGGACAAACTGCCGCTGTAAGAATAGGTGGAGAAGTGAGTCCGTTTACGAAAATCAAGGGAGGCATTAGACAAGGGTGTGTTTTCTCCACTGATTTGTTTAATATGTACAGTGAAACAATATTACAAGAAATAAGAGACATCTTGGGAATCAAAGTTGGCGGTGAAAACATCAATAATTTTAGATATGCGGATGACACTGTGCTAATTGCAAGTACGGAGGAAGAACCACAAAACTTAATTGATACAGTTGTTGAAGAAAGTGCAAAAATGGGTCTATCTATCAGTTGCAAAAAGACAGAATGTATGCTGATATCCAAAAAGAAGGAGAATCCTATCTGCAGGCTGAGAATAAATGGGGAAGACATAAAACAAGTACAGAACTTTTGTTACTTAGGAAGCTGGGTGACATCAGATGACAGGTGCGACATGGACATCAAAGGAAGAATAGGGACGGCAAAAGACACCTTTACAAGAATGAAGAATATACTGACCAACACTAAACTAGGCATGACAATCCACCTCAGAGTACTGAAATGTTATGTTTATCCAGTTATGTTCTATGGCTCAGAATGTTGGACAATATCTAGTAACATGAGGAAACAAATTGAAGCAGCAGAGATGTAGTTTTTGAGGAAGGTGCAAAGAATATCATGGACGAAATGAATATCTAATGAGGATGTCATGAACAGAGCAAGCACAAAAAGAGAAATAATGTATGAGATCATTAAAAGGCAATGTACCTTCATTGGACATGTGATTAGGAAAGAGGAATTAGAATGTACGGTAATTATGGGAAAGATTGAAGGGAAGAAAGCAAGAGGAAGGCAAAGACAAATGATGATGGAGACAGTTGCCAGAGAACTGGAAATGAATACCAATGAATTGGTCCACTTGACCTGAAACAAGAGTGTGCGGGTCATGACAGTCAAAGCTCAAACTGGGCATGGCACCTGATGATGATGTCTAAGAAGGGATGTGTTGGCAATGGTGGTTCAAAGGAATGAACCTGGGACTTAAAAGGATTAAAAGGGACTTAAAAGTGTTTGATGGTTATGGGCCTGTACTTTGCTGGGGTTTAGAAGAATGAGGGGAGATCTCATTGAAACCTACCATATACTGGAGTGTGTAGATAGAATGGATGTAAAGCGAGTGTTTCCAATAGTGGGAGAGTCAAAGACCAGAGGGCACAGCCTCAGAACAGAAGGAAGTCCCTTTAGAACAGAGATCTGGAGCAATTTCTTCAGCCAGAGAGTCCTGAATCTGTTGAATTCATGGCCACAGAAGGCAGAGGATGCCAATTCTCTTAATTAATAGGTGTGTCAAAGGTTACAGGAAGAAGGCAAGAGAATGGGGTGGAGATGGAAAGTAAATCAGCTGTGATGGAATGACAGAGCAGACTCCAGGCTCTATGGCGTAATTCTGCTCCTATGTCTTATTTGGAATTTTTGGAGCTGTACTACCAGGTTACACTATTTCTACTTAGCACATTGCTTAGTAATCTCACAACAATCGAGTCCCACCGATAGAATCTATGAGGCCTAGCAGATTCAGCACCCTAATTTGTCAGCTTGTGCTCGACTTAGATTGGATATCTGGTAATGCTACGCTACAGCCAGCAAGCTTCAGCCCGTTATCTCACTCTTCTGATTGAATTCCATTTATCTTCTCACCGGACTCTTGCTGGCAACTTAGAATGTTTTCAAAATTATCAGCCATGCATTTTAAATTTATAATATCTGTAAACTTAATTATGATCTTATACTTCTATCATCAATGTACAGTATATAATTAAAAACTAAGACTTGTGGAACCCTAACAGCAATTAGCTTCTAATCACTGCAACTGTCAACCATTATCCTTCGTCATTGAGCTAGTTATTGGATGTTATCAGTTCCCTTGAATCCTATGCGCATTTACAGACTGTGTACAATCTTGAAAAACCCTGCTAAAATCCATGTAGGCCATGTCAATCATTTCCCTCATCACTCCTCTTTACTACCTCATGAAAAGAATATTAAATTGTTTGTCAGGCACAGCAATTATTTTAACAGTGATATGCACACTATTGAGTTTAGGCTAATCATCCAGAAATCACCACAGATATAAGCTCTATAACTGCAGTACAATAGTAACAGTCCTCTAATCTTCTAACATGTAACTACTAAGATTGCAAGATAATGGTGAGTCTCCAGCACTCTTCCCTTGCTCCTTCTAATATTGTGCAATAGATCCTTTCCAAGCTAGTAAATTACTGAACCCTTTAATATTTCCTCTCTCATTATATTTATTTCATCCATTATTTTATGACTCCCCTTCCTTGATCACAACATTTGCATTGTTCTCCAGATGCATCTCAAGGCTCATATTCATTAGAAAAGATTCGGGCTGCCCAATATATTTTCACTTAGCTAGTAAAGCAAAGGAAACTGTGACTAAATCTAACAAAAAGTGATCTTAGAAGAAAAATTGTGTACTAACCTCATCAATCAGTCCCCAAGGAAATTTGTATTGCTGTCAGCTGAGCCAGTCCTCAACATATTTTTTAACATGGGAACACCTTTAAAATTGTAATCAGAAAATGTGTTCATGAAAACCTGACTTATTTTGGACTCAGTTTTCAATTTATGTTAAGGAAAATGGTTGAAATGATCTGACAATTCAAATTTAATCCACAAATGCAGTGTATAGCTGGGAATAAAGTCAATATCAACTGCAGAGCTGCAATAAAATCAGTTGTTTGTGATTACTATAGTGTTTTGATTGATTATATCCATGAACCATACAGGCAGTAAGCAATATTGTAGCTCTGATGTTTTAAAGAGGACTTCAGTAAAAAGAGCAAAACAGAAAACAGAAATGTTTATGCATGCACATTCTTCTTTAAATGTTTGAACACTCTTACTCATGGTAGGTACCTGATATCAACAGAGTCTCACCACTGTTGCGTTCAATGTTCCTCCTACTGCATCACCAGAAAGCACGTGGACAAACTACGTAAAAAAAAGAACAGTACAGCACAGTTACAGCCCCTTCAAATCACCATGCCCGTACCAACCATGATCAGGATCAGAATCAGGTTTAGTATCACCAGAATGTGTCAAGAAATTTGTTGTTGTGCAACAGCAGGACGTAGAATTCATAAATAATAAACTGTACATTACAGTAAGATAATTAAAATAAATAATGCAAAGAGACAAAAAAAAATTGAGGTAGTGTTCATGGATTCAATGACCATTCAGAAATCTAATGGCAGAGGAGAAGAAGCTGTTCCTGAATCATTGAGTGTGTGCCTTCATGCTCCTGTACCTCCTCCCTGATGGTAGCAATGAGAAGAGGACATGTTCTGGGTGATGGGGATCCTTAATGATGGATGCTGCCTTTTCAGGCATCGCTCCTTGAAGGTGTCCTGGATGCTGGCGAGGCTAGTGCCATGATAGAGCTGATTGCCAGTCTAATTAATCCCATCTTCCTGCACATAGTCCTCATCCATCCATTCCCTTCCTGCTCATGTGTCTATCTAAATGCCTCTTAAATATTGCTACTGTTTCTGCTTGTGTCACCTTGCCTGGTAGTGCAAGACAGGCATTTACTGGACTTTGTGCAAAAAAAAAACTTGCTTTGCAAGTTTCCTTTAAACTCCCCCCCCCCCCCCACCCCGCCTTACTTGAACCTGTGCCCTTTGATATTTGCTATTTCCATCCTGGGAAAATGACTGATTATCTACCCTATCTATGTCTCCCTTGAGCTTATATGTTTTTTATCAGGATGCCCTTGAACCTCTGATGCTTCAGAGAAAGCATTCCACGTTTGTCCACTCTCTCCTTGTAGCTAATAAATTCCAGTTTTGGCAGCATCCTGGTGAACCTCCTTAGCTTGCCTATAGCATAGTGACCTCATTTATACCTAATACAGCAAAATGATGATGATCCAAACCTTCAACATTCCAAAGTTCAAAGTAAATTTATTATTGAAGTACATAAATTTATTATTAAAGTTTCATTATCCTACAGGCACACTCAGTAAATCCAAGAACCATAAAAGAATCAATGAAAGGCTGCACACTCCCAACAGAGCAGACAACCAGTGTGCAAAAGGCAACAAGCTGTTCAAATACAAAAACGAAGAAAATAATATTAATAATAATAAAAGAAATAAATATCAGGAACATGAATTGTGAAGTCCTTCAAAGTGAGTCCATAGGTTGTGGAATCATTTCAGTGTTAGCATGAACGTAGTTATTCCCCCTGGTCCAAGAGCCTGATGGTTGAGGGGTCATTGTGAACCTAGTTGTGTGGGACCTCATTCCTGATGGCAGCATGGCCTGGGTGGTGGGGGTCCTTGAGGATGATATTGCTTTCCTGTAACATTGCTCCCTGTAAATGTGCTCATAGCCAGGGAGAGCTTTACCTGTGAAGGATTGGGCTGTATCCATTTTTTTTAAAGCTTTTCCATTCAAGGACATTAGCTGTTTCCATACCAGGCTGTGATGTAACCAGTTTGTATACTCTCCACCATTCATCTATAGAAGCTTGTCAAAGTATTAGATGTCATGTCCAATCTGCACAAACTTCTAAGAAAGTAGAAGCCCTGCTGTGCTTTCTTCATAATGGCACTTATGTGCTGAACCCAGGACAGATCCTCTGAAAAGATAACACCAAGGAATTGAAAAGTTGCTGGTGCCATCCATCTTTAAGGACTGGCTCACGGACCTCCAGTTTCCTCCTCCAGAAGTCAATAATCAGCTCCCTGGTCTTACTGACATTGAATAAATGGTTGTTGTTGTGGCACCACTCAGCCAGATTTTCGATCATCTTCCAATATGCTGATTCCTCATGACCTACAGCAGTGGTGTCATCAGCAAACTTAAATATGGCTTTGGAGCTGTTCTTAGACACTCTCAGGAGAGCATGGGACCAAGCATTCGCTTGTGTCGCTCCAGAAGGTTCCTCCCTGTTTTGAGGGTCAAAGCAAGCATAGAAGACATTGAGCTCATCTGGAAGTGAAGCCTTATTGTCACTATGTTGCTTGATTGCACTGTGTAAGAGGTATTAGAAATCAAGTTATTACCTCTTACAAAACTACCAAGGTGGTGTGGGTGAACCATGGTGACTTTCTGCGGGCTGTCTACAAAGCTTTGCATAGCTATAGCTTAATTTCAAAACCAATATACCCAGTGTCCCAATAGATAAGGTCAAGCACACTGTATGTCTTTTTTATTAGCCTCTCCACTTGTTACCCACTTTATGGGAGCTATGGATTTGCAATCCAAGATACCTCTGTACATTAATGATCCTAAGATCCTGCCATTTATTGTTCCCTTTCCACCTTCATTTGGTCATTGAAAATGCATTATCTCACACTTACCCCGATTAAATGCCATTTTCCTTTTCTCCGCCCAAATTTCCAAATGATCAATAGGGATTTGTATCCTTCGACAGCCTTCACCCTTATCCATAAGTCCATCGATTCTTATGTTGTCTACAAACTTACTAATTAGCCCACTTACATTTTCATTCAAAGATTTTGTCAAGTGGTGCAGATACAGGAACTCAGCACGTTAAGCAGGATCTGGGACAGGGCAAGAAATTGCTAATGTTTGAGGTTAAAATCCTGCTCAGGCATGACATGATGCATGGGTTTGACCGGAAATATTGCCAATTTCTTTCCACCCCACAGACGTTACTCAGCCCACTGAGTTCCTCCCACATATTGTTCCTCACTACACCTTTGTCCAAATCATTTACCTATGTTATAAGAAAAGATGACCATGGAAAAGCTCAGAATAGAGTGTGACCAGAAAAACAGCATTGTCAATCCCTTCAGACATTGCAAGGCTTTCTTCTGCCAGCGTACTGCGTACAACTCAGTATCTCTTTTGATTGCCAATAGAGAGATGAAAATCTTCTCTCTTCTCCCATCAGTACAGTAATATGTCGCCTTGAGTACCCCCATCAGGGAGATTTCCATCTGGAAGTGAGGCATCACTGAAGGCAACAAGCCACAGTGAGCTATCTTTTCCAAGCTGTTGAAACTTCAATATTATTTCTTTCAGGTTGAATTATGTACACTATCTTGTTTACTTCATTTAAATTTTATACTATGGCATTTTTTGTGCTGGATAAAGTTGCAGGCATCAAATATGATGTCAGGTCTGCTTGGCCTTGCCATCTATAGAATCTGACCCATCTTTGACCTGAGTTGCTCAGCTTCAGCTTCACTGAGGGGAGCATCCTCTGTATAGCACGTGGGGATTCCATGTAGATCGTCAGAAGATTCCTGATGTAGCTTTCTTGGTGCAGTTGTACTGTTCCAGCAATAGCAAGCATGTCTATCTCCACATAGCAGAATCTGTCATGTTCCTCCTGTCCAACCTGAAAGGCTGAGTTTTGCTGAGGGATAACTGTTGTGGCAAAGTACTGTGAGCCTCCACATATGAAGTCATCTACATAACAGGCAAGTACTCCAATCACATTTTATCCTGAATATCACCAGTAAAGCAAACAGCTGAGTCCACTTGTGACATTGTTCCACCTATTTTCAACATTACTTCCTTGAACTTTTTATACAAGTAGAGTGATGTGTCTGCTGGACCATATGTACACTTTTTGAGTTTCCACAGTGTTTCTTTGCTTCTGGCTTCAGGCAGGGCTTTAATGTAAATGTCACGTGACAACTCCATTCCCTGTAAGAATGCAGATTTTATGTCCATAAAATGGGGTTGCCAATGCTTTTGACTTATCACTGAGAGAAGTAGTCGGAGAAATGCTAATGCACATGTTGGCGAGTCTTTTTGGAGTTCGTCTATGATCAGTTCCTCAAAACTTCTAGCCACCTGGCGTACTTTTGGTATAATTCCTGTTGGGGTTTCTTCCAGGGTGCACACCCATCTTGTAGACACTGAATTCTGGCCAATGTCCCTGCCTTCCTCAAACACCTCACTATTTCTCCAACTATTGATTTTATCTTGTTTTGCAGATTCAAATGACACCTCCTTAGTTACTAAGACACCTTCATCTTGAGATTTCTCAGACGATCCAGTCTGATCTATACTTGGTTCATTATGAAGTCTGTCTACACATGACATGTCGACTGACTTTGCAGTGCCAGCGACTGTGACTGGCTCTAGGTAATTCAATTTGTACAACTTTTGTTTCTCCCTGTGGCTTTGCTTGCTCATCATCAGACTTCAACTTTGTATGAGATACTAGTGTCTTGGTCTTCAAATCTCACAGTTTGCCCTGTTTTGAAACTGAAACTTCCATGTTGCCTTTGCACTTGTGATAATTTCTGTTCAGGGAAGTCTGCTGAGTTCTCATCTATGCTCTCTTCAGTACTATCTGTGCCACTGTTGGGTCCTTATCTGCAGACTCCTCATCCCTGTCTGTGCTCTGTGACCATGTGCCAGGTAAGTGCTTTTCATTTTTTGCGTCATTCTCCATGGAGTTGTGATGGTCTTCAGTTTGTGCTTTACGTAGTCTGGAGCGATGTACTCTGACATATGTACCTCCATGTCTCATGAATACCACAGCTCCATCCTGACCAATGGATGGAGGGCATTTCTCCAGGACATTTCTATTCCGTACATTCTGCCCTTTTGTAATGCACTTTGTCCCTTGTCTCACATTTTTCATCTGTAGGATGGAGCTGTGCCCTCAGTGCTCGTCGAATTCTCTCTGAACACTCTGCTTTGGTGAAAGCCTTCCTTGAACTACATTTCCCAACCCACTAACTCCTTGTAGTGCCCTCTGGAGCAGATGGTCTGTCAGAGGGAAGGTTAGGATTCTGGCTGAATACCAATTGTTATGGCGTATAGCCGTGTACATTGTGCATGGTATTGTTCACAATAAGGGCCCAGTCCAGGGCTGTGTCCCAATCACAGCCTTTGCTTTTCTTTACTTTCAGCATTATTTCAGTAAGCATTTCATTGTGTTGCTCTAGTAGTCCATTACTCCAAGGACTATATGGCACTGTTGTCTTTGTTTCAATATTAATGTTCTGTGCCATATCTCTGAATTCATCATTATTAAATTTACCGTCATTATCACTGAATACATTCCGTGGTGGGTTATTTGCTCTTATCCAGGAATGGATGAAGATTTTTTTTCTCTATCTTTGTGTTTACAATGCTACCGGCACCGAAACGTGTGAGCTCATCAATGATGTGGAGATACCACACTCTTTGCTCCAGTTTATGTTGGACTACGGCTACTGTTTCATTGTATTCAGATGCTAGTGGCAGACCGACTATAGGCTTGAGTTTGAGCTTTCCAAACATCTGGCATGTCTCACAGTTGTCAATTATCTGCTTTAGAATGGAAAAATAATCTGCATCTTTGTTTCTTGAACTCCTGAGCAGTTTCTGAAGTCTATCAACTGAAGTGTGTCCAGACTTCTTGTGAAGTTTGCGTTTGAGCAGCACATTGCGTTTCCCATCTATGGTCATGTTTTGTGAGACAGTTAGTAGTTCATTCTCACATTGATTCTCAGCAATATCTTTATCGAGAATGTTCACACAGTAATGTCCAGAGCTGGTGAGCTCAAGAGACACTGGCTGTTGAAACATCATTGCTTGGTCATTCTCCATATCCAGTACTGCTCCTGCTTTCTTTAGGGAAGATTTACTCAAAAGTAATGGAATGTTCACTGGTAACACCTTCGTTTCAAAGTAACATTTTGTCTCAAACTTCCAGTAATACCCCCTGCCCCCCCTTCACCATTCCCCATCCCCCATCCCCTTTTCCCTCTCTCACCTTATCTCCTTGCCTGCTCATTGCCTCTCTCTGGTGCTCTTCACCCTTTTCTTTCTTCCATGGCCTTCTGTCGTCTTTTATTAGATGCCCCCTTTTCCAACCCTGTATCTCCTTCACCAATCAACTTCCCAGATCTTCACTTCACCCCCCCCCCCTGGTTTCACCTATCACCTTGTGTTTCCCCTTTTCCTCCCACCACCTTTTAAATCTACTCCTCATCGTTTTCTCTGCAGTCCTGCCAAAAGGTCTCAGCCTGAAATGTTGACTGTTTACGCTTTTCCATAGATGCTGCCTAGCCTGCTGAGTTCCTCCAGCATTTTGTGTGTGTTGCTTGGATTTCCAGCATCTGCAGGTTTTCTCTTGTTTAACATCTTGTCTGCTCTGTTTTTGCAGCAATTTTCACTGTTGGTGGAATGTACAATCTTCATCTCCAAATGTGAATGCTTTGTTACTAGGCGTATCTGTATTCACCAGTTTCTGCACTTCATTCTGGTTCAGTTCACTTACATAGTTTTCAAGCCATTTTTCTCCACACACTGTGCATACAGATGCTGTATCAATAATAGCAAATCCTAGAGATTCTATCATCAAAATCTCTACCGCAGATGTCCCTGCACTAGTAAGTGGTATGGCACTGTTCTACATCTTCAGATTTCTTATTTTCTTCAGTTAGCCTTACTTGTTCAGTTCACTGCGGACAACTTCTTGCCCAGTGGTAAATACTTTGACATACTGCATATTCCGATCTCCTGCCATACTTGTTTATTGGATTTGTGCCAGGTAATGGTACCTTCGTCTGGTCCCTCTGGGATCTACACTTGCTATACTTTTGTTTCTGCTCAGTGAAGTAGAAACCATAGAAAAACTACAGCACAGAAACGGGGCTTTTAGCCCTTCTTGGCTGTGCCGAAGTATGCCGTTTCCTGACTCAAACTAGTTCTCACTGTTGTCTTGGAGCCCTTTTCTCCAAAATTCCTCTTCAGTGCTGATTTCATAGATGCAAATATAAGTTCTGTACATGCAGTTAATGCTAACTATCTGTCCTTTATGTCTAGACACACAATATCTAACAACTTAATACAGCATCAGGAAGTTCAGTTTTGTATTTATGCATGCAAGTGTACTTTTGCTTAAAATCAATATTGTTATTAGCCATATTTTTAGAATTGTCTCTGTAAATTTTGTCGAAGTCAGAATATGCCTCGTAAATCCAATTTTTTCTTCCTTCAAAAAAAAAGTGTCAAGTGTATTTATTAGCGCATTCATATCATCATCTTCGTTCAAGTCTTCCACCGAAATTCCCATCCCGGTCTCTCTCGCTCTTCCTGAAAGTGACGACACAACAGCCAAGACTTGCTTCATCTTTTCCAGTTCTGTAATATGAGTGCATATTCCAATTTCATTTTTCCAGCTTTCGTATGGCTTGCTCTTGTCAACTACCAGCAGGATCCTATAATCAGAAACCATCCTCTGCTACCACTGTTAATGCCCAACCAACAAGGTCACATTTTTCTTTTGTTTAAACAACGTTACTTACGATGTCTCAGCTCAGTACCTGAGGACCGCCCCTTTACATCCCACAATTCCCCCTTCTCCTGCATGCACATGCATAACGGGGAGAGTGTGCATCTGTACTGAATACTTACATAACTTAAATGAACAGAACTCAACATCCTCTGGTGTACTTGTCTTGATTATCAACGAAGAGGAGATGTTATCACCGATCTGTACTACCTGTGGTCTCCCAGTGAGGAATTTGCAGAGGGAGTTGCATGAAACATCTGTGGAAAGAAAAACCACTTAACTTTTCAGCTCAGTGATCCTTCCTCAGAAGCCTACCTTGGGACTGTCTCATATCTGTAACTTCACATCCCAGAGGAGACTGGCAATGGTAGTATTTTGATAAGGAGACTGCAAACCAAATGGCTATCAGCAAATAATAATTTTAGCACCTACAGAACACACCAATTATCAGCTGGAAGATATCAGCTGACAAAAGGAAGTCCCTTTACATCCTGTTGTGGAGTGCACTGAATATAACATATGACTGAATGCACCAATGCTACCACAAAACCTTGCAACAACATTTCTGTGTTCCCTGACAAGAAATACCAATCTGAGATTATTGTCATTCCACTGGCCCCCTCTTTCCATGAACGTGATGTAGGCACTTCTCTGATATGGTGGACTTCCTGGCATATAGTATAACTTATTGACCAGGATGTGCATGTCCCATAGAGAGGATCTCTCTCTCTCTCTCTCTCCCCCTCACCCTCACCTTCCCCCTCCCTCTCTCCCCTCCCCACCTCCCTCCCTCTCTCATTCTTGCTCATTCTCTGGCTCTCTAATATACAGTATATATTTTTTTAATCCTTTTTTTATTCTATTCTGAAAGCTGCACAGCAAAATATGTCTACACTAGAGGAGATTCCTATTTTAGTTCTTGTTTCTGAATATACTCCTTTAAGATATTTTAAAACTGGGTTTTGGCCAACATTGTAATTTTTTTCACTGAGGGTCCAATTGATCATCAATCCTAAACAGAGCCATGCTTTAATACTCAGACAATGAGTGTAAACTATTTTCTGGATAATCGAATACTGTTGCAAAGTTTATCTTGAATATTTATAGAACAAAGGAGATACAAGAGACTTAAGATACTGCAAATTGGAGCAGGAATCAAACTGCTGGAGAAACTCAGATTGAGCAGCATCTGTAAGGGGGGAAGAAATTGTAGACATTTCAGGTCGAGACCCTGCATCAGGTGGGAGACTGGAGAGAGAAGGTGACCTGTATAAAGAGGAGGGAGAAGAGGTGAGACAGAGACAGGTTGGTGATAGATGGAACAAGGATGGTGAGGAATTACAGATAGATGGAACCAGGTGAGGGAGGAGGCAAGGCAGGTGTGATAGGCGGAAGCTGACAAGGGAGAACAATAATCCTCCCTCCACAGACCCCTATCATCCATTTCTGTTCCTCTCTGCTTCCTGATTCCAGCCACCTATACCCAGACACTTCACCCAATGATCTCTCCTATATGGTGCCATTAATCACCTTGCTTATCAGATTCCAGCACTTGTAATCTTTGTGTTCTTACTGATCACACACCAGCTTCTGTCACCACCTTCACCCATCTCTCCATTTGTCTCCATCTGCCCATCACTCTCCTCAGTCCATCTCCCACCTACCAACCCCATCACACCCTCTCCCTCTTTTCTTTATAATGGCTACTTTTCCACTCCGCTGTCAGTTCTGATGCAGGGCTCCCTTCATGGATTCTACCTGATTCAATGTAGCAGTTTTTTTTTAACTTTATAAAGCATTGGGTGCTTCATAACTAGACTGTCGCATCAATTATAGATTGCCATGCTTTCATAAAGGTCCTAGAGAGAGAGCAGAGAGATTTACTTCCGGGAAGAGAGATTTTGGACATGTACATACAATGAAAAAACATAATGGTATTTAAAATAAAGACAGAAATACAGCATTTAACCCCTTTCACTGGCTTGTCATTTAATAAGATTATGGCTGACCTTTTTACTTCAGCACCACTTTCCTGCACTAATTTGCCATCCTCTGATTTGTATCATGTCTCATAACACATCATTTTTTTTCTGGAGTAGAGAACACCAAAAATTCTCTACCCACTGTGTAAGGCAACATCTGCTTATCTCTGTCCTGAATAGATGACCCCTATTTTGAGATGGCAACCAAGTCCTATACACCACATATGGATCTGTTGGGCATTTGCAGCATTCTGCTTTGGAATGAATTCCTCTCTGTAAAACCAAATGGTATTCTTCTGTATTGCAATAACTCTGTATTTACATGCTTTCCGTGTTGCCATTTAAAGTACTTGCAAGAACCATGTATGTTAAAGTGGATAATTACAGGAAATAATGAATGCAAGATAAAGCAAAACTGAACATTAAGAGCAAAGAAAATTTATATTTCTGAGGAAGACTAAGAATCATTGATGGATGTAGAACACCCAGCAGCAGATTGCAGGCAGGCTCCTTCGATACAGATGGTATTGCCTGTAAGGGACCTAAATTAAATGTACGTAAAATGCAAATGAGCTTTGTGCTTGGTGGTAATACTGCTTCATTGGAACCCCGATAGTCACTGGCTGGGAAGCTTTGTGCAATGCAGATTAGTCACTCACAGTCACAGGGCTAATTTAGTGATGCCTGCCCTTTCCAGCAAAGTTTCAGATAATCAGATCTAGTTTGCCTGAGAGATGATTTCTAGGTAAATTGTTGTGCGATGAATGAGAGCAGTTTAAATTCACTTGTGTTAGCCTCGCAAAAGGTATGAAAGTCAGAATGGAACGATGTTGCAATTTTCATCACTTAAAATGGGGTTCTATTACTAAACAGGTAAAGGTCAATTGTAACACAAATTTCTGACTTTTACAAATAATAAATTATATATAAACATGTAGATTAATCACACATGTCAAACATGCAAGCTTTATGTGAGATTTTCATGTTATCATACCAAACCTGTCAACAACAAGTGAATATATTATTGATAGTTGATTTCAAAATTTTGCTTCTGTGATCCTATTGCTACTGTTTATCATTTAGAACTACTTTTATCTTTGTGATTTTAGTAAAATTCGAAACTATCCACAAAATTGTATTGGGTACAGGGAAGCTTCCACTTTTATAGCCTTTCAGTTGAAATGACAGAAAATGACAAGATGTGTCTGTACGCCTGAAGCTTCAGTGTGTAGCGAGTGACAGCAAACCAGAATTGACAATAAAATGGTAACTTGTCAGATCAGAAATGAATGAGGATTATGTTACAAGAAGAATTGGGACTTGATAAAGGAAAGATGACAGTAGACAGGCTGCAGTAATAAGAGATGGCAATCGTTCTACTAGGCTGCATGGAGGAACCAAAGTCAGCTTCACTTTCTCTGCAGACTGTCATAAACAACATGGCTGTCGACTACATCATCTGTGAATTCATTTTAATATATATGCTTGGAATGCCGATTTTCTTTAAGATTTTGTACTGTCAAATCTTGTAGTGCTGGGTTTTATTTGATCAATTATCCAGTCAACTGTGCAAAATCCTGGCTTTCAATGAATTTGGGAAATAGGAAAAATGGATAGTCATACAGCAGAGAAACTAACAGCAGTGTCCCAACAAATTCACTTATTGTAGTCCTTCACTAATTTCATTATTTTCTCCCCATATTCCCATCAGCTACACCCCATATGCTGTTGTGCTTGTTATTGAGAGATAGTGCAGGGAATACCAGGATGCCAGCATGCAGCTTGCTCAACTAAACGGTATTGAAAATCCTGCTTGTATAGTATGTGAACTTCTCCCATGTGGGAGTGGCTAACTGATTGGCACAGGAATAACACTATTAACTACCACTACACTTACTTAGTGATTTACAGTGGCACATGGATGGCATCAGAAGACAGGTCCCTGTGGTGGTTAGGGCATTGTGATGGTATCAGGTCTGCTGATTGCAAAGTTCTAAACTCAAAGGAAGACCTTAAGCACTATTGAATATAAATAGCCTTGGGTACTCTCACTAAAGAGAAGTTATACTGTAACTGCCCTATCTTCAAAGACCAGTTTACTTCTTTGTATATCCTCCATGGCAAGGTTAGTGACCTATACCCACAATTTGAGTGATGAGTCTTCTTTCCCTATCAAGGAGAAGATACTTCAAGCAGACAAAGTAGTTTAAAATGCAGTTCATTTATATTCAGTGATACATGTTTATATCCACAATTCTCAAAACAAATATAAAACACGGAGAGGATTTCCATCTTAAACATTTCCCAGGTTCCCACCGAGGGTTTCTAAAGCATAAACCATTTCCGAAGAATGAAGTGCAAAGGGATTCAAAAATGCAGGTGCAATTCCTATAAACTAAAAAAAAACCAGAGTTGCAAATGGACGAGTTGCCTATCGCAGACACCAAAGCTGGAGGAATGCATTGACCCTATGTTTCTTCCAGGTTTCTACTTGTTCTTTATCCCATTCGTAATAAGCCTGAATGGCTCTCTATATTTATACCCCATTTCTCCCATTTGGGTGACTTCATACACATGTGATATTTCTCAGATAATCTTTTAACACAAATGGTCAAAAAGCACCTTTTGAAGATATGCATCTCAGTGTAATGTTCGTAGTTCACAATTAATGCTGGAAAGCTAACACCTTTGCATAAAACTCACCTATAAACACATCAGTTATTGATCTGTTAAATGATATTATCCATTTGTTCTGCAAGCTTCCTTGAACAAAACAACTTGGAGTCAGCTTGTCTGTTTGAAACAACCCAAATTAAATAACCCATTGTTTTATACTGCATTTCAAGCAGTTATAACTCTCTGTACAGTGTACTATAGTGCAGTGACTCTTTACAGACAGAGCTTCTTCAAAATACAGAGCGTGTTTGCAAAGCTGTGCTTTTTAACATCAAGCTGATTACTGCTTTCCACTTACATTTTAAGAAAACTGACTTCCCCTTATGACCAGAAACCAAACAGACTGTTGGTTGGAGATTTACTTACATCTGTTTTTGATCTGTGGCAGCTGCTGTGTGTTTAGAAAGCAAGTTTAGCAAACATGAGACCACCTGTCCCAGGACAGTGAAAATCCATCACACCAACATTCTACAAATTGTGCCATTTATGACCACAATGTGTTATGGGTTGAAGTGAATCAAAACATTTTCAAAGAAGAAAATGAATCTCAGGGTTGTATATGGTGACATGCAGTATATGTACTTTAATAATAAATTTAATAATATATGTACTTTAATAATAAGCTTTGGCACCAAGGCTTTTGATGGCACACTTGCCCAAATGTGAAATCAGGCGATTTGTTGAAACTGAAATTGTTGGGGAAAAGAACACAAATGATTCTGCTAGCTAGAAGTCAATGATCCCGACCCTGGGTCATCATTGCAAGGCAACATCTTAGTCCCAATTATCTTTAGCTGCTTCATTAATGGCCTTCTTTTATTTACTGATGTTGTGCAATGTTCAATTCAATTTCAGCTTATTGTAGGAATTAACAGATCTGGAGTCAGTCATGATCTTTTTCAACGGTGCAGAAGGCACACAGGGAAATTGTTCACACTTGCTTCTGTTTCTTATGTTTTCATATTCTTAGCAAATGAAGCAGTGTATACCTGCATGCAGCAAGACCTGGACAATATTCAGGCATGGAACGTAAAATGGCAAGTAATATTTGTATCAGAAAATTTCCAGGCAATGATCAGTCACAACAAGAGAGAATTTAACCACCTGTCTTTTTCATTCAGTAATATTACCATCACCAATTTTTTCCATGGGTGTACTATTTTCCCCATGGGGCTCACAAGGTGGGAGTGACTAGCTGACTCAGGTGAAAAAGACACATAAATATTGTGGAGATATCAGATGTAGAGATGAAACACTTGGTAATGATTCTTAATAAAACTATTTGTCATAACCCAGCAATAGTCCACTATAATAAAACAACAGAAATTAGATCTAAATAAATAGTTTAAAACACTCGACAGCTTAAAAACTGCAAATGCAGAAATTACTGAACAGCACCTGTGGAGAAATAAACAGAATTTACATTAAGGATCAGAGCAGCTATGATATACTTTGATTAAAAGATTATTTAAAATTATGCTTTATGTAATTTTAAATATTGTCAGTATTAATTTTAGCATTCATTTTTAATTGAGTCATAAAGTTAATTATAATATTTTAATAAATTTATTCCAGAAAATACTTTGGTCAGAGTTTTGTGTGAACATGATCATTCTGAGCCCTTAGAAGTATATGCACTTCTCATTGTCAATGAGACGATTCAAATATAGAACAGTAGCTATCCTCAAGAAAAATAAAGAAATAACAATGTGTTTTGAAGGATGAAATGATTAAATGTGTGAAATTTATCATAATTTTATCAAATATGAATTTGTATTTGTATTGCATTTAATCAAATTCTAAGAACTAATCGTGCAAAGTCACAATTACTTGTGAGAAAATGTTCCAGCTAATTTACCTGAAAATTATTCTACAATTAGCGATTGAATTCCAGGGTTTCGATGTTTTAGAAAAGATAGGGAGGTCAAAGAGAGTGGGAAAGAGGTGTACTACTAATTGGGGACAATATCACAGCCACACTCTGAGGGGACGTAATGCAAGGCTCTCCGTTAACTATATGAGTAAACTCAAAAATAGGAAGGATGCAGTCACTCTGAAGGGATTGTACTACAGACTCCTATTAGCCATTGGGATATTGAATAACAGATATGTGGGCAGATTAAGGAAAGATTCAAAAACAATAGAATTGTTGTATTGGGGACTTAAACTTCCCTAATATAAACTGGGACATTCTTCGTGCAAGTGGGTTAGATGGGAAGAATTGGTTAAATCAGTATGTCATAGAAACATAGAAACATAGAAAATAGGTGCAGGAGTAGGCCATTCGGCCCTTCGAGCCTGCACCGCCATTTATTATGATCATGGCTGATCATCCAACTCAGAACACCGCCCCAGCCTTCCCTCCATACCCCCTGACCCCCGTAGCCACAAGGGCCATATCTAACTCCCTCTTAAATATAGCCAATGAACTGGCCTCAACTGTTTCCTGTGGCAGAGAATTCCACAGATTCACCACTCTCTGTGTGAAGAAGTTTTTCCTAATCTCAGTCCTAAAAGGCTTCCCCTCTATCCTCAAACTGTGACCCCTCGTTCTGGACTTCCCCAACATCGGGAACAATCTTCCTGCATCTAGCCTGTCCAATCCCTTTAGGATCTTATACGTTTCAATCAGATCCCCCCTCAATCTTCTAAATTCCAACGAGTACAAGCCCAGTTCATCCATTCTTTCTTCATATGAAAGTCCTACCATCCCAGGAATCAATCTGGTGAACCTTCTCTGTACTCCCTTTATGGCAAGGATGTCTTTCCTCAGATTAGGGGACCAAAACTGCACACAATACTCCAGGTGCGGTCTCACCAAGGCCTTGTACAACTGCAGTAGTACCTCCCTGCTCCTGTACTCAAATCCTCTCGCTATAAATGCCAGCATACCATTCGCCTTTTTCACCGCCTGCTGTACCTGCATGCCCACTTTCAATGACTGGTGTATAATGACACCCAGGTCACGTTGCACCTCTCCTTTTCCTAATCGGCCACCATTCAGATAATAATCTGTTTTCCTATTTTTGCCACCAAAGTGGATAACTTCACATTTATCCACATTAAATTTCATCTGCCATGAATTTGCCCACTCACCCAACCTATCCAAGTCACCCTGCATCCTCTTAGCATCCTCCTCACAGCTAACACTGCCACCCAGCTTCGTGTCATCCGCAAACTTGGAGATGCTGCATTTAATTCCCTCATCCAAGTCATTAATATATATTGTAAACAACTGGGGTCCCAGCACTGAGCCTTGCGGTACCCCACTAGTCACCGCCTGCCATTCTGAAAAGGTCTCGTTTATTCCCACTCTTTGCTTCCTGTCTGCTAACCAACTCTCCACCCACACCAATACCTTACCCCCAATACCGTGTGCTTTAAGTTTGCACACTAATCTCCTGTGTGGGACCTTGTCAAAAGCCTTCTGAAAATCCAAATATACCACATCCACTGGTTCTCCCCTATCCACTCTACTAGTTACATCCTCAAAAAATTCTATGAGATTCGTCAGACATGATTTTCCTTTCACAAATCCATGCTGACTTTGTCCGATCATTTCACCACTTTCCAAATGTGCTGTTATCACATCCTTGATAACTGACTCCAGCAGTTTCCCCACCACCGACGTTAGGCTAACCGGTCTATAATTCCCCGGTTTCTCTCTCCCTCCTTTTTTAAAAAGTGGAGTTACATTAGCCACCCTCCAATCCTCAGGAACTGGTCCAGAATCTAATGAGTTTTGAAAAATTATCACTAATGCATCCACTATTTCTTGGGCTACTTCCTTAAGCACCCTGGGATGCAGACCATCTGGCCCTGGGGATTTATCTGCCTTCAATCCCTTCAATTTACCTAACACCACTTCCCTACTAACATGTATTTCGCTCAGTTCCTCCATCTCACTGGACCCTCTGTCCCCTACTATTTCTGGAAGATTATTTATGTCCTCCTTAGTGAAGACAGAACCAAAGTAATTATTCAATTGGTCTGCCATGTCCTTGCTCCCCATAATCAACTCACCTGTTTCTGCCTGCAGGGGACCTACATTTGTCTTTACCAGTCTTTTCCTTTTTACATATCTATAAAAGCTTTTACAGTCCGTTTTTATATTGCCTGCCAGTTTCCTCTCATAATCTTTTTTCCCCTTCCTAATTAAGCCCTTTGTCCTCCTCTGCTGAACTCTGAATTTCTCCCAGTCCTCAGGTGAGCCACTTTCTCTGGCTAATTTGTATGCTGCTTCTTTGGAATTGATACTATCCCTAATTTCTCTTGTCAGCCACGGGTGCACTACCTTCCTTGATTTATTCTTTTGCCAAACTGGGATGAACATTTGTTGCAGTTCATCCATGCAACCTTTAAATGCTTGCCATTGCATATCCACTGTCAATCCTTTAAGTGTCATTTGCCAGTCTATCTTAGCTAATTCAAGTCTCATACCTTCAAAGTTACCCCTCTTTCAGAACCTTTGTTTCTGAATTAACTATGTCACTCTCCATCTTAATGAAGAATTCCACCATATTATGGTCACTCTTACCCAAGGGGCCTCTCACGACAAGATTGCTAATTAACCGTTCCTCATTGCTCAAAACCCAGTCCAGAATAGCCTGCTGTCTAGTTGGTTCCTCGACATGTTGGTTCAAAAAACCATCCCGCATACATTCCAAGAAATCCTCTTCCTCAGCACCTTTACCAATTTGGTTCACCCAATCTACATGTAGATTGAAGTCACCCATTATAACTGCTGTTCCTTTATTGCACACATTTCTAATTTCCTGTTTAATACCATCTCCGACCTCACTACTACTGTTAGGTGGCCTGTACACAACTCCCACCAGCGTCTTCTGCCCCTTAGTGTTACGCAGCTCTACCCATATCGATTCCACATCTTCCCGGCTTATGTCCTTCCTTTCTATTGCGTTAATCTCTTCTTTAACCAGCAACGCCACCCCACCTCCCCTTCCTTCATGTCTATCCCTCCTGAATATCGAATATCCCTGAACGTTGAGCTCCCATCCCTGGTCACCCTGGAGCCATGTCTCTGTGATCCCAACTATATCATAATCATTAATAACAATCTGCACTTTCAATTCATCCACCTTATTACGAATGCTCCTTGCATTGACACACAAAGCCTTCAGGCGCTCTTTTACAACTCTCTTAGCCCTTATACAATTATGCTGAAAAGTGGCCCTTTTTAATGCTTGCCCTGGATTTGTCGGCCTGCCACTTTTACTTTTCTCCATAGTACTTTTTGTTTCTACCCTCACTTTACACCCCTCTGCCTGTCTGCACTGGTTCCCATCCCCCTGTAGTGAACTAACCTCCTCACGCCTAGCCTCTTTAATTTGATTCCCACCCCCCAACCATTCTAGTTTAAAGTCACCTCAGTAGCCCCCGCTAATCTCCCTGCCAGGATATTGGTCCCCCTAGGATTCAAGTGCAACCCGTCCTTTTTGTACAGGTCACGCCTGCGCCAAAAGAGGTCCCAATGATCCAAAAACTTGAATCCCTGCCCCCTGCTCCAATCCCTCAGCCACGCATTTATCCTCCATGTCGATAGTCTAACAATAGGAGGGGCTGTACCAGAGCTGATGTTGTGTAATGAACCTGGACAGATGACTAATTTTTGATGGGTGACCAGTTACAGAACAGTGACCGCAGATCCTTACGTTTTAAGGCAGCTATGTATAAGGGTAAATATGGACTTTGTGGGAGAGAATCAAATTGGAGCAGGGAATTAGGCAAGAACTTGGCAATCAAATTACTAAGGTATTAGGCAAGAATTGGGGAGAGTTAATTGGGAATGGCTCTTTTAGGGCAAGTCCACATCTGACATGTGGAAGGTGTTTAAAGGCCAACTGCACAGAGTACAGGGCAGGTATGTTCCAGTCAGAAGGATGGCAAGGTAAGAGAATTTTGGATGTCAAGGTAAGTGATGAATTTAGTCAAGAATAAAATGGAAAAGTTTGTAAATCTTGGGAAGCTAGAATCAAATGGAGCCCTTGAGGATTATAAAGAAACCCTAAAAGAACTCAAGAGCAGAATTAGGAAAACATGAGGGGTCATGATATGTCCTTGGCAAGTAGGATTAAAGAGAATCCCAAGGTATTCTATACATATATCAGGAGCAAGAGGATAACTAAGGAAATGGTCGACCACTCAAGAATGAAACGGGGGGGGGGGAGGAACATTTGTTTGAATGTGAAAGATACGGGTTAAACTCTTAATGAGTATATCAGTATTTACCAAGGAGAAGGATGTGGAGGATAGAGAGATCAGTGATAAGAGAATTAATATGCTAGGGCATTTCAAAGTAAAGGAGAAGGTAGTGTTGGGTCTCTTGAAGATCATTAATGTGGATGTCCCCAGATTATTGAGGGAGGTGAGTGAAGAGATTGCTGGTGCTTTGATCAATATATTTCTGTTCTCTCTTGTCACAGGCAAAGTCCTGGAGGACTAGCAAGCAGTTAAGGTTGTTCCATTATTCAAGAAGGGAACAAGGAATAATCTTAGAAACTATAGACAAGTGAGTCACATGTCAGTGGTAGGGAAATTATTGGATAGAATTCTTAGGGATAGGATTATTGAGCGTTTGGAAAACCATGGCCTAACTAGGGGAAGCCAGCATAGCTTTGTGCGGGTAAGTTGTATCTTACTAACTTGATTGAGTTTTCTAATGAGGTGATGAGGGTGATATATGAAGGTTGAGCTGTGGATGTTATCAACATGGATTTTAGTAAGGCATTTGACGAGATTCATCGTGGGAGGCTCATCCAGAAGATTAAGATGCAAGGGATCAATGGTGAATTGGCCGTTTGGATTAAGACCTGGCTTGCTCATAGATGACAGTGGATAGTGGTCAAAGTGACTTATTCTTTCTGAAAGTCTGTGATTAGTGGTGTTCTGCAGGGATCTGTACTGGGATCTCTTCTGTTTGTAAGGTATAAAAATGACCTGAATGAAAATGTAGATGGGTGAGTTAGTAAGTTTGCAGATGATACAAAGATTGATGGTGCTGTGAATAACACAGCTAACTGCCAAAGAATACAGTGGGATATAGATCAATTGCAGATATGGGGGGGGAGGGGGGAATGGCAGCTGGAATATAACCCAGCCAAATGTGATGTGTTGCACCTTGGTAGGTCAAATGTAAAGAGACAGTCATCATCGTCGTGACTATCCCTCGAGGTCGAGGATGATAGTCTTTGTTCTGTTGATCTACTTAAGGGCTCTCAAGTGGCTTATGAGTCCAATCTTGGCTTTGAAAGTTCTTCTGCATTCAGGACAGGTAGTTCCAGATGGTAGATCAGGCTTTGGTTGTTGCTGCCTCTCTTTCCATTTTCTTCTCTTTTCTTCTAATTCTGCACATCTGTTCGCTTCGAAAGTTGCTGTTCCTTCTTGGATGATGCAACAGTATACTGTCAAGGAAAGATCCTTAACAGTGTTGAGGAACAGAAAGATGTAGGGGACAAAGTTCATAGCACCCTGAAAGAGGCTACACATGTTGATAGGGTAGTTAACAAAGCATATGGCATGTTTGTCTTTATTAGCTGAGGCAATGAGTTTAAAAATCAGGAAGTTATGTTACAGTTTTATAAAACACTAGCTAGGTCATTTTGAGTATTGCATACAGTTCTGGTCACCCTATTTTTAGGAGGATGTTGAGGCTTTGGAGAGGGTGCTGAAGAGGTTGACCAGGATACTGCCTGGATTAGAGGGCTTGTGCTATAACAAGAGGTTGGACAACTTTTGGGTTGTTTTCTGTGGAACAGCAGAGGTTGAGGGGAGATCTGATAGAGATTTATAGAATTATGAGAGGCATGCAGTAGGTAGGGTAGACAGAGAGTATCGTTTTCCCAGGGTTGAAATGTCTAATACCAGAGGGTAGAGGGTATATATCTAATGTGAGGGTCAGTAAGTTCAAAGGAGATGTGAGGGGCAAATGGTGGTATCTGGAATGGATGTTTGGGGTGGTGGTAGAAACAGATACTTGAGAGACTTTTACGAGATGTTTATATAGGCACATAAATCTGAGAGTCTGTTCCTGTGGTGTGCTGTTCTACAAATGTAAAGTTTGTATTAGTGGGGGGGGGGGAGGGGGGGATATGGTCTATAGACTTCCTAGTCTGCAATAGCACAATAGAATCTTCTCAATCGCCCAAGTAACAAACATCACTTTCACATCGATTCAGAACAACATCAGACAGCAATATTTCACTACTGTAATGAAGTCTCAGACAAAATTTTGTGGCCACGTGCTGGAAAAGCATTTCATCTTTGAACCTTTTAACTCAGAAAACAATACCATCAATGAAGCTAAATTGAAATGGAGTATTTGACAAAAACAGTTTCAGTGTTTGAACATGAGTCTCTGTTGAGGTTTTTTGGTTAGGAATTAATTATTAAGAAGAAACCATTCATATACAACAATACCATCTTCATGTGATAAATTATAAATGAAATTAAATGTTGAAGTCATCGCATTGTCTGATTCATGAAAGAGTCTCCTGTGTTTACATATGTTTTATTTTAAATCAAAATATTTACATCTGGAAGAGAATAAGTAGTCACTTAAAATGTTTATTTCACTCATATTCCACTAAAGAGATGCATAAACTGAATTGCATCAACAATAATTCACTTGCCTCAGAGTTTTTCTTATCAAAATTATACGTGGAATGTACGCTATAGACTAGAAGTTTGTTTCCACAAATTTAGACAAATGCTGCTCTGCTGTTGAAATTGAATTAACCAAAAGTGGAGTATTATAGTGCTTGTGTCTTGGCATCTATCCTCATTTTTCAACAGGATTTTCATTCTCTTTTTATCAAATGTAAGACTCTTCCAAGTGACACCAATGACAGTAGACAATTTAAATTAATTTGCAGTAAAATTTTCACATTCAATCTTATTACAGGTTTCCCCCGCTATGGGAAGGTAGAGCGCTCCTATGAAACAGTCCGTAAGCCGGAATGTTGTAAAGTGAATAAGCAATTACCATTTGTTAATATGGGAAAAATTTTTGAGCGTTTCCAGACCCAAAAAATAACCTACAAAATCATGCCAAATAACACATAAAACCTAAAATAACAGTAACATATAGTAAAAGCAGGAATGATACGATAAATACATAGTCTATATAAAGTAGAAATACTTTTCTGCAGCATGGTCTAGCGCAGCGAAAATCTCACAGAAGCGCTCTTGGCAAAAACACAGTGCAAGTGCTCTCAGCAGAAACACTCACTCCAGTAACCTTTAAGCTATGAAGCTGCCAAATCATACCAAGTAACACATAAAAATACACAGCCTATATAAAGTAGAAATAATGTATGTACAGTGTAGTTTCACTTACCGGAATCGGGAAGACTCCAATAAATTGCAGCTTCGTCACAGTTAAACACTTGCTTATACGAATAACCACCTGACGCAATCGGCAATCGCCTCTGATCTGGGCCAACATTTATGTGCTGGGCGTCACCTAATTAATTAGCTTGTTTCTTTCGGCTTTTTTCTTAAAGATGTGCTGGGTGAGTCCCGACTACTGCTGCACCACTGCGTTCTTCACGGCCTGGTATCGGTCGGCGGCCTGGAGGTTGGGGACCACTGCTTAAACTATGAAGCTGCCTTCGCCTCAGAAACCGTTCAAACCACCCATGACTACCTTTAAATTCCACTTTCATCATCATCATCCATTGCTTTCTGTTTCAGCTTATTAAAAAGACTGACTGATTTCTCCTTAAGTATAAGAAAACTTAACGGAACACCACACTTTGTACACCCATCAATCCACTCAAGCAATAGACTTTCCATTTTATCCATTATTAGATGCCTACTAAGGAGATCACTTTCCTACAAGCAGAACCAACAGTAACATCGGCAGCTTTCAAAATTCTTTCTCTCTGCGTGTAAATAGTGTGAATGGTGGACACAGGCAAGTTCAACGAGCGGACAATGTCCTTACTTCATTCACCGCAATCGAAACGCTTAATTATGTCTAGTTTTACACTAAGTGTAACGCCCTTATGAGCTCTTTTAGGCTTTTCCGATACCTTAGAACTTATCTTGCTAACGGATGCTCAAAATAATTCAAGATAAAGCACGTGTTTAAGCAATGCTGGCTAGAATGCAGTTCCGGGGGAGGAGCTTGGCTGTTCGGGCACGCGCTGCCTTTTATTGCACGCTGCTTTTTATCGCACACTGCCTTTTTTCACACACTGCCTTTTTTCGTACAGTGAAAACACCTTCTGTTAGCGAAAACAGGTAACTAATGTAGGTCTTTCATAACAATGAGGTGTCGTAAAGCGAACTTTCGGAGAACGAGGGCCACCTGTACTGGCAAAACAATTAGATTTTATTAACCATACTTTCCATGGCAAGGTGCTATTGTAACACGAGCACCCAAGCTACATTCTGGGTCCTCACTGAGATCCATGACTTGCTATGGAATCACAGTACTGTAGTTGTTAGTGCAACACCATTACAGCTTGGAGTTCAGTTTGCAGTTCTGGCATCCTCTGTAAGGAGTCTCTGTAGATCCTCCCTCATGGAATGCATGTGTTGTTCCGGGGTGCTCCTCTTTTTCTCCTCCTGTTCGGAGATGTACTGGGTATTTTAATTAGTCATTGTAAATTGTCCCATGATTAGGTTGTGGTTAAATCAGTGTTGTCAGGGGCTGCTGGGGTTGTGCAGCACAGCTCGAAAGACCAGAAGGGCCTACTCCATGCTGTAGCACTAAATAAAAATAAAGAAACAAACTGATAGTGTGCTTTTACTAGTTTGCCCATGGAGATCAGGGTCAGGCTGAATCTAACTTTCCTGGGCAGAGGGTCATACCTGGCTGTTGCCGCATAACACCACTTGCTTCTCCATACCCAACTTTCATACTCAGCAATTCCATTCAGACTTTCGCAACAAATGATGCAGTCCCTGTTTGTATGAATCAAGATCTAATAAATATACAGGTGTGGGCTAATAAGCGGCAAGTAACATTGATGCCACACATGTGCCAGGCCAAAGGCCATCTCCAACATTAGAATCGAACTGTTTATGCTTGGCATTCAGTGACCATCACAATAACTAGGATTTACCATCACAATAACCTGCAGCAATCATGTGGTGTTAGTAAATTGTTATCATTACCTTTTTTAGAAATAAGCAAGGTAAGTGATCAATATTTTAACTTTGAAACATATGTTTTAAATTTCATGTTCCAGTACAGTGGACAGTGATAAGAATTGTCAAGATTTTCAGCTGGACCAGCAGTACTAATCATGTAACTTCAGGAGTAGGTCAGAGGTTTGATGTCCTGCTGTGAGTGATTCATCCCTTGATACTCCAGAGCCTTTCCACCATCTACAAGTCAGAGAGCAGGCATGTGATGGAGTACGGCAACTATCGAAATAAGCTTCAACACCACTAAGAACAAAGCAGCCCACTCGATGGGTACGGAATCAACTACCTTAAAAATTATTTTCCTTCCTCACAGTGGTTTAGTGTGTTCCACTTCCAATACACACTGCACTTCATCTCCAGTCTACTCCAAAAGCACCTCACAAATGTTCACTCACTACCACCATTTAGTATGTGGACAGCAGGTGCCTGTACCTGCTGGTACCTCTGGAAGTTCATGCCACAGCTTTGAAAATATATTGCCATTCCCACATTAAAACTGAGTCTCAATCCTGGACATCCGTAGCCTACAACATTGTGTGAGTATCCTCAGATGAAATGCTGTGGCAGTTCAAAATGGTGCTCATCATCACCTCAATGTTGTTAGATATGTGAAATAAACACTTGTTATGTCAGCACATAGGCTGGTCCCAAAGAAATGAGGAGAACTATTATAGAAAGAATTGGTGCTCGGGCATTGTTCTGAATAATTTCTTGCTCCATATATTAATCATTATAAATCTCATCAGTATAATTAACTCTAAATGAAAGACACCATTGAGACTCAGGGTAATTTGGTAAACCTGCTGCCCCTGTGGTGACAATTAGACTCCGTAATGAATTATTAACAATATTTTCATGATGATCTTCTGTCTTCCTATAAAGTATATTTGTAATGTGCTGGGTTTAGCTTCTTCTTAATGAGCAGGTAATATCATTGACAGTATTTTATTCCAATGCACTAGGGTGATAAAAATTAATATTTCATTGCCAGCTCACAGCATTCATTTGAATGTCATAAACAAAAGATAACAGGAGCTGAGCTGGTGGACCTTTTGCACACATATTTTATGTGCAAATCATCCATAGAAGTAGTCATTCTGGGATTTGATCATGCTGGCTATCATAACTTGGTCAAATAGCACTCATTGGGAAATTGGACTAGGCAATTCTGTGCATGTTTACCTTAATGCATATATTAGTCACAGTGGTCACTAATCTAATGATTCATGCAGAGTGACCATTTTCGTCATTACTGGCATAAGATGATGTATGGAATTGCAACTTAACTCCTTTGTTTATTAATCACAATGCAGAAGATCAGATTAGAAGAGATGCAAATTACAGGGGCCCCCATGTGTTATCAAATTTTGGCTCACAGCATCTGCCAGGCTCACTTTCTGTGCTCAATATATATGCAGGATCAACACTATTCATTCCCTTGATGACTGCAGCAATTTCACGTTAGCACCTTAAGTGGTGCTACAATGTTGGTGCTTTTCAGTGACGTGGGGCTACTCACAGCACAGGACTGTATCAGAGCATCGTATTGCATGGGGAGAGGAAGCAGAGAGTAGAAAATGTTGGGCGGGCAGAGGCATCACAGACAATACTGATGCCCCAAAACCCACAGCCATCTGGGTTCAATTCTGGTCTTAGGTGCTGTTTATGTGGAGTTTGCATGTTCTTCCCAGTGACTGCATGGACTTCCTACACTTGCCAAAGACTTGCTTGCTGGCAGTGTGATTGACAGTGAGGTAGGTTCGAGGATGGGTGAGAGAAAATAGCAAGGTGAGATGTGAAAAAAATGGGATTAGTGAAGAAGAGTGCTTGATGATAAATCTGAATACCCTGGGCAGAAAGGGTTGTTTCCATGCTGTGTGTCTCTATATATGGATGTAATTCACAATGCTTTATCCAATCACCCTGTTCCTTTTCTCTTTTCTTCATCTTTCCAATGGTTGGTTGCTTTATGTAGATGTATTAATCAGCATACTACCTAATTGTTCAGCTCTTATTTTCACTGATACCATTAGAATTCTTTCAATGAATCTGCATACACAAATTAATGCTCCGGTTGTCATGACTTGTTAATTGTTAGGTGCCTGTAGTCATCATTCTCCTTTTTAATTTACAACTATTCATAAGTGGGATCTGGTTTGGATTGTCTAAATCATTTTTAATCAGTTTTAATTCTTCAACCCTTAAGTCCATCTATTTGTTGGTTTTTATATAAACCTTTCTTCAAAACCCTCTGTCCAATGCCTTCCAATGCAATATGTAATTGAAACTATTGCATCTTCATTTGACATTCAGTTGAATTTCTGTAATTTTAAATAAATTCAATAGGCACAGCCTTCCTTCATTAATCCATCCTTTCTCCTATTCATTTTGTGAAAATCTTAATGACTCTAATAGTCACCATTACTTTGAATTCATGCTACCTTAATCAGTTTCTGTTATTAAATTTTAGGTTTTTAACCCAATAAAACCAAATAAAGGAGCAAATGGCTTCAACTGATGGAACTTACACCAGGACAAATTTATTTTTTTTACTGAGATAATTTAAATTATAAACATGAGAAATTCTGCAAATGCTGGAAATCCAAAGCAATACACAAAATACTGGAGGAACACAACGGGTCAGGCAGCATGTATGGAAACACACAAGTAGTCGACATTTTGAGCCAAGACCCTTCTTCAGGACTGTGTTTCTTTTTATATTATAAAAGCTGCTTGAAATATATCATATACACCAGAGTTTCTACAGATCCTGAGCAACAGCAAAATGTTGGAAGAACCGAGCAAATTAGGCAGCATCTGTGGAGAGGAATAAACAGTTGACGTTTCAGGTCAAGGCTCTTCTTCATGTACATTAGAAAGTCTTTTGACAAGAACAGGCCATTCGGCCCAACAAAGCTAGCCAAATTTCTATTCACATAGTGTTGTGAAATAACTATCAAGTTTAGATTTGAAAATCTCTTTGTATCCGTCACAAAATATGGATACTAAAATTGTGCATTGTACTCAAGGTGTGGCCTCGCGAACACATTATACAGCTTAAGGAGAACGTCTCTGGATTTCAACTCCACTGAGTGCATTATATAGCCCAACAATGTATTAGCCTTCCTAATTGCTTCTGTGCATTGTCCAGAGGTTGCTAGTGATAAGTCTACCAAGACAGCCAAATCCTTCTCTTACAGAGCACTTTCTAACTCAAGACCCTCCCGCCCCCCCCGTTGTATATTTATATGATGAGAAAAGAAGGGGAAAGAAGCCAGAATAAGAAGGTGAAAGAGGGGAAAGAAGTACAAGCTGGCAGGTGATAGGTGAAACCAGGTGAGGGGGAAGGTGTGTGGGTGGGAGGGTGGATGAAGTGAGAAGCTGGAAGCTGATAGGTGGAGGAGATAAAGGTCTGAAAAAGGAGGAATCTGGTAGGAGAGGACAGAGATCCATGGAAGAAAGGGAAAGAGGAGAATCTGTAGGGCAGATGAAGAGAAGGGATGAGAGGAGAATCAGAATGGGGAATGGAAAAGAGAAAATGGGGAGGAGGGGAGATATTATTGGAAGTTAGAAAAATCAATGCTTATGCCATCAGATTGGAGGCTACCTAGGATGGAATATGAGGTATTATTCCTCCCACCTGAGTGTGGCCTCTTCATCACAGTAGACGACGCTATGGAGAGACATGTTGAAGTGGAAGTGGGAGGTTGGATTGAAGTGGATGACCACGAGAATTCTTGCCTTTTCTGGCAGATGGAATGAAGGTTCTCAAAGGAGCTGTCTTCCATCTCTTTGATGCAGAGGAGGCCACTCCAATACAATAGATGGCCCCAATAAAGTGTTGCCTCACTGGCAAAGGCTGTCCGGGGCCCTGAGTGGTGGTGAGGGCGGAGGAGTAGGGACAGATGCAGCACTCATCCTGATAGAAGGGATAAGTGCCAAGAGGGAGATCAATGGGGAAGGATGAGTGGACAAGGGGGTCCCTTAGTGAGTGATCCCTACTGAAAGCAGAGAGTGGTAGAGGAGGGTAAGATGTGCTTAGTGGTTGGATCCTGTTGTAGATGGCGGACGTTACAGAGAATGATCTGCATAGAAAATGTACGGTGGCTCATGGGATAGTAGATAAGGACCAGGGGAACTCCATTCTGTTAAGAAAGGTGGAAGAAGGGCTGCGGGCAGTTGTGTGGGAAATGGTGGAGATGCTGATGAGGACAGCATTGATAGTTAATAAAATATATTGAATTGAATTGGCTTTATTACTTACATCCTTCATATACACGAGGAGTAAAAATCTTTGTGTTACTTCTCTGTCTAAATGTGCAATGTGCAATTTATAGTAATTTATAATAAATAGTATGTACAACAGGACAGCCAGTGTAACATAGAAATACAATTGTAGCATGAATTAATCAGTCTGATGGCCTTGCGGAAAAAGCTGTCCCGGAGCCTGTTGGTCCTGGCTTTTATGCTGCAGTACCATTTCTGGGATGGTAGCAGACGGAAGAGTTTGTGCTTGGGGTGACTCGGGTCCCCAGTGATCCTTCAGGCCCTTTTTACAGACCTGTCTTTGTAAATGTCCTGAATAGTGGGAAGTTCACAACTACAGATGAGCTGGGCTGTCTGTACCACTCTCTGCAGAGTCCTGAGATTGAGGGAAGTACAGTTCCCATACTAGGCAGTGATGCAGCCAGTCAGGATGCTCTCAATTGTGCCCCTGGAGAAAGTTCTTAGGATTTGGGGGTCCATACCAAACTTCTTCAACTGTCTAAGGTGAAAAAGAGGCACTTCTAATTTTAAACACTGCTAATCAATTAAAGAAAACTAAAGATTACAAGATAGGGAAATACTTGTTAGTTTGCATAGCACTAGAATTCTCAATCTCTCAGTTCTAGAAAGTAAAATTTCGAAAGCAGACATGAAAGTAATAATCTGTCAATTTAATTGTGCAAGACGCCGGGGTCAGGGACATCCTAGGTCGTGTCCACAGTATTCCTAAGGGAGAGGGGGAGCAGCCAGAAGTCATGGTATATGTCGACCTACCAGCTACCTCCCACCGACAACGTAGGTAGGAAAAGGTGTGAGGTACTGAAGAGAGAATATAGGTAGCTGGTTTGGAAGCTGAAAAGCAGGCAGTCAAGGGTGGAAATCTCTAGAACACTACTTGTGCTGTGCACCAGTGAGTAAGAATAGGATGATGTGCCAGATGAATGTGTGGCTGAAGAACTGGTGCAGTGGGCAGGGTTTCAGACTTGTAGCTCATTGGGATCCTTTCTGGGGAAGGTATGACCAGCACAATTACAGCTGAACTCTAGCAGGTTTGCTAGAGCTCTTGGAAAGGTTTAAACTAGTTTGGCAGGTGATGAGAATGAGAGTGATAAGTCAGAGGATGGGGCAATTGGTCTAAAGGTAGATACAGCATGTAGAGAGACGGGGAGGAAGGATAGGGAGCAGATGGGGTATAATCAAAGTCAGTTGGATCAGTTAATGTAAGAAGCATCAAAGATGATGAGCTTTGATGCTGTGGCCACTACAGAGACATGGCTGTCACAAGGGCAGGAATGGCTGGTGTTCTCCTTCCATGCCTTAGATGTTTCAAAAGGGACAGTGAAGAAGATAAAAGAGTGGGAGAGTGGCAATGCTAATCAGCGTTAGTATCACAGCTGCAGAAAGAGAGCACATCATAGAGGGATCATCCATTGAGTCAGTATGATTGGAAGTTAGAAACAGGAAGTGAACAAAATCACTCTTGGGAGTATTCTATAGCCACCTCCCTCCCCACCTCTCAATAGTAACAGAGACACTGAGGAGCAGATCAGGAGGCAATTTTTGGAAAGCTGCAATGATAACATGATTGTTGTCATGAGTGACTTCAACTTTGCTGATCTTGATTGGCACCCTCCTTAGTGCAAGGTATTTAAATGGAGCAGAATTTGTCTTGGAAGGATTCCTGTCACCGTATGAAGACTGGCTAGAGAAGAGGCCAGACTGGAACTGGTAGTAGGCAATGAACCTGATCAGGTGATGGATTGCTCAGTTAGTGAGCATTTCAGAGACAGTTACCACGCTCACTGATTTTACCATAGCCTTGGACAGGGATGGGAGCATTTATCTGGGGGAGGGCAAATTATGGTGTTATTAGGTAGGAACTTGGGAGCATGGATTGCAAATGGCTGTAGTCAAGAGAAATGTACAATGGAAATGTGAAGGTTGTTTTTGGAGCACTTGCATGGGGTTCTGGATGGGTTTGCCCCATTGAGCAGGGAAAGGATGGTAGGATGAAGAAACAATGGTTGACAAGAGATGTGGAACATCTAGTCAAGATGAAGAAGGAAGCTTACATAGGGTTGAAGAAGCCAGGATCAGACAGGGCTCTAGAAAGGTGCAATGTATCCAAGAAGGAGCTGAAGAATGGACTTTGGAGAGTTAGAAAGGGGCATAACAAGGCCATGGCAAGTGGCACTAAGGAAAACCCCAAGACATTCTACACATACGTGCACAAGAGGAAGATTTCTTCGGCAGTTGAACGGGGCATGACTGCGCAAGCGCCTGTAAGTCGGACCATGAGGCAGGCAGTATTTAAAAGAGAGCAGTTTGTGGAAGTTGGTCACTTTCTTCGGCAGTTGAATGGGGCACGACTGCACAAGCGCGTGTAAGTCGGACCGTGAGGCAACGGGAGTATTTAAAAGAGAGCAGATTAACGGAGCGGGTGACGTTGTAGTGGGCAACGGAGTAGTGGGAAAAAGAGTAGGAAGGCTTTGGCTCCTGAGGCTTCAGCGAGCAGAGGCTGAGGAAGAGCTTCACTCCAAGTGTGGTAAGGTTGGGTAAGTTCCTTTAATAAATTTAATTACCTTAAGAGTAGGTAATGGAGGCAGCAGTTAGGGCATTAGAGCGCTCCGTTTGCAGGATGTGGGAAGTCAGGGCGAGCACAATTGCCCCTGATGACTGCACCTGCGAAAGGTGCATCCAGCTACAGCTCCTGACAAACTGAGTTAGGGAACTGGAGTTGGAGTTGAATGAACTTTGGATCATTCGGGAGGCAGAGGCAGAAATAAACAGGAGTTTTGGGGAGATAGTCACCCCTAAGGGTCAGGAGATAGGTAGCTGGATGACTGTCAGGAGAGGGAAGGGGAATAGACAGAATGAGCAGAGCACCCCTGTGGCCATTCTCACCAATAATAAGTAGATCATTTTGGAAAGTATTCTTAGAGATGGTATATATAATTATCTGGATAGACAGGGTCTGATTAGGAACAGTCAACATGGATTTGTGTGTGGAAGACCATGTTTGACAAATCTTATTGAATTTTTTGAAGAGGTTACTAGGAAAGTTGATGAGGGTAAAGCGGTGGATGTTGTCTATATGGACTTCAGTAAGGCCTTTGACAAGGTCCCACATGGAAGGTTGGTTAGGAAGGTTCAATCGTTAGGTATTAATATTGAAGTAGTAAAATGGATTCAGCAGTGGCTGGATGGGAGATGCCAGAGAGTGGTGGTGGATAACTGTTTGTCAGATTGGAGACTGGTGACCAGTGGTGTGCCTCAGGGATCTGTACTGGGACCAATGTTATTTGTCATATACATTAATGATCTGGATGATGGGTTGGTAAATTGGATGAGTAAGTATGCAGATGGTACTAAGATAGGTGGAGTTGTGGATAATGAAGTAGGTTTTCAAAGCTTGCAGAGTGATTTAGGCCAGTTAGAAGAGTGGGCTGAAAGATGGCAGATGGAGTTTAATGCTAATAAGTGTGAGGTGCTACATTTTGGTAGGACTAATCAAAATAGGACATACATGGTAAATGATAGGGCATTGAAGAATGCAGCAGAACAGAGGGATCTAGGAATAATGGTGCATAGTTCCCTGAAGGTGGAATCTCATGAGGATATGGTGGTGAAGAAAGCTTTTGGTATGCTGGCCTTTATAAATCAGACACTTGAGTATAGGAGTTGGGATGTAATGTTGAAATTGTACAAGGCATTGGTGAGGCCAAATTTGTATTGTGTACAGTTTTGGGCACTGAATTATAGGAAAGATGTCACCAAAATAGAGAGAGTACAGAGAATATTTACTAGAATGTTACCTGGGTTTCATCACCTGAGTTACAGAGAGAGGTTGAACAAGTTGGGTCTTTATTCTCTGGAACGTAGAAGGTTGAGAGGGGACTTGATAGAGGTATTTAAAATTATGAGGGGGATAGTTAGAGTTGATGTGGATAGGTTTTTTCCATTGAGAGTGGGGGAGATTCAAACAAGAGGACATGAGTTGAGATTTAAAGGACAAAAGTTTAGGGGTAACATGAGGGGGAACATCCTTACTCAGAGAGTGGTAGCTGTGTGGAATGAGCTTCCAGCAGAAGTGGTTGAGGCAGGTTCGATGTTGTCATTTGAAGTTAAATTGGACAGCTATATGGACAGGAAAGGAATGGAGGGTTATGGGCTGAGTGCAGGTCGGTGGGACTAGGTGAGAGTAAGAGTTCGGCACGGACTAGAAGGGCCGAGATGGCCTGTTTCTGTGCTGTAATAGTTATATGGTTATATGACTAGAGTGAGAGTATGACTAATCAGGGATAGAGGATTGGATATTAAGGTTGGTGGTGTTGTGTATAGTGTAGGAAGTTGTCATAAGTTACAACGGGGCATTGATTGGACACAGAACTGGGCTGAGAAAGGCAAATGGAGTTCAATCTGGGAAAGTGTAAAGTTATTCATTTTGGATGGATGAATTTGAATGCAGAGTACAGGGTTAAAAGCAGTGTTCTTAGCAGTGTGAGGAAACAGAGGGATCTTCGGGTTCTTCTCCACAGATCTATCAAAGATGCTGCACAAGTTCATAGTGTTGTTAAGAAGGCATATGGTGTGTTGGCCTTCATTAGTTGGCAGATTGAGTTCAAGAGCTTTGAGGTAATGTTGCAGCTATGTAAAAGTCTGGTCAGACCATATTTGGAATAATGTGTTCATTTCTGCTTGCCACATTTATAGAAAGGAAGTGGAAGCTTTAAAGAGGGTGCAGAGGAGATTTACCAGAATACTGCCTGGATTGGAAAGGTGAGAATAGGTTGAGCAATCTAGGGATTTTCTTTTTGCAGCAAAGGAGGAAGAGAGGTGGCCTCAAAGAGGTGTAAAAGATAAGGAGTCATAGATCAAGTGGATAGCCAGAGTCTTCTCCCCAGGGTGGAATTAGCTAATATGAAAGGTGATAATTTGATTAGAGGAGAGTATATGGGAGATATTCAGAAGTAGGTTTTGTTTTACATGGAGAGTGGAAGGTGCATGGAGCAGCCTGCCTGGGGTGACAGTAGGGGCAGCTGCATACATTAGGGACATTTTCAAGACTCTTAGATAGCCTGGATGAAAGAAAAAAGTGAAGGATGATGTAGGAGGGAAGAGTAGGTTAAAAGGTCAGCATAATATTGTGTGTCAAAGAGCCTGTACTGTTCTACGTTGTATTTTCCATATTGATAGGTTAAGCGAAGAATGTTGGCTAGCTATTGAGTGTTGTCCGCCCCTTTAAAAGTGTCATGAAGCTTTTGAAAATAACTTTACCTTTACCCCTTCCCTAACAAAATAAGAATGTTTTATTCACGCCAGTGGTACAGAGTTGGAAATCTGAAACTGAAAGCCAACCCAGTGTTGCTGCAGCTGGGTTGCGGAGCAAAATGAAGATTCTACTTGCCAGGGAAAGCTTGCAGGGAAGAGAATAATCCATGAGTTAAGCTTGTGGGGGGAAGAATATGTCCTTCATGCCCAAAAAAGTATTTGGTAAATCTCCACCCCGCCATCTATCAGCTTTCCACCTTCATGATCAGCCAAAATCCCCCCACCTTTACTATGACTATCTGCTTCTCGAATGCTTCCACCACCCTAAGCAAAAGGAATCATGCTATGTAATACAGTTGTTTATCCGGTAATACCCATGGTCACCATTACTCACTGTACGTCTACAACCTTGTTTAATTAACTGAATTTAAATTCCCTAGATACTGTGATCAGATTCAAATTCAAATCTTGAATATCAGCTCATCCCTCTGGATGCACAATGTGTAAATTAAATCACAGTACTTGATAGGTTTCCCAGTAATTAGGAACCAGAATGGGATCATGAAGTTCAAGCCTTTACCACTGCATGGAATAAGAGATTGGTACTGTTTTATTTGTCAACCAATCTACTAGATAATATTCAATCTTATAGGGCTTAAAGCACTTATTACAACCATTGCGATGACAGAGTGACAGAGCTAATATAGGCCCTGGTTTACAGTGTCAGAGACCCCAGTTCAATGTGACCTCAGCTGCTGTCTTTGTGGAGATTTCATATTCTCTCTTTGATTGCATGCTTGACTCTGGCAGATTCCACTTTCTTTCCACATCCCTAAGACATGGATTGTTAGGTTAAATGGCCACTGTAAATGCTCCTGAGTGATAGAATCTGGGAAAAATTGATGAAGATAATTGGGTAGTTGACCCAGTTTTGTGGACTTGGTGAGCCAAAGGTCTTGCTTCAATGACTCTCTGATGTTATTTCACTATGATACTTGCAATCAAACTATTATCAAAATTACTATTAACTAATTTGATTTTGTCTGCTAAAATGGAGTAAAATATTAAGTAACAGTCAGTCATACCTTTCACAACTGCTTCCAGTTCGTTTTTACCAAGATCCATTATAAGTTCAAGTTCAATTTTAATTGTCATTCACCCAACAAGAATACAGGCAAACGAAACGGTGTTACTCCAGGGCCAAGGTACAAAACACAATACCAACAGACATATACAGCGCAAGGCACATATAGCACATATAATATGGCAGTAAATGTAGAGTCGCACTTGTATAATATATCTCAAGTCCTTGAATCCACGAATGCTGTTAGCAAGAGCAATCCTGCAGCAGTCTGCAGGTTAACGTAATCCAGCTTGTCTTCCACCGAGTGAACCCTGGAGGGCAGAACCAATGCCAGCATGGATGACGTGGCACATTGCCTTTGGGCACCGATTCTGATGCCTCTCTCCTGGCCGGCTGCAAATCCATGAGTGCGGCTTGAGGCCTAGTCCAGACTACAACTGAGGCCACACACCACCCCCACCATCAGTCATACCGATAAACCAGTGAACTGGACTTAATAGTTTTCCATTTTACCAATGTCCGACTGGGTCTTGCATTCACAAGAAAAACAACTAAGACAATCCCTCGCTGTTAGACTGTGCACCACCTTCACACACTAAGTCTGCTGCCTCTCAGTAGCAAGCAGCAACACGGTCCGCATCAAGTCCAGCTCCTCCGCCAACACGCAGCTCACAGATGGGGTAGATTTGCAGTACTTGTACTTCTTAATATCCAGCAGTGCCTCGCGATTGTAAAAAAAAATTAAAAAGAAAATAACACCTTTGGTTTTAAAAAGAAAATAATACCAAGCATGCCGCCATCTTACCAGAAAACCTGGCATCTGTATCTCCACGTGACATGATTATGGCATGAAAATATCCCTTGTCCTAGATTTACTGTGTGAAAGTAAGAAAACTATGGCCAATTGCAAGAGATAAGTTAAAATATTTAAAACTGCACCCAAAAATATACCGTATAGGCAATAAGGAATTCAAGCATACTTGTCCATCCAGACTTTCGAAGTCTTCTTTGTTTAATGCTAAAATCACCACCTCTGTATTTGGTGAATTAATTCTGATTCATTATTGTATAGGTATTTTCTGCACTGCATTTGAATCTAGAGATATCATTTTTGCAAGCTGTGGAATAATTAGGATATCAACATATGTTGGTTTGAGTCCCCATGTTCTTCCTTCACATGTATGCAGCTCTAATACTGGCATTTTTCCAGAGATGCAAGCTGGTAATAAGCACAGAATGAAGCACGGCCGTAATCAGTTACAGGAATCTATTGTTCAGCAGATATTAGTTTCAAGCCAATGGCATTGCTGTTAGCTGCTGTTAGCAAAAATGTTCTCAGGAGATGAATTCTTTACAGGAATTGTTTTATTGCCTAACTTTAATGCACAATAAAATTTCAGCTATGCAAAGGATTTACCTGCAGTTAGAGATAAAAAAGAAGACATAATTCGTGAAAACAATTCTAAATTAGATAAAAACAATTTTTTTTGAATAGAGTGCTTCAGCATACTGCTCTGTGATTTCTATTCATTGAATATTAACTAAGGAGCCTATTAATTGGAAAAATGAGTTGATTTAACTAAATGAAGCCTCAGGCTAAATAATATGAACAAGCATGAGACCTTTTCATAATTATGTTCAATGCATTCCCATTGGGTGCTACAGAAAACGATCTGTTCAAACTCAGCTTCAAAGATACCCACCAGCTTATATTAAAAAATCTAATTCAGATTTGACATGGTGACAATAATTGTATATTTTTAATAATAATATAATTCAGTAAACAGTAATTCAAAAAACATGTCTCTCAATTCTGAACCGTTTCTAGCATTTAACTGTCTCACTGGTGGCGACAAATTGGAATATAAGGGTGAAATTGAAAATTTGGCTGAATGGTGCCACAACAACCTCTCAGTCAATGTCAGCAAACCAAAGAACTGATTAATGACTGCAGGCGGAAGAAACCAGAGGTCAAGGAGCCAGTCCTCATTAGCGGATTGAAGGTGAGGGACAGTAACTTAAAATTCCTTGGTGTTATCGTTTCAGAGGATTTGTCCTTGGTCCACTACCTAAGTGCCATTTAAAGGAAAGCGTGGAAGCATCTCTACTTTAGTGGAAATTTGCATAAATTCAGCTTGTCATTTAAAGCGTTGACAAATTTCTATAGAGGCTCAGTGGAGTGTATCCTGGCTGTTTGCATTACCACCTGGTATGGAAACACCAATGCACAAGAATGGAAAAGCCTACAGAAAGTGGTGGATGCAGCCCTGACCATCACATGAAAAACCCTCCCCACGATTCAGCAAATTTACAAGGAGCGCTGTCGCTGGAAAACAGCATCCATCGTCAAGGACCTCCACCATCCAGACCATGCTCTCTTCTCACTGCTGCCATTGGGAAGGAGATTGAGGAACCTTAGGTCCCACACCACCAGGTTCAGGAACAATTATTACCCTCTAACCATCAGGCTCCTAAACCAGCGGTGATAACTTCACACATCTCAAATTTGAACAGATTCTACAACCTATGGATTCATTTTCATGGACTCTACAACTCATGTTCTCAGTATTATTTGTTTGTTTATTTATTTATTATTCCTTTTTTTTAGTATTTGCACTGTATTTTTTAGTATTAGTTCTTGACATTAGTTGTTTGTCAGCCTTTTCTCTGTGTGTTTATTGACTCTATTGTATTTCTTTGTTTTACTGTAAATACCAGTAAAAAAAAATCTCAGGGTAGTATATAGTGACATATATTTTAATAAGCAATTTATTTTGAACTTTGAAGATAGTATAGAGAAAACAGAATTGTTACGAAGTTATAAAATCTTACTGTACACAAGGAGACACTATCTTGTTAGTTCATAGCCCTTTAAATTTTTCCTTATACGTTTTATCTGGACACGTTGCTGCTGTACCTACCTGTCAGGTCACAACAGTTTAAAGTAAAAATACTACATTTTCTCTTTTTCCATATGTATTTGCCATTCTTCGTAAATCTGTGCATCTGGGGATCAATCCTGTTAATGGAAACTACTTCTCTTTGTCTAATTTTACTAAAATCTTAATGATTTTGAACTCATCCCTTAAATTTCCCTTTTTACATTCCGTAAGCAAACAATCCCAATTTATGTTTCCTCATTTATGAAATGTCTATTATCCCAAACCATTCAAGTCAAACTAATTTCTGTTCTTTGCAATATTCTTCTAACATGTCGCCCCGAAAATTGGCAGTACTCCAGCTGAAACCTAATTAATGCATACAAATGTGTAAATTGATTACAGCTGGAAAATCACTGATTATATTGTTCCGTTCAGTGTGTTTTTATACTTTCTGACTCAGCTTTTTCTCAGTGACGGTCGCCTTATAGTTTCTATTAGATTGTTTATATTAGACACCAAAGTTCAAAGTAAATTTATTATCGAAGTACCTTGAGATTAATTTTCTTGCAGCATTTACAGGAAAAAAAATACCAATGAAACTTTGTGAAATTGATACATAAACAAACAAAGGCTGAGAACCACAACCAATGTGCAAAGAAGACAAACTGCAAACAAAAATAATTCTGAGAATGAGTTGTAAAGAGTCCTTGAAAATGAGTGTATAGGCTGTAGAATCAGTTCAGAGTAAGATGATAACAGTTATGGATTGAGTTGTCAGCAAGCAACTTCTTCCCAGGGTGGGAATGTCTAATACAAGTGGGCATAATTATATGGTGATTACAGGAAAGTATAGGGATGATATCAGGAGTAGATTTTTTTTTGGTGTTAGTGTTAAATGCATGTAACTCACTGCCAGGGTGGGGAGGGGGGCGAGTGAGCTGATGATAGAGACAGTTACATTAGAGTAGTGGTCGCCAACCCGTCGATCGCGATCAACCGGTCGATCTTTGAGACTTTCCCAATAAATCCGAAAAAAATCAAAAATAAATACACAAATACTGTTGTAATGTGAGCATTATGAAAATAAGTAATACTTATTAGGATGATGGTAATATAGCAATACTTTCGCTACTGAAAGCTGTTTGTAATGAGAGATTGTTTCTGGGTTGCGGGGTTTTAGTTCCGTTCTTTCTGCCCAGTGCGCATGTGTGTAGCTCCCCGCCATGCACCGCGTTTCCAGCGTAGCTTGTGCTGCATCAAAGTGACCAGTTAAATTAGATAAGAGCACAGACTGTCACAATCATCAATATATAGCAATCGCTCGTGATATCCTGATAGCATGGCGGAGGCTCAACGAAAGAAGGCGAAAACATACAAATTCCATCCAGAATGGGAAGAGGAATTTCTGTTTACCTTGGTGAAAGACAAGTGTGTATGTATGTTGTGCCACCAAACACAAGCACTGACTAAAAGAGGGAATCTAGAGCGGTACCACAACACCAACCACCAGATATTTAAAGACACCTACCCCCCAAAGAGCACAATTCGTGCCAGGAAAGTTGAGGAGCTGAAATCAGGGTTGAAGGTCCAGCAGTCGTTTTTCACAAAACATGCTGCTCAAAATAAGGCTGCTATTGAAGCATCATTTCGTGTAAGTCACCTTTTGGCTAAACACAAGAAGCCTTTTACAGATGGCAATTTATTCAAGGAAGCAATGGCCATTACCACAGAGACTGTTTTCAATGACTTTAAAAACAAAAACGACATCACAACCGCAATACATAATATACTGCTTGGCCCTGCAACAGTGACAAGGAGGGTAGAGTCACCGTCAGAGGACGTAAATATTTTTCACTACAGTTTGATGAATCACTGGATGTAATGCAAACAGCTCAGCTTGTTGTATTTGTCAGAATGGCTTTCCAGGATTTTACAACAGAGGACTTCCTCACTGTTTTGCAATTAAAGGAGAGAACAAGAGGTGAGGATATTTACAATGAGTTTAAAAAACAAGTCCATGAAAATGACATCCCCATTCATGAACTGGTAGCAATTACTACTGATGGGGCCCCAGCAATGCGCAGTATGCGCATTGGTTTTATAGCATTAAAAAGTCAGTGTCTACTTTGGGTCAACTTATCTATGTGAAATTGCATGTTCACAGATGAAAATTATTAAATCTAAGTACAGGAGCTTTCTTACTGACAGACACCTCACAGACTGTCTCAGACTGGCTGTCTGTAGTTATGAGTCAAATTTCAGGGAACTAGTGGGAAGTATTCAGCCCCAGTCATCACACTGAGTGCAACAGTCAATTTTTATTCATTTATTTTTTGTGTTGAAATAAAATTAAATAATGAAACTTAGAATTAAAGGTGTGAAGTATTGTAATATTCTTAAAGAAAGACAGCTATTGATATGCTAGTTACAGTGTTTTCTTGTTTGAATTAATTTGAAAGTTTGACAGAAGTATTTTGTGTAATTCAAATACATTTAGCCGAAATAAAAGGCCTCAAATTGGAAGTACAATCTGAGCTGTTTTTTTCTCTAAACAATTTAGTAGGTAGATCTTGCCTTTCACTAAGGTTAAGGTAGGGGATCTTGGGCTTGAAAAGGTTGGTGACCACTACATTAGAGAAATTTAAGAGAATCTTAGATTGGCACATGAATAAAAGAAACACAGGGAGCCATGTGGGTGGAAAGGGTTAGATCTTGAAGTAGATTTAAAGATCAGTAGAGTATCATAAGCCAAAAGGGCTGTACTGTTGTTGTGTCTATGTTCAAGTGGTGAATGAAGTTATCCATGCCAGTTCAGGAGGCTGATGGTTGTAGGATAATAACTTTACTTGAACCTAGTGGCCTGAAACCCATGGCTTGGATGGTAGTGGTCTTTGATGGTGAATGCTGCTTTTTTTGTGGCAGTGCTCCATGATGATGTACTCAGTGGTGGGGAAGGCATTGTTTATGATGGACTGAGATGTGTTCTTCACTTCCTGTAGCCTTTTCCATTCTTGAGCATTTGTGATTCAATACCAGGCCATGATGCAACCAGGTAAGATGATCTCTTCTGTGCATCTATAGAAGTTCGTACATTTTCAATTACAGGTTTCCCCCACCATCTGAAGGTAGAGCGTTCCTATGAAATGGTTTGGAAGCCGGAATGCCGTAAAGCGAAGAATCAATTACCATTTATTTATATGGGAAAAATTTGTGAGCGTTCGCAGACCCAAAAATAACCTACCGAATCATGCCAAATAACACATAAAACCTAAAATAACAGTAACATATAGTAAAAGCAGGAATGATATGATAAAAGCACAGCCTATATAAATTAGAAATACTTCTCTACAACGATTGCTGATTGCGTCATCTCTGATCTGGGCCGACAATTACGTGCCGGGCGGCACCTAACTAATTAGCATGTTTATTTTGGCTTTTTTCTTAAAGATGTGCTGTGTGCCTCCCGGCGACCACTGCACCCCTGCATTCTTTGCGAATCGGTATCTGTCCGCGGCCTGGGGATTCGGGTGGTGGGACAATGGGGTGTCATCTCATCATCGTCTGTTTCCATGAGGGAAGGCAGCTCATCTTCTCCTATGACTGCCCACCTCAATGTCAAAGATCGAGGTTCATCATCTGCTGTGGCTGATCTGGAAGGCTTGCTTGACTGCTTAGCCTCGCGCATTTTTCTATCATACAGTTCTTTGTAAGCACTCAACCTATCTTGCAAATATGCCCTAAACTGACGTACCCTTTCAAAATTAAAGTCATACTTTATCATTGCAGCGAAAATCTCACGCTGTTGCCTCACGTTCAGTTCCTGGACGACTTCACCTTCGGTCCGTTTGCTACTGTATTCGGTTTCGATTGTTATCCTTTCCTCTTCCAATTGCATCAGCTCTTCATCTATCAGTTCTTGGTCATGGGATGTCAAAACCTCTTCAACACCATCTTTGTCAGCTTCCACAAGCCAAACTCACTTTGTCCTTACTTGGTTCACCACGATCGAAATGCTTAATTATGTCTAGTTTTATGCTAAGTGTAACACCCTTACGAGTTCTTTTAGGCTTTTCCGATACCTTAGAACTCATTTTGCTCACGGGCATGTGTTTAAGCAATGCCGGCTAGAATGCCGTTCCGAATCCGGGGGAGAGCAGCTGCTCGGGGCACATGCTGCCTTTTTTCGTAACAGTGAAAACACCTTCTGTTAGCGAAAACAGGGAACTAATGTAGGTCTTTCATAACAATGAGGTTTTGTAAAGCGAACGTTTGAAAAGCAGGAGACACCTGTACACGACGAATGTACGCAGATTTTTAAGAAAGTAGAGGTGCTATTGTACCTTCTTTGTGGTGACACCTAAGTGCTAGTCCCAAGACAGGATCCCAGGACACAATATTCTGATATGTTAATGCCAAGGAATTTAAAGTCATTGACACTCTCCACATCCGTTCTCCCACTGAGGACAGTTTCATGGAACTCTGGCTTCTTCCTCCGATAGTCAATGATCAGCTCTTTGGTTTAGCTGACATTGAGTGAGAAGTTGTTGTTGTGGTACTACTCTGCCAGATTTTCAATTGCCCTCCTGTATGCCAGTTCATCACTGCATAACACAATAGCACATCTGACATGTATTACATTCACAGAGTGATTTTTCAATATCATAATAATTCATTGTGCATTATTTCTAATGGGCGATCTGAACTGCGCTGTCAGAATATCAGATTTTGCCACGAAAGGAAAATACAGGTCATATTAGTTTGTCCCTTTAAGACCATTGCTCAGAATCACATGGGAGGAGAGTAATTTAAATAAGCAACTTCAAATGAACAGAGAATTTTTTTTTATAACTTCAGCAGCTGTTTATCCTTGGTAGCTGCCCTTTGGGAAAAGTTAATAAAGATGAACAGGAAACTACTTATTTCTTTGCAATACTTTTCAGATACGGAAATTTTATGAATGAATTGGGAAAAACAGATATTACTGAAAAAAATGTTTATAGCTACCAGTTTTTATTTGCTAATTAGATTTGTTTTGGTAATCTGAAGTGGGTTGGCAAGGTACTCTGATCCTTTTAATTACCATAAACTAAAAATCTCTCAAAATGTTTCTAACAGTCACCGGAGGCTTGGAAATTAACTTTTATTGATGATCATGGAAAGAATTTAGGAGTATATTTTAGTACGGCCATATTCTATTTATCTGGAAATTGAATACAAACAATATATCTGAAAATGCTACCTCAGCCTGTGTTGGCCTTTTGTGGCTAGCCTCTAATATTGCTGTGGATTTCTCTAATCCCAGCAGTAAGTCTGTAAGCAGTAGAATGTAGAAACACTATCTTAAACAAAGCAGCACATAACCATGTCTGCAGTGCAAAATGTTTTTACCATTATTACATATGATACAAATCACATCTGTAAAAGACTAAATTACAATTCAACTAGTTAGTGCTAGGTAGAATATTTATAATATGATAATATGTACAAAAAAAATCAGAATTTCCAAAATTGAATAATAAAATCTATTCTGTCATCAAATTGACATAATTAAAACTAGAGTATCCTGGAAGCAACAATCTCAACTGGGGAAAAGAAGAGTGCAAGTTAACAGCTTCAATTATCATCTGTGGTGGACATAGGACTGCTGGTTTGCGTGGCAGCCGAATGAATTGGTCAATGCACCAGTATTATGCCCAAAGTATTTTCACAATGGAGACCAGTAAACTTCATAATGTCATTTGTTCTATTTTTCAAATAAATGGAGCAGAAGGTGGATAGAAGCCAACCCCAATAGATCAGGTGGAGGTCTAGGTCAAATTGCTATTTTTTTTAACATACATTTCTAAAGTTTCCTATCTTTTAAGCATAATAAAGAAATGAACACTGTTAAGTTTCTGAAATCTACTACAACTCATTACTATTAACAAAATAGGAATTGAACAATACCCCCAAATGAAACAACATTTGCAAACATGATAAAAGGCAGAGAAAACAGATGGTCCTTTGCTGTACATGGAATTACTTGCTCTTTCCATTAAGGCTTCCTGACTCCATTCCCCTTTCCCCCCAAACCATGGAAATTTGCTTTTGAAAAGGAGTGAAACCAGAAAATATTTATTCTAATTGACACATGCACATGCAGACATATATATATATATACATAAGCAGATTGAAACATAAATTAAATGCTATTTGTTGATGACCTTACATAATTTATTGGTTACATAGTTATTAATAAAATACCCAAATGAAATTGTCAATCTTATAAGACGTTCTATCTTTGCTATTAATTCATTTACAAACAAAATGATTTTGAGTAGGACGGCTAACATTTACTGTCCTTCAAAATGAATGGCTGCTCGAGGCCGTGGTGTTAGGGAGGGCACCTGAGGTTCAACCACATTCTTTTGGTCCTTTGGTATTGTAATTCAGGTTGTCTCATTACAAGGAAGAAGGTGGAGGCTTGGGAAAGGCTGCAGAAGAGATTTATCAGGATGCTGTCAAGGAGAAGATGAGATTGTGATCAATGAGGAGAAGTTGGACAAACTTGTGTTGTTTTCTCTGGAGTGTTGAAGGCTGAAGAGTGCCCTGATAGAAGTTTATAAAATTATGAAAGGCCTACGTAAGTAGACATTCAGAACCTTCTTCCCAGGGTAGAAATGTCAAGTACTAGTGGACATGCATTTAGGTCAGGGGTTCCTTAATACCTTGGTCCATGGCATAAGAAGTTGGAAACCCCTGATTTAAGGTGAATGGAGTAAAATGTAAAAGAAATGTGGGAATATTTTTTAAAGAGTGGTAGATGGAACTGGTTGCTGGGGGGAGTGACAAAAGCAGATATGATAGTGGCATTTAAGAAACTGTTTAATGGGTAATGTGGGCAGTGGAGGGATATGGGTCATGTACAGGCAGAATAGATTTAGTTTAATTCAACATCTATGTTTACAAGTCACATAAACATCGGACGGGTGAGAGGGAGATATCTTCATTTGTAAAGTGTACTATTAAACCAGATGATTTTTTTAAGTATATGACAATCAGCAGCTTAGAGCAACTCAGAATATTCTAAAGTGATGAAAACATGAGATAAATGCATATTTTTCATTGTAAGAATCTGGAATTTTGGGGATTATTATAATGAACACAAAACTAACACTTGGAAATATTTTCTGATGTTGCTATGACAATTTACCACACTTTTACATGGCTATGTGTAATAGTCTTATCACTGCTCGAGTTTATTTTATTGCACCAACATTAATAAATCAGGGGGAAATCATAAGGAAAATTATTGATTTTGACTATTTAACAAGATGTTGCATTTGATGCTTTTAACACATACCATTAAGTTATATGGAAAATTATTTCACAGAAATTGATGTTATATATTGGCCAATATTTGCCGCAGTGACATTTAAGCATATAATTCTAATTGCAGTGTTAAGTATTCTCAGATTTATTTTGCATTCCTCAGCATTATTTGCTTGGCAGTAAAAATGTTCAAAACAGAAATTATGCTTTGTATAATAAAGTGGTGCCCATTACAACTCATATACTCAATGAGAAATGGGGAAAGCCAAATATATTTTAATCATTACCGAACTGCTTATACAAGCCCTGAGCAACATGTTTTTTGAATACTTTTAGTTCTGAGAGTGTCCTAATTTTAGGCTGGTGTGACAGTTGTCACCCAATTAAGTTCAGTCCACATGATATCCCAGCCTGGGCGCTGTCTATTTGTACTATAGAACTAGTTACACTTCTCCAGATTATTGGAGAGGATTCTCAGAGACAGGAATTAGGAGCATTTGGAGAAACATAGTCTGATTAGGGATAGTCAGCATGATTTTGTGAGGAGCAGGTCATGCCCCTTGAGCTTGTTTGAATTACCTGAGAATGTGACTAAGCATATTGATGAAGCTAAAGCAGCGGATGTGATGTATATGGATTTTAGTAAGGCATTTGATAAGATTTCTCAGGGTAGTCTCACTCAAAAGGTCAGGAGGCGTGGAACCCAGGGAAATTTGGCTGTGTGGATTCAGAATTGGCTTGCCAATAGAAAGCAGAGGGTGGTGGTAGAGGCAGATGCATTAGGGGCATTTAAGAAACTTTTAGATAGGCACATGAATGATAGGAGAAAGGGGGGAGCTATTATGTGGGAAGGGTTAGATCGATCTTAGAATAGGTTAAAGGGTCAGTACAACATTGTTGGTCAAAGGGCCTGTGCTATGTTCTATGTTCTAACCAAGCTATTCTAGCATGGTTATAACAGAGATATTTACTCAAAGCAGAAATCAAAAACATAATATCCAGGAGTAGAAGCAGACCTTGGCTTCTTGAACTTGATTTGCTATTCAGTAAAATCATGCATGATCTGACCTTGATCTCTACTACTTTTTCTCCCTTGTCTTCCATAACCCATGAATGCACTACCAACATAAATTCTATACTAGTTTTGAGGAAATTAAATAACTCACTCTCCACAACTCAATTGAGTAGAAAGTTTCAGTCCCAGCAGAAGAAATTCCTTGTTTTCTCTGTCTTGAAAGGCAAACCAAACTTTGAAAACGGATTGTCACACATGGTGAAATGGGGAGTGTTGGGGAAGCAGTCTTTCAATATCTATCTGTCAACTCTCCTCAGAATCTCAAACTTTCCAGTAGGACCTTACATCATTCTGAATTTAAGTGAGAAGAGGTCAAGTCTGTGCAATCATCCCTGATTCAAAAATCCTTCCATCCCAGGAAGTAACCTGGTGAAAGAACCACTTCCAACATAAACATATTCATCCTAAGTATAGAAACCAAATCCAACTGCTCCATTTGCAGTGTCGTTAATGCTCTGTATGCTTGGAGGAAGAGCCCTGTACTTCAATAAAATTATATATTCCATGTGCTTTCCTGATTACTTGCCATACTTACATTGCCTATCAAAAGTATTCACTCCCCTTGGAAGTTTTCATGTTTTATTGTTTTACAACTTTGAATCCAATGGTTTTAGTTTGGCTTTTTGACACTGATCAACAGAAAAAGATTCTTTCATGTCAAAGTCAAAACAGATCTCTACAAAGTGATCTAAATTAATTACAAATACAAAACACAAAATAATTGATTGTATAAGTATTCAGCCTCTTCAAGTCAGTATTTAGTAGATGCACCTTTGGCAGTAATTACAGACTTCAGTCTGTGTGGATAGGTCTCTATCAGCTTTGCACATCTGGACACTGCAATTTTCCCCCATTCTACTTACAAAACTGCTCAAGCTCTATCATATTGCATGGGGATTGTGAGCGAACAGCCCTTTTCAAGTCCAGCTACACATTCTCAATTGGATTGAGGTCTGGACTCTGACTTGGCCACTGCAGGACATAGTTGTTTTTTAAGCCATTCCTGTGTAGCTTTGGCTTTATGCTTGGGTCATTGTCTTGCTGGAATATAAATTTTCTCCCAAGTCACAGTTCTCTTGCAGACTGCATCAGGTTTAACCTGCATTCATTTTACCCTCTACCTTCACATCCCTTTCAAGGCCTGCTGTAGTGAAGCAACCCCATAGCGTGATGCAACCACAGCCATGTTTCACCGTAGGGATAGTGTGTTTTTGATGATATGTGGTATTTGGCTTATGCCAAACATAGCATTTAGTCTGATGGCCAAAATGCTCATAGAACCTTGTTCCAACTGACTTCAGTGTCTCACACGTGCTTCTGGCAAACTCTAGATGAAATTTCAAGTGAGTTTTTATCTTCCCCCAGCTGTGGCTTTCTCTTTACCACTCTCCCATAAAGCTGTGACTGGTGAAGCATCCCGGCAGCAGTTTTTATATGTGCAGTCTTGCCCATATCAGCCACTGAAGCTTGTAGCTCCTCCAGAGTTGTCATAGGTCTCTTGGTGGCTTCCCTCACTAGTCCCCTTCCTGCACGGTCACTCAGTTTTTGAGGACAGCCTGCTCTAGGCAGATTTATAGTTGTGCCATATTCTTTCCATTTCTTGACGATTGACTTAACTGGACTCCAAGGGATGTTCAATGACTTGTGATTTTCGAGAACCTTTTCACAGAGTTGCTTGGAGTGTTCTTTTGTCTTCATGGTGCAACTTTTGCTCGAATACTGACTCACCAGCAGTTGGAACTTCCAGATACAAGTGTATTTATACTACAATCTATTGAAACACCTTGACTGCACACGGGAGATATCCATTTAACTAATTATGTGACTTCTAAAACCAATTGGCTGCACTAGTGATAATTTGCTGTGTCATAATAAAGGAGGATGAATACTTGTGCCATCAATTATTTTGTTCTATATTTAGATTACTTTGTACAGACCTGTTTTCACTTTGACACAAAATAGTCTTTTTTAGTTGATTAGTGTCAAAAAAAGCCGAATTACATTCACTGTGGTTCAATGTTGTAAGACAATAAAACATGAAAACTTCCAAGGGAGTTATAAGCATTGTACGTTTTCCTCTCTATGAGGACATCCAGGTTGCTTAGTTGGACAACAAAAAATTGTAGATGCTGTGAGATTGTAATAAAAACAGGAACTGCTTGATTCATCTGTGGTGAGAAAGACAGAGTTAATATTTTGACAGTGATGATGAATGTCCATTGATTTGAAATGTTCACTGTTTTACTTTTTATTCTGCTCTTCCATTGTCCATCTGCATCTTGCTTGCAATAAAACAAGGCAATCCAATTTGCCTAGCTGCCACCCGATCAGCCTGCTTCCAATTATTGGCAAAGTAATGAAAGACATTATCAATGTCTATGAAGAAATATTTTCTATCTGTTCAATGATTTTCCTGAGATTGATCAGATACCTTCCACTTCAGACCTCATTACAGCTTTATTACCATATGGCCATATATAACTATATAGCAATTACAGCACAGAAACAGGCCATCTCGGCCCTTCTAGTCCATGCCGAACACTTACTCTCACCTAGTCCTATCTACCTGCACTCAGCCCATAACCCTCCATTCTTTTCCTGTCCATATAGCTGTCCAATTTTTTTTAAACGACAAAATTGAACCTGCCTGTACCACTTTACTGGAAGCTCATTCCACACAGCTACTACTCTCTGAGTAAAGAAGATCCCCCTCGTGTTACCCCTAAACTTTTGCCCCTTAACTTTCAACTCATGTCTTGTTTGAATCTCCCCTACTCTCAATGGAAAAAGCCTATCCACGTCAACTTTATCCCCTTCATAATTTTAAACATCTCTATCAAGTCCCCCCTCAACCTTTTACGCACAAAAGAATAAAGACCTAACTTGTTCAACCTTTCTCTGTAACTTAGGTGCTGAAACCCAGGCAACATTCTGGTGAATCTCTTCTGTACTCTCTCTATTTTGTTGATATCTTTCCTATAATTCGGTGACCAGAACTGTACCCAATATTGGTATAAATATAAATAAAAGACCTGAATTCTGGAGCTGTATTAGGATAGAATAATCTCCTTTTGCCTATTAAAATCCCAACAATTCTCAAAAAACAACTGTTCCTCGATTAACTTCTCACTACCATCATAATAATTCCCTCCACCATCTTTGCATAACCTGTAATTCTTACTACCTGCAAAGCCACTGCATTTATTGACCCAGGCTGATCTAATACCATCTCCCAAATCTATATCAAGGAAAAGGGCAGTAGCCTTAAGTTACCAAGTACTGATGTAAAATAGTTATTAAATATGTCTGCTATTTCCTTACCTTCATTGACAATATCACTGTGATTAATTTTCAAGAGATAGCTGGCCCTGGCCACCTTTCTTTTCCTAATGCACGTAGTATGCAATTGAATTTACATCATATATATATTACACACACAATTTTTTGTACCTCATGGTGTTTTGTTGCCCTTTTTCAATCTCACAATCACAATATTTGCGCTGATGAAAGGGTATTGACCTGAAACATTAACTCTATTTCTCCCTTCCATGGACCTACCTGACCTACTGAGTCCTGCCAGATATTTCTATTTTATCTCAGATTTCTTGCACGTGCAAACTTTTAACTTTTAATTAAAATCTTCACTGTTTCTTGCCTTTTCATTTACATTTTATTTTATCTATCTTATCACTTTATCTATGGCAACTTTTTTTTGGAGAAAGAAGCTTTGGCCTGCAATGCCATAACATAAAACGGTCACACTTCCAATGGATCTTTCTACTTTATGTGTACACATTTTCACTCTCACTATGACTGTTCGCATTTCATCTCTAGGAGATTAGTTTTACCTAAATCTCACAGTTCAAAGTAAATTTATTATCATAGTATATATGTCACCATTTACTGCTTTGAGATTCATTTTCTTGCGGCATTTACGGGAATATAAAGAAATACAAAAGAATTTTGAGACTGACAAAGAACCAATATGTAAAGAACACAAATTGTACAAATAATAACAGAATACTGAGTTGTAGAGTCCTTGACAGTGAGTCAGTTCAGCATTGAGGTGAGTGAGTTAACCGTGCTGGTTCAGAATCCTGATGGTTGTATGGTAATAATTGTTCCTGAACCTAGTGGTGTGTGTCCTTTAGCTGCTGTACCTCCTGCCTGATGACAGTAATGAGAAGAGAGCATGGCTGGATGATGATTTCCTGCAGCAGCAGCCCTTGTAAATTTGCTCAGCAATGGGGGATGGTTTTGACTGTGATGGACTGAGCTGTTTCTACCACTTTTTGTAAACTTTTCCATTCCTGTATCTCCATACCAGTCTGTGATGCAACCAGCCTGGGTGCCCTCAACTGTGCATCTATGGAAGTTTGTTAAAGTGACATGCAGAATCTGTGCAAACTTCTAAGAAGTAGGAGTGTTGTAGAAGTAGAGGTGCTGTCATGCCTTCTTTGTAATGGCACTTACGTGCTGGTACCAGAACAGATTCTCTGATGTGAGAACGCCCAGGAATTTGAAGTTACAGACCCTCTCCACCTCCGATCCCCTAATAGTGACTTGGTCATGGACCTCCGGCTTCTTCCACATGTAGTGATTATTTAGCTCCTTGGTTTTGCTGGTGTTGAGTGAGAGATTGTTGTGACACCACTCAACCAGAATTTCAGTTTCCTTCCTATATGCCGATTTATCACCATCTTTGATTCGGCCAATAGCAGTGATGTCATCAGCAAACTTAAATATGGCATTAGAGTTGTTCTTCACGACGCATTCATAGGTATAAAGTGAGTAGAGCTGGAAGGTCTGGTGGCACCTGTTAGTCCTGCAAGACCATGGATCTGCGCCTGGAAAGTCTAGCTTCAGTCTGTGTTAGAGCAGCGTCTGTTGTGACTGTAGAGGCCCAAACGGGAGTGACAGTCTCGGCTGCAGCGACTGCACTTGGAGGCACTGTCCTCCAGTGTTGTCTTGGTGCTGTTTTTCCGATGAGTGCGCTTTTCTTCAGCAGCAAGCCTCAGCTTCTCTTCTCCTCTTTTTAGACCTCTGCGTATTTCCAGCCTCCAGTGAGAGCGATCGCTTGCGATGTCCTCCCACCTCTCGATATTCATTTTCAGTGACTTCATGTCTCTCTTGCAAACGTCTTTGAAACAAAGATGGGGCCACCCTTGTGCTCCCTTGCCGGAGGCCAATTCCCCGTACAGCAGGTCTTTCGGGATCCTCCCATCTAACATGCGGTGTATGTGGCCCAGCCAGCGGAGACGGCGTTGTTGGAGCAGGGTGAAGAGGCTGGGTATCTGGGCACAGACCAGAACCTCATTGTTGGTGACTAGCTCAGTCCTCGTTATGTCCAGGATGCATCTCAGGCTGCGAAGGTGGAAGGCGTTGAGACGTCGCTCTTGTCTGCAGTAGAGGCACCAGGTCTTGCTGCCGTAAAGCAGTGTGCTGAGGACGCAAGCCCTGTAGACTGCAACTTTGGTGTGCGTCGTCAGCTTTCTGTTCTCCCAGACTCTCTTTGTCAGCCTGGTGAATGTTGAGGCTGCTGGTCTGATCTGTCTATTGATCTCGGGGTCTAGGGAGAGGCTGTCCGTGATGGTGGAGCCAAGGAATGTAAACTCGTGAACTACCTCCAGCTAGTAGTTGTTGATGATAGTGGCAGGGGGGTGCTCAATGTCTTGGCCCAACACGTTGATTTTCTTCAGCCTGATGGTCAAGCTGACGTCCTGGCAGGCTCTTGAGAAGCTGTCCATGAGGCGTTGCAGTTGCTCTTCAGAGTGTGTTGCCAGTGCCGCATCATCTGCAAACAATATGTCCCTGATGAGTACTTCACGAGTCTTGGTTTTTACCCTCAGCCGGGACAGACTGAACAGCCTCTCGCCCGATCTGGTGTGGAGGTAGACACCATCAGTTGATGTTCCAAAGGCGTGCTTCAGCATGACTGTGAAGAAGATGCCAAACAGGGTGGGGGCAAGCACACAGCCCTGCTTCACACCGCTGCAGACGTTGAAGGCCTCCGAAGAAGAGCTGTCAAACTGAATGACGCCCTTCATGTCTGTGCGGAATGACTGAACTATCCTGAGGAGCCTCGGGGGACAACCAATCCTGTCGAGGATTTTGAACAGGCCATCTCTGCTCACAAGGTCGAAGGTCTTCGTAGGGTCAATGAAAGTGACATAGAGTGGTTGTCTTTGCTCTCTGCATTTCTCTTGTAGCTATCGAAGGGAGAAGATCATGTCGATTGTGGAGTGTTCTGACCTGAAGCCACACTGAGACTTGGGATATACCCTTTGGAGGGGTCTAAGTACACAGAATCTAGAGTAGCGTCAGCTCTTTCTCATCTTTCCCTTTCTGATATTATGATTACAATTAAATAAATGTTCAAACACTATTAGGTTATTAACATAATCTAAGTAATTACTCATCATTAATTCTAAAATGATCTGCCCTGTTGTTGACTCTGGCATACATTACAGGGATTGTTCTTCTAAATTCCTTAAAAGAATTCTCTAGCTGTTTTGGCATTTGTCAGCTGGTTTCCTCTGATCTGTGCTGGCTGGTGGTGTAGTGGCATTCGCACCTGGCTTCGAGGCGAGAGGTTCCAGGTTCGAACCTGGCCAGCTCCTTGTACACTTCCATCCACACTGGGCTGCGCGTCAAGCTAACGACTCGGCCTCGAGAAACGGACAAGTGCAAAAGAACCAGTAAGGTAGCCACCCAGTGCACGGGGAGGAACTTTCTCTTAATCTCAGTGAAAGCTAGTATCCCTCATTAACACTTCCATACCTTTACCAGAGTCTTGTCTAATTTTTACATTTATGCATTGTAATATTTCACAGCTGCTGCAGGATGCCTAAACAACTCCCTCTACAATCTTAAATCTTCTTCATAATTCTACCCATAAAGCCTTCACGGGCTGCTTGCTTCACATTATATCATCTCTTGTCTGTGAGGTGATCTCATCATTAATCATTTTTGTGTACCATTTTCCCTATTTCTTCCTGTACACCAAATAACCTATTTTATTTAATTCCCTATCCTGATATTTTAAAGTAAGTTTTTCGTTACACGTTGTTTGAAAAGCTTTGTCTGAAAAAGACAAATCCTATCAATTTGCCACAGAACTTATGGGTCACAAATGGGCAGATCAGACTAGCTTGATGGGCAAAACAGTCAACATGGAGGAGTTGGGCCAACGGGCCAGTTGCCACGCTGTGAGCCTCTGTATTCCCGGAGATCTGTATATTTGCCCATGTGCTACGGAGGTTCACCAGTAGCATGCTCTTCACCTCACCAAAAAAGCAGAAAGTGTCAGAAATACATATCAACTTAGGCAGCAAAGTAGCTTGAGAAACAGAGACATTTACTATTAAACATCATTAAGCGGAACTGAAGCGATAACTCCATTTTCTTTCCATTGCTGTGTATTAGTAATATTTTGCATTTTGAATTTCCAGCCCAGAGAGGTTTTCGTGTGTGTGTTTTTATATGCTTTGCCTACCTGGGCATGCAAACCTCATCCAAGCATATGGAAACCATGATGCCTGGGATGCTGGTAAATATGACGATATAACACCAGGCTGGTGAGTACGTCAGGCCTTCTCTGCCATTCAATCTGATCCTGACTGGTCCGCTGCCTCAAAACATATTCCTGCCCTTTACCCATGCCACTTCCTGTTTTTAGTGCCAGCTATCCATCTGTTCTCATGTTTCATATTCTCGTATTTTTCATAATAATAGGAGGCCATTCAATGTTAGCCAGCTCCCAGAACAGTCCCATCAATCCATTCCCTCTTATTTCTTTGTAACCTATCCTCCCTTACACATTAATTTAAAACTATTCTGACTCTGCTACACGAGGGGTGATTTACAGTGGCCAATTAAACTCACAACCAGTGGGATTTGGGACCAAACTGGAGCAGTCAGAAGGAACCCAAGTGGTTGCTGGGAGAATATGTAAATGATTTATAAACGGCACTGAATGTTATTTGAGCCAAATTTGCTGGAGGTGTGATGTAGCAGCACTATCTTCTGTGCCACTATTCCATCCTGCTGTGCAGCTTTCTGTCTCCTAATTATATTCAGCAACATGGCTACCATAGTCCTTTGTGGTAGACAATCAGGCAATCAGCAAGTCCACCACCCTTTGAGTGATTAACAATTTCTCTTAATTTTAGTCCTAAATTTCTTAGTTGTATCCTGAGAATCTGACCCTTGACCTAGATCAGGGGTTCTCAACCTAGGGTCTAGAGACCCCTTGGCTAATGATAGGGGTCCATTGCATACAAAAAGTTGGGAACCCTTGATCTAGAATCTAACCAGGAGGACCATCCTCTTTACACTCAGTCTACTGAAACCAGTCAGAATCTTGAACATTCCAGTTTAAGATGGCACTACTGAAGCCGTGCGAAAGATTACTGGTAGTTCGAAAGGAAAGAAATTCTATTAAAAAACATTACTTTTTTTGAAGTAAATTGTGGTAAGCTATCACCGCAAGCAATGAAGGCAAAGCAAATTCAAGAGATATGCCCTACTGGTGCCCTGTAAAATGAACGCATTTGGAATTGGAGCCATGCTGGTTGGAATGAATGATTCGGAGAGGAGAAGCTGAGCAGAGAAGTTCCGATGCCTATTCAACTAACCTGAGCGTGAGGGTGGGCCACTCTAAGCTCTGAGCAGATTTGGAGAAGTCAAGAACAGCTTATGCGGCAGCAAAATCTGGGCCCGAAGCGAATTACTGGGCGGCTTGTTCTAGGTCTGGAGCAATTCACCATGGCAGAGCCCCTGTCCTAATATGAGGCACAATTCACTGTTTGGACAATTGAAACACCAGCCCAAATAGACTGGGGGCTCCTATCTCTGCGACACCAAGGCTGTGAGAATGTCCATGGCTGTCGTACTCTGAGTCTGTGAACTTTGCAGCAATTTGCTCCACTAATATGATGAATTGAATACCAAGGCTTTGGGCCTATTCTGGGCTGCTTTGGGGATTTGGATCTAAGGACTCAATTTGGTTCAGAATGCTGTTGTTGTTGCTCTCTTTTACTGTTTGCATGATTTGTATCTTTCTCTCTTTCTCTGTGCGTATTTGGGATTGGTCTTCATTTTATTTTAAATTGGGTTCTTTCAAATTTCTTGCTTTGCGGCTGCCTGGAAGAAAACAAATCTCAAGGTTGTATAATTTACATTCTTTGTCAATAAATGTACTTTGAATCTTTGAATTTCAGCTGAACTCCCCCTTACTCTTCAAAGTGTTATTGATTACAAGGCCCAATTTCTTCACATACAACAATCTATTCTTTCACCTGTCCAGCAAGACTCACTGTGAAAAATTTCCCGACCCATGGCTACAGCCGGTCTGTGACCGTTTGTGGAACTAATAAAGAAGGCATGTATTCTACATGAGCAAAGGATGGCAGAACTTCCATAGTCTGTATTTGACGTTCTCTGATGCCTTGACAAAGATTGCAATACATTTAGGAACAGTTTCTTAAAGATTTCTGAAAGGTCCATAAACCCATGAGCACTACCTCATTAATTCCTTGTTTTGGGCTATTTATTTATTTTTGTGACATATAGATTTTTATGTCCTTGCACAGTATGCCTACTGTTGCCACAAAACAACAACATTTCAGAACATACATCAGTGATAATAAGACCATAAGACACAGGACTGATTAGGTCATTGGTCTCATTGGCTCTGCTCCACTGTTTGATCATGGCTGATTTATGTGTCCCTCTTAACTCCATTCGCTTGCCTTCTGCCTCATGACCTTTGACACCCTTACTAATCAAGAACCTATTAACTTCACTTTAAATATACACATTGATTTGGCCTCCAAAGCCATCTGTGACAATAAATTCTACAGATTCATCATACTCTGGCTGAAGAAAGACTTCTTCATCTCATTTCTAAAGCGATATCCTTTTATTCTGGCGCGGTGCCCTCTGGTCCAAGACACTCTCACTGCCGGGAAACACCCTCTCCATTTACAGTCAATACAGGTCTTTCAATATGAGGAGGTTTCAGTGAGACTTCTCAAATCCTTCTAAACTCCAGTGAGTGTGGACCCATACATATCAAATGCTCCTTGCATGTTAACTCTTTGATCCCTGGGATAATTTTTATAAACATCCCCTGGATCTTCCTCCAATGACCGCACATCCTTTCTTAAATATGGGATCCAAAACTGCTTACATTACTCCAAGTGTATTCTGACTAATGCCGTATAAAACCTCAGCATTACATCCTTGCTTTTATATTCTAGTCCTCTCAAAATGAATGCTGACATTGCCTTTTCCTTTCTACTTCGGACTCAACCTTTAGGAAATTGTGCACTAGGATTCCCAGGTCCTTTTGCACCTTTGATTTCTGAATTTTCTCCCCATTTAGAAAATAAATCTACATCTTTATTCCTTCTACAAAAGTGCATGACTATACACTTCCCTATGGTGTATTCATTTGCCCCATTGTCCCAAACTATTCAAGTCTTTCTGCAGACTCTGTGCTTCCTCAACACGACTCACCCCTCCATCTATCTTTGTATCCTCTAAAAAACTGATTCCTGATGATGTTACTGATGGTGAGGGGAAGGAGTGGCTGTGCCCATGATGGAACTGACTGAGACTATAACCCTCTGTTGTCTCTTACGATCCTATGCACTGGAGCCTCTATACCAGGTGGTGATGCACTGGGTCAGAATGCTGTCCACTGTACAGCTTAAAAATAAAAGTTCTAGAGCCTCCGATAACATATCTAACCTCCCCAAACTCACAATGAAGTAGAGCCACTAGTGTGCCTTCTTTATGATTGCATTGATGTGTTGGGTCCAAGTTAGATCCTCCTAAATGTTGATACCCAGGAACATGGAGATGCTCATCCTTTCCATTCTCAATTCTCAACGAGGACCACCGCTTGTTCCCAACTTCCCTGTCCTCAACTATACAATCAGTCCCTTGGTTTGGCTAATGTTGAGTGCAAGGTTGTCATTATGACACCACTCAACCAGCTGATCTACTGACTTCCATATTGTTATTAACACATTGTTATCCTTGTCAGAATGAGTCTCACTACAACTCCTGCTACTCTGCAAACGCAAGATATGCTTAAGTGTGAAAATCTGGCTTTAAGAACTTCAAGCCAGCACTGTGCTGATAACTGCAGGATTAACTGCAGGATGAGTGACGGACTGCCTTATCTGGGCTGGAAAACTGAGTTAATGCTCTACAATTTGTGACATTTGTTGAAAAACATTTTTCCCATTCTATCATATCTTGAGAGGATCATGCTTCAAAAGATTCTGAGTGTAGGCAGTGATGGTGAGAAACAGAACCTTAGTAAGGAGTCGATGATTGTGGGCAGCCGTGTTAGTTTTGTTTCCAAAGAAATTGCTGGAACTCTTATACCTGAGCTTTGTTCTAATAAACACTGAGAAATTAAGACTTACAGGAATTGCTTGCATACATGTGATAATGGTTTCAGCATGGTTTAACAGATAGAAGTTGTACTGAGACAGGATTCTATTGAGACAATACTTGCACTGAGAAAAGTTTTGGACTGCATTGGGACGACAGGGGCTGCAATCATGTCAGTGAACTGCGCAATCACAGTTATTACTCATAAGCACAAAGGATTCTGCAGATGCTGGAAATCCAAGGAGGACATAAAGTGCTGGAGGTTCGCAGCAGGTAAGGCACCATCTGTAGAGAGGAATAAAGAGCCGATGTTTCAGAACCTGATCCACAACATTTTTGTGGAATTTTCTACTGAGGATGGAACATCTCAGAGGATCTATCCTGGGCCCAACAAATTGATGCAATCATGAAGAAGGCACACCAGCAGCTATAGGAGCTTGAGGAGATCGGGAATATCACCAAGGACTCTAGGAAACTTCTGCAGATATTCTGTGGAAAACATTCTGCCTGGTTCCTTCACTGCCTAGTGTGGAGACTCCAATGCACAGGATTGCAAGAGGCTTCAGAGAGTTGTAGATGCTATCAGTTCCAGCACAGGCACATAACTGTCCACTATAAAAGACATCTTCCAAAGGCAGTACCTCAAGAAGGTGGCATCCATCGTTAAATACCTTTGCCATCCGGGCATGCCCTATTCTCATTACTGCCATCAGGGATGAGGTATAGGTGTCTGAAAATGCACACTCCCCAATGTTTTGTGCATCTAAAGCTTAGGTGAAGCTTCTTCCCCTCTGGCTTCAGACTTCTGAGCAGTCCATGAGCACCACCTCGTTACCCTCATTTGCATTGTTTATATATTTTTTTATTGTAACTTGGAGTAATTCTTTGTATCTTACTTTGTACTGCTGCTGCAAAACAACAACTTTCATCTATCTGATTGTGGTTTATTCTCATTTACTGGAATTCTCTCGTCAGGATTTTTGGCACAGCCGATAGGATGGTTGTGCTGCAGTTATTATTACTGTCTCATATCTCCATAGATCTGGGTTCAGTTCCAACCTGAGGTGCTGTCTGCTTGGAGGTTCTACATCCTTCCTATAACCAAGTGGAGTTCTCTCATTTCTTTCCACATGCCAAAGTCATGGATATGTTAATTAGCTACTGTAAATGGTTTCATCATGTAGGAAGGTGGCAAAGCAATAGAAGAGAACGTTGCTGCATGTAAGTGATGAGTGATACACACTTCTATAGGTAGGTATTGGGCAATGGAAGCTGGTATTTAAAATTTAGTAGACTTTTATTATACTAGGTGTTTCTGGTTTTGAACAAGTGGCCACTTTATTCAGCGGTCCCCAACCATCGGGCCGCAAAGCAGGTGCTACCGGGCCGCGAGGAAACGATATGATTTGGCGATATGAGTCAGCTGCACCTTTCCTCATTCCCTGTCACGCCCACTGTTGAGCTTGAACGCACGCGAGGTTATTACCTGCGCGTCATCCGTGTCAGCACGGGAAGGAAATCAACTCCTCGAGCTTGCAAATGACGACGGGCTGAAAAGTATGTTTGACATAACACCTCTTTTGGCATTCTGGATCATAGTCAAGGCTACATATCCTGAGATAGCCATGAAAGCACTGAAAACGTTGCTTCCATTTCCAACATTTTTCTGCGAAGCTGAGTTTTCTGCAATGAATGCAACGAAAACTAAATTGCAGAATAGACTGGACGAAAGGAACCCCCTTCAAGTATCGCTGTCTCCCGTCACCCCTCGATGGGGCCGTCTTGCTGCAGGAAAACAAGCCCAGGGCTCCCACTGATTCAGCGATATTGGTGTGTTGCAATGATTTTATATGTTCATACGGGGAAAATATGTGCTGTGCGTTTAATATCCAAACGTTACTTAAAATGTTATGATGCTATTGACTTATATAACCATATAACAATTACAGCACGGAAACAGGCAATCTCTGCCCTTCTAGTCCATGCTGAACACTACTCTCACCTAGTCCCACTGACCTGCACTCAGCCCTTAACAGTCCATTCCTTTCCTGTCGATATACCTATCCTATTTTTCTTTAAATGATAATATCGAACCTGCTTCTGCCACTTGTACTGGAAGTTCGTTCAACACTTACTTCAAGCTCCCCTGATAATTGACTTATCACTATATTCATGCAAGGAAAATATGCACTGTGTATTCAATATTAAATTCATTAGATAAACCTTTTTAGAAACAAAATTGAGTGTATTAGCCACTTATCACCTATATTCTGGCCGTGATTAACACCCCCCCCCACCCCCGCCCGAGCAGAATCGCCAAAAAGGATTTGCAGAAAAAAACAACAGGTAATGACGCTCATGCGCGCTGTTGCCCGCGCAAGGCTTCATTGTCATTGTAGTCTTTTTCTGGATAAACACAATGTATTTGACTGCTACTCTTGTCCTTTGGCAACCTTACCCCCCACTCCTCACCCCCCGGGTCGGCCAGTCTGCAAGAATATTGTCAATATTAAATCAGTCCACAGTGACAAAAAGGTTGGGGACCCCTGACTTTATTAGTACACCTGCCAATTAATACAAATATCTATTTTGATACTAAAAACTTAAATTTGAAATTAATCAAAGTTCCATCAAATGTGGTGAATGTCTGCAAATAATATTGGCAATATTAACAGTTGTAAAATAGAGTGATTTGTTTGCAATCACCTGCAGTCTCTAAAATAGGTAGTTACAGACAATGTGTTCACTGAGTGGCAACTTTATTAGGTACACCTGTCACATCAATGCAAATATCTAATCAGGCGATCATGTGGCAGCAACCCAGTGCATAAAAGCATACAGACATGGTCCAGAAGTTCAATTGTTGTTCAGACCAAACATTAGAATGGGGAAGAAATTTGATCTAAGTGACTTTGACCATGGAATGATTGTTGGTATCAGACAGTGTGGTTTGAGTATCTCAGATATTGGTGATCTTGAGCGGTTTTCACTCACAACAGTCTCGGCAGTTTTCAGAGGATGGTGTGAAAAACAAAAAGCATCCAGTGAGTGGCAAAAATTCCTTGATCATGAGAGAGGTTAGAGGAGAACGGCCAGACTGGTTCAAGCAGACAGGCAGGTGACTCAAATAACCATGTTTTTAAAATAGTAGTGTGCAGCAGAGCATCTTTGAATGCACAGGATGTCAAACCTTGAAACCTTGAAGTTGGTGCACAACAGCAGTAGAGGACCACACCAGGATCTACTCTTGTACCTAATAAAGTGGCCACTGAGTGTATGTTATACCATGCCCATTTTTCTTTTGAGTCTGTACAGAAAAACTGATGAACTCATCCTCTTCCATGACCTAATGCTCTATACAGTGAAACTCAATTTAGACGGAGTTAATGTATTCATTAATTTTACATTGGTGGAGCTCACACAGTCCCTTGATATGACAGGATTCCATCTCCAAGAATTGTTCATAGCCCAAGCTGTTGATTGTTTGGAAATAAACTAAAGCAGTGAGTCAGAGAGGATTACAGAATCAGCATGAAAGGAGAACAAACAGGCACAGGAAGAGTGGCCACCTAACCCCATCCATCCTGCTGCTCTCACAAATGCTCATTCACACATAAAGGTGTCCATAGGTTGGGTCTTTGTAACCGAGGAAGGGCTGTAGTTAGAAAAAAATAATCTTGTTGTAAGAACTTAAAAGCTAGGAGCAAGAGTTGTCCAAATGGCCACTCACAACTTCTAACAATTAATAGAATTACAGTGAATCCTTGTCTATTCCCCTGCCTGGTCCCTGTACTTATAATTAAGATTTCTACAAGCTCTAGAGGAAGCTTCCTGCAGGGAGATTGGATTTCCTCAAACAATAGTCTCAGGAAGGTTATCTCAATGGTTCTCAAAGAAAGCACAAATAAAAAATATTGTTATGCTTTTGAAAATAAAAAGTAATTAGTGCTGAGCATTGATAAATATAGAAATTTGTGTGCTACTAGTCTTATTTCCTATTCTAACCTCATAACAAAATGGAGAAACTGGATGTGGTATAGAAATGTTTGGAGTGATATGGATTGCAAATTATTTGATGGCTCATTGCTTATTATTTAAGGAGGATTTTGTTCCTTCGTTATTGCCACCTTGTGGTTGCTGGTAACTGTCTCCCTGATTAGTCAATGCAAGTTGTTTCTGTTTCATAAAAGGAACATAACAAAAAATTCAATACAGATCAATAAGTTTACCAGGGGTGGTTAGCCTAAGGCATCCGTGCCCAGCTGGCACACATGCAAAAATTTTGTTGGCACATGGCATGTAATGCAGCCCCTGAGTTCCTTAAACCCCACCCATAATAAAAAGATACATAATGATTATCTTTACTGCCAAATGAATCAGTGAATGATCTTTTACTATCCGAGAGCAGAGAGATCTTTTCTTAGGAAACGTTTCATGTGGCTTTGTGCCAGCTAGAGAATTGAAAGCTCACTGACGTTAAATGATACATTTTGAAATCCTTGCAGATCTCTTCAGTTTTTGGATAGTAAGTGGTTGCAATAACTGTAGTATTTGGAAATGATGGTAGTTTTCAATTGTCTTTTTAAAAGATTAATATTAATAATTTTTGAACAGTTTCTAGCATCCTTCATTTACAAAGTACGTCAATCTGTTTCTTTAATAGTAAAAAAAATGAATGCATAAATAAGCAACAGGTTTCATCCTTTTCCTTTAAAATGTCAACAATTATTGTTACTAGACCATTAATTAATGATAATTTAAAAATCCATGGCATGTAGGAGTTTTTTTTAAGCGGATTATCAGCAATTTGGGCATACATTCACAAAAATGTTTGCCATGCCTTTAGTCTGATGATTGAACATCCATTTAGAAGGTATTTATGTGGACCTGATGGGGCTAATTTTCTTCTACTGAAACATTCTGTGGACATTTTTGGGAATGGAAATGATTAAGAGGCCTGCTGTGGCTATTTTATTATCTGCCTTCATATTTCTGGTCATGGATCCTACAACTACAATGCATAGTATGGGAGCTGCATAAAAATGGCCTCTCCAATGCTGCGTGTAGAACAATATTATTAATAACACCAGTATTATCTGTACAGTGTCTGTTTTGCTTGGCTGCAGTTTGACACTTCATGCTCAGTGGAGACAGACCTTTGAATCTAAAGTGGGAAAGTGACTTTGGAAGTGTTGGGGTGTTGCACAGGTCAAAATGTTCTGCATGGCTGATCTGCATGGCAGCCTCAAGCTTTTCAATTGATTTTTCACATGGTTTCACTCAGACGCTCACAGAATGGAAAGTAAGAAAAACTGTGCGTCCAGAAAAGGGAGAAGCCATTGTAGGGGGACCCTACACCTAAATCTGCTCTAAGTATTTTAGATAATCACAGGCAGGTGACAGGTTCCCTATGCTAAGGGCCAATCCTGCTTCATGTGCTGAATATCGCCCACTTCTTGCTTTTATTCCAGATTTTCAGTATTTGTAGCGTTTTTTTTTTCTCCTCTTCCTCAGTGGGAAAGCTGGATCGGTTTCAAAAGAAAAAGAACTTTGAATGATTCGGTTTGTTAACTTGTTTTGTAAACAGCTGCAGCAGATTGCTCATTTATATTTGTCATTTTCTTTAAAATTTCAGGTTACTTGCACCTTGCAATTGCTGATTGGTATCTCTACAGTGCCAATAAAGGTGACAAGTGTTTTATTTGTTGTTTGCTACAGGCGCTTCCCAGGGAGTATATGAAGCATCAGCAGCATTAATCTTTTCTGCATTGCTGCACAAGACAGTTGGAAAAGTTTTGCTTGAGATAGTACCAAGATGCATCCCTTTCCTCATTAGCATATTTTGTTGCAGAACAAATCCATAATTTCTTTTTGAATGGCAGAATTCCAAAAATACCATTATGCTGAGGAATTAACCATGGCCCTAAGTCATCCTGAAAAATACCACATGTACACTCAGTGTCCACTTCAGACAGTACCTCCTGTACCTAATAAACTGGCCGCCGTGTATATAGATTGTGTGTAACGACATACTTTGGGGACTACAGGAGATGGCAGACAAATCACTCCATTTTATAACTTACTGGTGCTAACATTATTTGCAGACATTCAGCAAATTTGACAGAACTTTGATTATATTCATATCTAAAATATTACCATGTGCAAATTTTAAAGATTATTCTAATAATCATATTAAAAGTCAAAGCATTCAATGATTCAAAGAACATTTATTATCAATGTATGTATGCAGTATGCAACACTTGAAATTCATCTTCCCACCTACATTCACGAAACAAAGAACCATGGAAACCATTCAAAGAAAAAAAACATTAAACACCTCCCCCCCCGGCGCAAAAAAATAAATCCGGCAAACGGCAACAAGAAATAAATGAGGGAAAACACAGGGTATAAAAAACAAAATCCAAAAACATGTTTCAGTTCAGCTCAGTGTTCATTATCTGCAGGCTGCCCCAGTGCAAAGTCCCCCAAACTAGCGACAAAAGGAAAGAAGCTATCAGGAACTAGAACACATCATAAAACCTGAATTAATGTCCACAATCCACAAACTGCGTTGATTAAGTTTTTCTCCAGCACCGTCCTCTGACAGCATCGAGAGACAAAGAGGGAGAGAGATCATTTGAGCACAAGGACCTTCCCTCAGGAGCAGCATGCGAGAAGGAGAGAGAGGCCGCCACATGCAGGCACCTTCCTCCTGCCACAGTGAATGAGAGGCTGATAGATGGTGCTGAACACTCGCTCATCTCCGGGCTCACCTTGATAATTTCCTCAGCACATTAAACGACAAGATCGGCAAAAGATGAAAAATGAAATTATAGTAAGAGAACTTAACTTCTGTAGGGATTAAAAACAATCTCTTTCCTTTTTTGCATGGATATACTATTGAAATATCACTAGGCTATGGTTAACCAAAGTATTTAATACCATTTAAACTTATTTGGATAGAACCTCATTGTACTTCATTATTCTTACCATAAGAGGGAGCTTCATGTTTGTGCTACATCATATTCAGTGGTGTTGACTGAAAGCTGTTAGGCCATTTAGACATGGCCATTTTTTCAACATATTCAACTTTTCTAAAATAGTGCAAAGGTGGGTTCAGTGTTTAATGGATTATTTGTTTACACACAATTTTTATTGACTTCTGAAACATCCCAAAGGATTTCACATTGAATTGGAATAAACATCTTGAGTACTAAAGATCAGTTGCTTATTCAGCAAAGTGATGGAAGGTATTGTCAACAATATGCTTCAACAGATATTGTTCACCAACTGGCTGTTACAAAGGTTTAGCTGGGATCACTAAGCCCCAAACCTCATTACAGCCTTGACCTAAACACAGAGGAAAGATCTGGATTCCAGTGATAGCTGAGAATGAGTTACAAATCTGAATGAAGTCCATCTGCATTTTCTATATAAATTCACATGCATTAAATACTTCAATTAAATATTAAGGAGGGACATTTATATTGCATCTATTACTGAAGTCTGATAAAAAGATCTAAGATTGATTTGAAGAAATGTTATATATTTACAGATTTGTTGAATTATTGCTGTTACAGGGCTATAAAAAGCATTCAATAATCAGAATAATATCAAAGTTGTTGAATATCTATAAATAATGTTTATATAGTGAATACAGGTGGCAGGGTGAAGTCACATCTCTACCAAAGGAGATGTAAGATATAGCACCTGTTTACCTCTGCCCCCACCCAATCAGGAGGATCACATGAAGCCACGGGAGCAGGTTGTGGGTGGTCGTATGAACAGCTGGTGTATATCACAGGCCCTGGTTACTCGACTACTGACTCCAGGCAGACAACCTCTTAAGAGTATTCCATCTTGTAAAGACACTACTCAGAAGAAGACAATGGTAAACCACTTCTGTAGAAAACAATCATAGTCAAAAGACCATGATCACCTATGACATGTGACACAGCACATAATGACGATGATGATGATGATATTGCAAATAAAATAATATAAAGTAGAATGCTACGTCTGCATTGCCGAGGTATCTGGTATTGATGTTAAGTCAGCATTTGACCAAACGTGGCATCATAGAGCAAGAAAAATTCATGCCAGTTGTTCTCAAGCAAAATGAAATGCCGGTGGATTGGAGTTATATACCTGCCACATAGCACATAGCTGTGATTGTTGGAGACTAATCTTACCAGCACCAGAACATTCCTGCAGGAATTCCTAAGTGTCATGCGCAAGGCCCAACCATCTTCAACTGTTTCATCAAAGGCATTCCTTCCATCATCAGGCCAAAATTTTCCAATGTTTACATAACATTTAAATCAATTAACAGCTCCTCAGCAAATGAAGATGTGCATGCCTGGTAAGAGGCAAAGTGCATATGTACCGTAGAAGTGATATAGACATTATTAGCACAAGTCCCCCACCATCAACATCCTGTGGAGCAGTGCAGGAGCATGACCATCATTGACTAGAAACTGCTGTCTTTGTCCTTCATGGGGACAGTGATTGGGAATTTAAGAGTAACCTGTGCAAGTGACTATTATGCTTTTTTTTGTACATGATACTTAGTGCCACCATTGCAGAACAGTGGTGGAGGGAATAAATGTTTCAAATAGTCAAAAAGGTGCAGTTCTCTCAGGAAGCTTTGACCTGCTTGGTTTTCTGCTTCATGAGAATTGTCAGCTGTGCACCCATCCATGCAAGTATTCCATCATTGCTCCGATTTGTGCCCAGTAGATGGTGGAAGTATCTTGGGGTGGCAGGGTATGAGTCTGTTCCTGTTGGAGATCCAGCTTCTGACTTGTCTTCTAGCCAGTTTTATATGGCTAATCCAGTTCGTTTTCTGGTCATTACTGGCCCCTGGAACATCAATGATTGGAGACTCAAGGACGATAATGCCATTAATTAAATGTCAAGTCTGGATTCTCTTGAGCTGGAAGTTGACATTACTTGGTACTTTTTGGCATATTTGTTACATATCAACCCAAATGTTGTCTAGGTCCAACTCCATGCAGGAATGGGCTCTTTCACTTTTCTGAGAAGATGTGAATGCTATTGAATATTGGGCAATCACCAACAAACATTCCTGCTTCTGACATTATAATAGGGAAAGTTATTGATGAAACTGCAGACATAGGGCACTGCCTGAGGAAATTTCTACAGTGATTATTAGTATTGGGAAAAACAACTTCTAACAGCCACAATCACCTTCTAGGAGCCAGTTATTGGAGTATTTTCTCCTTGATCCCCAGTTCCCCAATTTTACTAGGACAAATGTCTTTGTATCAAGAAAATCTCTCTTGCCTCACCTTTAGCATTCAATTCTTTGTTAGATGCTTAGACCAAGGCTGTGAAGGGACTGAAGGCAAGAGGTCCTAGTAAACCACGAAATGAACATAAGTGAATTGTTTAATGGTGAGTAAACATCACTTCCTGAAATATGAACAATGCTACGTAAATTAATTCTTATCACTTTACTTACAAATATTGCATACATTTTTTGGCACACTTCTTAGTCATGTTTTGATATTACTCGAATAAAATCATTAAAGATTCAAAGTTCATTTATTATCGAAGTATGTATGCAGTATACAACCTTGAGTTTAGTTCAGCTTATCAATGTGTCATTTGTAGACTGCAGGCTGCTGAGCCAATCCACATCAAGATCACACAAAATAGCAATAAAAAAAAAAGGAATAACCAAAAACACATATAACATAAGCTGCAAAGTCTAATCCACAAATTAAACCTTTCCCTAGACCCGAGACCCCAGCAGCAGCGAGCAAGAGGGTGAGAGAGGCCGTTCAAATGCAGGCACTGCGGCAGCAGTGAGAGAAAGAGGCCTGTGACATACAGGTAGATGGCACTAAACTAAGCCTTCTGCTCTTGTTCTCATTGGGTTCAATCTTGCTCAATGCTGGAGTCAGCGAGATCAGTGAGAGATGGAATCGATTGTGCCCAGTCTCCAGGTTTCTTGGCCTCCACGCCGTGCACTCCACTCTAAACTTCACTGAAATCCTTTGAAGACAGTAAAGCCCTAGGTTGCTCAAACAGACCAAAAACATGCCATCAAAATGTAAAGCATGCTTAGTAGCAGTATTATATTTTAAAGAAGAAGTAAAAGAAGTAGTTTCGTGAACTGTCTGAGGGACGTCGCCATTGGCTGCAATGTTTGCTGGTGCCATCTTCTTCAACAAAGTTTTACTAACATTTGAAGACTTTGTTTAAAGATATTTGATTAAAATAGCTTTTTACTGAGCATTTGATCTTAGATGCAGTTTTTAACCAATGCAAATTGTTCTGTGGTATTAGTTGTCCAGAATTTTTAAATTATAATACATATTTAATATATCCTCAACTTGATGGTAGTCAACCATTTCAAACAAACCTAATCTCTTTTTAAACATTAATTGCTGATTAATCATATATTATTGAGAGACAGTTGCAGTGTCTATGTATAGCTAAAAACGATAAAGTCAATATCTGATCCAGACAAGTTGAATCCTGAACCTCACAAATGATCATAAAAAACATAATTGTAAGTTTAAATGTAATTTATTGATAAAATTCTCTGACCTTCTTCAAAGCTTGATCTAATTCCACCCAGATAGGACCATCACAAAAAAATGGAAACTCAGCCACATTTTCCCTTTCGCACATTGTGTGATGACATAAATTTTAACTAAAATTAAAATTTTGAATGAACTGATTTGCAAGCAGTGCATATTCCACTTAACATCACAAGCAATCATAAGAGGGAGCAGCATTTCAAATTAAAATTTCCTGTGCTCATTTCCAAATACATCAATCTACCAAGTTCAATTTGTAAAAGCTTGCACAATGATAAAAATTCACTAATTCAGAAATGCTAAACTACATTTTCATCCAAATGGAATCTCGGGCTTTTGTTGTCAACTCTCCCACAGACCTTTAAGTTCCATTTCGAAGGTGTAATGGTATTCCCCATGGCTCTTATATCAATGATAATATCCTCCAGACTATTAGCTTTTGGAAAGAATCAGAATTTAATTTCAAACAAAATTCAGTATCAAATAATCATGTTTAATTAGGTCAAACTGCAGCAGATCCCTATTTGCTGGAAAAGACAGCATTAAATGCAACACCATATTTTATTAGAAGGAGTTTGCCTCTTTAATTAGAAAGGTACAAGAAACAAGGGAATTAGGGAAGTCAGGAGGGGTAATGAAAGTCCTTGGTAAGTAGCATTAAAGAGAATCAAAGTTCAAAGTTGAAAGTAAATTTAATTAACGAAGTACATGTATGTTACCACATACAACCCTGATATTTACTTTTTGTAGGCATACTCAATAAATACAGAGAATAACAACCATAACAGAATCGATGAAAGACCACACCAAGCTGGGTGTTCAACTGGTGTGCAAAAGACAACAAACTGTGCAAATACAAAAAGAAAGAAAGAATAATAATAAACAAATAAATAAGTAATATCAAGGACATGAGATGAAGAGTCCTTGCAAGTGAGTCTATTGGTTGTCAGAAAATTTCAATGATGGAGCAAATGAAGTTGAGTGTAGTTATCCCCTTTTGTTCAAGAGCCTGATGGCTGTGGGGTAGTAACTGTTCCTGAACCTGGTTGTGTGAGTCCTGAGGTTCCTGTATTTTCTTCTAGATGTCCTGGGTGTTAAGGAGCCCTGATGATGGATGCTGCTATTAATCCCAAAGTATTCTATATATACCTCAAGAACAAGTGGAAAACTACAGAGCGGGTAGGATCACATAAGGAGAGAATATATTCTTGGAGGTGGCAGATGTAGGTGAGGTCTTAAATGAGTATTTTGCATCAGTATTTTTTTAAAAGAGAGGACATGGAAGATAGGAAGATTAGTGTGGAGTGTGCTAATTTGCTTGGGCATTTCAAGATAAAGAAGAAGGTAGTGCTGAGTCTGTTAAAGAACATTAAGATGGCTAGATCCCCAGCGCCTAATGAGTTAGAGTTCAGGTTGCTGAGAAAGGCAAGAGATTAGATTGTTGAGGCTCTCTAGACATAGGCAAGGTCCCAGAGAACTGGTGAGTAGCTAATGTTATTTCTTTATTCAAGAAGGGAAATAGGGATAATCCTAAAAAACTATAGATCTTTGAGTTTTACGTCATTGCTAAGGAAGTTACTGGAGAGGATTTTAAAAGATAGAAATTATAGATATTTGGAAAACCATAGTCTAATTAGGGACAGGCAGTATGTCGTTGAGTGGTGAAGCCATATATTACTAACTTCATTACCTTTTTAAGGAGGTGATGAAGATAAGAGTACATGGATTTTAGTAAAGTGTTTGACAAAGTCCCTCATGGGAGCTTCATCTAGAAGATTAACATACATGGGTTCCGTAGTGACTTGGCTACTTGGTCTCAAAGTTAGCATGCCTATAGAAGACTGAAAGGAGTGATTGATGGGACTTAGTTTGTCTGAAGATCTGTGACTGCTGTTTGTAATGCATATAAATGACCTGGATGAAAATGTAGGTGGGTGAGTTAGTAAGCTTGCAGATGATATGGAGTTTGGTGGTGTTTTAGATAACACAGAAGACATAAAAGATACAATGGAATATACAATAGTTTACTTGTAATGAGAGCATAGAAATGGCAGATACGTCTTAACCTGGCCAAATATAAAGTTCAATTCAATGTATACTTATTATCAAAGAATGTATACATTGTACAACCTTGAGATTTGTCTCCTTACAGACAGCCACAAAACAAAGAAACCTAAAGAGTTCATAAAAGAAGGCCGTCAAATACCCAATGTGCAGAGAAAGAAAGATATTGTGCAAACAATTAAAGGAAGCATAGAACATTCAGAATGACAGTAAGTCCCCAGAGCAGCCAGAGCAGGCCTCAGGCTCAGTTCAGTGTCAGGCCCCAGAAGGCACGTAATTAAGGTGAGAGGGAATAAGTTCAAAAGGTATGTGCAGAGCAATTCTTTTACACCAAGAGTTGTGAGCACTTGGAATGCACTGTGTTGGCAAAATTGTAAAAGTTGTTCAAGAGGCTCTTAGATAGGCACAGAAATCTACAGGAAATGAAAGGTTCTGGGTACTATATAGAGGGAAGGACTTTGGATTAATTAGTTTGGCAAAAGATTGTGGACCAAAGGGCGTGTTCCTCTCCAGTACTGTTCTATGTTCCGTGTGCTGTTGCTAGGATCTGGAGCAAAAGCCAAACTGTTGGAGGAAGTCAGAGAGTAAGGCAGCATGTGTAGAGGGAAAAAGACAGTTGATATTTTGGATAGGAAACTTTATATGGACTGACAAAGTATTCAGATGATGGTGCTCAACCAAAACACCAGCTTGTTCTTTACTTTCCCTTTAATTATCATGGTTTACACTGGAGAAGAAACTGCTGAAGTTAATGACAGTGCAAGAGCCAATTTGGGATTGTGATTGGTAATTTTAAAATTTGATTTATTTTCACAAATGTATTGTGATACTATCACAGTGAGTTGCTTGAGGTTTTGCAAGACAACTGCTAAAGCACTTAAGTGACTATTATTCAGGAAATGTGTACTGAGCATAATATTTTCATCCACAGTAGCTTGATAAACATTCCAGCATGTCTTTCCGGAATAGAGGATTAACGTCTGCTTTAAGGCATGGTCAGACAATGTTCTAAGTCAGGCTAGGAAACTGCTGACATGTGCATTAGTGTACCGAGGGACATCATTTAACTTCTCCACATTTGCAAAGATTTGTAGTTATTCATCTGACATGCTTCAAGCACAATGAATAACTTCATTAATGTTAACTGGGTCCAGTCGTTTGAACTCCCACTTCTAATTCCATAACTTTATAGGGTCAGGTCCCATTTCAGAACCGGAGTATATGCTGACATGTCAGCATCGAGAACAGGACCTACATTTATGTGGCCCTTTTCAGAGCTCAAGAGAGCCCAAAGAATATTACAGCCGATGAATAACTCTTAATGTGTTAAAACTGCTGTGATAAACAAAGGACAGCAGTCAATCCAGGCTTAGCAAACTCCCATAAATAGCAGTTTGTTCCAGTAAAGCTGTCTGTGAGATACAGACTTGTAACGATTTTCCTGTATTTCTTCTGAATAACACTGAATGCTGGTTCATTACCAAAGGTGCTATCTTTCAGCTGAGGTGAGAAACCAGTGTCCTTCTTCCTGATCAATGAGATGTAAGAGGTGCCAAGGCAGTAGCACGGAAGTGTAGGTGTTGGCACAGCACTTTTCAGTACAGGCAACCTGGGTTCAAATCCCACCGGTTCCTGGAAGGAGTTTGTATGTTCTCCCCATGACTGTGTGGATTTCCTCCAGGTGCTCTGGTTTCCTCCCACAGCCCAAAATATACTGGTTGATAGGTTCATGTGCACAGCCCAAAATACACTGGTTGATAGCCTCTCCAGTGCACAATTTTCATTTGATGGACGCAGATGTGAGAGCACGGAGGAACATCTGGTGAAACTTCTGAAATGCCTGCTTCGCTGTCGCTGCTACTGTGTGATCCAGAATCTCCGGAGGGGAAGGCCTTGAATCCTCAGCTTTGCCTGTTGTTTGGTGGCCGGGGTCGGGGTCGAAGTGCTCGGCAGAGATGGTGCTCGGAGTCAGAGGGCTGGTCAGAGGCTCGAAATTTTTGGATGGACTCAGAGTCGGACTATGGTCAGTGCTTCCAGGATGCTGCATCAGTAAGTTTGCAGCGCTGGAAGCTCATAGCGAGGAGAGTTTCTCCCTTCAACCGTCTGCGTGAGATGATGGGCTATCAGGACTTTAAGACTTTTTTCACTGTGCCCATGGTCTGTTCTTATCAAATTACGGTATTGCTTTGCACTGTTGTAACTATATGTTATAATTATGTGGTTTTTGTCAGTTTTAGTCTTGGTCTGTCTTGTGTTTCTGTGATATCACACTGGAGGAACATTGTACCGTTTCTTAATGCATGCATTTCTAAATGACAATAAACGAGGACTGAGTGTCCTCATAATATATTTAAAAAATTGGTCATTGTAAATTGTGGGGTTGTAAATTGGGGGGTTGCTGGGTTGCGTGGCTCGAAGGGTTGGAAGAGCCTATTCTGCGCTATATCTCAATGATAATAATAATAATACCAACAAGTACAGAGATAATGAACTTTTGCTCTAATATCTGGTCAAAAAGGGTGGCACACTATCAAGAATCAAGCTGGATTAGGGAGGAAAAAGTATGTACACACACGACTGAAGAAAAGCAAATACCTGAAGTTACAATGGATAGTTGGTGCGTGGCCAAGTTGTTAAGGCGTTTGTCTAGTGATTTGAAGGTCGCTAGTTCGAGCCTTGGCTGAGACAGCGTGTGTGTCCTTGAGCAAGGCACTTAACCACACATTGCTCTGCGACGACACCGGTGCCAAGCTGTATGGGTCCTAATGCCCTTCCCTTGGACAATATTGGTGGCGTGGAGAGGGGAGACTTGCAGCATGGGCAACTGCTGGTCTTCCATGCAACCTTGCCCAGGCCTGGAAACCATCCAAGGCACAAATCCATGGTCTCATGAGACTAATGGATGCCTATAAAAATAATGGATATGCTGAGAGAGGTTATAAGAAAAATACCCACAACTGGAAAAGTATTGGAAGTGATAATATTCATAATTATTGCTGTAAAAATTAACTTGCTTTCATCCCTACCTATTAATCTACAACTTCCTTAAAAATACTGAAAAAGTGCCTGAATTTTTGACAGAAGGTAAAATATATCTTTTACCTGAAGGGGAAATCACAAAGGATCCATCAAAATATCATCCTATTAATTGTTTGCAAACTATATATAAAATTGTCACATCATGTATCTGGCAACTGATCACCACTCACTTAGATAACCACAATATACTTATAGAAGAGCAGAAAGGATGCCGTAAGGGTATGAAAGGATATAAAGAACAACTGATAATAGATTCTGTAATTCTAAATCAAGCCTGGCAGAAAAGCAAAAATCTGTCATGTTGCTATATTGATTACCAAAAGGCATTTGACTCTGTCCCACACTCATGGTTAATAGAATTTCTTAATATTTATAAACTACAACCAATACTTGTGAAACTACTGCAACATCTGATGAAGCATTGGCATATTGTATTCACCCTATCGATTTATAGCCAATAAAGAACAACCACCACTATCAAAATAAACCAAGACACATTTTCCAAGACTACTCTCTAAGTCTGCTGTCATTCTGATGAACCCTGATGAAGGGTCTCGACCTGAAATGTTGACTGTACTCTTTTCCATAGATGCTGCCTGGCCTGCTGAGTACCTTCAGCATTTTGTGGGTGTTGCTTGGATTTCCAGCACCTGCAGATTTTCTCTTGTCTGTGGTTCTGTCTAGCTTTAAACCCGTCCTCTAATTTACCGAATTGGACAAAAATTGGGTATCAAATCAGAAAAAATGCAATGAGCAACACCTTAACACATCTTTTATACACAGATGATTTGAAATTATACACTGCGTCATTAGTCAAGCTAAAGTAATTAATTCAAATAGTGGAACTATTTTTGAAAGATATAAACATGGACTTTGGACTGGATAAGTGCAGAACATTAAACATAAAGAAAGGTGCAATAGAGCTAATAGAATACAAAACAGAGCAGCAGGATACAAGACAAGTGATGGATGAATATGAAACATATTAATTGCGATATCAACAAGGAAAGAAAATAGATCACAGTGCGATAAAGGAAAAACTTCTGACAGAATTTACTTCAAGGCTGAAGAACATCTGCCAAACAGAGCTGAACAGTAAAAATATATCAAAGGCAATAAATACCTTTGCTATACTTATATTAATGTATTCTTTTGGTGTAATATCTTGGTCCAAAACCGATCTGGAAAATTTACAATGCAAAGTAAGAACTAACATGACAAACTTCAGAAAACTTTATGTACCTTTGTGTGCGCTTAGATTAACACTACCTAGGACAGAAGGGGGAAAAGGAATTACAAGCATGAAAAATCTACATGACAGTGAGATAAAACTTCTAAGGATGTACTTTCATCAATGAAAACATGCAAGCATATGCAATTCCAATAAGACACCACTAAACTTAAATGACAGTACAACCCAGAAAAATGAAGACATTATCATCATTGAAGAAAAAGACAATCAATGGAAGAGCATGATCCTCCATGGAAAACATCCCCATGATCTTGAGCAGACTAGATGTTGACAAGGATGCATAAAATGCCTGGCTCAAAGTTAGAGACCTCTTTCCAGAAACAGAAGGGTTCCTTGCGGCAATACAGGACCAGGTAGTTAACACAAAAATGATCAAAAATACGTAATAAAAGGCCAAACAATTCAAGATGATACATGTGCAAAATGCAAAGAAAAAGCAGAGACAATCCATCACATTACAGGATCCTGTAGCAGTTTAACACAATCTGATTACGACACAGACACAATCAGGTGGCAAACATCATTCATCAAAATCTTGCTTTAAGATACAAACTCAAAATGAAATCACGCCTTACTATAAATACAAGCATGATCCAGTTTTAGAGTCAGAATACCACAAATTATATTATGTCCTATCAGTTATTACAGATAGGACAATCTATAATAATAAGAATAAGAACTAAAATGACAAATTTCAGAAAACTTTATGTACACTGCAATCTGCTTAGATTTCAGCTTGTCAGAATAACAGGAAACCTCTCTAACTTTCATTGTTTATTATTATTTTTATTTATATTTTTTCATTTCATTCACTTTACTTGCCAATCATGAGACCATTCTGTCTAAACATTCAACAAGGCACAAGTTAATGAAACTACCTTTTAGTTTGTTAAATAAATTAAAATGCACTGATGTCATGACAAGGCTGGACTTAAATTTCCTTTTTCAAATATTGCTTCTGAATGGTCCTTTAGAACCAGAAGTTTAATTCTGGTGCAACAACCTCGGGTAGCGTTAGCCCTCAAAACCATGCTTGCTCAAGGCAGCAACACACACTCTGACTGCCATGGAAGGGAAGGAATCTGCAGAGGAGAAAAATAGAGCTTCCACATTCACCAACATCCTGGTGATGTAATACATAAAAGGAAGAAGGTTTCAACACATCAAGCCCACCATAAAAAGAGACCGTCAGCAGGTGGCTATAATAGACTCCAGGATACACATAACCTACACAGTAAAATGGCCTTGAAGATGGTAGGTTTGGACATGGTAATCAAAGGGTCTGTTTCTGTATTTCATGACTTTACGTCCATGACTAAACATATAGCCACACTGCTAATTAGTTGTTGAGAAGTCCTGAACTGACCGAGATTCAGGCCAGGCATTCCATAAGATCATGGTTGACCTATGAACTTACTCCACATACACATACCTTCAATCCATGATCTAATGCCCTTGGGAAACTAGTTCTCAGATTTAAAAGTAAGGACTGATAAAAACTGCACTTTCATCCAGATGTACTCTTGTGCTGTAGTCTTTGTTCTCAAATATCCTGCAGACCTTCATTTTAAAGAGTACTGACCTATTCCCTAAGGCTTCTATATCAATGATAAAATCAGAAGAGATTTCTATTATGCTGAACAACACAAAGCATAACAATCATTCTAACCACTCCAGAAAGATTTACTTCTCTTTAGACTCTCCAATTCACAAAAATTATTTTACTCTATCAGCATTATAATTTAGCTTCTCTATTCTAGCAAATTGGTATCAAGATGGAGATACGTCTCTAGCAAAGGAGGTGTAAGTTACTCCTTCCCTCCGCTAGTCTGAAGGTCACCCTTGGGCAAGGTGTAGCACCAGCTTAGCCCCCCAATCTGAGTTATGTGAAACCTCGGGAGCAGTGATGGATGGTCGTATGAGCAGCTAGCTGGTGCATTTCACAAGTCCTGGTTATGCGACCATTGATGCCAGGCAGACAGTCTCTGAAGAGTACTGATAATGGCTGGCGTCACCTATCCTGCAAAGACGCTGCCCAGAAGAAGGCAATGGTAAACCACTTCTGTAGAAAAATTTGACAAAAATAATCATGGTCATGGAAAGATCATGATGACCCACGTCATACATGGCACATGAACAAATGAATGATTTTAGGAAATATAATCCTACTTTGTGTAAATGTTGTTTCTAGTTTAATCCATGAGATCCAGGAAGTATTTCAGTCAATTTACAGTGTAATCCCTCTGAAGCTAATGTACCTTCTGTAATTGAAAGTGTCTCAAACTGCTTACAGTAACTGAGCTTTGTTCTAACCAGAGTTTAGTAAAATGATAGCACGATTTGTATCCTTTTATGCTCTAAAAGCTAATAATCCATCAGCATTTTTAATTAATTTTTCTAACAGTCCATGACATTTTCATGATCTTTGTTTCTGGGACTTCAGAGCTTAAAGCATGATTAATTAATAACCTCATAATAATGGATGCTCTGGGAGAAAGTGATCATAAATTAATAGAATTTTATATTGACAAGTTATATCTGAAATTAGTAAAGCAAACTGTGTATGTACGGGCAAGTTGTCCACATTATTTCAAAACATGGCTTTGAAAATTATGTCGGCAGATAAACAATTTAAATGGATTATAAATATTTAAATAGATTACTCATAATCTGAGATGAACATATATTCCTTTCATGAGTCAAAGCCCCTTGGAAAAGGTGGTCTAAAGCTATCCAACAGGTCTTATAAAGTATAGTATTATTATAGGGAGAAGCTTATAATTTGGTAACCGGAACAGTAAAGCTGAGGAATGGGAAAATATTGTTCAGCAATGGATAACAATGAATTGATAAAATGTGATAGGGTAAAATATGTAAAATTGGCAAGAATGGTGAAAGGCCTTCATAAATGGTGAATAGTGAAAGACTACCTATTGAATGGTGAAAGGCCTTGATAGAGTGGACGTGGAGAGGATGTTTCCTGTGGTGGGAGAGTCTAAGACCAGATGACCCAGCCTGAGAATAGAGGGGTGACCTTTTAGAACAGAGCTGAGGAGTAATTTCTTTAGACAAGGAGTGTTGTATCTGTGGAATTCATTACCACAGGCAGCTGTGGAGGCCAAGTCTTTATGTATATTTAGGTTGATAGATTCTTAATTGGTCAGGCCATGAAGGGATATAGGGAGAAGGCAGGAGATTGGGGCTGAGAGGAAAATTGGATCAGACTTGATGAAATGGCAGAGCAGACTCAATAGGCCAAATGGCCTAATTCTTCTATATCTTATGGTCTTATGGTCTGAAAAAGATGAAGAGATTGTAAAATCTTAACCTGGCGTGTATAAAAGTAGGAATTCGTGAAAGTAACCATCACGGTGACATCACAGACAGGAAGGTGATAAAAGCCTATGACATGCTTGTCTTCATTGGCCATAACACTGAGTTCAAAGTTGGGAAGCCATGTCACAGATGTAAAAAACAGTGGATAAACTATATTTAGAGTATTGTGTGTGTTGTGTATTTAATATATTAGTTTTATTTGAATAATCCTGTAAATGCTGTATGTTGTTTGATTAAGCATTCTTGTTTGTTTAACTAATTTATTACAAGTTCTATGTAGAATTACATTAATTGCATGTTTCATCACGCTATCACATGATACGTGCGTGCCTCACTTAAAGTAAACTTAAAGTTACACCCGTATTGTCAGATTCCCAACTTCATTTGAATTAATTCAATGTTTGAGGTTAGAAAACATGATATTGGTGACAAAGTATTTTAAAAGTGAACCCGAGACATTTCAAGCGCAGTGAAACTGTCATACTAAAAAGAACGCAGAGGAATGTCGAGTAAATGGCGGAGTGTGAAAGAAACAGCACAGCACATGAAGAGATGGTCAAGTTTAAAACAAAAGAAGCCAGCATATGTTCTTCAAAAGGGAAGACACAATTGAGTTTAAATAAAAAGGCTGTAAATGGAAGAATTCAGGTTTCATAAATGTGAGCAGCGGAGATCGCAGTATCAACGGAAACAACAGACAGAGACAGAATTAAGTTACAGTCAGGAATGAAAGTGACCGTGAATAAAATAGTAACACCTAAACAGAAACCAGCCTGACCAAACAAATTGTGTTACCATTGTGGTGTGGGCTCACATGCATCAGACCATTGCAGGTTTAAAGGTGGAACTGGCAGAAAATGCAACAAAGTAGGACGCATACAATGAGCACATTAAGCAGACAAAAAAAATGGACTGCACAGAGAGGAGAAGATAATAAGTCAAGTTACAGTTTCAAAAACAGTACTAATCTGCATGATGTTGATGAAAAATCTGATAATGATGTGAGTGACAGAACTGACTAGCCTTGAGATTTACAATATGAAAAGTAATAATAGACAAGCAACATGGCTTATGACAGAAGTGAGCGGCAAATAATTAAACTGGAACTGGACACTGGCTCAGATGTTTCAGTCGTTCCACAAAATAAGTTTAGAAGGCATTTCAAAGATACCAAACTGAAGCTTGCAGATATCCAACTAAGAACTTATTCTGGAAAAAAGCTAACTCATGTGAGAATGACATCTGTAACTGTGAAATATAACAACCAACAAGCCACATTAAGCTTGTATGTGGTAAAAACAGAAGGCCCAGTAGTCTGGTGTTGTGATTGATTGGCTGAAACAATTACAATTTGATCGGAGATCCATCTACCACTTGCATGCCACATTTCCTGCCACAAAGCCAACTACAAGCCAATTAAGAAAGCTACTGGATGATGCCACTACTATCTTCATGCCGAACACCATAAACCATCAGCCGATAGAGGGCAAACAGTGTTGGTGCCAACCTCTGTGCCTCTAGTTGAAAGCATATCGGACCAAAGAAGGACCATGCTGCTCAGAGAAAGCATGAAAGTGATGAAATCAGTGATCTGACTACATTTTCATAGACAATGTATCTGAGAGAGCTTCTGGTATGTTTATCAGGCAGCTGATTGCGAAATGCAGCTTGGTGTTCAGCTGGAACAACATTCAAGGACCTTCAGGAAAGTTTCAAGCATTCGGCGTTTGTGAGTATATAGAACCAGAATCTATTCTCTGTGCGTTAAGGTTATTGCATGAACTTCAAGTGGGAGACAAAAAGCTGCTTGTAAAAGTAGATGCAAAGACCAAAGCCCAGATGGAAAAACAGAAGGCAAGAAAGGAGTCAATGGAGATATGAAAACAGAGAACCTGTCAGATGATGTTGTGGATGAGGAAACCAAGAGGAGAGATCAAATTCTAAAGAGACCAATAGAAGCATTAACAAAAGAATATTCCAGTGAACTAAATGGACCTTCCCAAAATCAAGATGCACAAACTAGAAGAAAGAGCACAGAAGAGATGGAGAGAAAGAATGTGAACAAGAAAGAGAATTGTGTAAAAGAAAGGGAGAAAAGTAGATCCAGAGAGAGGAAAGGAGAAGAAAAGTGTCCAGAGCTGTCAGAACCTCTTCCTGCCATCTCAGAGACAACTCCTACAATCACGAAGGAGGAGGCTCTGAAACCAGAGACTGTGTCACAGCGACTAGTCGCACCTGCCTAGCAGAGTGATCCTCCTCGTCAGGAAAGATGTTATCCCACAAGAGTAAGAAATCTTCCACAGCAATTGAATCTTTAGCCCTGAATGGGATCATTAAAAATTTACTATGCCATGTATATCTTTATATGGTAATTGTATTTTATAGTATACTGTTTCTAGAGTTGAAATACATTCTCTATTGAGTTGGAGTTTATAGTTAAGCAGGGAGGAGTGTTATGTATTTAATATTTCAGTTATGTTTGAGTAATCCTCTGAATATGTTGTTTGATAGAGCATTCTTGTTTGGTTAAATAATTAGTTATATGCTATATGTAAAAATGTGTTAATTGCATACGTCATTACACTACCACATGGTACAGTATATGCGTGCCTCACTTAAATTAAACTTGAAGTTAAGACCATAAGGTATAGGAGCAGAAGTAGGCCATTCAGCCCATCAAGTCTGCTCCGCCATTCAATCATGGGCTGATCCAATTCTTCCAGTCATCCCCACTCCCCTGCTTTCACCGCATACCCCTTTAATGCCCTGGCTAGTGAAGAACCTACCTATCTCTGCCTTAAGTGCACCCAATGACTTGGCCTCCACAGCCGCTCATGGCTCGTGGCAACAAATTCCACAGATATACCACCCTCTGACTAAAGTCAGCATCTCTGTTCTATATGGACGTCCTTCAATTCTGAAATCATGCCCTCTCATCTTAGATTCCCCTACCATGGGAAATAACTTTGCCATATCTAATCTGATCAGGCATTTTAACATTCGGAATGTTTCTATGAGATCCCCCCTCATTCTCCTGAACTCCAGGGAATACAGCAAAGACCTGCCAGATGTTCCTCATACAGTAACCCTTTCATTCCTGGAATCATTCTCGTGACTCTCCTCTGAACCCTCTCCAATGTCAGTATATCCTTTCTAAGATAAGGAGCCCAAAACTGCACACAATACTCCAAATGTGGTCTCATGAGTGCCTTATAGAGCCTCAACATCACATCCTTGCTCTTATATTCTATACCTCTAGAAAAGAATGTCAAAATTGCATTCACCTTCTTCATCACTGACTCAACCTGGAGGTTAACCTTTAGGGTATCCTGCACACAGACTCCCAAGTCCCTTTGCATTTCACATCAAAGTTGCTGGTGAATGCAGCAGGCCAGGCAGCATCTCTAGGAAGAGGTACAGTCGACGTTTCAGGCCGAGACCCTTCGTCAGGACCCTTTGCATCTCCTCATTTTGAGTTCTCTCCCCATCTAAATAATAGTCTGCCCATTTATTTCTTCCACCAAAGTGCATGACCATACACTTTCCAACATTATTTTCCATTTGCCACTTCTTTGCCCATTCTCCTAAACTATCTAAATCTCGTTGCAGTCTCTCTGTTTCCTCAACACTACCCACTCCACCACCTATCATTGTATCAGCAGCAAATTTAGCCACAAATCCATTAATACCATAGTCCAAGTGATTGACATACATGGTAAAAAGCAGCGGTCCCAACTCCGACCCCTGTGAATCTCCAGTAGTAACCAGCAGCCAGCCAGAATAGGATCCCTTTATTCCCATAGAACCATAGAACAGTACAGCACAGAAAACAGGCTATTCAGCCCTTCTAGTCTGTGCAGAGACTTTATTCCACACCCAGTCCATAACCCTCCAGACCTCTCCCATCCATGTATCTATCCAATTTATTCTTAAAACTTAAGAGTGAGCCCACATTAACCACATCAAGTGGCAGCTCATTCCACACTCCCACCACTCTCTGAGTGAAGAAGTTCCCCCTAATGTTCCCCCAGAACCTTTCCCCTTTCACCCTAAAGCCATGTTCTCTCATATTTATCTCTCCTAATCTAAGTGGAAAGAGCCTACTCACATTTACTCTGTCTATACCCCTCATAATTTTGTAAACTTCTATCAAATTCCCCCTCATTCTTCTATGCTCCAAGGAACGAAGTCCTAACCTGTTCAATCTTTCCCTGTAACTCAACTCCTGAAGACCTGGCAACGTCCTAGTAAATCTTCTCTGCACTCTTTCAATCTTACTGATATCCATCCTATAGTTACGTAGGTGACCAGAACTGCGCACAATACTCCAAATTTGGCCTCATCAATATCTTATACAGTCTCCCCATAACATCCCAACTCCTATACTCAGTACTTTGATTTATGAATGCCAGGATGCCAAAAGCCTTCTTTACAACCCTGTCCACCTGTGACGCCAGTTTCAGGGAATTATGTATCTGAACTCCCAGATCCCTTTGTTCCTCTGCACTCCACAGTGCCCTACCATTTACTGTGTATGGCCTACCTTAATTTGTCCTTCCAAAATGCAACACCTCACACTTGTCTGCATTAAATTCCATCTGCCATTTTCTGGCCCATTTTTCCAGTTGGTCCAGATCCCTCTGCAAGCCTTGAAAGCCTTCCTCACTGTCCACAATGCTTCCAATCTTAGTGTCATCACGAAACTTGCTGATCCAATTTACCACATTATCATCTAGATCATTGATATAGACAACAAACAACAATGGTCCCAACACATATCCCTGAGGCACACCACTAGTCACAGGCCTCCAGTCTGAGAAGCAATCATCCACTATCACGCTCTGTCTTCTCCCACACACCAATTTCAAATCCAGTTTACAACCTCTCCATGGATGCCTAGTGTCTGAACCTTCTGAACTAACCTCCCATGTGGGACCTTTTCAAATGCCGTACTAAAGGCCATGTATCCACAGCCTTTCCTTCATCTACTTTCTTGGTAACCTCCTCGAAAAACTCCACAAGATTTGTTAAACACGATCTACCACGCACAAAGCCATGCTGACTATCCTTAATCAGCCCTTAGCTGTCCAAATACTTGTATATCTGATCTCTCAGAACAGCTTCCAATAATTTACCTACTATTGATGTCAGGCTCACCAGCCTGTAATTACCTGGTTTACATTTGGAGCCTTTTTTAAACAACGGAACAACATGAGCTACCTTCCAATCCTCCGGCACCACACTCGTGGCTAAGGACATTTTAAATATTTCTGCCAGGGCCTCTGCAATTTCTACACTAGTCTCTCTCAAAGTCCGAGGAAATATCATGTCAGGCCCAGGGGATTTATCTACCTTTATTCACTGTAAGGCAGCAAGCACCTTCTCCTGTTTAATCTCTGTATGTTCCATAACACTACTGCTTGTTTCCCTTCCTTCCAATTATGCTATGCCAGTTTCCTGAGTAAATACTGATGCAAAAAAACTGTTTAAGATCTCCCCCATCTCATGAGGTTCCACACATAGACGGCCACTCTGATCTTCTAGGGGACCAATTCTGTCCCTTACTATCCTTTTACTCTTAACATACTTGTAGAAACCCTTCGGGTTTACCCTTACATTATCTGCCAAAGCAACGTTATGTCTTCTTTTTGCCTTCCTGATTTCCTTCTTTAGTATTTTCTTACATTTTCTATACTCTTCAAGTACCTCATTTGTTCCTTGTTGCCTATACTTGCGATACACCTCTCTCTTTTTCTTAACCAGACTGCTAATATCCCTTGAAAGCCAAGGTTCCCTATGCCTGTTTACTTTGCCTTTAATCCTGGCAGGAACATGCAAACTCTGCACTCTCAGAATTTTGCCTTTGAATGCCTTCCACTTACTGAACAAATCCTTGCCAGAAAACAATTTATCCTAATCCACTCTTCCTAGATCCTGTCTCATTTCCACAAAATTGGCCCTTCTCCAATTTAGAACCTCAATTCGAGGACCAGATCTATCCTTATCCATAATTAACTTGAAACTAATGACATTATGGTCACTGGACCCAAAATGGTCACCTACACATACTTCTGTCACATGACCTCTCTGGTTCCCTAATAGGAGATCAAATATTGCATCCTCTCTCGTAGATACCTCTATATATTGATTTAGAAAACTTTTCTAAACACATTTGACAAACTCCAAGCCATCTAGCCCTTTCACAGTGTGGGAGTTCCAGTCAATATGTGGAAAGTTAAAATCCCCTACTATTACAATTTTATGTTTCTTATATCGGTCTGCTATCTCTCTACAGATTTGCTCCTCCAATTCTCTCTGACTATTGGGCGGTCTATAATACAACCCGATTAGTGTGGTCACACCTTTCCCTTTCCTCAGCTCCACCCATATGGTCTCTGTAGACAAGCCCTCCAGGCTGTCCCGTCTACGCACAGCTGTGATATTCTCCCTGACTAGTAATGCCACTCCTCCCCCTTTCATCCCTCCCCCTCGATCACGTATGAAACAACGGAACCCCAGAACATTAAGCTGCCAGTCCTGCCCCCCCTGCAAGCAAGTCTCACTAATAGCAATAATGTCGTAATCCCACATGCCAATCCACACCCTAAGCCTATCTTCCTTACCTGCAATACTCCTTGCATTGAAATAGGTGCACCTGAGAACATTTCTATCATGTATAATCCTTTGATTTCTGTCTATACATGCAGTCCTCGCATGACCTTTATCCTCCTCCACCTCACTATCTGCTCAAACACTCTGGTTCCCCTCCCCCTGCAAATCTAGTTTAAACCCCCCAGAGCAGCACTAGCAAATCTACCCCCAAGGATGCTAGTCCCCCTCCAGTTTAGGTGCAGACCGTCCCATCGGAACAGGTTCCATCTTCCCTGGAAAAAAGCCCAATCGTCTAGAAACATGAAGCCCTCCCTCCTGCACCATCTCCTTAGCCACGTACTTAGCTGCATCATCTTCCTATTTCTAGCCTCACTAGCACGTGGCACGGGTAGCAATCCTGAGACTGCAACCCTGGAGGTCCTGTCCTTCAACTTTGCACCTAACTCCCTAAACTCTCTTTGCAGGACCTCCTCCTTCTTCCTATCCATGTCATTGGTCCCTACATGGACCACGACATCTGGCTGCTCACCCTCCCTCCTGAGAATACCAGGAACTCAATCTGAGATATCGTGGACCCTGGCACCAGGGAGGCAACAGACCATCCGGGATTCTCGATCTCTCCCACAGAACCTCTTATCTGCCCCCCCCTAACTATCGAATCCCTTATCACTACTGCTCTCCTCTTTTCCCTCCTTCCTTTCTGAGCTGAGGGTTCAGTCTTGGTGCCAGAGACGCGACCACTGCAACTTGTCCCTGGTAGGTTGTCCCCACCTATAGTATCCAAAACAGTGTACTTATTGTTGCTGGGAACGGCCACAGGGGTGCTCTGCTCTTTCTGCCTATTACCCTTCCTCTCCTGACGGTCACCCAGCTACCAGTCTCCTGACTTTTAGGGGTGACTGTCTCCCTGAAACTCTTGTCTATTTCTGCTTCTGCCTCACGAATGATCCGAAGTTCATCCAGCTCCAGTTCCCAACTCGGTTTGTCAGGAGCTGCAGCTGGATGCACCTTTCACAGGTGTGGGCATCAGGGACAATTGTGCTGTCCCTGACTTCCCACATACTGCAAACAGAGCACTCTACTGCCCTAACTGCTGCCTCCATTACCTACTCTTAAGTTGATTAAATTAATTAAAGGAACTTACCCGACCTCACCTCACTGGGAGCAAACTCGTCCTCCACCTCTGCTCACCAAAGCCTGAAAGCTCCACTCCTACCCTGAGCCGCTCCTCACTGACCATGCCTCTCTCTGTCTGTCTGTATCTTGTTTTACGGCGGTTGGCATCCAGCTTAATGGTGCATTACTGCCACCCTCTGCTCCAGAATGTGCACTAGACATACATTCTAAATCCCTTCACCCAATCGCGCACACACACACACACAAACCTACACTTCACCCTCCCATCTTTGACCATCCTAGTATCCTATTCCTGTTTATTCGTCATATTCTATAAAAAACCCCTGTACCCCTTAAAAACGCTAAAAGTACCCAGACTTGTGCTCTCTCACCCATGTCCAGCAACCCTTTTAATGTGAATTCCTGCATCCCCAACTCCCTTAATTTATTTCTCATCATCTCTCTGTATCCCATACTTCCTGCAACACAAAACTACATGTTCTACTGACTCCTCTTCCTGACATTCCTCACACAATCCTGTCTGGTGTTTCCCTATCATTTTCAATGTTTTGTTTAATGCACAATGCCCCAGCCTTAACCTAGTCCAGACAATTTCCTCTCTTCTGTTTCCATTACCTACCCTAGTAACTGCAACACTCTTTTATATTTGATATAAATGCCTCCCTTTCCCCTCCCTGTCCCATCTTTCTTGCCACATTCGGTTGACTTTTTCCCAGATTACACATTTAACCTCTGCGTTACTGATACTAATGTGCATTTCCACATTTTCTTTCTTTAACACCCTCTTTGCCAACTCATCCACCCTCTCATTCCCCTTCACCCCTACATGTGCTGGAACCCATAGAAATTTTACCTGACCTCCCTGATTTGCAATTCTTGTAACTAACTGAAGGACTTCATAAAGTACATCTTGCCGACTGTTTGTGTGAAAAGACCTTAAACTTGCTAGAACTGAGGATGAATCTGAACATATCAATGCTTTGGCTTGTCTGGCTTTCTGCACCCATTGCAACGCAACCAACACTGCCAGCATCTCCACTGTAAACACCCCTAACTTATTAGATGTTCTTCTGCTGATTCCAATTTCTTTTGCTAGTATTACCACCCCAAACCCTGTCACTCCTGTTTCAGGTTCCTTCGCACCATCCGTATAAATGTGAGTATAATCACTATACTTTTCCATCACATGACAGTTAAATGCATTTACCAAATCATTTTATATCTTTCTTTCCTTTTTACCTCTAACAAATGCCAGTCTATGTCAGGCCATACAAGCTTCCATGGAGCTACAACCGGATAAACTACTGAAGGACTTATCCTCAGATCAAATACTCCACATTCTTTCGCGATATCATTCCCTACCCGACTAAGGGTATCCCTCTGAAACCTCCCATTTTCTCAGCACTCCTGCAACACTCCTTTAGTAGGGTGAGAATCATTGTGCCCCTGCAAGTTAGCCCAGTAGTTTGCCATCAGTTGCATCCTTCTTAGTTCCAAAGGCATTATTCCCATTTCTACCTGTAGGGCTGACACTGGTGACATTTTAAAAGCCCCACTGCACACTCTCAAGGCCTGAGCCTGAATCACATCCAGTTTCCTTATAAGAGACCTAGCTGCTGATCCATATACTATATTTCCATAATCCAATACAGATCTTACAAAAGCCACATACATTCTCTTCAAAGCTGAACAACTTGCTCCCCATTCCTTACCAGTCAAACATCTCATCACATTTATTACTTTTTTATATTTCTCCTCAACTTTACTGATATGGTCTGCCCATGTTAATCGTGAATCAAATATAACTCCCAGAAATTTAAATGATGCAACCCTTTCTAATTCAACCCCATACATCCTTAACTTCTTCCCTACCTCAACCCTTTTCCTGGTAAAAAATACAGTTTGAGTTTTGTCTACTGAAAATCTACATCCCCAATCATAACCCCACTCCACCACTTCATCAATTGCTTCTTGTAGTTTCCTGATTATATGGTCCATGTTCCTGCCTCTTTTCCACAAGGCCCCATCATCTGCAAACAGTGACCTACCTATATCCACTGGTACCTTTGTGAAGACATCATTGATCATAATGATGAAAAGTAACGGGCTAATCACACTACCTTGAGGTGTGCCATTTTCCACTATGTACTTTTTTGATAATTCTGATCCAATCCGAACTTGAATTTTTCTACCAAACAAAAAATCTTTAATCCAATTAAAAACTCTCCCACCAACACCCATCTTGTGCAGTTTAATTAATAATCCTTCCTTCCACATCATATCATAGGCTTTTTCAATGTCAAAGAACACTGCCACTACTGACTCTCTATTTGCCTGGGCCTTCCTTATTTCAGTCTCTAACATAATCACTGAGTCCATGGAATTCCTTCCCTTTCTAAAACCACTCTGATAACTTGCCAGCATTCCCCTTTTCTCAAGCTCATATGATAACCTTTCTGTTATCATCCTTTCCATTATCTTACATACACTTGATGTTAATGCAATTGGTCTGTAGCTAGTGGGTTTTGACAGATCTTTGCCAGGCTTCCTTATTGGAATTACTACTGCTTCTTTCCATGCACTTGGCAATCTTCCCTCGTCCCACACTCTGTTATAAAAATGCAGCAACTTCAAGAGCGCTCCTTCTCCTAGACTTTTTAGCATCACAGAGCATATCAGATCTTTCCCTGGGGAGGTTGGTCTCAATCTCTTTATTGCTCTCACCATTTCTGCTAATGTAAATGGATCATCAATTATATCATTTGTTCCCTCCCTCCTGCTTAACACACCTGGGTGTTGGCTCATTATTCTTTCCCTTCTTCTTCTCCCTTCTTCAGACAAATTTTCTGAACTGTGTATCAGTACAAATGACTTGGCCATGACCTCAGCCTTATCCCTACTGGAGACTGCAGTTTCCTCCTCAGATATCATTACTGGATATTCCCATTCCCTTCTATCTCCTCCCATCCTCTTAATCATTCCCCATATCTCTCCCACAGGTGTTGTTCTTCCTACCTTGTCGCAAAAACTCCTCCAATTTGCCCTTTTAGCTTGACATATAGTTCTCCTCACCACTGCCTGTGCTTTCTTATATCGAACCAAATGCTGCATATTATGGGTTCTTTTAACTAGCCTGAATGCTCTATTTCTGTTTTTTACAGCCTGACAACATTCCTCTGTCCACCATGGTACCAGTTTTCTATTCATCCTATTTTTACTCCTAGGTATAGATCCTTCTGCTGCCATGATAATTGCTGAAGTCACCTGACTCTTTAATTCATCTACATTTCCAGAAATATCAACCTTTGTCAACCCTTCTTCACTCAATTTCCGGAACTTACCCCAATCAGCTTTTCCAAACACCCACTTTGGGGTTCCGCCACCTGATCTTACTTCAACTCTTTCACCCACTGAACACAAAACTGGGTAGTGATCACTGCCTACTGTTGAAGCAGTCCAAACTCCCCAGTTACTAATGCCAGCCAAGGTATTAGACACTAACGTAATGTCTAACACTGATTCAGTTCCCGTTGTTATATCTATCCTTGTGCCGCTACCATCATTCATAGCCACCAAATCCCTTTCTTCCATCAAATCTTCAATTACCTTTCCATTTGGATCTGTAATCTGATCCCCCCATATTGTGCTATGAGCATTGAAATCTGCACACCACACTACTTTATGTCTGTTTTGTCCTTGTATCTTTAATAGGCTGTCCAAATCCAACCTTTTACATGGATTGTAGTAGATAATTATAACCACTCCCTCCCCTCTCTCCCACACTTCCACCACTATGTATTCCTGATCATCTCCTTTTTCCAGTACCCTATATGGTATACCTTGCTTGATTAACATAGCACAGCCCCCTCCTCCCCCTAGATTTCTATCTTTCCTTATCATTGTATACCCATATATCACAAAGTCTAAAGTTGGTTTCAACCAAGTTTCCTGAATACACACTACATCCGGTTTTACAACCATTTCTTTAATAAAGTGCTTGAATTCCTGGCTATTGGCCAGTAAGCTCCTTGCATTCCATTGTAAAAGAATCACCATAATTAGTATTAACCAACACATGACACTTCCTGGCTTGACTGATTACTGAGGTTCTCCCTCACTTCCTCCCATGTCAGTCCTACTAACCCTAAATGGTTTACTGCTGCTTTTACCACCAGCTGAATTTTGTCACTTTTTGACTTTACCTCAGCCGTACTATTAATCACTCCTGCAATAAATGTTACTAGAGCCTTTTTGTCTACATAAATCCTGTCATTTGTTCTTTGTTGCATCTCTCGTATCCCTATTGCTCCCTGTTCATTAGGAGCATTATTCTGTTCTCTTGACATTCTTACAGCTTCTGCATAAGTGATCTTTCTTTTCACTCTTATTTCTTGAATTTTAGTCTCCCGTCTCACAACCTCACACCCACTATATGCAACATTATGAGCTCCTCCACAATTGCAGCATTTTGGTTGAACTCCTGTTCCACACTTTCCATATTCATGATCACCCCCACATCTAGCACATCTCCTCTGCCTTTTACAGTTTTTAGCCACTTGTCCAAACCTTTGACAATTATAGCACCTCAGTGGCTTTGGCACATACACCCTTACTGGGTAACTCATGAAACCCAGGAACACCTTCCTTGGCACTCTTTCTTCTTCAAATTCAATCAATACTGATTCACTTTCCTTTTTCACTCCCTCCTTTGTTGTTTTCAGTCTTTGAACATTCATTACTTTCCCTCCTTTGATATTCCTCTTTATCTCCTCCATATTTATACTCATTGGTATCCCCGTGATCACTCCTTTACGACCACTGTTTTGTGCTCCCACCCTGCCAGTGTATTCCACCTTGCATTTTCCTATCTCTTTTAGCTTGAGTGCTTTCTCAAGTTGTTCCTGATTCGCACATCTTACCAATAAGTTGCCATCATTAAGGACTTTTGCAAATACTATTTCCCCTACCTTATTTGTCAGAGTTGTTGTTAGCACAAACGGGTTAATTTTCTTCATATGTCCCTGAGCCTTCTCATTAAACCTAATTATGACAACACCTCCTCTCTGAGCTTGTTCATCTTCCTCACTTTCAGAGCTTTCTCCACTATCATTTCTTATTCTTTTATTCCCTCTGTCTTGTTTTTTATTCATCCGACCCCTCACTACCTCCTCATTCCCTTTATTTCTCCCTTTACAATAATCCACCTCTCCCCAGCTGCCTACCTCTGGTCCCAAGTCTCTATCCCTCTCCTTCTCCACTTTCTTTCCCTCAACCCCACCTCTTATCTTGTCCGCCATTACTGGACCCACACGACCCCCTCCCAGCAATTTCCGTTCCTTCCCCACTCTCTTTCCCTCAATAGGTTCCAAACCACATTCACGCATCAAGCAAAACACAGCCAGCTTCCAGTCGAGCCAACTCACCACTCCTGACCATGCCTCTTAAGTTACCCCTCCTTTTATTTGTCCCTGCCAATTATCTCAAGTACTCACTCCCTGTAATCAAATAATCAACGCTCTGTTTAACCCTTCAGTTGCCCTCCATGTTCCTTTTAAATACACTCACCTCAGTTCCTCAGCTGCTTCCCAGCACTCAGCGTTCTCCTGAACCCTTCGCCCCTCCTTCTGCGGTGACAGTCCCGCGATCACACTTCCTCTTTTCTGCTGATCAGCCAATGCTCCACCCATGCTAGTAACTTCCCTGAAATTCCATGAGCTCTTATCTTGCTAAGCAGCCTCATGTGTGGCACCTTGTCAAAGGCCTTCTGTAAATCCAAGTACACCAGATCTATTGCATCTTCCTTGTCTACCCTGCTTGTAATTTCCTCAAAAAATTGCAGTAGGTTTGTCAGGCAGGATTTTCCTTTCAGGAAACCATGCTGGCTTTAGCCTATCTTGTCATGTGCCTTCAGATACTCCGTAATCTCATCCCTAACAATCGATTCCAACAACTTCACAACCACTGATATCAGGCTAACAGGTCTATAGTTTCCTTTCTGCTGCCTCCCACCTTTCTTAAATAGCGGAGTAACATTTGCAATTTTCCAGTCATCCGGTACAAAGCCAGAATCTATCGATTCTTGAAAGATCATTGTTAATGCCTTCGCAATCTCTCCAGCTACTTCCTTCAGAACCCAAGGGTGCATTCCATCAGGCCCAGGAGATTTATCCACCCTCAGACCATTAAGTTTCCTGAGCACCTTCTCAGTCGTAATTTTCACTGCACATACTTCACTTCCCTGACACTCTTGAATGTCCAGTGTACTGCAGATGTCTTCCACTGTGAAGGCTAATGCAAAATATGCATTCAGTTCCTCTGCCATTTACACCTATATTTTTGGATTCCTGTCTTCATTTGAATTAATTTAATATCCTGAATGTACAAAACATAACTGTGTGCATTTCCGGGTACCACACTACAGAACGGATGTGATTAAGCTGGAGAGGGTACAGAAATGATTCACAAAGATTTTGAAGAGACTAGAGTAGAAGGCTTGAGTTACAAGGGGAAATTGGATAGACAGGGACTGTTTTTCCTAGAGCAAAGTTGGCTGATAGGAGACTTTATGTTGGTTTATAAAATCATGACAGTCATAGACAGGTTAAATAGTCATTGTCTTTTTCTAGGACATTGCAGTCTGATACTGGAAGGCAGAGGTTTAGGGTCAGAAAGGAAAGATTTAAAGGGGATCTGTTTTTCCACACAGAGGGTAAGGGATGTAATTATGACGAAGTCACTAGATAAATTGGAGAAATTGTAGATGTGAAAGTCTATTCAGCAAAACAGATATTTTCATGGACACCCTCTTAGTAGAGTCCCCCAAAACTCAAAGTACATCACATTCTTATTGATCAATCGTAACAATGGGTGATTCAATACAATTTCAATAGTTACAATTACATCATTTACTTCAATAATATGGGTTGACAATGTTTCCTTTGAATTACATATCTACACTGGGGGACACCTCTAAATGTTCAAACACGCCTAGCGACATAGATACTTTAAAAAACTTCAGAAGAACAGAGAGCTAAATGATAGAGTACACAATATATCAGCTATTGACTGCAACTATACCTGTGACCATGGTTGATATGCTAAGTGACAACATCAGCCTGGCCTGCCAGCTTGAACCCTGTCACAATGGTGCAAACACCTTAGCCATGTCGCCTGGTTTGATGCAAGCCAATTAACACAACCCCATTCATTGCTCTACATTTGGCTGTTGCATATCCAAATGTCTCATGGTCACCATTTTGCAAACTGTATCTCTTAGTCTGTGGGCAGCCAGAAGCACAGCAAATACATGCTTTTAACATCAAATAACTGCTTGCAGTTGACAACTCACACTGAGAACTGAAGACTGATTCTGTATTAACATATGCCATATTCATGTTACTCCAGAATACTCTCTAACAGTAGATATATGGAATGAACAGAGGAAGTGGTAGTTACAGTTACAAATTTTAAAAGATATTTGGACAGGAACATGAATAGGAAAGTTTCAGAGGTGTATGGGTTAAAAGCAGACAAATAGGACTAGGTTCAATAGGCATCTCAGTCAACATGAACAAGTTGGCCTGAAGGGACTGATTCCATGATATATAACTGTTGAGTCTTTGCGTGTAAATCAGAGCCCAAATATGTCCGTAGTATAATCATAGGTTTACCAACTTTTAAGAATCAGAATCATGTTTAATATCACTGGTAAATGCCATGAAATTTATTGTTATGCACCAACAATACATTGCAATGCATGATAACCAGAACTGTAAATTACAATAAGAAACGTATATATAAGATAAATTAAATAAGTAGTGCAAAACGAGGAAATCAAAAGAAAAAGTAGAGAGGTTGTGTTTATGGGCTCAATATCTATTCAGAGATCTGATGGCAGAGGGAAAGAAGCTAATCCTGAATGGCTGAGTGTGAGCCTTCAGGCTCCTGTACCTCCTCCATGATGGTAGCAATGAGAGGAGGGCATGTCCTGTACCTCCTCCATGATGGTAGCAATGAAAGGATGGCATGTCCTGTACCTCCTCCATGATGGTAGCAATGAGAGGAGGGCATGTCCTGTACCTCCTCCATGATGGTAGCAATGAGAGGAGGGCATGTCCTGTACCTCCTCCATGATGGTAGCAATGAGAGGAGGGCATGTCCTGTACCTCCTCCATGATGGTAGCAATGAGAGGAGGGCATGTCCTGTACCTCCTCCATGATGGTAGCAATGAGAGGAGGGTATGTCCTGTACCTCCTCCATGATGGTAGCAATGAGAGGAGGGCATGTCCTGTACCTCCTCCATGATGGTAGGAATGAGAAGAGGGCATGTCCTGTACCTCCTCCACGATGGTAGCAATGAGAAGAGGGCATGTCCTGGGTGATGAGGGTCCTACATGATGGACGCCACCTGTTTGAGGCATCGCTCCTTGAAGATGTCCTGGGTGCTGGGAAGGCTAGTGCCCATGATGACTTTCTTGGCTGATTATAATCAACAGCACTCTGCAAATTATTTGGAAAAATTTTGAGGGATTGCATAAATTGGCATTTAGAGAGACGGAGGTTAATCAAAGACAAGGAGCATAGATTTGTTAAGGCTAGATCATGTCCAAGGATTTAATTTTTGATGAAGTAACAAGAATAGTCAATGAGAGAACCACATTCAATGCAGTGCAGATGGATTTTACAAAAAGATATTTTGACAATTCATTGGAAGAAAGCCAACAAGCATAATCAAGGAGAATTTTAGTAATGAGGGGGCTGTGTACACCGGGTTTCTAGAGCTCAGCTAGGACACTTTTTTTGTAAAATATAGGCGTAGCTTGGATATACAGTAAAAGTTCTAAATAAATTTATTTTCAGAGTACGTATACTATATGTCACCGTATACAACCTTGAGATTCATTTTCCTGCAAGCATTTACAGTAAGTACAAAGATAAAAAATAATAAATAATAAATAATAAATCAATATCAAGAACATGAAATGAAGAGTCCTTGATTGTTGTGATAGGTTGTGGGAACAGATCATTGCTGGGTGAGTGAAGTTGTCCCCTCTGTTTCAAGGGTATTAACTATTCCTGAATGTGGTGCGGTGGGATCTAAAGTTCCTGTATCTCCTTCTCGATGGCAGCACTGAGAAGTGAGCATGGCCTGGATGGTGGGAGTCCCTGCTTTCCTGCAACAGCACTGCATGTAGTTGTGCTCAATGATGGGGAGGGCTTTACCTGTGATGGGCTGGGGTGTATCCAGTACTTTTTAATCGACTTTTGCATTCAAGGGCATTCGTGTTTCCATACTAGGCTCTGATGCACCCAGTCAATAAACTCTTCACCACACATCCATAGAAGTTTGTCAAAGTTTTAGAGACAAACTGAATGGCACTAATGTGCTGGACCCAGGATAGATCCTCTGAAATGACAACACTGAGGCTTTTAAAGTTGTTGACATTCTCCACCTCTACTCATGGATTTCCAGTTTCCTCTTCCTGTAGTCAATGATCGGTGTTGGCATGTGGCCAAGTAGTTAAGGCGTTTGTCTAGTGATCTGAAGGTCGCTACTTCGAGCCTTTGCTGAGGCAGCATGTTGTGTCGTTGAGCAAGGCACTTAACCACACATTGCTCTATGACGACACTGGTGCCAAGCTGTATGGGTCCTAAATCCCTTCCCTTGGACAACATCGGTGGCGTGGAGAGGGGAGACTTGCAGCATGGGCAACTGCAGGTCTTCCATACAACCTTGCCCAGGCCTGCGAGATTTTCAGTCTCCCTCCTATATGCTGATTCATCACCACCTTTGACACCACCAGTGACAGTGGTGCCATAAGAAAATTTAGATATGGCACTGGAGCTGTGCTTCACCTCACAGTCAAAAGCATAAAGTGAGTAAAGCAGTGTACTAAGCACATAGTCTTGTGGCACCCTTGTGCTGATGGTGATTGTGGGGGAGATGTTGTTGCCAATCCAAAATGACTGGGGCCTACAAGTGAGGAAATTGAGGATACAATTGCACAAGGAGGTATTGAGGCCTGGATCATAGAGTTAGATCATAGATCATTAGTTTAGAGGGGATGATAATATTGAAAGCTTATCTGTAGTCAGAGAGCATTCTCATGTATACACCTTCACTATCCAGATGTTCTAAGGTTGAGTGAAGAACAAATGAATTGGCAACTGCTGTTGACCTGATCTGATGGTAGGCAAATTGGAGTTGAACCAAGTCTCTCCTCAGGCAGTTTCTTCACCAACCTTCCAAATCACTTCATCACTGTGGATGTAAGTGCAATTGGACAACAGTCATTAAGGCAGGTTATCAGGTTCTTCTTAGGCACTGGTATAATTGAAGACTGCAGAAGCAAGAGGTCAAAGGTATCAGGGAAAACTCCAGCCAGTTGATCAGCATAGGTCTTGGGAGTAGTCTGAGTCAGAGTGGTAAGGTTTTGGCTCAACAGGGCTTCAACAAGAATAAGCGATGTAAGTCGGTAAGTTCATTCCTTATTTCATTTTTTTCTTATTTAACTCTTAAGAGAATAGGGGGGCTAGTGTTCTATTCTGAGTGACAGATGTGGGATATCCAGGAGACTACCAGCCTCCCCGATGGCCACACCTGCACCAGGTACATCGAGGTGCAGCTCCTTAGAGACAGTGTTAAAGAACTGGAGCTGCAGCTCGATGATCTTCCGCTTGTTGAGGAAAGTGAACAGGTGAGTGGGAAGTTGGATGATTGGGAAACTTTTAAAATCCGACAAAAAAGGTAACTAAAAAGGCTATAAGGGAAAAAAATGAAATATGAGGGCAAACTAGCCAATAATATAAAGCAGGATACCAAATGTTTTTTTTTCAATTATATAAAGAGTGAAAGGGAGGTGAGAGTTGATATTGGACCACTGGAAAATGATGCTGGTGAGGTAGTAATGGAAGGGCAAAGAAATGGCAAATGAATGTAATGGGTACGTTGCATCAGTCTTTACTGTGGAAGACACTAGCAGTGTGCCAGAGATCTGAGTGTCAGGGATCAGGAGAGAGTGCCATTGCTATTGCAAAGGAAAAAGTGGTAGGCAAACTCAAAGATCTTAAGGCCAATAAGTCACTTGGACCAGATGGACTACATCCCAGAGTCTTGAGAGAGGTTGCTGAAGAGATAACAGATGCATTGGTCATGATCTTTCAAGAATCACTTGATTCTGGCATGCTCCCAGAGGACTGGAAGATTGCAAATGCCATTCCACTCTTTAAGGGAGGAAGGCAAAAGCAAGTAAATTATAGGCCAGTTAGCCAAACCTCAGTGGTTGGGAAAGTCCATTATTAAGGATAAGGTTTAGGTGTACTTGGAGACTAATGATAAAGTAAGTCAAAGTCAGCATGGTTTCTGTAAGGGGAAATCTTGCCTGACAGATCTGTTAGAGTTCTACAACGAAGTAACAAGTAGGGTGGACAAAGGAAAGACAGTGAATGTCATTTACATGGATTTTCAGAAGACACTTGATAAGGTGCTATACCTGAGGCTGCTTAGCACGATAAAATCCTATTGCGCTACAGGAAAGATACTGGCATGGAAAGCAGAATGGTTGATAGACAGGAGGCAGTGAGTTCAAATAAAAGGAGCCTTTTCTGGTTGGCTGCCAGTGACTAGTGGTGTTCCTCAGGGGTCAGTATTGGGACCACTGTTGTAAGGACATGGCAGTGGTACGAACCCAAGTGCTGAACACAGGCGCAGAGGCCGAGTTGGGAGGCGTTATGGTCATAGCGAGCATGGAATTGGTGTCCAGAGAGAGTCTTTTGGTGAAGTCTTGGTTTTAGTAGAGAACTCAGGAACAATGCTAGCCTTAGAACTGATAGTCCCAAGAACCATGGAACAAGGCTACTCCTACAAGAGTCGACCAACAAACTGGCAACTCCTTGTCTGTCTGTATCTTGTTTACGGCAGTTGGCATCCAGCTTAATGGTGCATTACCGCCATTATGTGTGCTCCAGAATGTGCACTAGACATACATTCTAAATCCCTTCACCCAATCGCACGTGCGCATATATATATATATATATATATATATATATACACAAACCTACACTTCACCCTCCCATCTTTGACCATCCTAGTATCCTATTCCTGTTTATTCGTCATATTCTATAAAAAACCCCTGTACCCCTTAAAAACACTAAAAATACCCGGACTTGTGCTCTCTCACCCATGCCCAGCAACCCTTTTAATGTGAATTCCTGCATCCCCAACTCCCTTAATTTATTTCTCATCATCTCTCTGTATCCCATACTTCCTGCAACACAAAACTACATGTTCTACTGACTCCTCTTCCTGACATTCCTCACACAATCCGGTCTGGTGTTTCCCCATCATTTTCAATGTTTTGTTTAATGCACAATGCCCCAGCCTTAACCTAGTCCACACAATTTCCTCTCTTCTGTTTCCATTACCTACCCTAGTAGCTGCAACGCTCTTTTATATTTGATATAAATGCCTCCCTTTCCCCTCCCTGTCCCATCTTTCTTGCCACATTCGGTTGACTTTTTCCCAGATTACACACTTAACCTCTGCTTTACTGATACTAACGTGCATTTCCACATTTTCTTTCTTTAACGCCCTCTTTGCCAACTCATCCACCCTCTCATTCCCCTTCACCCCTACATGTGCTGGAACCCATAGAAATTTTACCTGACCTCCTTGATTTGCAATTCTTGTAACTAACTGAAGGACTTCATAAAGTACATCTTGCCGACTGTTTGTGTGAAAAGACCTTAAACTTGCTAGAACTGAGGATGAATCTGAACATATCAATGCTTTGGCTTGTCTGGCTTTCTGCACCCATTGCAACGCAACCAACACTGCCAGCATCTCCACTGTAAACATCCCTAACTTATTAGATGTTCTTCTGCTGATTCCAATTTCTTTTGCTGGTATTACCACCCCAAACCCTGTTACTCCTGTTTCAGGTTCCTTCGCACCATCTGTATAAATGTGAGTATAATCACTATACTTTTCCATCACATGACAGTTAAATGCATTTACCAAATCTGTTTTATATCTTTCTTTCCTTTTTACCTCTAACAAATGCCAGTCTATGTCAGGCCATACAAGCTTCCATGGAGCTACAACCAGATAAACTACTGAAGGACTTATCCTCAGATCAAATACTCCACATTCTTTCGCGATATCATTCCCTACCTGACTAAGGGTATCCCTCTGAAACCTCCCATTTTCCCAGCACTCCTGCAACACTCCTTTAGTAGGGTGAGAATCATTGTGCCCCTGCAAGTTAGCCCAGTAGTTTGCCATCAGTTGCATCCTTCTTAGTTCCAAAGGCATTATTCCCATTTCTACCTGTAGGGCTGACACTGGTGACGTTTTAAAAGCCCCACTGCACACTCTCAAGGCCTGAGCCTGAATCACATCCAGTTTCCTTATAAGAGACCTAGCTGCTGATCCATATACTATTTCCATAATCCAATACAGATCTTACTAAAGCGACATACAAAGCTGAACAACTTGCTCCCCATTCCTTACCAGTCAAACATCTCATCACATTTATTACTTTTTTACATTTCTCCTCAACTTTCCTGATATGGCCTGCCCATGTTAATCATGAATCAAATATAACTCCCAGAAATTTAAATGATGCAACCCTTTCTATTTCAACCCCATACATCCTTAACTTCTTCCCTACCTCAACCCTTTTCCTGGTAAAAAAAATACAGTTTGAGTTTTGTCTACTGAAAATCTACATCCCCAATCATAACCCCACTCCACCACTTCATCAATTGCTTCTTGTAGTTTCCTGATTATATGGTTCATGTTCCTGCCTCTTTTCCACAAGGCCCCATCATCCGCAAACAATGACCTACCTATATCCACTGGTACCTTTGTAAAGACATCATTGATCATAATGATGAAAAATAACAGGCTAATCACACTACCTTGAGGTGTGCCATTTTCCACTATGTACTATTTTGATAATTCTGATCCAATCCAAACTTGAATTTTTCTACCAAACAAAAAATCTTTAATCCAATTAAAAACTCTCCCACCAACACCCATCTTATGCAGTTTAATTAACAATCCTTCCTTCCACATCATATTATAGGCTTTTTCAATGTCAAAGAACACTGCTACTACTGACTCTCTGTTTGCCTGGGCCTTCCTTATTTCAGTCTCTAACATTATCACTGAGTCCATGGAATTCCTTCCCTTTCTGAACTGGCAACTCCTTGTTGTGGTCACAGGGTCCTTATCCTGCAGTTTCTGATGGGAAGCAGTTGTGTGTAGTTAGTGGAACCTGGGAATGATTGGAATTTAAATGAGGTGATTGAGGCCCAATTCCTGAGGTAAATAGCATGGTGTGGGATTGACAGAAGGGACCATGACAACCACTGCTTTTCACATTGTTTGTCAGTGATTTAGATAATGAAATTAATGACTTTGTGGCAAAGTTTGCAGATTATAAGATGGGTTGGTTGTGCTGAGGAAGCAATGTGATTACAGCAAGTCTTAGACAAATTGGAAGAATGGGGGAAAAAGGGTAGATAGAATACAGTACTGAGAAATGTATGATAATCTGTTTTGGTAAAAGGGACAACAGTGTGGAATATTATCTAAATGGGGAGAAGGTTCAAACTTCAGAGGTGCAGAGGGACTTAAGAGTCCTCGTGCAAGGCTCCCAGGTTAGTTTACGGGTTGAGTCTGTGGTAAAGAGGGCAAGTGCAATGTTGACATTTATTTTAAGGGGAATAGAACATAAAAGCAAGGACATAATGCTGAGCCTTTATAAGACCCTAGTCAGGACACACTTGGAGTATTGCCAACAGTTTTGGGCCCCATATCTCTGAAAGGATGTGTTGGTATTGGAGAGAGTCCAAAGGAGGTTCTTAAGGATGATTCTAGGAATGAATGGGTTAACATATGAGGAGCATTTGGCAGCTTTGGGCCCATACCCATTGGAATTTAGAAGAATGCGGGGGAGTTTCATTAAAGCCTACCGAATGTTGAAAGGACGAGATAGGGTGGATGTAGAGAGGATGTTTCCTCTGGTGGAGGTACCCAGAACTAGAGGGCACAGCCTGAAAGTTGAGGGGTGACCTTTTAGAACAGAGTCAAGAAGGTAAGGAGGAAGTTTTTTTAGCCACAGAGTAGTGAATCTGTGGAATGCTCTGCCACAGACTGCGGTGGAGGCGAAGTCCGTGTGTATACTTAAGGTGAATATATAAGGTTTCCTAATCAATCAAGGCATCAAAGGATATGACAAGAAAGCAGATGAATGGGGTTGAGTGGGAGCTGGAATCGGCCTTGCTGAAATGGCAGAGCAGGCTCAGTGTGCTGAATGGTTTAATTCTGCTCCTATGTCTCATGGTCTCATGGTATTGAGCACTCAGTCAGGTAACAAGCCTGGGCTGGATGCTTTCCATGGGTTCACCCTCCTGAAGCATGGTGTCATATCGGCCTCAAAAGACTGAAATCACAGGATCGTTGAGGTCTGTGGGAGTTTGGAAGGTGCTTTCATATTTTGACAGTCAAAGTGACCATAAAAGGCATTGAGCTCGTCTGGGAACAAAACCTTGTTGTCGCCTGTTTCACTCGGTTTCACTTTGTAGGAGGTAATAACATTCAAACCATGCCACAGCTGTTGAGCATCCCTCAGTTATTCAAGTTTAGTCCAGAATTGCCACTTCACAAGTAAGATAGCTTTCTAAAGCTATCTTACTTTTGCCCTTGTAGTTTACTCTTGTATTTTACTTGGCTAGCGGAGCTCAATGCCACTGATCTGGCCCTCAGCCAATTCCAGATCTCTTGGTTCATCCAGGACTCTGGTTGGAGAAGACTGTGAATGAATTTACGGGGACACACTCCTCTACGACTGCTTTTATAAAGTGTGTGACACCCTTGTGCTGCAGATGATACTGTATGTTGATGAGAGTTGCCAGTGATTTCTTCAAACAAACTTGATTGAAGTCCCCAACAATGATTTCAAAGGCATCAAAGTAGACTGTTTCTTCTTTGCTGATTGTTGCAATCAAAACCTTGAGTAGCTGCTTAACATTACCTAGTGAAAGTAAGAACGTAAGAAGTAGAAGCTGATGAAGTCCTGCACCACTAGTCAATGATAATTGATAATTTATCATAGCTGATAAATTACCTCAGCCCCACTTTCTTGAACTAATGCAATAAATCCGATCAGTGTTGGTCTTAAATATAGTGAGCAACTAACCCTCTAGACTCCATTTGGTTTGTAGATTCCATAAATTTGGTATGCTCTATGAGCTTGAAATTTGTTGCGTTCACTGTTGGTGTTGATTGCAGCTTATTAGCTTTAGTTCACTTTTCCCAGAACCAATTCGTTACAACTCGGTCAGACAAAAAGGCTGTGGATAGAAGCACACTTCTTGGACAGGAATAAAACAGTGTTCCACTGGGACCTACTGGGACACTTCTATTTGCTGTATACACAAATTAAATGACTTTGGGAATCCAAGGAAGATATTATATTTGCTGGCAAAACAAATGTACGGTGGATTACAATAAGTACTATTGAACACTACAGGACGGTATAAATAGGCAGCCAGAGGACATTAATAGGTTCACAGGAAGGATTGATATATGGTAGATACTGTTTGATATAGTAACATGTTGAACAATAAATACACTTTAATTGATAGTGAATGAAATCTTTGAGATGGGAACAGGATAAACAATTATGTAAGTCATTACAGTGGCAGAGAAGTAGGTGAAAATTTTCTGTATAAATTAAATCATTGTGGGGATTTGTATTTAGACACTTAAATCTACAAACTGGTGGAAATGCAGAACATGTAAAATATTTTAAGTGTACACTTTTGGACTTCCTATTATAGAAACTACATAATAGTAACAGAGCATGGATTTATGATGTCTTATTGTCACCCCAGGATCTTCTACTATTGTCTGGGGCCTCGTCTGTAACAGTATTGAAGTGGCTGGTGTTTTGTAGCATAATCCCAAAGATTACAACTGTAGTTTGAATTATAGATGATATGATATTTATACTTGTTTCCATCATTTATTTTATGTGTCAGACTGTTGTCTTCTTTAAGAAAGTTACATTAATACTGTTGCTGCCCCTTTTTCCGACTTCCACCCGAATATTTGTGGTACCTCTTGTCAATGCTACCATCAGGAAGGAAGTACAGGAGCCTGAAGACACACACTCAATGTTTTGGGAGCAGGTTCTTCACCTCCACCATCAGACTGCAGAACGGTCCATGAACCCATGAACACTACTTATCGTTTGCACCGTTTCTTTATTTATTTTTGTTTTAACTCATAGTAATTTGTTATGCCTGCACTGTACTGCTGCTACAAGTTGACAAATTTAACAATGAGTATCAGTGACAATAAACCTGATTCTGATTCTGACATGCTGCTCCCTTAAATACCTTTCTATCCACGAAGCCAAAGTGTTTAAAAGAAAGAAGTTATTTTCTTCACAGTGTAACTTAAAACAATAGTTGCAAACTGTACTGATTTTTCTCTTTGAATAAGAAATTATTATTCTTAAACACTTTTTCATAATGAAGATCAAAAAACTGCAGATATTGGAAATATGTAATGTAATAGTAATACTGTAAGCAATCATCAGATCAGATAGAATTTGCTGAGAAAGAAGCAAAGTTGGTGTGGCAGCAGAGTAGATGGTGGAGGGGAACTGGCACCTGCTTGTAGAACTTTCTATTTTTACATAATGAAATGGTGGCTTATGAATTGCAACTTCTAACACAAATTAGAAGTTAATACTTCTCACCACACTGACTATAATGCAGAATGTATATTGGCTTGTTGGAAATCTAAGCTAAGTAGTAGCCACGCAGATGCTTTTGAGTCATAGGGTCATAGAACACTACAGCTCAGAAACAGAAACTTCGGCCCATCCAGTCTGAGCTGAACAATTAATCTGCCTAGTCCTATTAACCTGCACTCAGACCATAGCCCTCCATGCCCCTCCCATCCATGTACCTACGGGGGAAGAGGTTTCTGAAGGATAGTGGTCTGGTTTGGGAGAGTCCCTGTTGGAAGAATTGTTTTGTGCAGATGAATAGCTCCAAGGAGGAAGGGCCAATACTCCTGAGAGAGTCAATTAGTTCGAGATGGTCTTCGAGGGAAATTCGAATTGTGGTGGGTGCTTTCACGCAGACCGTGGATCCAGCATTTGAGTAAAGCAATACACCCCTAACTGCTCCAGAAATGAGCTGCAGCATTCATGCGCAGATTAGACTGGCTTAACTGTAATGAGCCCTTTTATTTCTCTTTTCTTATTTCTGGAACTGTAAATTTGGTAAATATACATTCTTTATAATTTTATGCTTCTGTACAATCTATCATCTCTGGACTACTGATAATTGTGTATGGGAGGTAGTTACACAGCATTCGCTCAAATCAAGGTACCTTTAAATGGAACATCCCTGCATTCCTGTTTGGTTGAACCCTAAATCATACCGACCCTAGATCCTTGCTTATTGAAAGGCAGCCTTCTTATCACTGAGTTACGTGGCTGTTAGCAGAGTTAGCTAACGAGCCAAGTCGATGTACGAGCTCAGGTAAGAGGGTTGCATTTGGTTAAGACTATCGTGTGGATAGTCAGAGGCTTTTTCCCAGGGCTGAAGTGGCTATCCCGAGGGGGCACAGTTTTAAGGTGCTTGGAAGTAGGTACAGAGGAGATGTCCGGGTAAGTTTTTTACGCAACGAGTGGTGAGTGCGTGGAGTGGGCTGCTGGCGACGGCAGTGGAGGCAGATACAATAGGATCTTTTAAGAGTCTCCTGGATTGGTACATGAAACTTAGAAAAATAGAGAGCTATGGGTAACCCTAGGTAATTTCTAAGGTAAGTACATGTTCGGCACAGCATTGTGGGCCGAAGGGACTGTATTGTGCTGTAGGTTTTCTGTTTTTTTGCTATGTTAGACATGAGTTATCATGCACAAGGCCATGTTGATTGTCCCTTGTCAGACCCTGTCTATCCAAATACTCAAATATCCAATCCCGTAGTCTACCTTCCAATAACTTTCCCACTACTGATGTCAGGCTCACCGGCCCATAATTTCCTAGCCGTTTCTTAGAGCTTTTCTTGAACAATGGAACATTAGTCATCCTCCAATCCTCCAGCACCTCACCTATTACTAAGAATGTTTAAGATACCTTTGCTAGGGACCCTGTTGTTGCTGTCCTAGCCTCCTACAAGGTCTGAGGGAACATCTTGTCAGGCACTGGGCAGTTATCCACTCAGGACTGCAAACACTTCCTCCTCTGTAATCTACATTGCTACTGCATTTCCTCACATCTATAGACTCTGCATCCACCTCCTGAGTAAACACAGATCCAAAAAAATCTGTTTAAGATCTCCCCTTCTCTATCGGCTCCACGCATAGATGACCATTCTGATCTTCCAGGTGACCAACTTTGTCCCCTGCTGTCCTTTTGCTCTTAATTCTCTTTCACCTTGTCTGCTGCAGCAACCTCATGTCTTCTTTTAGCCCTTCTGATTTCCTTTTTAAGTGTTCTCTTGCATTTCTTCCATAAACCTGTTGTCTTTTATTCTGACAGGAATATACAAACACTGTGCTCTCAAAATTTCACTTTTGAAGGCCACCCACTTACCAAGTACACTTTTGTGAGAAACAATCTGTTCCATTCCACACTTGCCAGATCCTTTCTGATACCATCAAAATGAGCCTTTCTCCAATTTAGAACCTCAACCCAAGGACCAGACCTATCCTTTTCCATAATTACCTTGAAACTAATGGGATTGTGATCACTAGATGCAAATTGTTCCCCTGTACAAACTTCTGTCACCTGCCCTGCCTCATTCCTAAATAGAAGATCTAGTATCGCACTCGCTCTAGTTGGGACTTCTATGTACTGATTAAGAAAACTTTCCCGAACACATTTGACAAACTCTATCCCATCCAGTCACAAACAAGAGAAAATATCCAGATGCTGGAAGTCCAAGCAACACACACAAAATGCTGGAGGAACTCAGCAAACCTGGCAGCATCTTTGGAAAAGAGTACAGTCAATGTTTTGGGCCGAGAGCCTTCAGTAGGATTGGAGAACAAAAGATGAGGAGTCAGTTAGAAGGTGGGGGGTGGGGGAGGAAGAAACACAAGGTGATAAGTGAAACTGGGAGGTGGAGAGGAGTGGAGTAGAGAGCTGTTAAGTTGATTAATTAAAGAGATAAAGGCTCTATCCCATCCAGTCCTTCTACAATATGGGAGTCCCAGAAAAAATATGGAAAGTTAATATCACCTACTATCACAACCATATGTTTCTTGCAACAGTCTGCAATCTCTTCGCAAATTTGCTCCTCTAAATCCTGCAGACTGTTGGGGTGTCTATAATATAATCCCATTAGCATAGTTATAACTTTCTTATTCCTCAGTTCTACCCATAAAGCCTCACTGGACGAGTTCTCTGATCTCTCCTGAGTGAGCACTGCTGTGACATTTTCCCTTACTAGCTAGTCACCACTCCCCCTTAAATCCCTCCTGTTCTATCATGTCTAAAATAATAGAACACTGGAACATTGCGCTGGCAATCTTGCCCCTCCTGCAACCATTGCAACCATTTCACTGATGGCTACAATGTCATAATTACAAGTGCTGATCCATGCCCTAGGCTCATCCGCCTTTCCTACGATACTCCATGCATTGAAATATACACAGCTCAGAGCATTAGTCCCACCATGCTCAATCTTTTGATTCCTGACATTGTATGTAGGTTTAGCAACATCTTTCTCCACAACCACTCCACTATCTGGTTCCCATCTCCCTGCAACTCTAGTCTAAACACTGCCCCCCCTCCCCAGGCAGCACTAATAAACCTTCCCTTGAGGAAATGAGTCTTCCCTGGAAGAGAGCCCAATGATCCAAAAATCTGAAGCCCTCCTTCCTGCACCAAAGCCTTAGCCACCTGCTAAACTGTATGATCTTCCTATTTGTGGCCTCACTAGCACATGGCATGGGTTGCAACCCTGAGATCACAACCGTGGAGGTCCTGTCCTGTAACTTAGAACCTAACACCCTGAACTCACTTTGCAGGACCTCATTGCCCAAACTACCATCTCTTTGGTACAGACATGGACAATGACCTCTGGGGCTCATCCTCACAGTTAAGAATGCTGTGGACTCAATCCAAGATTGAGCACACAGAGGGCAACAAACCATCCTGGAAACTTACTCTTGTCCACAGAACTTACTTTCTGTTTCCCTACCTAATGAACCCCTTATCACTACTTCTAGTCTTTTCTTCCCCCACATCCCTCCCTTCTCTTCTGAGCCACAGAAACCTGCTCACTGCAGCTTCTCCCTGGTAGGTCATCCCCCACATCAGTATTTAAAGTGGTATACTTATTATTCCGGGCAGGTGGGGCTCATCAGCCTTGGGCGGCAGCCTGCCTAGGAGAAGGAAAACTTTGATTTTAAACCTCTGCTGCCTTGTGGCCATACTCACCCATAGGAAAGGCTTCAGAAATAAATCCGGAGCTGGGCTCCCTGAGGCAGTTTGATGTTGTTTACAACTTCACTCTGGCTGTCTCTGTGATGACGCTGGTACCAAGCTGTATCGGTGCTTGCCCTTCTCTTGGATTACATCAGTGACATGGAGAGGAGGAACCCACTGCATGGGCACAGCCAGTTCTTCAAATCTTCCCACCTAGCCTTGTGGCCTGGAAAGGACACAGTCCACCAGAGGAGCATCCCCTGGGATCGACGGCTGCCTATACATACTTATTATTGAGGGTAATGCCCACAGGAGTACTCTGCACTGGATGCCTATTCTCTTTCCCTCTCCTGACTGTCACCCAGGTACCAGCCTCCTGCAACTTACAGGTGACTACCTCCCTGTAGCTCCTATCTTGTTCTCCCATATGAGCCGAAGGTCTTTGAGCTGCAGCTTGGTGCACTTTGTGCAGTTATAGTTATCAGGGAGACTGGAGGTCTCCCGAAGTTCCCACATCTAACACAAGGAACATATCGCTAACTCTGGACCCATTCTCAGCATGCTAGCTATATACCGACAGAAAATAAAAGCTTACTGGAAACCTACTTAGAGCCCGCATCTATGTTATCAAAACTGGACCACTCTAACACTGCCCCACTCCAACAATCGATTTGGGTTGAATTGTTTTTGACCAACCCACCCCTTGCATTTGTCTCTTGATGGACCTCTGAGGAAATACCTTCTTTTTTTCTGGCTCTATAGCTCTGAAGTTATCAAGGCCTCATTTTAAATACATGCCCTCTGGTATTATGCATTTCTACCCTGGGAAAAAGATACCAACTATCTACTCTATCAACTTATGAACACACCTATGTTCTATGGAGATTAATGTAAGTTAGGCATCACTAGCTTAATTAGTTCAGCACAATATCTGGACTAAAGGCCTGTTCCTAAAATGTACTATTCTATGCCCTATCTTCTATACCTCTCATAATTCTATAAATTTCCCCTCAGCTGCTGCTGCATCAGAGAAAACAACTTTAGTTTTCTCCAACACACATCAAAGTTGCTGGTGAACACAGCAGGCCAGGCAGCATCTCTAGGAAGAGGTGCAGTCGACGTTTCAGGCCGAGACCCTTCGTCAGGACTAACTGAAGGAAGAGCTAGTAAGAGATTTGAAAGTGGGAGGGGGAGGGGGAGATCCAAAATGATAGGAGAAGACAGGAGGGGGAGGGATGGAGCCAAGAGCTGGACAGGTGATAGGCAAAAGAGATATGAGAGGATCATGGGCCAGGAGGCCCAGGGAGAAGGAAAAGGGGGAGGGAGGAGAAAACCCAGAGGATGGGCAAGGGCTATAGTCAGAGGGACAGAGGGAGAAAAAGGAGAGAGAGAGAAAGAATGTGTGTATATAAATAAATAACAGATGGGGTACGAGGGGGAGGTGGGGCATTAGCGGAAGCTTGAAAAGTCAATATTCATGCCATCAGGTTGGAGGCTACCCAGACGAAATATAAGGTGTTGTTTCTCCAACCTGAGTGTGGCTTCATATTTACAGTAGAGGAGGCCGTGGATAGACATATCAGAATGGGAATGGGATGTGGAATTAAAATGTGTGGCCACTGGGAGATCCTGCTTTCTCTGGCGGACAGAGTGTAGTGTGGAATTAAAATGTGTGGCCTATCTATTTGCGCAGCCACTTTCAGTGAACTACAGACTTGGATCCCAAGGTCCCTGTGTTCAGTGATGTTAACTAACATAAAATAAGCAAAAACTCAAATGAAAACGATTGTCATTTATACACCAGCGGTGGTTGTCATAGAGCTGAGAGTCAGGTATAGTGTATCCAGACCCTCAGATCAGTGAGGTAAGGAACCATCCTTGGACTCAGTGTTTCAAAAGAATGGAGTTGCCAACCTTCACTAAGGTAAATTAATCTACATGTTTTTGTTACATTAATTAGCCTGAATATTTTTAATTACAGTGGTGAGTTGAAATACTCTGGTGTCTGATCTCCAGTGCATTTCCTTCTTTAATAATGCAGTGAACAGATGTGGAAATCAGAACTTCTGATGTACATCTGACCATGCGTCTGGCCATAACCACCAACTAGACTTCAGTGTAATGCAATCTTTTTATTGTGTTCATGCTGCAATAATATTGGCCAAAAATAGTTGATCTGAGTATCAAAAGCAAATACAGTGCTCCTGAAAGTTTAGATTGACATTGTAGAGATAATTTACACCTACCTGTCTATTAATCCTTTGTTTTATTTTATTCCAGATCAACTCCCATGAGAATCAGTTAGGAGGAAGACTGGAGCTGTTGGAATTACAAGACAAGGCAGCTGGTCCAACATTTGCTAATAATTTGGCTATTACACAGAGAGTAAATCCTTTGCGGCTGTTTGTGAAGGAGATTCCAAAGGCGAAATTGGACATGACTCATACCCCACGGATAAAAATTTCTGATGACTTATGGGCATGGTTAAACAACCTAACAGATAGTCGAGAATCTCATTCACGGACCAAACGCAGACCCATTGTTAAAACAGGAAAGTTCAAAAAAATGTTCGGCTGGGGTGACTTCCATTCTAACATCAAAACTGTTAAACTGAATCTTCTCATTACTGGGAAGATAGTTGACCATGGGAATGGGACTTTCAGTGTGTACTTCAGGCACAACTCAACTGGTCTCGGCAATGTGTCTGTAAGCCTGGTTCCACCATCCAAGGTTGTGGAATTTGACTTCTCTCAGCAGTCAACGCTGGAGACCAAGGAGTCCAAAACATTCAACTGTCGAATCGAGTATGAGAAAACAGACAGGGCAAAGAAGACAGCGCTGTGTAATTATGATCCTTCAAAGATATGTTATCAGGAGCAGACCCAAAGTCATGTTTCTTGGTTGTGTTCCAAACCCTTCAAGGTTATATGCATATATATAGCTTTCTACAGTGTAGACTATAAACTTGTGCAAAAAGTTTGTCCTGATTACAATTATCACAGTGAAACCCCTTATTATTCATCTGGTTAACAAAATAGCCATGGCATGATAGGTGAAGACTTGTCATTCTGTACGTAACTTATTTATACATAGTCAATGTCATGGATTAATAATGATAGTAACTGTTTAAGACAGGCACATCTGGTTTAGTGCAGCTGCTACCTCAAAGGGAGCATCTGAGACTGGGATTGCATGATAAGCATTCATAAAATGAAGAGTCTGTTCTAAACAGTCCTCATAGCAAAAAGAAAATTAATATAATATGCAGATATAAAAACTAAACTTTGTCTGAAACAATCACCTAAGGCTGAACAGCATATTTGTATTTTGACTGCAGCTCCCTATACAAGAATGAATAAGTTCCTAAATGTTAAATTTGCACATTAGTTCATGAACACAGTCCCTATAGGGATTATTTTGAGGGGGGGGGGCAGTAAAAAAGTATTGCAAAGTAGTTTCATCAACTAGCCAAAACATAATATAGGATTGTAAAAATTGGTTGAATACATTTTAATGTATAAATATAGTGTGTTTTTGGAAATGTGGTCCTGTAAAACTGCTTCTTTATAAAAGACTGTGTATGTGTCAATAGCATATAAAAAAACTGAGAATAAAGTAGACGACACGAAGAAAGCAACATACAAATCAAATACTTGGTCCTCCCTTTGTTGTGCATCCTTCAATAAACCATCACAGAAACACTTCACTGTGTAGTTGTATTTAATGAATTTTTAAGTAAAAAGGATACACCAACAGGAATGTACTGAATCACAACAAACATTTGCAAATGGAGCCTTTTCATCTGTCAGCCATATCACATAATGATTTCCACTAATAACCCTTCTTTGAAACCAACCAAATGCAAAACTGCACTGTTGAAAACAGTTTTGATTTTTTTAAAACCAATGATCAAAATAATATTTGCTTTTTAGCAGTACACTCATCCTTTCTTAATTAAAGCTACTTATTCACATTTTATTAATATTATTATGCTAATTTGAGAAAAACTTTAATTTACAAATATATCAACTGCCAAGACCTTCCTGTTCTTTAGGTTTTGCTTCTGTTTTCATCATAACTCTTGGTTCAAAAAACACTGATATTTACTGTAGCACCCCTTATTGCACCTGTCTTCAGGCATGCATGTTTAACTTCCAAGATTGTTTAATATCATTTCTAGTACACAAGTGTAAAGGAGAATGAAAAAAAAATTACTCCAGATCTGATGCAGCACAAAATCTACAATTAAGATGATAGTAATAAAAAAATCACAATATACACATAAATATGTAAGATAGCTTATATACATTGATTGAATGTATGTATATAAAGGAGTTTGTGACAGGAAATTATAAAGTAGTGGTGGTACGGGATGTGGAGGGGTTGGTTAGTGGATGGAGATGTTGATCAACTTTACTGCTTGGAGAAAGTAACTGTTTTGAAGTCTGGTAGTCCTGATGCTGATGTTACATAGCCTCCTCCATGATGGGAGTGGGACAAGCAGTCCTTGACCAGGGTGGATGAGATCCAGCCTTTACAGCTTTTCCACTTTCCTGTGCTATATATACATATTGGTTTATTAGAAGAAATACAGTACTTGAAAGACACACTAATTTCTAGTATGTGTGATCTTCACATGAGAATTTTGAAGTTGACATAGATCTGGATAATGCGCAAGTTTTATGATTTTAAGCATTGCTCACACTTTACCTGGAAAATGCATCCACGGTGAATTTTGTTATTGGGCTTTTTACACAGACATGTATTTCTGGGTTAAATTTCAGTCATCTTTTATGCTCAATAATCTTGTGCACTGAACTTTGTTTAAGTATTTTTAATACAAACAGAGAATTCAAAATGGCTGGACTTCAGAAGTTCATTATTCTTTAAATCAAAAAGAAGACTGCATTAAAAGAATAAAACATAAAAACTTAATACTATATTTAATTCTGTCAAACAGCTAAGTAACTACATTAGATAAGTATAGTATTTATTCACACATACAGTCCAAGTGTGCTTCCTGATTACAGAAAAATATGACTTTTATAAGTAAACATATAAAACTTATCTTCTGAATGCAAATACATTACATCAGTTAAATACATTGCAGCTGTGCATCTTATGCATAAAGAGATAGACCAAATAAAGGAAAATTGAGTCACATTTAAAGCAATAAAATACATGAAAAGACTTTTAGAGAAATCTTTAATAAATAACTTAAATCATAAAATGGTATCTATGATACTGCTCTTCTTCCACCTGGTCCTTTATTTTGCTGTCACACAAACTGAAAGGTTATAGCTAAATTGTATTAAACAGAGGAGATATGCAACCAACATATATCCTAACTTTTTCAGAAGGTCCTTCTGTCAAGAACAGCTGAGATCTCTAACCAGCAGAGCATTTTGTTTCTTGAAGTTCTTCCCCTCACCCTGGCCTACTTGTTTATCTCCAGTAAGAAAGGAGCATTACTCAGCTTAATATCTTGTTTTCTTTTCTTCCACCATGCAACTTTTTTTCATTTGGTCGATATTTAATTGATGTAATTCCATTCCTCATTCCTAGATGCCTTGATCAAAATGTTTACATCTCAGCATTGATAGCAAGGGCCAGGATGCAAGTTGACTAATTGTCTGCTGGTACACAAGCTAACCTGATCCATTCCTGTTACGGATTCAAACATACTGACAAGTATATTGGTGATCAATAATCAGGAAGTTAGATTTTGGTTGATATTTCCACTGAATCAGAAAGAAAAAACATCAGAAACCAACAATAAATATGAGAAAGTCTGCAGTTGTTGGCGGCCCAAAGCAACATGCACAAAATGCTGGAGGAACTCAGCAAGTCAGGCAGCATCTATGGAAATGAATAAACCGGGTGACTTTTTGGGCTGAGAGCCTTCTTCAGGACTGAAAAGGAACAGTAAGACACCGGAATAAAAAGGTGGGGGGGGGGGTGGAGGGAAGGGAAGGAGGATAGCTAGAAAGATAAAGAAGCCAGCTGGATAAAAAAAGATAAAGGGCTGAAGAAGAAGGAATCTGATAGGAGAGGAGAGTGGGCCATAGGAGAAACGGAAGGAGGAGGAAATCCAGGAGGATGTGATGGTTAGGTTTGGAAGAGGAAATTCCAGAATGGAGAATAGAAGAAGAGTGGAGGAGGAAAGTATTTTATTTCAGCAGAAGGAGGAATTGAAATTCATGCCATCGGTTGGAGGCTACCTGGACGGAAACCAACTAATGCTTGTTAATTAATCCACCTCTTCACACACAAGGATTAGTGGTGATTTTCCTCCGGTTTTTATTTAATTGGATGTATTTACTGAGCTACCAAAGGAGGTCACACCCCAGCCATGGCTAGCTGCTCAATATCAGTTCTTACAGTCTCCAGATTCCCATCCTTGCCACAATCAAATCTGGAGGGCCTGCCCTGCCGGCCCAAAGACCCCCAGACTCCAACAGTATTGCCTCAGTAGCAGTAGGTCTCCATTTGTGTGCCAAGGATGCCTTGGGCCTAAAACATGTCAGCCTATGAAGACCCAACCCCAGATTTGCATACACTTAAAACAGAATCCCATTAAAATTTCTGTATATGTCCACATATTTAGAGATGTAAAAATTATAAAAATTCTTTTTTAAAAATTGGATCAATAAAAGCCCAAAAGATTTGCAATTAGAAACATTAATCAAGAGCAATTTTAAAAGAAGAATATGCTTCCCATTTTTGCTTTATGTTCATAGCCAAACAGACCCCATTGGAATTATTGGTTTAGCAGCTTTTGTGCCATGTCTAACTGGGCACAAGATCCCACAAGTAGAATCATGGCACTTTGCAGGATGAACTTATGTGGGGCACAGCAGCAGAGTGGACGGACAGATAGAGCATCAGAGTTTGCAAATTCTGTTCCTCACAATGTCAGTGCACAAATCTCGCATTTGCTTCCAATTAAACTGATAAATGCAGTAGCTCTGTTGGGAATCATTGGCATTTGCCAGCAATATCTGCAGCCTCTGCTCAGTAGATCTGTTCTTTAGTAAAGTAAAGTGAGAGGCTAACATTTACACTGTCAGAATCAGCTTTTATATCATATCCAATATCGTGAAATTTGTTGTTTTACAGTAGCAGAGCAGTTCAATATATAAAAACAAACCATAAATTACAAAAAGATATATATATATATATATAAAGCAAAACAAATTAAATAAGTAGTAGAAATAGGGAGCAAAAACAATGAGGTGGTGTTCATGGGTTGGTTCATAGTTGATTCAGAAATCTGGTAGTAGAGGGGGAGAAGCTTTCTCTAAGACATTGAGTGTGTGTACTGTGCCTTCTTGCTGTTGGTAGCAATGAGAAGTGAGCATTTCATGGATGATAGGGGTGCCACCTTTTTGAGGCAACACCTTTTGAAGATGCCCTCGGTGCTAGGAGGCTAGTGTCCATAACAGAGCTGGCAAAGTTTACAACCCTCTGCAGATTTTTTTGAGCCTGTGCAGTGGCCACTCCATACCAGACAGTGATGCAACCAGTTACATTGCTCTCCACAGTACATGTGTAGAAATTTGCAAGTGACTTTGGTGACATAGTAAACTCGTAATAAAACAAACTTCACCAATAATTACATCTCACAAAATCAGTAATGAGGAAAGACAGCAATTTAAGAACTACATCAATATTCCTCTGACAATCAACTACAGATAAAATAACTAAACATTTGGTTTTAATATGTGAGTTAGACCCTCCATTGATATTGCCTTGTAGATGTCTATGTTATACGCAAGCCAGGGCAGTATGATTTGGAAAGCAAGCTGTTTTAATGTGTAGTGGTGCAGGTTCAACATCATCAAGCAATCATTCCTACTGGACAGGCAACTACAGTAAGTTTTGACCAGGTCCTGTCATTCTTTGCAGAAAGAGCAAAAGGTTAAACAAGGACAGCAGCGAATTGAAAACACAAGAGAGACTGCAGATGCTAGAAATCTGGATCAACACACACAAAATGCTGGAGAAAGACAAAAGGTCAGTCAGGGTCTAAGGAGGAAAGTGAACAGTTGACGTTTCCCGCTAAGACTCTTCATTAGACCTGGAAAGGACGGGAACATCTGCTCCTTTCCTTTCCATTCCTGATGGAGGGTCTTGGCCTGAAATGTCAACTGTTCATTCTCCCCCATAGGCCTTTTCTGTGCTCCTGCTCTGTCCAATGTGTACCATTTCCACATTAGAATTGAGGTCTGTGCCTGCCTTACCCCGTTCCCGCCAACGCCCAATAGCAGGCTGGCAGCTTTTTCTCAAGCAGTGTGCACCAGGTCATGGGGTTGGATACTTTCCTTGACCCCACTGACATGTTGATGGTACCATGTTTCTGCCACAGGCTGCAAACGTTTCATTTTCCTGCACCAACACATAAAATGCTGGTGAACTCATCAGGTAAGCCAGCATCTGTGGAGAGAAATACGCAGTCACTGTTTCAAGCTGAGACCCTTCATAAATGAAGGTAGAATCTAGAATAAGGAGGTGGAGCCAACACCTGTAATTCAAATGGCATATCAGACCTTCACAGCGCGGGCGACGGAGGCTGGACCACCAAATAATTTTCCTCCTGGAAGGCTTTTTTTTATTCAGGCCCCATTCAAATTTAGCTCCCTTCCTACCTATAGCATATGGAAGCCGAAGCAGGATCATTAAGGAGGATCTGTGCTCAAAAAACAAGCAAACCAACAGATTTCTGCACTTCCATCTTACTGCTGGCTGCCACGGCATCAAGTATCTTGGCTTCATCTGGTATGGTTCCCTGACCAGAGCCCCAGCTAATGTCCAACCACTGACCTGCTCCATCTAAGGGTTGATGGCCCATCCATACTGTGTTATGTGTTCCCTTAGAGGGCCTGAACCACTTCTTCCCTGTGTCTCCGCAATAAAATATCATCCATGAAAAGTGCAGCCTGTATATTGGGCAGGATGGGACGTTGGTCCAGGTCCCAGACCACCAAGCGTTGGGCTGTGAACCCGTGTGAAAGTCTGGTAAATGTGCATTGTTTTTCCTCCCAACTGATTCTGAAAACTCATGTCTCAAGGAGTCAAGGAAGATGCATCAGACACGTCAGTCACTCATACCACTCACTTCTGTTCTCAGACATGCTTTCATTATGGTAATATCTGGTTGGCACTGCTGAGGCTAGCACTGGTGCCTCCTTGTTTAACTGCCGGCAGTTAACTGTCTTGCACCAGCTCCCATCCAACTTCCTTACTGGCCGTACTAAGTAGTTACACTCTGACGTGGCTGTTCTTACCACCCGTGTGATTCCAATGCCCTGACGGTTTCCATAATTTCTTTGTATTCCGGCCCCCCATGGATTCTGTAGTGTTTTTGAAAAGCCACCTGTTTGGTGAGGTAATCTGTAGCAGCGCTCATCAGTCCCTTCCCATCATAAAGAATTGGAGCATAGGTTTTCCTGCATTTTTCTGAGCAATCATACTCTTGAGGTAATCATACCCAAAATCGTGTTGGGCAGCTGGAACACCAGTACCTGGGCTCACATTATTCACCACTGACACCACCTACACTTCTGTCACTGGTGTCATTTCTCCTCCAAATCCCCCTGCCCATCTCACATTTCCATCATAGGCTTTGGGCCCCCTGGTACTCAGCAGGATTCAGCACCAGTGCCCAGTAATGCCATCCACATCTATCGGTGTCCCTTCCACCCCAATAACTTAGAAACTGGGAAAACAGTCATGAGTTCCCCATCAGGGCTCTGGGTATTGTGTACCCAATCAGGGCACCCAGGCCAACTTCCTTGAGAGTAGTCCAACTGGACTTCCATTTGCTGTTAACTTATACAATACTATGCAAAAATGCAAAAGCACACACACACACACACACACACACACATATATACATATAAGGGTTGATATATATAGTGATTGATAAGTTCATGGCCTAAGGTAGAAGGAGTCAATTTTAGAAAACCTAGCATATTTATTTTTCCTACATTTACACATTTAGTCCAGCGGTTGTGGAGCATACGGATCCCTTCTTTGTAGAAGTGGGTGTCTTGGACCTCCAGAAGTGGTCCACAGCAGGGGTGATTGATATGTTTGTGACCTATGGCAGAAGGAGATGAGTTATCAACTTCAAACTTTCTGCATTTTCACTCAGAGTTGAACTGCATGTACATGTAATGAGAGCTGTATAACTCATCTCCTTCTACCTTAGGCCACAAACTTATCAATCACCCCTGCTGTGGACCGCCTGGATGTCCAAGATGCTCTCGTTACATGCACGTGTAGTTCAACTCTTTGAGTGATAATGCAGAAAGTTTGAAGTTAATAACTCATTTCCTTCTACTTTAGGCCACAAACTTATCAATCACCCCTGCTGTGGAGGTTCAAGATCCGTATGCTCCATGACCGCTGGACTAAGTGTGTACATGTAGGAGGGGACTATGTTGAAAAATAAATGTGCTAGGTTTTCTAAAATTGACTCCCTCTGCCTTAGGCCACAAACTTATCAATCACTCCTCATAGCTAGGGTGCCTAAAACTTTTGCACAGTTCTGTAATAATTTTATGTATTGTACTATTCTTCTGCCACAAAAAAGCAAATTTCATGACAAAGATGAGTAATGATCAACCTGATTCTGATATGGGTCTCTATTGTGGGCTGAGAGTAGGAAAGGAGCAGGGAAAGGGGAATCATGGTTGGGAAAAGGGGAAGGGAGAGGGAGGAAGTGGGTAGAACCAGAGAGACATCTGCAATGATCAATAAAACAATTGCTTGGAATCAAATAAACTTGCCTGGTGTCTCAGGGCTGGGCATATCCCCATCCCGGCACTCTTTCTCTGCCACCTGTCCCACACCCCTTCCATAGCACTCCTCCCTCACCATTCCTAACACCCCTTGCTCCTGTCAGATTTACAAACTTACTCTGCTCAATGATGACAAATATAGCTCTATGCTAAACTCATAGGCACCCGAGCCAACTATAGTAGCTGCTGCTTGCTCCAGTTTCTGAACAATCTTTTCTCACCACATGGCATGCACTGCAGCAATAGTAATGTCATTTACCTTCTTTCGTGGCACCCCTGCCTTTATCAGGCCTATTGTGACTCAGTGTCTGGGCACGTGGCCAAGTGGTTAAGGCATTGGACTAGTGACCTGAAGGTCGTGAGTTTGAGCCCCAGCCGAGGGAACATATTATGTCCTTGAGCAAGGCACTTAATCACACATTGCTGTGCGATGACACTGGTGCCAAGCTGTATGGGTCCTAATGCCAACAACAAACAACAGAAATTCTGCAGATGCTGGAAAATCAAGCAACACACATAAAAGTTGCTGGTGAACGCAGCAGGCCAGGCAGCATCTCTAGGAAGAGGTGCATCGGTGGCGTGGAGACGGGAGACTTGCAGCATGGGCAACTGCTGGTCTTCCATACAACCTTGCCCAGGCCTGCACCCTGGAGAGTGAAGACTTTCCAGGCGCAGATCCATGGTCTCGCAAGACTAACGGATGCCTTTATGTGAGTCAGTCCTTTTCTATTTTGTAACTCAAGAAGTTAATCGAAAGAAAAACACAGGAGCCCAGAATAACTTGTCTACTTAGTTATACTTTTCGTGAGGCGAGCATATATGACATGGTAGGGTAATGACGTTTGTCATTCACATACTTTTTACATAGTGCTCTTCTGGCAGAGGCTGTCACTGTGGCTCAGAAGAGAAGAGAATTGAAGAGGACTGCAGTGGTGATAAGAGATTCCATAGTCAAAGAGACACCCAAATGGTATGTTGCCTCCTTCGTGCCAGGGTCAGGGATGTCTCAGATCAGGTCTGTGGCATTCTTAAGGGTGAGGGTGGGCCACCAGAGGTTTTGGTACATATTGGCACCAATGACATAGGAATGAAAGGTGCGGAGGATCATTAGAGAAATTTTAGGAAGCTAGGTAAAAAGCTGAGAAAAAATCCTCCAAGGTAGTAATCTCTGGATTGTCACCAGTGAGGTAAAGAATGGGATGATTTAGCAGATTAATATGTGGCTGAGGAACTGGTGCAAGGGTCAGGGGTTCAGGTTTCTGGAACATTACAATCTCTTTTAGGGAAGGTATGACCTGACCAAAAGGTATGGGTTACACCTGAACTGAAGGGGGACTAATATCCTTGAGGTCACATTTATTAGAGCTGTTTGGAAGGGTTTACATTAATTTGACAGGGGATGGGAACCAGAATGATAGGGCTGAGGATGGGGTAGTTGGTTTACAAATGTAGGCAGTGAGTAGTGACACTGCTATCATGGAGAAGCTGATAATAAAGCAAAATTGTAGTCAGTTGGATGAACTGCAATGTAAAAGGTGGACAAAATCAAAAAGAGTGGACATAGGACTGAAGGTGTTTACATTTGAATGCACGCAGTATGCAGAATAAGGTAGGTGAACTTGTAGCACAGTTACAAATTGTCATGTATAAGGCTGTGGGCATCACCGAATTGTGGCTGAAAGATTATTATTAGCTGGAAGCGTAATGTCCAAGGATACACGTTGTAGCAAAACGATAGGCAGGTAGGCAGAGGGATGACATAGCTCAGTTGGTAAAAAATGAAATCAAATCATTGGAAAGAGGTGACATAGAGTCACCTATGTTGAATTGTTGTGGGTAGAACTAAGGAACTTCAAGAGTAAAAAGATCCCAATGGGAGTTCTATGCAGACCCCCAAACTGTAGTAAAGATCTCTCAAATTGCAATGAGAGATAGAAAATGCATGCCAAAAGGGTAATATTCCAATCATCATGGGGGATTTCATTATGCAAGTAGATTGGGGAAATCAGGTTGGTGCTGGATTGCAAGACAGGGAATTCCTAGAATGCCCAAAAGATGGCTTTTTAGAGCAGCTCATGGTTGAGCCCACTAGGGGATCAGCTATTCTTGAGTGGGTATTGTGCAATGAACTGGAATTAATTAGAGAGCTTAAGATAAAGGAACCCTTAGGGGACAGTGATCATAATATAATAGTATTCACCCTGCAAATTGTGAAGGAAAGGCTAAAGTCAGATGTATCAGTACTTGAGTGGAGTAAAGGGAATTACAGAGGCAATACAGGGGAGCTGGCCAAATTTGATTGGAAGGGAATATGAGCAGGGATGATGGCAGAGCAGCAATGGTTGATGTTTCTGGGAGCAATTGGAAGACGCAGGATAGATACATCCCAATGAATAAGTATTTTAAAGATAGTATGATGCAGTTGTGGCTGGCAAGAGAAGGCAAAGCCAACATAAAAGCCAAAGAAAGGGCACATAATAAAGCAAATATTAGTGGGAAGTTAGAGGATTGGGAAGCATTTAAAACCCAACAGAAGGCAACTAAAAAAGTCATAAAGAAAGAAAAGATGGAATACGAAGGTAATCTGGTCAATAATATTAAAGAGCATACCAAAAGCTTCGTCAGATACATGAAGTGTAAAAGAGAGGGAAGAGTGGATATCGAACTGCTGGAAAATTATGCCAGAAAGAGAATAATTGAGGACAAAGAAATGGCAGACCAACTGAATAAGTATATTGCATCCGTCTTCACCGTGGAATATCCAAGTATTCCTGAAGTTCGAGAGTGTCAGGGTGCAGAAGTTTGTGAAGTTGCCATTATTAGGGAGAAGGTTCTTGGGAACCTGAAAAGTCTGCAGGTAGATAGTCACCAGAACCAGATGGAATACATCCCAAGTTTCTGAAGGAGATGGCTGAAGAGATTGTGGGGGCAATCGTAATGATCTTTCAAGAATCAATTGACACTGGTATGGCTCCAGAGGAATGGAAAATAGCAAATGTCACTCCACTCTACACAAGGGAAAGAGTCAGAGGAAAATAAGTTATAGGCTTGTTAGTCCGACCTCAGTGGTTTGGAAGATGTTGGAGATAATTACTAAGGATGTAGTTTCGGGTACTTGGAGGTACATGATAAAATAGGCCATTTTCAGCATGGTATCCTTAAACGAAAGTTTTGCAGACATATCTGTTGGAAATCTTTGAAAAAATACCAAGCAGGATAGACTAAGGAGAATTGGTGGATGTTGCGTAGTTGGCTTTTCAGAAGGCCTTTGACAGGATGCCACACATGAGACTGCTGAACAAGTTAAGAGCCCATGGTAATACAAAAAGATACTAGCATGGATAAAGCATTGGCTGATAGACAGGAGGAAAAGAGTGAGGATAAAGGGATCCTTTTTTGGTTGGCTGCCGGTGACTAATGATGTTCCATAGGGGTCTGTGTTGGAACCGCTTCTTTTTGTGTTGTATGTCAGTGACTTAGATCACAGAATTGACGGCTTTTTGGCCCAGTTTGCAGATGATATGAAGATAGGTGGAGGGGCAGGTATTTTGGAGGAAGCAGAGAGGCTGCAAAAGGGCTTAGATTAGGAGAATGGGCAAAAAAGTGGCAGATGGAATACAGTTTTGGGGAGTAAACGGTCATGCACTTTGGTAGGAGAAATAAAAGGGTAGACTATTTTCTAAATGGAGTAAATATATTTAAGAAAAAGTTGGAAAGATTTTTGCATAGTAGGGGAATTAAGGGCTACAGGGAAAAGGCAAGTGGGTGGGGATGAATCCATGGAGAGATCAACCATGATGCTATTGAATGGCAGAGCAGGTTCCATGGGCCAGATAGCCTATTCCTGCTCCTATTTATTATGTCCTTAGAGACAAAATTATAAAAATCTGAGATGCAAAGGGGCCTGGGAGTCCTTGTGCAGGATTCCCCAAACATTTATTTTCAGGTTAAGTTGGTGGTGAGGAAGGCAAATACAATGTTTGCATTCATTTTGAGTGAACTAGAGTATAAAAGCAGGGATGTCATGTTGAGACTTCATAAAGCACTGCTGAGGCCTCACGTAGTACAGTCAGCAGATTTGGGTCTCTTATCTAAGAAAGGATGTGCTGACATTGGAAAAGGTTCAAAGGAGGTTCACAAAATGATTCCATGATTGAAAGATGTGGGACCCATAGTAATGTGGAGCATATTAATGGACACTGGATACCCCCCTAATTTTCTTATATTATGTTCATATTATTTTTATTGCTTTGGTTTGTTATTTTGTCCATTCACAATTTGATTAATGTTCATTTGCACTAGGTTAATTGATGGTTACAAGGGGTAAAGCTTATACAGGCACTTGGGGCAGCTGAGGGGTCCTGGGGGGCACGGGAGTGCGCACGTGATGGAGTAGATGGAGACAGCCCTGCAGCATGCATGGTAAGCCGATGCGCTTGTGTTCCTGTATTTCTAGAAAGGAAAATAAAGGCGTTATTTTAAACTTCTGCACGCCTGGAAGTCCCTTATGTGTCCAAGTGCGCAACAAATATTTGGTGCCGAAACCTGGGACAATTAACGTCACGCTCAGTGTGGCAACAACGAGGACACGGATCGCCTTGGATTGACAGCAGCTTCGGGGCGCGGCTACTTCACACAAAATGGAACTGGAGGAGTTGGCAGAAACCTTGTCTCAGAGACTATGGCTTTTGCAACTGGATCAGCTCAAAGAGGTGTGTGTGAAAGCTAAGATCCCATGTGAAAATGTTACCACAAGGCGAACGTTAATTAGACTAATTACTGAATCGATGGACAATGCAATTAATGATGAAGAGGAGGATGTTGTGAAGTGTTATCTAAGGACAATGATGGAATCAGTTGAGCAAATGAGAAGAAATACTGGAAACACTGGTAATGGGGAAAAAACAGACAACACAGCATAAACCAGCCAGAGAACAGCTGAAGAAAGGAGCTTGGCAGAAAAATACTTAGAGCTCCAGCTAAACAGTGAAGCTCTGCAGGATGAAGTTAGGAGGCTGAATGAAAGAGTGAACAGTGCATCTTCAAGTCAAGCTTCAGCTCCACAAAATGTGCTGCCTACAGCTGCAAACCGGCCCCCAAAAGCGACAATAAGGAGAGAATTGAAGACCTGGGGTCAGATCAGGGAAAAGGGACAGAAGGACAAACTCTCATACACAAACCTGATACATCAGATTGACAGAGGCCTGAGTAGGGGACACAGTGAGGCTGAGGTCATGGAAGCAGTGATCAAGTCAATTAGTCCAGGTTTGAGTATTCATTATATGCTTGAGATAAAAAGTGACCTTCCCCTTCCTCAACTGAAGACAATATTAAACGGACATTTCAACAAGGACAGGTCTACAGATTTATACCACAGACTGGTAAACATAACACAAGACAGTCGTGAGTCTCCCAGAAATTTCCTCTTTAGAGCAATTGAGTTAAAAGAGAGGCTGCTACTTGCTTCAAAAGTTGTAGGGTCAGATGAACAGTACAGCCCCGAGCTCATCCAGAAGAGATTCTTGAGGTCAATTAGTACTGGGCTGTCAAGTGACCATATCAAGTTTCAGCTTAAGCCTCATCTCAATGCTCAGAGAGTGACAGATGAAATACTCATCCACAGGATGAATGAAGCAGTCAGTGTTGAATCGGAAAGACAGTCCAAGCAAAGAAAGAACACAAGCAGCAGAGTCCCAAAAGTAAGTGAATTACAGACAGAAATGCAGAGCAGTCAGCAGAGTCAGGGTGCAGCCTAATCCAGGGTGGGGTTTCTAGAGCAGTCAGCTGAAGTTGTGAAGCCTAAGAGCCGTAAAGCACCTGCTGTAGCTAGTTCGGGAGACACAGAGCTTTATGAAGCAGTCAGGCTGCTGAGAGAAGAAATGGCTGAAATAAGGAAAAGCACATCTAACTCTCAAGGACCCACCCACCAAGTAAGAATGAGTGTTAGGAGAAGATGTAAAGCATGTCAGGAGCAGGGAACAGGTGAGCAGTGTGAACACTCTTTCAAGTGTGGGCAGACTGGGCATCTCTCAAGGGGCTGTAGAGGACAAAGAAGGCTGGCAGGGAAATCTGCCGGCAATGTGACAATCCGGCCTGTCACAATCCCAGAATCATCAGCTCCAAGCCAAGCTGGACCGGATGACATGGTGCATGAGTTTCTTTGTGAGAGAATCAGGCAGCTGGAGGCGGAGTTAGAGAAAATTGGGAAGGCTGAACAACAGATGGTGGGTGCTACCTATGGCAGTCATCTCTCTTTATGTCACCAAGCCAAGCTGACAGCTCTCATTGGGAAGAAATGCATGGTGGATTGTTTCTTTGAGGGAGCAGCAACACAAACATTATGGGATACCGGCTCACAGATCACTATTATTAATGAAAAGTGGAGAGAGTCCTGTTTTCCACATACGGAACACGGGCGAGCTCCTGGGTGAGAACGAGAAACTTGTGGGCAAAGCAGCAAACCAGACACCCATACCCTTTGCAGGATGGGTTGAGCTGAAGTTCAAGTTGGGATCAAATAGTGGCCCAACGCCAGAGCTGCTTGTGCTGGTGCTTGTCTCTAATGAGCCGGAGTAGCAGAGCCACCGATCATCGGCTACAATGTCATCGAGCAACTGGTAATGAATGGAATAGAGCAGCATCCAGAAGTTACACCTGCTGTGGTAAGAGATGCTTTTTCCATTGACTGCAAAAAGACAAATGAGTTGATCCACATAGTGCAGAGCGGTAACCAGAATGACAAGGAGGGCGAGGTGAGAGTTGGAAAACTAAAGACAGTGATTCCGGCAGGCCAGACCAGGGAGGTTAAGCATAGTGTGAGGACAGGGCCCCTTTCCGCAAAACAGGAAGTTCTTTTTGAACCAGATGGGGTCCAAAGTGGCCAGAGGGGTTGAACATTACTGACACCGTCATCTGCCTGCAGAAGGGAATTTGGTCTAGGGTGGCTATCCCCGTCACTAATGACAGCAACCACAGCATTACTCTCACTCCTTGCACAGTGCTGGGGCAGCTACAGCAAATCAAGGCTATTTACCAAGTAGATGTAAGGCCAGTCAATGCCAGTGTAAACACAGCAAAAACAGCCAGCGCTCCTGAGAATCACAAAGAGAAACACAGACAGCTGGGCACATGCAAACATGAGTCATGGGACCCTCCAGTGTCTGTTGATCACCTGACTCCAGACCAGCAGGAACAGGTGAGGCAGATGCTGCGAGAAGAGTGCACTGCATTTTCAAAAGACGAGAGTGATGTGGAATGCATTCCGTCTCCGCAGTTAAAAATCAGACTGAGCGGCACAACTCCTGTAAGGCGCACCTACACTTCTGTAACCAAACCACTCCACAAGGAGGGGAAGGAGTATGTGGAGGACCTACTGTATAGAAGATGGATTCAAAAATCCCGGTCCCCATACTCATCACCAATAGTCTGCGTCCGGGAGAAGGATGGGAGTTTACGTCTGTGCGTGGATTACCGTGAGCTGAACCGAAAATCCATCCCTGACCATCACCCCATCCCTCGAGTGCAGGATATGTTGAACAGCCTGAGTGGGAGTGTATGGTTCTCAGTACTGGATCAGGACAAGGCGTACCATCAGGGTTTCCTTGAGGAGAGTAGCAGGCCACTTACAGCCTTTCTAACACCTTGGGGCTTATACGAGTGGGTAAGGATCCCCTTCAGCCTGTCCTCGGCCCCAGCAGAGTTCCAGCGCAGTATGGGGGAGTGCCTCATGGGTTTGAGAGATGAAACATGTCAGCCATATTTGGATGACAATCTTGTCCACAGCCAGTCTTTTGAAGATCATCTGCGGGATATGAGAGAGGTGTTACGTCGCTATCAAGCACATGGTGTAAAACTGACAGCTAAAAAGTGTGAAGTGTTTAAAGACAAAGTGAAATTCCTGGGAAAGGTTGTATCCAAAGATAGCTACTGCATGGATCCTGCTGAGATAGCACCGGTACAAGCACTCAAAGACCGCAAACCTGAGACTGTGGGAGACCTGAGGAAAATGCTATGGTTCCTATCGTACTACCGCCTGTATACCCCAAACTTCTCACGCATTGCCAAGCCGCTGTACAGTCTTTTATCCACCGAGAAGACCCCAGGATCTAAGGTCCAAGGATCAAGTGCAAGTAGGAGAAGGGGGAAACGCAAAGAGTCAGACCAGCTACCCTCAAGCCAACCGATCACCTGGACCGAGAAACACCAGGAAGTGCTCTGCCAGCTCTTAGAGTACCTGCTGCGCCCACCACTCCTAGGTTACCCCGACTTTGAGAAGCCGTTTGTGTTGCAATGTGATGCCTCTCAGGAGGGGCTGGGTGCAGTACTGTACCAGAGACAACAAGGCAAGCTGGTCGTCATAGGTTATGGGTCGAGAACACTAACTGCACTAGAAGAGAATTACCACCTCCAGTCTGGAAAGTTAGAGTTTTTGGCAACGAAGTGGGCCATTTGTGAAAGATCTTGTGAGTATCTATATTATGCGCCCTCATTCACTGTCTACACTGATAATAATCCCTTAACCTATGTTTTGACCACAGCGAAGCCGAACGCCACAGCACACCGGTGGATTGCAGAGTTAGCTGACTTTAATTTCTCAATCAAGTACCGGCCTGGGAAAGTTAATGGAGACGCGGATGGCTTGTCACGGATGCCACTTGATATGGAACAGTACATCCGCATATGTTCATAGGAAATGGAGCCAGAGACAATAACAACTGTCACACAGACACTCCCACTCAAATCGCATGAACCAGAGCCCTGGTTGTGTCCAGCCACCATCACTGCAGCATGTACTGATATAGAGCATGAAAGACTAACTTCCACCGTGGCAGAAATCTCTACCGAGAACCTAAAGGAAGCACAAAAGGATGACCCAGTCATTGGCAAGGTGCGAGAGTATGTCATGACGGGACAGTGGCCTCATCGATGGGGAAGAGACTGGCGTGATGACACCTCTGTTCTAGTGAGGGAGAGAAACAAGTTGTATCTCACCAAAGACGGCAACCTGTACAGAAAGTCAGCAGCTCGAGATCAACTAGTGTTACATAAAACATTCCATCAGCTGATATACAAGGAGCTGCATGAGGAGATGGGACACCGCGGAGTGGAGCGGACACTTAGCCTGATCCGTGACCGATTCTACTGGCCTCATATGCAAAGACATGTGAACCATTATGTGACCAAGGTGTGTAGCTGCCTGAAGCAGAAGTGCCCGAACAAGCCAACTAGAGCATCACTGGTTAATGTAGTAACCACATATCCTTTTGAGATGGTTTCAATAGATTACCTGTATCTGGAAAGCTGTAAAGGCGGATATGAGGATATACCGGTTGTCATCAATCACTTTACGCGCTTTGCCTAGGCATACACATGTACCAACAAGTCAGCAAAAACTGCCGCTGAAAAGATCTTTGGAGACTTTGCGCTCAAATTTGGATTTCCGGCCAAGTTGCATCATGATCAGGGCAAGGGGTTTGAGAATAAGCTGTTTTCCAAGCTGGAAGAATACTCTGGCATCCAAGGCTCACGCACAACACCTTACCACCCGGCTGGAAATGGTCAGGTTGAGAGATTTAATCAAACACTCCTTTCCATGCTGAGAAACTTGACAGAGGAAGCCAAGTCAGATTGGAAGAGCTCCTTAGCCAAGGTCGTACATGCGTATAACTGTATGCATATGAAGCGACAGAATATGCCCCATACTACCTCCTCTATGGTAGAAGCCCCCGGCTACCTGTGCACATTATGTTTGGCCTGACACCAAGTGACCAGAGCACTTCTCACAGCAAATATGCCAGTAAGTGGAGATGGTGGATGCAAGAGGCGTACAGGCTGGCATCACAGACAGCTCAGAGGGAGCAAAGAAGCAGTATGACCGGAAGACTTATGGAGTGGAATAACAGACAGGGTGTAGAGTATTAGTGCGGAACTTCAGGGAGAGGAGGACCTGGGAAGTTCAGGTCTTATTGGGAGGAGCAAGTCCACATCGTAACCAAGAGGAAGCACAAGGACAGTCCTGTCTACGTCGTACGACCTGAGAGAGGCCCAGGAAAGACTAGAGTCCTACACAGGAACCTACTACTGCCCTGTGACTTTCTGCCCATGGAAGAAGATGAGCAGGGGAAAAAGAAAATGCAGAAGAAAAAGCCAAACACAGATAAGAAGAGTGAAAGGCAGGAAAGGCAGAAGGAGAGAGATCTGCACAGTAGTTCAGAGGATGAGAGTAACTGGAGATTCATCACCACACCACCAGTAGAGTCAATTGACCCGTTCAGAAGCCAGCTGAGAGTGGAAGCAGAGGAGTTCCAACCACAAGCAGCTGACAGGGAACTGGAGCAAGGCGGTGAGGAAGATGAGTGTCCAGATGAGGGTGAGGAAAGTAGGATGGAACCAAAGATGGAGAATGGGGAAACTGCAGGGGCCGAGCGAGAGGTGTTATTTGATGAAGCAGACGAGATGAGCTCTGAGCAGGTGTCGTCATCTGTTGAAGCAGACGAAAAGGATCTTGAGCAGTGGTCAACTCCCATAAGAAAGTATCCTTTCCGACAAAGAAACCCACCCAAGACACTCACGTACAACACATTGGGTCAATCATCAGTTGAACACAGACCACTGATATGTAGAAGGACACTGGAACATGTGTGAGGCATACAGTAGGACATATGGGTCTGTGTAATGGGTTACGGGGTAGATATAGGGTCAAAACCTTCAGTCCGAGATACATAGACCACACAAGTAGCGGAGTAGCACTTAAAATATCATTTGGCCAGTGATGCCTGTTGCTGACACATGACATAAAGAGGGAGATGCATGTCATGTCAAAGACTGTTGCTGTACAGAGAGTATCCTGAAAGACTGACTCCTTTATAACCTACCACTATAACTCACCAGTTGATGACATGAGTACCCTGGGAAATCTAGAATGTCAGGACGACATTCATTTTGAAGGGGAGAGTGTGGGACCCATAGTAATGTGGAGCATATTAATAGACACTGGATACCCCCCTAATTTTCTTAAATTATGTTCATATTATTTTTATTGCTTTGGTTTGTTATTTTGTCCATTCACAATTTGATTAATGTTCAGTTGCACTAGGTTAATTGATGGTTACAAGGGGTAAAGCTTATACAGGCACTTGGGGCAGCTGAGGGGTCCTGGGGGGCACGGGAGTGCGCATGTGATGGAGTAGATGGAGACGGCCCTGCAGCATGCATGGTAAGCCGATGCGCTTGTGTTCCTGTATTTCCAGAAACGATAATAAAGACGTTATTTTAAACTTCTGCACACCTGGAAGTCACTTATAGAAACATAGAAAATAGGTGCAGGAGTAGGCCATTCGGCCCTTCGAGCCTGCACCGCTATTCATTATGATCATGGCTGATGATCCAACTCAGAACCCCGCCCCAGCCTTCCCTCCATACCCCCTGATCCCCATAGCCACAAGGGCCATATCTAACTCCCTCTTAAATATAGCCAATGTACTGGCCTCAACTGCTTCCTGTGGCAGAGAATTCCACAGATTCACCACTCTCTGTGTGAAGAAGTTTTTCCTAATCTCGGTCCTAAAAGGCTTCCCCTCTATCCTCAAACTGTGGCCCCTCGTTCTGGACTTCCCCAACATTGGGAACAATCTTCCTGCATCTAGCCTGTCCAATCCCTTTAGGATCTTATACGTTTCAATCAGATCCCCCCTCAATCTTCTAAATTCCAACGAGTGCAAGCCCAGTTCATCCAGTCTTTCTTCATATGAAAGTCCTGCCATCCCAGGAATCAATCTGGTGAACCTTCTTTGTACTCCCTCTATGGCAAGGATGTCTTTCCTCAGATTAGGGGACCAAAACTGCACACAATGCTCCAGGTGTAGTCTCACCAAGGCCTTGTACAACTGCAGTAGTACCTCCCTGCTCCTGTACTCGAATCCTCTCGCTATAAATGCCAGCATACCATTCGCCTTTTTCACCACCTGCTGTACCTGCATGCCCACTTTCAATGACTGGTGTATAATGACACCCAGGTCTCGTTGCACCTCCCCTTTTCCTAATCGGCCACCATTCAGATAATAATCTGTTTACCTATTTTTGCCACCAAAGTGGATAACTTCACATTTATCCACATTAAATTGCATCTGCCATGAACTTGCCCACTCACCCAACCTATCCAAGTCACCCTGCATCCTCTTAGCATCCTCCTCACAGCTAACACTGCCACCCAGCTTCGTGTCATCCGCAAACTTGGAGATGCTGCATTTAATTCCCTCATCCAAGTCATTACTATATATTGTAAACAACTGAGGACCCAGCACTGAGCCTTGCGGTACCCCACTAGTCACCGCCTGCCATTCTGAAAAGGTTCCGTTTATTCCCACTCTTTGCTTCCTGTCTGCTAACCAATTCTCCACCCACACCAATACCTTACCCCCAATACCATGTGCTTTAAGTTTGCACACTAATCTCCTGTGTGGGACCTTGTCAAAAGCCTTTTGAAAATCCAAATATACCACATCCACTGGTTCTCCCCTATCCACTCTACTAGTTACATCCTCAAAAAATTCTATGAGATTCGTCAGACATGATTTTCCTTTCACAAATCCATGCTGACTTTGTCCGATCATTTCACCGCTTTCCAAATGTGCTGTTATCACATCCTTGATAACTGACTCCAGCAGTTTCCCCACCACCGACGTTAGGCTAACCGGTCTATAATTCCCCGGTTTCTCTCTCCCTCCTTTTTTAAAAAGTGGAGTTACATTAGCCACCCTCCAATCCTCAGGAACTAGTCCAGAATCTAACGAGTTTTGAAAAATTATCACTAATGCATCCACTATTTCTTGGGCTACTTCCTTAAGCACTCTAGGATGCAGACCATCTGGCCCTGGGGATTTATCTGCCTTCAATCCCTTCAATTTACCTAACACCACTTCCCTACTAACATGTATTTCGCTCAGTTCCTCCATCTCACTGGACCCTCTGTCCCCTACTATTTCCGGAAGATTATTTATGTCCTCCTTAGTGAAGACAGAACCAAAGTAATTATTCAATTGGTCTGCTATGTCCTTGCTCCCCATAATCAATTCACCTGTTTCTGTGTGCAGGGAACCTACATTTGTCTTTACCAGTCTTTTCCTTTTTACATATCTATAAAAGCTTTTACAGTCCATTTTTATGTTCCCTGCCAGTTTTCTGTCATAATCTTTTTTCCCCTTCCTAATTAAGCCCTTTGCCCTCCTCTGCTGAACTCTGAATTTCTCCCAGTCCTCAGGTGAGCCACTTTTTCTGGCTAATTTGTATGCTTCTTCCTTGGAATTGATACTATCCCTAATTTCTGTTGTCAGCCACGGGTGCACTACCTTCCTTGATTTATTCTTTTGCCAAACTGGGATGAACAATTGTTGTAGTTCATCCATGCAACCTTTAAATGCTTGCTATTGCATATCCACCGTCAATCCTTTAAGTGTCATTTGCCGGTCTATCTTGGCTAATTCACGTCTCATACCTTCAAAGTTACCCCTCTTTAAGTTCAGAACCTTTGTTTCTGAATTAACTATGTCACTCTCCATCTTAATGAAGAATTCCACCATATTATGGTCACTCTTACCCAAGGGGCCTCTCCGGACAAGATTGCTAATTAACCCTTCCTCATTTCTCAAAACCCAAGTGTGCAACAAAGACTCATCGTATGAAAAGTTTTTGATGGCTTTCGGCATGTACTCAATGGGTTTCAGAAGAATGATGAGTCACCTCACTGAAACCTATCAAATGTTGAAAGGCCTTGATAAAGTGGATTTGGAGAGGATGTTTCCTCTGGTGGGGGAGTCTAAGACCAAAGGACACAACATCAGAATAGAGGGATGTTCATTTAGAACCAAGATAAGAGAGGTATTTCTTTAGCCAGAGAGAAATGAACTTATGGGATACGTTGCCATAGGTGACAGTGGAGGCCAACTCATTGGGTATTTTAAAAGCAGAGGTTGATAGATTCTTAATTAGTCTGGGCATGAAGGGATACAGGGAGATGGCAGGAGACTGGAGCTGAGAGGGAAAATGGATCAGCCAAAATGAAATGGTGGAACAGACTCAATGGGAAAATGGCCAAATTCTGCTCCTATATCTTATGGCTTTTTATAGGCATCTGTTAGTCTAATGAGACCATGGATTTGTGCCTTGGAAGTTTTCCAGGGCACAGGCCTGGGCAAGGTTGAATGGAAGACCAGCAGTTGCCCATGCTGCAAGTCTCCCCTCTCCACGCCACCAATGTTGTCCAAGGGAAGGGCATTAGGACCCATGTAGCTTGGCACCGGTGTCATCGCAGAGCAATGTGTGGTTAAGTGCCTTGCTCAAGGAACACACACACTGCCTCAGCCAAGGCTCGAACTAGTGACCTTTGAATCACTAGGCGAACGCCTTAACCACTTGGTCACGCGCCAACGCCTTATGGCTTTATGGTCATATTTAACACGTAATGAACTATATAAACAAAAGAAGTTCTTAATCAAGCAATATATTTTCAATATTACTCAAATATTACTGAAATATTGAATACACTACACTCCTTCCTGCTTAGCTATAAACTCCAACTCAATATAGAATGCATCTCAACTCAAATATTTAATAAATTGCTCTCTAGTCAGTGGTATATGGGATGTCCAGAAAGGGGTAATTCCTCTGGTGAAGAGGGTTATTGTGTCCATTCTGGTGTGGTTCACTCACCTTTGCAGGGGATATAGCATAAAAATGGTGGATGAATCTCCAGTCAACCTGTAGTTATCTCAGCCAGTCATGGCTCTATAATGCTCGCCCTCCTGTTTTTAATTACATGCCAGTCCAATGTGACTTGTTGGTTGCTGTATTTCACTGTTACAAATGACATTCCCACAGGAGTAAATTTTTCTCCAGTATAAGTTATTAGTGGTATATCTGCAGGGTTTATTTCAGTATCTTTCAAATGCTTTTCAAACTCATTTTGCGGAATGACTGAAACAGCTGAGCTAGAGTCCAATTCTGTATTAATAAATTTGCCATTCACTTCTGGTGTAAGCCATATTGCTGGTCTCTCATTAATTTTCACTTTGCAAATCGCAACGCTATTCAGACTTATGTCACTGTCCTCATTATCTGATGCTTCATCAACAGCATAGATTAGTGTTCTTTTTGAAACTGCATCTCAACTTTTTAATCTTTTTCTCTTCCCTGTGCAGTACATTTATCTTTGTCTGCCCAACATGCTCTTTGTATATGTCCTACTTTTTTGCATGTTCTACAAGTTTTTCCTTTAAACCTGCTTTGGTCTGGTGTATGTGAGCCCCTGCCACAATGGTAACACAATTTGTTTGGCCAGGCAGGTTTCTGTTTAAACATTGCAATTTTGTTTGTGCTCATTTTAATTCCTGACTGCAACTCAATTGCATCCATTGATACAGTGACTTCAAAGGCTCTTTTAAATGTGAATTATGCCTGTTAGGAGCTGTTCTTGAATACTTTCTTGTAAGATTCCACAAGCTAAATGAGCTCTCAGTGCATTATTAAGCACATCATTGAAATGACAATAATTAGACAATTTCTTCAATCCAGTCATATAATTTGAAATGGACTCCCCTTCTTTTTGATTCCTCTTATGAAACCTAAAGCATTTTGAAATCAACAGTGGTTTTGGTTCTAAACATTCCTGCATTATATTCACGATAAGAGCAAAGCTGATTTTGGCTAATTTGGTTGTAACTGTCAAACATCTGAGCAAACTACTTTTCACCGATTGCACTCAGCAATTATCACTCATTTCTCATTGGCTATTTCATTTATTTTAAAACACTGCTCAATTAATTCAGTACATATCATCCAGTTATCTATTGTGCAATTCAATATGCCTATTCTTCTGTTTTTTATTTATTATCACTCGATATTTATTGTTTATGAACACATGCAATTCGTCCATTTACTGCCTTTTTTTAAAACTTGACCATCTCTCTCCCCTTCCAAAGGAAAATAGGCCATGCTTCAACAGGTAGCTTCTCGCCTTGGACTTGTTTGAAAACTTTCTCATCACAACTGTTATGTTTTGTAACTTTAGAAATTAATCAAAAGAAAAACACAGGAGCCTGGGATAAATTGTCTGCTGAGTTTTTCTTTTGGTGAGGTATGCATATACGACATAGTGACGTAATGATATATGCCATTTATATACTTCTTACATATAACCCATAAGAAATTATGTAAACAAACAAATAATGGCTTGATCAAATTATATATTTACAATATTACTCACATATTACTGAAATATCACATATACTGCAAGTCCCAGGGGTGGTCTGGTAGTTCTCCAAACAACTTTAAACCTGTCACCGCCCCCTTGCTTACCTGGGGGTGTTTCCCTAATAGGTTGTATCTTGCTCCTCCCCTCCAGCATATTTGCAAAGACTCTCATGGAAAATGTTATTTTCCTTAGAGAAATTCCTAGAAAAGGGAAGCCAGTGCTAGCACCATCCCTCTTAAAGAACTGGCAGTCAGTTGTACCAGCCTTGTTTGAATCATTGGCTTCATCTGAGCTTATTGATTGGTTTTCATATATGGTTCCTTAAAAAGTTGAGCAAAAAGTTACAAACTACGCCATTGTATTTTGCACAGTGAATCATTTCCCACAACAGCTACTTGAGAAGTTCACCGCTAACAAATCTGGTATTCTTCAATAGATAACCAGATAGATAGATGAGGGTAGGGCATTGGATGCTGTTCGCATTGACTTTGGTAAGGCCTTTGACAAGATCCTTCTCGACACGTTAACTTGAAAGGTTACATAAGAACATAAGAAATAGGAGCAGGAGTAGGCTATCTGGCCCGTCGAGCCTGCTCCACCAATCATTAAGATCATAGTTGATCTAGCCATGGACTCATTTCCACCTGCCTGCCTTTTCCCCATAACTCTTAATTCCCTTACTCTGCAAAAATCTATCCAACCTCATCTTAAATTTATTTACTGAGGTAGCCTCCACTGTTTCATTGGGCAGAGAACACCACAGATTCACCCCTACCCCCCCCCCCCGGGAAAAGCAGTTCCTCCTCATCTCCGTCCTAAATCTATTCCCTGAATCTTGAGGCAATGTTCCCTGGTTTCAATAAAGATTGCACTGGGATCCAAGGGAGATGGCAGATTGGATCCATAATTGGCTCAGTGCTAGGAAGTAGAGGGGGATGGTCAAGGGTTGGGTCTTGGACTGAAGGCCTACCTCTATTGACCTACTACAGAAGTCAGTGCTGGGACTTTTTCTGTTTGCCATTTAGATAATTATTTGGATGTGCATCCACAAAGCATGGTTAGTAAGTTTGCGATGATACTCTAATAGGTGGCATTGTAGATAGAGTCGGTTATGAAAACTTTCAGGGGATCTTGATCAGTAGAGGTTTATCAAGTGGTTTTTAATCTAGGTAAATCTGAAGTGTTGTATTTTGGGAGATCAAACAAGGGATAGAATTATGCAGAGAATAGTGTATAAGATCAGAGGTGATTGATTTAAAATGGACATCAGTGGTTACTTCTTTGTATAAAGAGCGGGACGCATTTGGAATAAGCTGTCAGAAATTATGGATAAGGCAGACACATTAGCAATATTTAAAAGACATCTAGATAAATGCTGTATAGGAGAGGTTTAAAGGGCTACAGGCCCAAAACAAGTAGATGGGACTAGCTTGCTGGCTAACATAGTCAGTGTGATCTGATGTTCCAAAAGGCTTATTTCAATGCTATATGGTTTTTGTACTCAATTTCTCTACTATGCCAACCCACCAGAAGCAGCAGTAGACATTAAAGGGCTTAGGCATAGAAGACCTCCAAGATGACCACAACATCGCTGTGATTTAGAGGCTTGCATGCCTCATTGACCTAAAGAGCTATGTTGGCAGGAGTCACGTCTTTATGCTTTGGGTCTTGATAGGGTCACCCATGCCAAAAAGGTCAAAGGGTAGAGGTCAGACTGAGAATGGTCCATCAGTCCTCCAGTTTTGGAGGATCAGCACAGAGCTAACAACCCTGACTGCTAAAACAAAATCGCTATGGAAACAGCAATGAAGAATTCTTCTGCATCTGAGTCCGAAGGTATTCCTGAGTCTCCCATCGGGACTTGCATGACTGATGTTAGTGAAAACTGAGAGGAAGCCACTGACAAGGTGAAGGAAGCCTTGAGCACCACCAGAGATGGAGAACCATCATTGCTGCCCTAAACACCAGCAGCTTAATGGGCAGTAAACTTGTAACCACAGTACAGTTACATGAAAGGCTGCCATGGATGAGAAATACTGGGTAGGGGAGAAAGGGAACCTCTCTCATATCTGTGCAACAAATGCAAAATAACTTTCCTGATTAAATTTCATGCCATGAGTGCTCCATACCTTTGTGAGGTACACTGTGATCAAGGCCAGATATCACAGCATTCGGCTCAGCTGTAATTTGTACAAAACGGAGGCAAAAATGCCAGTCTGTGAAGGGACGACCAGAGACGCAGCTCCCATTAATCTAGACATTGAATATTGAGGCCTCCAGATGTCATGTGCCAGATATCACTCTGCAGTACAGACCTTTTAATTGATATTCCAATAGTGATGCCCGTACAATATGTTGCTCATTTTTCTCTGAGTGCTCGGCAAAGGCTGCAGGTTGCTCCTAAGATATGTTGGTGAGGCAGAACAAGTGTGGTGCTTGAAATGTGATGACACTGTGTGTACGAATCATGCCAGAAAAATGTCAGCTGGAATGAGATGAAATGTGCACAGAAGTGCTCAGACTAATTTCCCCGTGGGGACAATTTCACCTGGAAATGATCACTTCAGCAGTCTCCCCAAGATAAAATTACTTTCTTTGTGCAATTTGTACTTGAAAAATGTGCAAAAATAGATCCAATTTCTAGCTTAGAAATCCCAAAGTCTTGGTTTATGGATATAGATATCTATACGTTTATAGATCATTAAAATGTTACAGCTGGGTACAGAAAACAGTCATGAGGATTAATTCACTAATAGTCCTTTTAAGTGGAAGACTGTAGTTTGAGGACATGGATATTAATGCACATTTATATGAAGCCTCTAATTAGAATACACAAACTGATTTAGGCAGTTCTAGTGATATGTAGGAATAGTATATAAGCCTCGGAGAGTAGTGCAAAACCAGGATTTCAAGGATTAAATCATGATGAGAATTACACAAATTAGTTTTTTTATAATTTGTATAGTTAAGGGTGATTTAATTAATTTTTGATATTTTAGAGAAACTGATAGGATAGAAAGTAAAGATCTTTTTTTCTGCTAGTTGGACTCCAGGATCAACAGTGCATGGCAATAATGATATACAGCACAAAAACAGGCCCGTCAGCCCATCATATCCATCATAGCTATATGGACAGGAAAGGAATGGAGGGTTATGGGCTGATTGCAGGTCGGTGGGACTAGGTGAGAGTAAGCATTCAGCACGGACTAGAAGGGCCGAGATGGCCTGTTTCCGTGCTGTAATTGTTACATAGTTATATGGCTATATCTCTGCAGCCCTTTCACTTCTCTACACTAATCTCTCATCTACTAGCATCGATTTGTACTTCACCCTGCCATGCTTGGGCCTTTCCCACTCCCCCTGCTCTCTCAACTTCATGCTGCCACCAATCACTGCTGCAATGTTTGTTTAGTTGCTCCTTCATTCTGACAACTTCTGCTCCTGGCTTCCCCTACATGATCCTTTTGGGTAAAGATCCTAACCAGGTACACCCAGGTAACACCCTGACTTCTCCCTTCCAGGTCCACTTGAGGTCCAATCAACTGTTTTCCTTCCTTGTCCACCTATTCCACATGCTAACTTCTCCTTTTCACATCCTCTACCATTCCCACTACAAAGCATACTCCTATCTGCTGTGCTGGTTCATCACCTTCTGTGTCCCACTTCCAGTCATCTTGTTCTCATCACTACCATCAGGAAAGAGGTACAGGAGCCTAAAGGCACACACTCAATGATTCAGGAACAACTTTTTCCCTTCTACTATTCGATTCCTGAATGGACATTGGACTGTGAATTACAGTAAATATATATACGCAGAGATACTTACTGTAAATCAGTTTTTTCTATATTATGTATTGCATTGAACTGCTGTCACAAGGACAATAAATTTCATGACATACACAGGTGATAATATATCCAATTCTGATTTACCTTGCACTCCCGGTAGCCGTTCGCTGTGGTGCCTCCGACATTCACTTACCCTTCAGTCTATTCTCCCAGATTCCCTTTTCATTCCATAAGGTCCACTTGAGCTTCAACATACTGTCTTCCTTACAGGTTCATCAGAACTCCAAACTGCATTCTCCCTTTCACATCACCTTGATCCACACCAGCTGGGTCCACACTCTATTTGCCATTTCCACAACAACAATAGACAATAGACAATAGGTGCAGGAGTAGGCCATTCGGCCCTTTGAACCAGCACCTCCATTCACTGTGATCATGGCTGATCATCCACAATCAGTATCCAGTTCCTGTCTTATCCCCATTACCTTTGATTCTGCTATCTTTAAGAGCTCTATCCATCCCTTTCTTGAAAGCATCCAGTGACTTGGCCTCCATAGTCTTCTGGGGCAGAGCATTCCATATATCCACCACTCTCTGGGTGAAAAAGTTTTTCCTCAACTCCGTTCTAAATAGCCTACCCCTTATTCTTAAACTGTGGCCTTTGGTTCTGGACTCACCCATCAGTGGGAACATGCTTCCTGCCTCCAGTGTGTCCAGTCCCTTAATAATCTTATATGCTTCAATAAGATCCCCTCTCAGCCTTCTAAATTCCAGAGTATACAAGCCCAGTCACTCCAATCTTTCGACATATGACAGTCTCACCATCCCGGGAATTAACCTTGTGAACCTACGCTGCACTCCCTCAATCGCAAGAACGTCCTTCCTCAAATTTGGAGACCAAAACTGCACACAGTACTCCAGGTGTGGTTTCACCAGGGCCCTGTACAGCTGCAGAAGGACCTCTTTGCTCCTATACTCAATTCCCCTTGTTATGAAGGCCAGCATGCCATTAGCTTTCTTCACTGTCTGCTTGCTTTCAGTGACTGATGTACAAGAACACCTAGAATTCGTCGTACTTCCCCTTTTCCTAACTTGAATCCATTCAGATAATAGTATGCCTTCCTGTTCTTACCACCAAGGTGGATAACCTCACATTTATCCACATTAAACTGCATCTGCCCATTCACCCAGCCTGTCCAAGTCACCCTGCATTCTCATAACATCCTCCTCACATTTCACACTGCCACCCAGCTTTGTGTCATCGGCAAATTTGCTAATGTTACTATTAATTCCCTCATCTAAATCATTAATATATATTGTAAGCAGCTGCGGTCCCAGCACTGAACCCTGCAGTACCTGTCACCGCCTGTCATTCCGAAAGGGACCCATTAATCGCTACTCTTTGTTTTCTGTCGGCCAGCCAATTTTCAGTCCATGTTAGTACTCTGCCCCCAATTGCCCTAATTTTGCCCACTAATCTCCTAAATTGGACTTTATCAAAGCCTTTCTGAAAGTCCAGGTACACTACATCCACTGGCTCTCCCTTGTCCATTTTCATGGTTGCATCCTCAAAAAATTCCAGAAGATTAGTCAAGCACGATTTCCCCTTCATAAATCCATGCTGACTCAGACCGATCCTGTTACTGCTATCCAGATGTGTCATAATTTCATCTTTTATAATTGACTCCAGCATCTTTCCCACCACTGACGTCAGGCTAATCAATCTGTAATTCCCTGTTTTCTCTCTTCCTCCCTTCTTGAAGAGAGGGACAACATTAGCCACCCTCCAATCCACAGGAACTGATCCTGAATCTATAGAACATTGGAAAATAATTACCAATGCGTCCACAATTTCTAAAGCCACCTCCTTAAGTACCCTGGGATGCAGACCATCAGGTCCCGGGGACTTATCAACCTTCAAGCCCAACAGTCTATCCAACACCATTTCCTGCCTAATATAAATTTCCTTCAGTTCATCCATTACCCTAGGTCCTTTGGCCACTACTATATCTGGGAGATTGTTTGTGTCTTCCCTAGTGAAGCCAGATCCAAAGGACCTGTTCAACTCGTCTGCCATTTCCTTGTTCCCCATAATAAATTCACCCGTTTCTGTCTTCAAGGGCCCAATTTTGGTCTTAACTATTTTTTTCCTTTTCACATACCTAAGGAAGCGTTTACTATCCTCCTTTATATTCTTGGCTAGTTTACCTTCGTACCTCATTTTTTCTCCACGTATTGCCTTTTTAGTTACATTCTGTTGCTCTTTAAAGGTTTCCCAATCCTCCGGCCTTCCACTCGTCTTTGCTATGTTATACTTCTTCTCTTTTATTTTTATACTGTCCATTACTCCCCTTGTCAGCCACAGCCTCCCCTTACTCCCCTTAGGATCTTTCTTCCTCTTTGGAATGAACTGATCCTGCACCTTCCGCATTATTCCCAGAAACACTTGCTATTGCTGTTCCACTGTCATCCCTGCTAGGGTATTGTTCCATTGAACTTTGGCCAGCTCCTCCCTCATAGCACCATAGTTCCCTTTGTTCAACTGTAATACTGACACTTCCGAGTTTCCCTTCTCCCTCTCAAATTGTAGATTAAAACTTATCGTATTACGGTCAATACCTCCTAATGGTTCCTTTACCTCGAGGTCCCTGATCAAATTCAGTTCATTGCACAACACTAGATCTAGAACTGTGTTCTCTCTGGTAGGCTCCAGTACAAGCTGTTCTAAGAATCCATCTCGGAGGGACTCCACAAACTCCCTTTCTTGGGGTTCAGTACCAACCTGATTCCTCCAGTCTTCCTGCATGTTGAAATCCCCTATAACAACTGTAGCATTACCTTTGCGACACGCCAATTTTAACTCTTGATTCAACTTACACCCTACATCCAGACTACTGTTTGGCGGCCTTCATTTCCAACTATGGCACGAGCTGGTCCATTGTGAACTTCTTTGCCTTCCTCTGTCTACGCCCAGCATCTGATTGCTATTGCGCCTTCCCTGCTCAGTTGCCCCATTCACCTGCACCTAGCTCACTATACAGCCTGCTTCAGTCACACCCTGTCATCTCACTTTCAATTTGGTTCGAGCCCCATCCTGCGAATCTTCCTTTCAGGTCTGCGGGAGCAATACCCTGAACCTGCTTGCAGGCCCACCCGCTCGCTCCCAGCTGGCCATTTCAACAATGGAAACTCCTGCTGCCTCTGCGCTTTCCCCTGCCACCCACAACCTCTGGGCCTTCAAAGTTCAGTCTTCTCATGCTGTTTATATATCATCCGGCCTGGTGCCCTGGCTCATCACCCTGCCCCTCTTTACTTTAGGTGAGCCAGTTCCATTTAGCCCTCTCTCTCTCTCCCTCTGCTTCCATCAGCAGCCAGTCACTGTTGCTCCCTCCATCCATGCTTTTTTTACATGGTCCACTTGAGTTCCTGCCATCTTCCTGTCAGGGTTGCTTAGGCTACACACTGGCTTCTCCATTTCACTATGTCTACTACAAAAGCATTCTCCTATCTGATGTACTGACTTATCAACTTGTACTTCTTCAGCTTCCACAGCCTACATTCAGTTTCCCTGCCTGACCCACATCATTCTGTGACTGATCACCATTATACATTTCCTTGCTCAGTTGCCTATTGTTCTCTTCATCTCGCTCTCTGATTCACCCCAAACAAGAATCCCCCTTCCCATTCACCTGCTAGGTTCAGGCAGCACAGGGGATGGGAGTGTTAACAGATCCTGTGGTCAAATATCATTCACCGTTGGATGTGAGAGCTTTGCACAATTTTGATCTGATGTGCGAAGGATTGTGCAAACTTGGACATAATTTATTTTGCATGCATTGCTTTGGCATAATCTGGAGTTTGTTCTGCCTCCTAAATGGTTCTGATGGAGTGAATAACTTGAGTTTTTAAAGACGAAGCTCATACAAGTTTCTGTTGGATTCTATGAAGGTTCTTTCGGAAGTCAGGAAAGAGGCATAAAACTTGTTGCTTCATGATCATTTTATTAAGCATGGATAAAATAGAGAGAGATTGAAATGAACAGTGATAAAGGTCTACAAATTGAGGAGACGTAGAGTCAAAAGCTAAAATCCAAGATGGTGCTGACCTTGCGGTGCTGTTTGTTTATACCCATTCAAATTTGTAGATAAGAGTTAACCAATGATTCAGTACCAAGAGAAGGTTCCAGAATTATATTAATATAACCACCAGGGGAACACACTGAACTTGTTTATACTCTACATATTGTGGGAAGCAAACTAGGCAGATACTTGTATATAAGTAATTATATAAAATACAAGAAGGAGGAGGAAACCAGACATCCATGAGCAAGTTCTCATCAGAGGAACAGTGGTGGAGAGGGTAGCAACTTTAAATCCCTCGGTGTTAGCATTTCAGGGGGCCTCTCTGTGCCCAGCACATAAGGGCAATTACAAAGAAAGCATGCCAGTGCCTTACTTCCTTAGGAGTTTGTGAAGATTCAGCATAACATCTAAAACTTTGAAAAACTTCTATAGGTATGTAGTGGAGAGTACATTGATTGACTGCTTTAAAGCCTGATATGGAATCCTACAAAAAGTACTGAATACAGCCTAGGCCATCACACTAAAGCCCATCCCACCATTGAGCACATCTATATGAAGTGTTGTTGCAGGAAGGTAGCATCCATCATTAGGGACTCCCACCACTCAGGTCATGCTCCTTTTTCACTGCTGCATTTGGGAATGTACAGGAGCCCCAGGACTCACACCACCAGGTTCAAGAATAGTTATTACCCCTCGACCATCAGACTCTTGAAGCAAAGGGGATAACTCCACTCAAGTTTATTTGCCCCATTATTGAAATGTTCCAGGAACCTATGGACTCATTTTTGGACTGTCTTTCCCTCTACATTTCATAGAAACATAGAAAACCTACAGCACAATACAGGCCCTTCGGCCCTCAAAGCTGTGCTTTCTTTGTAATTGCTTTAGAAATTACCTTAGGGTTACCCATAGCCCTCTATTTTTTTGAGCTCCACGTAACTGTCCAGGAGTCTCTTAGAAGACCCTATCATATCTGCCTCCACCACCGTCGCCAGCAGCCTATTCCATGCACTCACCACTCTGTGTAAAAAACTTGCCACTGACTTCTCCTCTGCACCTACTTCCAAGCACCTTAGAACTATGCCCTCTTCTGCTAGCCATTTCAGCCCTGGGAAAAAGCCTCCGACTATCCACGTGATCAATGCCTCTCATCACCTTATATACCTCTATCAGGTCACCTCTCATCCTCCATCACTCCAAGGGGAAAAGGCCAAGCTCCTTCAACCTATTCTCATAAGACATGCTCCCCAATCCGGGCAACATCTTTGTAAATCTCCTCTGCACTCTTTCTATAGTTTCCTCATCCTTCCTGTAGTGAGGCGACCAGAACTGAACACAATACTCCAAGTGGGGTCTGACCAGGATCCTATATAGCTGCAACATTATCTCTCGGCTCCTAAATTCAATTCCACGATTGATGCCGGTCAAAACACCTTATATCTTCTTAACCACACAGTCAACCTGCCCAGCACCTTATCAAATGCCTTGATGAAATCCATATACATTATATCTACTGTTCTACCTTCATCAATGTGTTTAGTCACATCCTCAAAAAAATCAATCAGGCTCGTAAGGCACAAGCTGCTTTTGGCAAAGCCATGCTGACTATTCCTAATCATATTATGTCTCTCCAAATGTTCATAAATCCTGCCTCTCAGGATCTTCTCCATTAACTTACCAACCACTGAAGTAAGACTCACGGGTCTATAATTTCCTGGGCTATCCCTACTCCCTTTCTTGAATAATGGAACAACATCCACAATCCTCCAATCCTCCGGAACCTGTCCTATCCCCATTGATGATGCAAAGATCATAGCCAGGGGCTTAGCAATTTCCTCCCTCGCCTCCCACAGTAGCCTGGGGTACATCTCATCCAGTCCTGGTGACTTATCCAACTTGATGCTCTCCAAAAGCTTCAGCACATCCTTTTTCTTAAGTCTACATGCTCAAGCTTTTCAATCTGTTGTAAGTCACTGCTACAATCGTCAAGATCCTTTTCCGTAGGGAATATTGAATCAAAGTACTCATTAAGTACCACAGCTATCTCCTCCAGTTCCATACACACCTTTCCACTGACACCCTTGATTGGTCCTGTTCTCTCACGTTTTATCCTTTTGCTCTTCACAAGCTTGTAGAATGCCTTGGGGTTTTCCTTAATCCTGGCTGCCAAGGTCTTCTCATGCCTCTTTCTGGCTCTCCTAATTTCATTCTTAAGCTCCTTCCTGCTAGCCTTGTAATCTTCTAGATCACTATTATTACCTAATTTTTTGAACCTTTATAAGCTCTTCTGTTCTTCTTGACTAGATCTACAACTGCCTTTGTACACCAAGGTTCCTGTACCCTACCATCCGTTCCGTCTCATTGGAATGTACCTATGCAGAAATCCACGCAAATACCCCTGAACATTTGCCACATTTCTTCCATACATTTCCCTGAGAACATCTGTTCCCAATTTATGCTTCCAAGTTCCTGTCTGATAGCCTCATATTTCCCCTTACTCCAATTAAACACTTTCCTAACTTGTCTGTTCCTATCCCTCTCCAACACTATGGTAAAGGAGATAGAATTGTGATCACTATCTTCAAAATGCTCTTCCACACTGAGAGATCTACCACCTGACCAGGTTCATTACCCAATATCAGATCAAGTACAGCCTCTACTCTTGTTGGCTTATCTACATATTGTGTTAAGAAACCTTCCTGAACATACCTAACAAACTTCACCCTATCTAAACCATTCGCTCTAGGGACATTGCAATCGATATTTGGGAAATTAAAATCTTCCATCACAACAACCCTGTTATTATTACACCTTTCCAGAATCTGACTCCTTATCTTCTCCTCCATGTCCCTGTTACTATTGGGTGATCTATGAAAAGAAACGCCCAGTGGAGCTATTGGCCCCTTCCTGTTCCTAACTTCCACCCACAGAGACACCGTAGACAATCCCTCCATGACTTCCTCCTTTTCTGCAGCTGTGACACTATCTCTGATCAACAGTGCTATGCCCCCACCTGTTTTGCCTCCCTCCCTGTCCTTTCTGAAACACCTAAAACCTGGCACTCAAAGTAACCATTCATGCCCCGAGCCATCGAAGTCCCTGTAACGGCCACAACATTATAGCTCCAAGTACTGATCCACGCTGTAAGCTCATCTGCTTTGTTCATAATACTCCGTGCATTAAAATAGGCACGTCTCAAATTATCAGTCTGAGCGCATCCCTTCTCTATCACCTGCCTATCCTCCCTCTCACACTGTCTCCAAGCTTTCTCTATTTGCGAGCCAACCACCCCTTCCTCTGTCTCTTCAAGTTTGATTCCCACCTCCCAGCAATCCTAATTTAAACTCTTCCCAATAGCTTTAGCAAACCTCCCCGCCAGGATATTGGTCCCCCTGGGATTCAAGTGCAACCTGTCCTTTTTGTACTGGTCACTCCTTCCCCAAAAGAGCTCCCAATGATCCAGAAATCTGACAGGACAGGAGAGACCGCAATTGACCCAGCAAAGTTTGCTCGCCTAAAGAAAGTTATCCGCTGACACGAGCACAAGATGCAGACGCAGCAGGAAACCATCAACCATCTGCTCAGCTCTCTCTTCTAACTCTCCAACTCCATACAGCTACACGACAATGGTCAACCTCCTCCCTCGGAGCCCCGGAGTCCAGTATCTAAAAACATTGACGGATCCCCAACCTGATGCCGCAACATCCTGTCCCAGTGTGCCTTGCACTTCGAGCTTTAGCCATCTCTGTACGCTACAGACCAAACCAAGGTTGCCGTCATGATCGGCCACTTTGACTGGGCAGGCTCTGACCAGGGCTGCCACGTACTGGGGTAATAAATATGAAGAATTCACTGCTGATTCGTGCCAGGTTTTCCACCGTCTAGGAAATGTAAAGGAGGCGGCAGGCAGACTACTTTGCCTGCATTAAGGTTCTTGCTCGGAGCTGGATTACACTGTGGAATTCAGGACTGTCGAGGCAGAGTGTGGCTGGAATGAGGAAGAGCTGCTGGCCCGTTACCATCACCGCTTATCGGAGCACTTGAAAGCTGAGCTGTCTACCTAGGAGGTGCCCACTGTCCTCAAAAGCCTCATCACATCGGCTCTCCATGTTGACAAATATCTTAAGGGATGCCTCTCCTGATCACGAGAGCCAGAACCCCCAGTTCCGTTCCGAGAACCATTTCAGGCTGCAGGAACCTCATCGGCAACACCGTCAGAACCCGTACGGTTAGGGAGAGTTCCCTTACATCTCCACTGTACCTCCCACCCAAGAATGTGAGAGTGGTTAGAGAAACAGCTTGTGCAGCTACTGCAGAGCAGCCTATTCCCATGCCCACTGCGTCCATGGAAACGGCACCACCAGGTTGAGATGAGGGGTCTTCTATCTAGTTGGCTTCCACGACCCTTCGTTCCAGCACCATAGCCTGATTTACTGTCTGTTCTCCTCCACACCCAGACAGCTCCATATGCACAGAAGGCTCTCTTGGATTCCAGTGCAGCAAGTAAATTTCTGGACCAGATTCGGTGTGCAGCTTGGTTTCCTTACTGAGCCCATCTCTCACATCTTCTGCATCATGGTTATTGGTGGATGTCCTTTGGGATGGTCAGAGCACGCGCAACCTGTGCACGTGAGTATTGCAGAGCCCCTCAAGTCCATCCAGTTCTTTCTTATTGACTCACTCAACACTCCTCTCATCTTGGGTTACCTCTGGCTCTCCAATCATGACCCTCACACCTGGGTATCTAGTTCACAGCTGAGCTGGAGACCCACCTGCCACCAAGCTCACCCCATAAATCTGTGGAAATAGAAGGGACTCTCAATTTCACCAGAACCCGACAGCAATTCCATGACTTAACCAGTAGCTTCAGTAAAAGGGAAACCAGCGCCCTGCCAGCTCACAGACCACACGACTGCATGATCAACCTCCTCCCAGGCACCACCCCTCCCCAAAGTAATCTGTTCTCCTTCCTTCCTCCTGAGACACAAGCCATGAATGATTACACTACCGAAGTGCTACAGCATTTCTTCATTTGGCTATCCTCATCTCCAGCTGGTGCAGGAGATTCTTCTTTGTCAAAAAGAAAGGTAGGGGTCTCCATCCCTGCATCAATAACTGTGGATTCAACAAAATCATCTTTAAGAACTGCTACTTTGTCTCCTTGATAGACAGCACATTTGAAACTCTGCAGGGCCCAGATCTTCACCCAAACTTGATCTACGGAGCACATACAACCTCATACACATCTTCCAGGGCTATGAATGGAAGATGGCATTCATAGTACCCACTGCCCACTGTGAATACTTGGTGACACCTTTCAGAGTTTCTGAAAGTCCAGCCATTTTCAAACCTTCATTCACGAGACCTTCTGAAATATGCTATGCAGGTATGGTTTGTCTACCTTGACAACATCCTCATCTTTTCCGAGGAGCGCCAAGACCACGTCTATCATGTCTGCTCAGTCCTTCAACCTCGCCTCAAAAACCAACTTTTCGGCAAGTTAGAGAAATACCAGTTCCACATCCCAGCCATTTCCTTCCTTGAATTCTTTTCCACCGTTGAATGGCCCTGACTGCGTTCACTCAAACAACACTTCTTGGGTTCCTCCAATATGTCTGCTTCTATTTTATCAGGAACTACAGCCAAATCACTCACCTCTCTCACGGATAACTTGGTCTGCTGCCGCAGACTACGCTTTTGAGGAGCTCAACAGGTGCTTCATCACGGCTCCCATTCTCCGCCATCTGAACCTCTCTGGGCCTTTTGTGGTAGAGGTGGATGCATCGCATGTGGGCACCAGGGCCATCCACCCCCAGGGAGGACCAAGTGGGATGACACACCTTCGTGCTTTCTTCTTGCACAAGTTCAACTCTACACAGTGCTGTTATGAAGTTGGAGTCAGGGAGCTACTGGCCATTTAAAGGGCCTTGGAGGAGTGGGAACATCCCTACAAGGTGGAGGTTCCATCTGCCAGGACCCTGGTTTTTCACTGTTGGAAAGTTTGGAAGAGGGCACTGAGAGCCATCCTGGCTGCCAACCATGCCTACTGCTGCCAGGCCAACCGCCAGCAGCTCCCAGCCAGACTTCTCTGGCCTGGGGACTGTCTGGCTGTCCAGCCGAGATCTACACCCGCACACCAACTCCTGTAAACTCTTGTCCTGCTCCATTGGTCCCTTCAAGATCACTCATTGCTTCAATCCAGTCACTTACTGTCTGCAGCTGCCACCGTCCCTCAAGACCACACCTACTTTCTACACGTCCTGCCTCAAACCTGTTGTCACTGCACCTGTACCTGCGGAGCCTAGGATGTGGAAGGTGATCCCATATACAGGGTTCACAGGTTGATGGATTCACACCATCGTAGATGGGGTGCGTAGTGCCTGGTCAACTGGGATGGGTATGGTCCAGAGGAGTGGTCTTGGGTACCGTCAGATTTCATCTTCGATCTACTGTTCATCGGGGAGTTCCACCTGACCTGTCTAGATTGTTCTGGTCATTGGGTGCTGGCCTTCGAAGTGGCGGGGCGGGGGGGGGGTGGGTGCAGGAGTTATGTCAGGCCTACACCTCCCAATCTCCACCCAGTTGCTATTAGTCACCTGTCACTCATTTCCAATTCATCACCTGCAGCTTATTTACACCCAGCTCTCATCCACAGTCCTTGTTCACTCATCAAACCAGCCAGCCTCAACTATTTACTCTTGGCCTTCAGATACCTTGTTGCCTTGTCATATTAAGCATTCATTCTCTCTTATTTTGTGGTCCCTCGCGGCTTGTTATTTTGCAGTTTATTATTAAAGTTATCACTCACCACTAAATCATCTCCACTGCTCCGGATTTGGGTCTCTACATTTCCTGACAACCGGGGAGTAAAAAGTAATAAATACAAGGCTTCCTTTCCTACTATTGCCATATTTTAGACTACTGACTTGAGACTGTAAGAGACTGAAAATCAATATTATAGGACGTTCAGTTCATGTTGCTTCCAAATGTTCTGTATGTATTGCAAAGACATACAGTCTGTTCTGAGTTCAACAGAAACTTATTCATTTGGTTGATCTTTCATCATGAAGAGGGTGGTGGAGACCTGTATAACTTACCAGTATGGTCTACCTACATTTTCCCTTATTTCATGCCATTTGTCTGGTTTCAGTTTCACTGCTTGGGTGCACAGGGCTTTTATTATTTGATGCTTTCTACCAAACTTGCTGGTTAAAGACCCCTTGGATCTTTTTCCCAGAAACCCAGAATCTGCCGCCTGTATGCACGTGTCACTTACGATGCAAATCAACATCACCTCATGGACTTCTCAAGCAAAGAAATCCTGCCAAATGAGCAAATGTCAGCAGTTTGCATCAATTTCTGGATGGTATTTGAGCACTGCTTACCCAACTAATGCACAAGTTGACCACGGGTCCACTCTATAGCAAAATACTGACTGTGACATCAAATATTGCAAAATATGAGAATCAGTTACATAGGCTATACTCAGGCTAATGATATTTTTGGTCAATTGATCTTTTACCCAATCATGTTGCCAGTGTAGTTCATGATCCTGCTCTCCAAATGCAGCATGAAGTATGACATTCTTGCACACACTTAGAAATAAGGTCAAGTATCTTCACAAACACTAAAACTTTTATTTATAACCAATCCAAGACAAAGAAAGGACAATGATCTGTCACTTCCAAAATGATCCTTGCATGATCTATTTTGCTTGTGGTTGGATCTGCCTTTCTCAAAGGACAATGGGTGATGATGATCATCACCATAAGACTGGGCGGAAGGTATGGAGATCCTGAGATGCCCATTTGTCAAGAACCCCCTCTTCGCCTCCCCAGTGTAGTCCAAAGGAAAGCTTGTGAAGCCAGCTCTTGGCTCCATCCCTCCCCCTCCTGTCTTCTCCTATCATTTTGGATCACCCCTCCCCCTCCAACTTTCAAATCCCTTACTCACTCTTCCTTCAGTTAGTCTTGACGAAGGGTCTCGGCCTGAAGCGTCGACTGTACCTCTTCCTAGAGATGCTGCCTGGCCTGCTGCGTTCACCAGCAACTTTTATGTGTGTTGCTTGTTAAGCAATATGTTTGGCACCAGCTTGGCTGCAGGAGCTGCCGGAAGGGGCAGCACTCTGGGTTTACTCCCGTAGCCTTCATCTCTCCCAAGGCTGCCCACACAGTAGTGGGACTATTTACCCATAGCTGGGGATCTGGTTCACGAACACCAGAGTGCGTCCACACACCGGTGGGCCTGCATGCTGTTTGTGCAGGGACCAGACCCTTTTGCTTGAAGACCCTTCCATTTGATCAGAGTTTGGTGGTATCAAGCTGAGTTCAGTTAATATCTTGGTTAAAATGCTGAAGGTATTCAGAACAGACCAGCTATCTCTAGTTAGCAGTTTCCTCAAAGGTCTTCCTGCATCTCTCATCTTCCCTTTCTTTGTATAGATGAAGTCAGATTTGTCTGATGAGATAGAAATGCACTTTTGTCAACATGCTATGCTTCTATAATATAACATTCAAGTTCACACTTCAGTCTATGTATCTGTATGCATAAAACCACTTCAGTACGACTGTCTCTGGTAGAACAACGAAGTCCCAGGATGGTGATGGAGAATTTTGACTAAAAAGGTATGATTTTGTGAATATGGTTGCTTTAAAATCTGTGATTTCTTGGCTAGGCCCCACCTCCCCCTCGTACCCCATCTGTTACTTATTTTTATGCACACATTCTTTCTCTCACTCTCCTTTTTCTCCCTCTGTCCCTCTGAATATACCTCTTGCCCATCCTCTGGGTCCCCCCCCCACCTTGTCTTTCTTCCCGGACCTCCTGTCTCATGATCCTCTCGTATCCCCTTTTGCCAATCACCTGTCCAGCTCTTGGCTCCATCCCTCCCCCTCCTGTCTTCTCCTATCATTTTGGATCTCCCCCTCCCCCTCCAACTTTCAAATCCCTTACTCACTCTTCCTTCAGTTAGTCCTGACGAAGGGTCTCGGCCTGAAACGTCGACTGCACCTCTTCCTAGAGATGCTGCCCGGCCTGCTGCGTTCACCAGCAACTTTGATGTGTGTTGCATAGTTTCCCAGTATTTTTTTTTGCAGGATCAAATGGGTTGGATATATCTTTTGGTTTTTACGAATTCCATAGTAATTCTGATCTTGGCTAATTATTCCAATTTTATTCTCATTGTACTTTGGTATTACGACTGAGAGACTTAATGTCACTTCAGAGAGCAATTAAGTCTCAATCACATTTCCATATAATTAGATTACTGATGGGACAAATATCTCCACTTTGTTACTTATGTTTATTTCCCTTTAGCGGCTAATGCCCTCCAAAGGGAAATAAAGAGTGGAATAACCCACAAGGAGGTAATGATGTATAGTACTTGATTTTAAATGGTTGATTCTGAAAGGTTTCCCCAAGTTATGTTAGGGTTCATATCTCCACCATTTTCTCCTATGATAATTCAATAGAGCAAAAGTCCAAAGAATAGAAAGCAGCACTGTGCACAATCCTGTTATATTTTATCCCTATTCATTCAGAACTCCAAATAAGCGAAAGACATTCTAGCACAGTAGGGTGAGGAGTTATTTGAATGGTGAAGAAGCCCATTAATTGAGTATGATTAACATTCTCTGAGGAGCAACTTCAAGGCCTTTTTATTTTAAAAATGCATAAATACTCCATGCTCTAAAATATAACCTTTCAAAATAATTACTTTCCCTAGCCCCATCTCCCAAAAACCTTTCCATTGAAAAATAGCCAAAGATCACAAGTGTGACTCTCGCTGATAAGAAGTAATCAGATTCTGATGCCAAGTAGATTATTCATTGCTTTATACATAAGAGGCAGCTTGGTTAACTATTACCAAATAAATAAGTACTGGTAAAAGATTGAAGAAATGAACCTGCTCTATAATTTATTTAAGCAGCAGGCATCCCTATATCTTCTGAATCTGAAGTACTCGGTGTTAACACTACTTCTGCTCTTAAACTCTCTCTTCCATTGGCATTTAGTTTAAAGATCTCAAGCAGGAAAGACTAAAGCAAAAAAGAGCAAAAGGACAGAAGAAACAAAAAAGATAGTTTGAAGAATCCTCCGTCGGATTCACGCCTGCAATCGCCGTTTTTTTGACTTTGTCATGTTAGGCAAAGATCGCAAGATCCTACATCTACGGACTCCAGAGCCTGCCGGCCCCGACGCTAGCAGGCATGAACTTCAGATTGCGGCCCCTGCCACTGATCTCGGCGGCTCCAACACCTCAGGGCATATTCAAAACCCAGACTCCAGCAACGACCATGGACACCTTCATAGTGATTGCGCAACCACCAACTGCGATGTCAGCCTTGAACTCCAGGCCGGGTCTTTATGTGCTGCTATTGTGACTCCCGTCTCCTCTTCCCCCACTACCACTCTGCAACCCCGTCTCCCTCAGATCCCACCGTGAACTCCTGGGCCCTCAGAGGCTCCATCTTCCTCTCACCCCAACCCTCCCCTCTCCACTGACACCCCCAGCCTCCCCCCTCCCGCCTCTGATCCCAGCTCTCAAAATTCCAGCCTTGAACTCCAGGCCGGGTCTTTATGTGCTGCTGTTGTGACTCCCGTCTCCCCTTCCCCCACCAATACTCTGCAACCCCGTCTCCTTCAGATCCCATCGTCAGCTCCTGGGTCCTCAGAGGTTCCATCTTCCTCTCACCCCAACCCTCCCCTCTCCATTGACACCCCCAGCCTCCCCCCTTCCCCCTCTGATCCCAGCCTCGAACTCCAGGCCGGGTCTTTATGTGCTGCTGTTGTGACTCCTGTCTCTCCTTCCCCCACCGCCACTCCGCAGCCCCGTCTTCCTCAGATCCCACCGTCAGCTCCTGGGCCCTCGGAGGCTCCATCTTCCTCTCACCCTAACCCTTCCCTCTCCACTGACACCCCCAGCCTCCCCCCTCCCCCCTCTGATCCCAGCTCTCATCCGTGCCGGGTCTTTACCATCCCCTCCGACCTTCAACTGTCGGAGGCAGAACGCTCTGTTCTCAGTAAGGGCCTCACCTTTGTCCCCCTTCGCCCACACCTCAGCGAGTTCCATGTTCGCCATGATGCGGAACTTTTCTTCCGCCGTCTCCGTCTCCGAGCCTACTTCTTCGGCAAGGACTCTTCCACCCCCACCGATGACCCCTTCTCCCGTCTTCAACCCTCCTCTTCTTCATGGACACCCTGCTCTGGTCTTCTGCCTGCTCTGGATCTCTTTATCGCTAATTGCCGACGGGACATCAACCGTCTCGACTTCACCGCACCTTGTCCCCATTCCAACCTCACTCCTTCTGAACGCTCTGCTCTCCACTCCCTCCGCACTAATCCTAACCTTATTATTAAACCCGCCGATAAGGGGGGGGTGCTGTTGTAGTCTGGCGTACTGACCTCTACCTTGCCGAGGCACAGCGACAACTCGCAGATACCTCCTCTTATTTATCCCTCGATCGTGACCCCACTAAGGAGCACCAGGCCATTGTCTCCCACACCATCACCGACTTTATCCGCTCAGGGGATCTCCTATCCACTGCTACCAACCTTATAGTCCCCACACCCTGCACTTCCCGTTTCTACCTCCTACCCAAGATCCACAAACCTGCCTGTCCTGGCCGACCTATTGTCTCAGCTTGCTCCTGCCCCACCGAACTCATCTCTGCATACCCCGACACTGTTTTATCACCCCTTGTTCAATCCCTTCCGACCTATGTTCGTGACACTTCTCACGCTCTTAAACTTTTCAATGATTTTAAGTTCCCTGGCCCCCACCGCTTTATTTTCACCATGGATGTCCAGTCCTTATATACTTCCATCCCCCATCAGGAAGGTCTTAAAGCTCTACGCTTCTTTTTGGATTCCAGACCTAATCAGTTCCCCTCTACCACCACTCTGCTCCGTCTAGCGGAATTAGTCCTTACTCTTAATAATTTCTCCTTTGGCTCCTCCCACTTCCTCTAAACTAAAAGTGTAGCTATGGGCACCCGTATGGGTCCTAGCTATGCCTGCCTTTTTGTTGGGTTTGTGGAACAATCTATGTTCCGTGCCTATTCTGGTATCTGTCCCCCACTTTTCCTTCGCTACATCGATGACTGCATTGGCGCTGCTCCCTGCACACATGCAGAACTCGTTGACTTTATTAACTTTGCCTCCAACTTTCACCCTGCCCTCAAGTTTACTTGGTCCATTTCCGACACCTCCCTCCCCTTTCTAGATCTTTCTGTCTCTGTCTCTGGAGACATCTTATCCACTGATGTCTACTATAAGCCTACTGACTCTCACAGCTATCTGGACTATTCCTCTTCTCACCCTGTCTCTTGCAAAAACGCCATCCCCTTCTCGCAATTCCTTCATCTCCGCCGCATCTGCTCTCAGGATGAGGCTTTTCATTCTAGGACGAGGGAAATGTCTTCATTTTTTAAAGAAAGGGGCTTCCCTTCCTCCACTATCAACTCTGCTCTTAAATGCATCTCCCGCATTTCACGTACATCTGCTCCCACTCCATCCTCCCGCCACCCCACTAGGAATAGGGTTCCCCTGGTCCTCACCTACTACCCCACCAGCCTCCGGGTCCAACATGTTATTCTCCGTAACTTCTGCCACTCCAACGGGATCCCACCACTAAGCACATCTTTCCCTCCCCCCCCTCTCTGCATTCCGCAGGGATCGCTCCCTACGCAACTCCCTTGTCCATTCGTCCTCCCCATCCCTCCCCACTGATCTCCCTCCTGGCACTTATCCGTGTAAGCGGAAGAAGTGCTACACATGCCCTTACACTTCCTACCTTACCACCATTCAGGGCCCCAAACAGTCCTTCCAGGTGAGGCAACACTTCACCTGTGAGTCGACTGGGGTGATATACTGCGTCCGGTGCTCCCGATGTGGCCTTTTATATATTGGCGAGACCCGACGCAGACTGGGAGACCGCTTTGCTGAACATCTACGCTCTGTCCGCCAGAGAAAGCAGGATCTCCCAGTGGCCACACATTTTAATTCCACATCCCATTCCCATTCTGACATGTCTATCCACGGCCTCCTCTACTGTAAAGATGAAGCCACACTCAGGTTGGAGGAACAACACCTTATATTCAGTCTGAGTAGCCTCCAACCTGATGGCATGAACATCGACTTCTCTAACTTCCGCTCGGCCCCACCTCCCCCTCGTACCCCATCTGTTACTTATTTTTATGCACACTTTTTTTCTCTCACTCTCCTTTTTCTCCCTCTGTTCCTCTGAATATACCTCTTGCCCATCCTCTGGGTCCCTCCCCCCTCCTTGTCTTTCTTCCCGGACCTCCTGTCCCATGATCCTCTCGTATCCCTTTTGCCAATCACCTGTCCAGCTCTTGGCTCCATCCCTCCCCCTCCTGTCTTCTCCTATCATTTTGGATCTCCCCCTCCCCCTCCAACTTTCAAATCCCTTACTCACTCTTCCTTCAGTTAGTCCTGACGAAGGGTCTCGGCCTGAAACGTCGACTGCACCTCTTCCTACAGATGCTGCCTGGCCTGCTGCGTTCACTAGCAACTTTGATGTGTGTTGCTTGAATTTGCAGCATCTGCAGAATTCCTGTTGTTCGAAGAACATTGTTAGTTTAAAATTCCAGAATTATATGTACTAGTCCTACCACTAGTTGTAAAAAAAAGACAATATACTTCTGTCCAGAGTGAAATGCTTTGCATTAGTGAGCATGAAATTGAAATTATCTACCCTTGAAAAATTAAAAATATAATGCTAAAGATGTATTGCCTAAATATACTGTATACTTCTGAAAGCTTTTTAATTCAATTTAGGCTTTTAAGACAGGGAAATTAGTGCAATTATAATTTACATTATTACTCCTTTTTCATAAAACAGGAGATTTCTAGAAGTTGTTTAGTTTAGGACAGCATCAATTAGCAAGGTGTTTATTGGACTGGTAAACAAATATAATTTGAGCTTTACTTAATTTAAATGCTACTACACTGATTGATTAGAAACTGTGACCAGAACATGCTTTGAGAAGTCATTCAGTTCCCAAAGACCTGAGTCACACTGCTATCAATTTGATAAATCTATCAGTAAGAGCATGAAAATCTTAAAAACTTGCAAATACTAGAAATTTGAGATTAAGAAGATTAACCCTTTCACAATGACTCAGCTGAACCATCAAAATAAATTCACTGACTGAAAGCAGAGAGAACAATCCTTACCTAGTAGAAGAAGCATCGTGAACATCCCTTTGCAAATGTTGTACCTGTAGTATTTCCAACTTCCATGCAGGGAGAGGTTAACAGTTCAATTCATTTGAATGCTTTCATTTCTATTTGTGAAATGGCTTTTATATTATATTTTATTTCTCCCTTACCCCCCTTCTGTGGCTTTCCTATCATCTTCAAATATTGCTATATAGCCTTCCACTTTGAAGCCCAAATTATTATTATTATTATCATTACATATGCCTGAAACATAATGCTGAGGCTTGTGGAATATTACTGGCAATACACAACCTGTCACAAAAATGCCCATCAGCCACAAATCTGCTTTCTGGCACTGAGTCGCACCTGGATACAATTTGTCACTCATTCTTTAATTGGGATTTTATTTTATTGATCAGTCTACATAAATAGAGATGATCTTGTTCAAAAACCTTGTAAACGGCTGCATGAATTAAACCTCATCATTGCCTCAAGAAATTCAGTCAAGTTAGTTAAACATGACCATCCCGAAATAAATACACGTTGATTGTTAATGAGTAATTTCTGTCTTTCTAAATAATAGCTTATACATTCATTTTTATTTTTTTATTACTGAGATACAGGGCCGGAAGGGACTATCCCTCACTTCGAGCCACGCAATCCAGCAATCCCAATTTAATCCTAGCCTAATCACAGTACAGTTTACAATGACCAACCCATCTTTGGACTGTGGGAGGAAACCAAGGCACTCAAAGAAAACACACATGGTCACTCCTTACTGGCAGTGGCAGTAATTGAAACCAGGTCGCCAGTACTATAATTGTATTGCTAACCACTACACCTTTATGCCTCCTACATGCTTTCCTTAGAATGCATCCTGGCAATTTGGCTATCACTGAAGCTAAACTGACCAATCAGAAATTATTTAGTTTATGCTTTCCTCCCTTATTTGAGACGGGAATGACACAAAAAGTCCTCTAATCTCCAGCACTATTCATATCACCAGAGATGATTGAAAAATGATAGTCAGAACCTCTGCAATTTCCTCCCCTGTTCCTCTTAACAGTCAGGTCCTGGTGATTTATCCACTTTCGCAGATGCAAGATCTTTTAATACTTCTGTTATTATTCTACTTAATCCATTCAATATTTCCTCAATGACAATATCCCTGAGCCCATCTACAGTACCAGCACAGAAAGTATTTATGAAGAAACCTAGCCTGCAGCATACTCTGAACTCCACTACTGCGCTACTGGGTAGCAAGCAGCAGAGTGGCTAGTGTAATGCTATCACGGCACTAGTGCCCCGTGTTCGATTCCGCTGCTGTCTGTCAGAAGTTTCCTCCCACGTACCAAAGACCTATGGGTTAGCAAGTTGTAGGCATGACATGTTGTCATCTGAAGCATGGCTACATCTGTGGGCTCCCCTGAGCGCATCCTAGGATTCTGTTGCTTTTTGATGCAGAGAAAGCATTTCACTCTATGTTTTCATGTACATGTGAAAAGTAGAACTAATCTCTACCTTTCTCCTGTATGCAGCAACAAAACTGGAAAACTATAGGTGGCAAAAGACCTGCTTTTACCATTGACCGTCTCAAACCGGTGCATCTAGACCTTGCAGATGCATTCTATGAAGTCCTCCTCAAGACTTCCTTGACCAACCAGATTCACCCAATCTATGTGGAAGATAAAATCCCCCATGATAACTGCCATTCCATTCTCACAGGCCTCACTTATTTCTTGATTAATCGCTTCTGCCACTGCAATATTTTTATTAGGTGGCCTATAGACAACACCCACCAGTGATTTTTTTTCCTTCTACTATTCTTAATCTCTACCCAGATGGACTCAACATTCTGCTTTGTAGATTTTATATCGTCTCTCACAATCGCCCTGATCTCATCCCTAATCAAGAGCACCACCCCGTCTCCTTTGCCTTCCTGCCTATCCTTCCATATTACCTGATACCCTTGGATATTTAATTCCCAGTCATCTCTACCTTGCAACTAGGTTTCTGTAATGGCCACTAAATCATATGCCTTGGCACTGATCTGTGCCACAAGTTCACTAACCTTGTTTCTAATACTATGGGCATTTAGTTAAAGTGACCTTATACTCATTGTCCTTTTAGAATCTAGTGACCTATGCAATTTTTGCTTTTTACTTTTATGCACTCTACTCTTACTTTTTTCTTCACTAACTCTAATTTTGGTCTCTGCATCACTTCTCTCTTCTGTGTGGTTCCCCGTCCCCCTGCCATATTAGTTTAAAGCCTCTCCAACAACACTAACAAACACTCTCTCTAGGACATTGATCCCGGCCCTGCCCAGATGTAGACCATCCGGACGGTACTGGTCCCACCTCCCCCAGAGGTGGTTCCAATGCCCCAAGAACCTTAAATCATCCCTCCTAGACCACCGCTCAAGCCACATATTCATTCTAGCTATCCTGCTATTCCAACTCTGGCTAGTACATGTCACCGGTAATAATCTGGAGATGATTACCTTTGAGGTCCTACTCTTTAACTTATCTCCTAGCTCCCTAAATTCAGCTTGTAGGACCTCATCCCACTTTCTTCCTATACTGTTAGTACCTACATGCACCAGGACAGCTGGCTGCTCACCCTCCCCTTTCAGAATGCCCTGCAGCCTCTCCGAGACATCTCTGACCCTTGCACCCGGGAGGCAACACACCATACGGGAGTCCCGTTTGCGGCCACAGAAGCTCCTCTCTATTCCCCTTACCATGGAATCCCCTACCACAACAGCTCCGCCACTCTTTTTCTTGCCCTCATGTGCAGCAGAGCCACCCACGGTGCCCTGATCCTGCCTACTGCTGCCTTCACCTGATGAGCCATCTCACCCAACAGACTCCAAAGTGATATATCTGTTCTGGAGGGAGATGACGACAGGAGACTCCTGTACTACTTTCCTGCTACTACTCATCCTGTTGGTCACTCATTCCCTATCTTTCCTTAGATCCTTAAACTGTGGTGTGACCAACTCACTAAAAGTGCTATCCACAACATTAGCAGCATCTCGGATGCTCCAAAGTGAGTCCATGCACAGCTCCAGTGCTGCCATGCGGTCTGTCAGGAGCTGCAGCTGGACACACTTCCTGCACACTACTTTCTCCTCCACCTATTTTCATATTGTCTGCAAACTTGGCCACAAAGCCATCAATTCTGCCACCCAAATCATTCACATATAATGTAAAGGAAGCAGTCCCAACTCAGACCTCTGTGGAACATCACTAGTCACCAGCAGCCAACTAGAAAAGGCTCCCTTTATTCTCACTCTTTGCCTCCAGCCAGTCAGCCAATGCTCTATTCATGCTAGTATCTTTCCTGAAATACCTTGGGCTCTTAACTTGTTAAGCAGTCTCATGTGTGGCATCTTGTCCAAAGCCTTCTGGAAATCCAAGTACACAACATCTTTGTCTATACTGCTTGTTATTTCTTCAAAGAATTCCAACAGATTAGTCATGCAAGATCTTCCCTGAAGGAAACCATGCCAACTTCAGCCTATTTTATCATCCGCCTCCAAATATCCCAAAATCACATCTTTAGCAATCGCCTCCAACATCTTCCCGAGCACTGTGGTCAGACTACCTGGCCTATAATTTTCTTTTTTCTGCCTCTCTCCCTTTTTGAAGAGTGGAGTAACATTTGCAAAATTTCCAGTCCCACAGAACCAGGTTGGAATCTATTGAATCTTGAAAGATCATTACTAATACCCCTACAATCTCTTCAGCCACCTCTTGTAGAACCCTGGGCTGTCAACCATCTGGTCTGGATGATTTATCTACCTTCAGATCTTTCAGTTCCCAAGCACTTTCTTCCTAGTAATCCCAACTTCACTCACTTCTATCCTCTGACACTCTTGAATTTCTGGCATACTGCTAAAGTCTTCCACAGTGAAAACTAATGCAAAATACAAATTCAGTTCTCCTGCCATTTTCTTGAACCCTATTAGTACCTCTCCTGCATTATTTTCCAATGGTCCAATACCTTTTCTTGCCTCTCTTCTGCTCTTTATATATCTGAAGAAACTTTTGGTATCTTCTTTAATATTACTAGCTAGTTTAACTTTGTGTTCCATTATATCATTCTTCATGACTTTTTAAGCTGCCTTCTGTTGGTTTTTAAAAGCTTCCCAAACCTCTAACTTCTGACTTTCTTTTTCTCTACTATATGCCCACTCTTGCTTTTATGTTGGCTTTGCCATCCCTTTACAGCCACGGTTATGTTATCCTGCCTTTAGATTATTACTTCTTCTTTGGGATGCATCTATCCTGTGCTTCCAAATTGCCCCCAGAGACTCAAACCAATGCTGCTCTGCTGTCATTCCTGCTAGTGTCCCCTTACAATCAACTTTGGCTATCTCCTCTCTCATGCCTCTGAAATTTCCTTTACTCCACTGTAATGCTAACTTTAACCTGACTTTAACTTTTCCTTCTCACATTGAACTGTGAATTCTATCATATTATTTTTAGGCTCATGAGGGCTAATTTACCTTAAACTCTGTAATCAATTCCTGTTCATTGCACAACACCCAATACAGAATAGTAGAACCCCTAGTGTGCTAAATGAGCTGCTCTAAAAAGCCATCTTATAAACATTCTAGAATTGCTCCAAGATCTACCACCAACTTGACTTTCCTAATCTACTCGCATATTGAAGTCCCCCATGACTATCATAACTTTGCTCATTTGACATGCATTTTCTCTTTCCTGTTGTAATTTATAGACCAGATCTTTACTACTGTTCAGGGGTCTGTATATAACTCTCATCACAGTCTTTTTACACTTGCAGTTTCTAAGCTCTATCTAAATGATTCTATACCTTCCAATCCTATATCACCACTTTTGAAGAATTTGATTTCGTTTTTTTAAACCAATAGGGCCATGCCACCACCTCTGCCTACCTGCCTGTCCTTCTGATGCAATGCTAATCTTGGAGGTTAGGCTCCCAGCTTTCAGCCACGATTCAGTGATGCCCACAACATCATACATGCCCATCTCTAACTGTGCTACAAGTTCATCTACCTCATTCTGTATACTGCATGCATTCAAATATAACACCTCAGGCCTGGATTTATCACCCTTTTACATTGCAGCTCATCCCATTGACTGCAATTTTGCCCTATCATCAGCCTGTCCTTGCTAGCAATCTCACTGCATACTGCTTCTGCTTGTAAACCAATTACCCTAGCACTCTGGTTCCATCCCACCGTCAGACTATTATAAACCCTCCCAAACAGCTCTAGCAAACATGCCAACAAGAATATTGGTTCCCCTTAGGTTCAAGTGTAATTTATCCCTTTTGTACAGGTTGTAACTTCCCCAGAAGAGGTCCCAATGATCCATAAATTTGAACCCCCACCCGCTGCACCAGTTTCTCAGCTACACATATGCCATGTACTCCTCTTACCTGCACTGACACAAAATGGAGGACAATATCTTTCCTGAATATGTAGACTCTTAAATCCACACTTAGCACTGTACAAAAGTCTTAAACCCAATATAAAATACATAAAATTTAGGTAATTTTAGATTAGCCCCAAAGGATAATGGGGCTGCTGAGCCTTGTCCAGCAGTCCCTAACCCATAATCCAAAGAACAGAAGATGTTGGAATCAGTCAGCAGGTCAAGCAGCATCTTTGGAAAGAGAAACAGGGCTAGAAGCAGGATTCTGAATGGATGTTCCCTGGTGGAGGGGATGGTATTTAGAGCCAAAAGCCATATATTCAACATAAAGGGGAGCACCCATTTAAGGTAGGGAGGCAGAAGAATTTCTTATCACGAGAAACCATGAATCTTTGGAATTCATCATCCCAGAGAGATTTGGAGGCGGTGTTGTTGAATTACTAATAAGTAGCATGACAGATGTTTGAAGTACAAGAGAGATAAAGCACACAGGGAGAGAGCGAAAAAAGAATGAAATGCCAAGACTGATTCTGATATCATTTTCTTGAATGGCAGACCAGGCCTGAAGTGCTAAAAGGCAGAAAGTTCCTGAAGGAACCTAAAGACACCTTCTCAATGTTTCAGGAACAGCCTCATCCCCTTTGCAATCAGATTTCTGAATGGACAATAAATCTATGAACTCTACCCCCGCTAATGTTTCCTTTCCTTTTGTAGTAATTTAATTATTATATCTACATCCTTCTTAATGTAATTTATAGTTTTAATTCTGTATTGTAATGTACTGCTGCCACAAAACAACAAATTTCACGACATATGCCAATGATTATGATTCTGATTCTCCATCCCACTTTCAAATTTACCTGAACTATTTCTGACATTTCGCTTCCATTTTTGGATCTGTCTGCGACCCAGGAGACAAGCTATCAATTGACATTTACTATAAACTTACAGAACTCCACTGTTACCCCATCTAGACCTTCTCCTTCTCCCATCTCTTGAAAGAATACCATCATTTTCTCCCAGTCCCTCCGTCTCCACTGCATCTACTCTCAAGATGAGGCATTCCAATTTAGAACATCCGAAATGTTGTCTATTTTCAGAAAACATGACTTCCCTTCTACTGTGGGTGATGGATCACTCTCATATTACTAGTCTCACCTCACTGCAAACAGAATAGAGACAGAGCTCCCTTAAGCCTTACCTTTTACCATACCAGGCTCCACATCCACCATATTTCCCCTATCATTTCTGCCAGCTCTAATGGGGTCATCACTCACCACATCATCTTCTTCCCAGCCATTTCTATCTTCCACAGGGGCCAGTCATTCTGTGACTTCCCGGTAGTCTGCTCCAACCTGGCTCCATTTGCTATTTTGTCCCTTGTCTTCTTCTACCCATCACTCATCTGCCCCTGTCTTCCAATTCCATGATCTTTTCACCATTTGGCTCTTTCTGTCCATCATCCTTCACCCTTCCTTGGCCTACCTACCACACCCCAGCCTTCTACTGCCTTCTCCATTCTTGGTCCTGATGTATGATCTCAACCCAAGTCATCAACAATTCCATTTGTCCACGCACCCCATCCCCTGCAGAAGTTGCTTGACCTGCTAAATTCCTCTAACATTTTTTTTGTTCTATTCCTGCTTTTGTTTTCAATGTGCTATATTCATCTTGAGGTGGCATGCTCCATTTTATGTTATGCCATGTTACTCTTGTTTATTTCTAGTATAAAAATAGTTTTAAGTAAATTTACTGTAGTTTTTGTTTATTATTTAATCCCTTTTGAAAAGGGGATTTGAGAACAAACTGGAAAATTTTTGATGATAGTGAGCTGACTATAGACCTTCAGGCCAGTTTATGTGTGAGACCTTACGATCTGTCAACCAGAACTGCTCCGAGAACTACTCCGAGAACTAGAACTAGAGGCCATGGGTTGGAGGTGAAAGATGAAATTCTTAAGGGAACATGAGGGGGAATTCCTTCACAAAAAGCGTGCTGAGAGTGTGCAACAAGCTGCTAGCAGAAGTGGTCAATTTCAGCAATTAAAAGAAATTTGGATAGGTACATGGAAGGGAGGGGTAGGGAGGGCTATGGTCCTGGGGCAAATCAATGGGACTAGGCAGTGTGATGGATATTCACTAAGGCCAGGGTCCTCTTTGCTTTTTTGCCAAGCTTAGCTTTCTAAACATACTGACACTTCTAAAGAACAAACAGTTGTTTCTTATTAAGTTAAATTTCCAACCAATAATCTTTATTTAGTTTCTGGTCGTAAACAGGAGCCAGTCTTCATTTCTTAATATAACTAGAAAGAAGTAGTCAGTTTGAATTTTTAAAAAAGCACCTGATCTAAATGCTCAAGAGACACAGTGCAAGACAATAGGTTATTTAAGTTGGCTTGTTTCAAATCAGAAAACATTGGCTAAGTTATTTAGTTCAAGCAAGTTTGAAGACTAAATTGATATCAATTAATATACAAATCGCTGATTTATTAATAAATTGGAAGTTTGTGTGCTCAAAGAGTCAGCTTCACGGCATTATTTCTAGATAGCTGGGAACAGTCCCAAGAAGCTTTTAGATCACTTGTGCTGAAAGAAATCTGAGAAAAATATCACATGTGTATGAAGTCACCCAAGTGGAAAAGAAATAGTACAAGTTTAGACAGCAGTTCAGAATTTTTAGGAATGGTATAGGAACGTCAAGAAGAAGGGCAAAAAAGACACTGAATTAGAATCCACTCCTCGGCCTTTGATTTTCGCGATGGATGACTGGTTTGCTAATGACTCACGGGTATGTCTGTTTAGCTTTTAGGAACTGTACATGTGTTTTGGAAATCTTTTATGTTTTAGAAATGGTTTGAGATTTGGAAGTCTTTTATAAGATAGAAATCCTCTGAGTTTTAAATGTGTTTTAAGAATGCTATTTGAATTTAGACATGTACCACTGAAAATAAATGAACTGTGTTTAAACTACTTAGTTAGCTGAAGTCTCTTCTTGGTAGGAAGGGGAGACCCAACAATCAAATAGTTGGCATTGGCAGCCAAACTTGCAATGGAAGATAAAAAGGGAAGTGAACTAGTCTTTAAAGATTGGATAGTACAGTATAACCTCCCTTTAGTAAGGGTATTCATGGCTATTTATATTAGATAGGGGTTAAGGTCATTGCTTGAATCAGCAAACCCAATACCATCACAGAATAATAGTTTGGCATGGACAAAGTGATCTGTTACTGTACTGTAGTATTCTATGACTCTAATGTCTAAACCCAGTTCTAAAGGCAGGCCACAGCTGCTGAGGGTCACAAAAAGTTAAGTGCTTACAAAGAAATAGCATGAGGAGAGAATGTGAACAGTGGTCCAATCAAACACAATCTGGCTTATTACACTTCCTGAAACAAAAAATAATCATTACTTTAAATCAGAAACATCAAGTGATCAATTGTCAATTGTTCAAACATTTCTAAGGACAATTAGATACCAATATTTAGACAATCCTTCAATGAGCTGAAATCAGAAGCAATTAACGTATCTCACATCTCACTGAAAGGTATTTCACCCTTCAGCTTACCTGGTTTGATTTTTACTTGTCTAGAGAATACCCTGCAACAGCTTTGATTCTTATAACCATGCCATCGCCTCTTGCGTCTCCCAGAAGCTTTTCCAGACCTTCTCTCATTTGCGACACTACCCAAAAATGTGGCATCAGACACTAAGCATTCATAAATTCCCATGCACACTGAGTAAACACAGTTTACTCTCACCTCCACTTTTTCTTGAACCCTGTTGTTTTGCGACAGGATTATTGACGCATTATAGGTAAAGGATACTCCAGCTGCTGAACCATTGCTCTTTGGTCTTTGTACAACTGTCCTGGATCCCATTCCACTGCCAATGAATCATACCATCTGGTATTTCCAGGACACTGAAAGACCACTCACCCTGGTTTGTTAAAGCTCCTTTTTATGCTTTTGCTGACAATCTGGTTTGTAAAAGGCCTCCGCGATTTTATTTTAGATTGAATTTATAAAAATAGCTTTAACAAGGTGAACAGTTCCAAGATGCTAATTAGCAGAATTAAATGACACTGAAATGAAAACTTGAAAAACTCTCCTGAGAGGGAAACAGAGTTAGTATTTCAGTTTGCTAAGCTTTGGCACTGAGCTTCAGAGGGAAACACAAGGACCGGTGCCAATAACTTTGGACAAAGAGGTATGTAGGGTCTTTAGGAAGGAGATAGGAAAGCAGCTGAGGAAATGAATCATAGAGTTAGAGCCTAGACAGCAGCAAACATGGTCATTCATCTAGATCAATATGGATAGGAGGCCTGAATTGGGAGAACAGTTCAGAAGTCCTTTTTAGCTGCATCTTTCCCTTTTTCAGCAGTCTCTACCAGCTCTACAATATTCTTCGATATGTCCTCAGTCTGGAACTCTTAATCAACTCAGAATTCAAGCATTTTATCCTTGATGAAAGTGCCTTCAGCTGGAACTTTTTTTAACCTCCATCAGTCACTTTTCTCCCTTAGCTGCAGTTGGATTAACTCTGCTACCAAGATGTCTTGGCATTCTCAAGGGTGAGAGTGAGTAGCAGGAAGTCTTGGTACATATTGGCACCAATGACATAGGTAGACAAGGTGAGGAGGTTCTGAAGAGAGATTTTAGGAGGCCAGGTAAAAAGCTAGGTAAATAGGTAAATAGGTAGTGGTCTCTAGATTGCTGCCTGTGCCACATGCCAATAAAGGTAAAAATAGGAAGACTTAGCAGGTAAATGTGTAGCTGAGGAACTGGTGCTGAGGGCAGAGGTTCAGATTTATGGATCATTGGATTCTCTTCTGGGGAAAGTATGACTTATACAATAGGGATGGGTTAAACCTGAACCCAAGAGAGGAAACATCTTCGTGGGCAGGTTAGCTAGAGAGGTTCAGGTGGGTTTAAAATAATTTGGCGGGGGGATGGGAACTGGAGTGATAGTGCTGAAGATAAGGTAGCTGGTTTCCAAACAGAGGCAATGTGTAGTGAGACTCCTAGCAAGAAGAGGCTGAAAGTAGGGAAAAATTGCTGTCAACAGGATAAGTTGCAACGTAAAAGGTGGACAAAATCAAGAAAGGTGAATACGGACTAAAGGTGTTATATTTGAATGCATGCAGTATACAGAATAAGGTAGATGAACTTGTAGCACAGTTACAGATTGACAAGTATGATGTTGTATCGTGGCTAAAAGAAGATTATAGCTGGGAGCTTAATGTCCAAGGATAAACATTGTATTGAAAGGATAGGCAGGTTGGTGTGGGATTCCAAGATGAGAATTTCTAGAATACCTACAAGATGGCTTTTTAGAGCAGCTCGCGGTGGAGCCCCCTAGGGGATCAACTATCGTATAATGAACCAAAATTGATTAGAAAGCTTAAGGTAAAAGAACTCTTAGGAGCAAGTGATCATACTATGATGGAATTCACCCTGAAATTTGAGAAGGAGAAGGTAAAGTCAGATGTATCAGTATTGCAGAGGAGTAAAGGAAATTACGGAGGCATGAGGGGGGAGATGGCCACAATTGATTAGAAAAGAACATGGCAGAGGTCTGTGTTGGAATCAATTCCTTTTTATGTTATATGTCATTGATTTGGATGACGGAATTGATGGTTTTGTTGCAAGGTTTGCAGATGATACAAAGATAGGTGGAGGTGCAGGAAGTTTTGAGGAAATAGGGAAGACAGACTAGGAGAATGGCAAAGAAGTGGCAGATGGAATACAATGCTGGGAAGTGGATGGTCATTCACTTTGATAGAAGAAATAAAAGGGTAAACTATTTCCTAAATGGAGAAAAAATACAAAAATCTGAGGTGCAAGAGGATTTGGAAGTCCTTGTGCTGGATTCTCTAAAGGTTAATTTGCAGGTTGAGTCTGTGGTGAGGAAGACAAATGCAATGTCAGTATTCATTTCAAGAGGACTAGAATATAAAAGCAAGGATATAATGTTGAGACTTTATAAAGCAGGTTAAATAGCTTTTCATATGAAGAATGTTTGATAGCTCTGGGCCTGTAGTCACTGGAATTTAGAAGAATGAGGGGTTACCTAATTGGAACCTATCAAATGGTGAAAGGTCATGATAGAATGGATGTGGAGAGGATGTTTCATACGGTGGAGATGTCTAAGACCAGAGGACACAGCCTCAAAATAGAGGGGCATCTCCATTCTAAAAGGATAAGGAAGAATTTTTTTAGCCGGAGAATGGTGAACCTGTGGAACTTGTTGCCACAGGCAGCTGTGGAAGCCAAGTCTTTATGTATATTTAAGGCAGAGGTTGATAGATTCTTGATTGGTCAGGGCGTGAAGGGATATAGGTGGGGTGGGAGTGGGGGAGAAGATTGTGGCTGAGGGGAAAAATGGATCAGCCATGATGAAATGGCTAAAGAGGTCCAATGGGCCAAATGGCCTAATTCTGCTCCTATATCTTACGGTCTCACTGGCACCTGCAGTAATTCACCCTTTTATTCATAATTTCAAACTTACACAAGAGCAATAGACCTTTATAGTTTCAAAAGCAATGAAAGAGAATGGAAGCTTATGCTCACAAGGCAGCTAGAGGTCAAGAACTTCATCATGTCAATCTACAGGTCATTTCATCTATCAATGCAAAGCCAGTTGAAGTTAACCTGTTCTGTGCAGCCATAATCTTAAATAGATTCCTCAAGTTTTCTCCCCCCCATCAGAAACATTAAAGAGAGATACACTTCCACTATGTAAATGTGTGGTAATTTACCATAATCTGAACTGCTCACTCCTCTGCTACCACCAGAATGCATTTTCTAACCACTTAGCCTGAGAGCCCAATTCTGCACTCCATTTTCTGCTCCTTTGATCTATTTAGAAAAAAAAATAGCCTATGAACATTCCATTCGATATGGTGCTTTCGAGAAGGCTGTACATTAGCAATACATAGCAGAGTCTGTCACATTATTTGCTTTAATATGATCATTTCTTTTCTAGTAAATATGAACAAGTGAACCAGTGGGCAAATTTGTTCCTGATATCTTAATTGATGCAGATATTTGTTGCTTCCTGATGTTTTTTTTAAATAAATGCATCATTTATTTGTTGTTTTAATCACTGTACATTTTCTGTTTTAGCACTAAAGCTTCAAATCTGTCAACTTTTATGGGTACACACCTGTAGCTTGAGTCACCCTGGCAATCATGCCAATAAGTGTCCTTCTGCGTGCAAAATTGAAAGTATGCAGAGGACAATGTATTTGTTAATTTGGACCACAATAACTCAGTAATAAACACATGCTAACAGAACAAGTAAATTCATATTTAATAGTATGAAGGAGCCTCAACAAACTTCTCAAGTATTAGTTGTTAAATGATTTCTTCTCATTGTTACTTTAGATACATTGCTGTGTTTTTTTGTTTCCTTGAGTCTAGGCTATTCCCTGCTTTTCTGCATGCAGCAATACAACTTGCTGGCTTCACAGTTCACTGCCAAGGTAGGACTGCTGAATCTTTCAAAGGCAGAGGAGGTGGAGTACACTTTATGATTAATTCGCCATGGTGCATAAACGTGGTGGTACTGTCCCAGTCCTGTTCACCCATCCTGGAGCATCCAGCAATCAAATATCATCCATTTTATCTTCTGCAGGAGTTTCAACCATTTTGGTAGTGGCATATATTCCACATCAGGCCTATGTTGAACAGGCTTAAGATGAACTGATCAACACAATCAATAGGCATGAAACGGAACACCCAGATATCTTTCCCATCATTTTGGAAGATTTTAACGAGGCCAGATTGAAAAAGTCCTTAAATAAATATAACCAACATGTTGGCCAGAAAGAATGACAGTCTACAAATCAGTGAATTCAAATGAATCAAGGACAGTGGAAGCAGACAGACAAATTGTCTTTGTTCTTGCCGCGGGCTTGGGGAGGGAGGCTGCCATGTTGTGAAGACACTCTATTCTCCATTTTGTGAGTTTGACATGCTTGGCTTGATCAATGTTTTAAAGACACAATGATACTTCAGGTAATCTGCTGGAATGGAGATCATTTCCAAATAAGAAGTTATTTGTGAGATATTTTATGGTTGGATATAATATGCAGGTTTGTGAATGTTGGGGTTGGTGCCTGCCTGGAATGATTCGAGCTCGTTGCTGATTGAGAACAAAAAGCCATAAATTATCGACTGTCACTTGGTGGGAAGAGGGCTTGGAGCAGAACCAATAACAAGGTGTTAAAGGGCAGACACATGACCTGTGATATTTGAATTGATATAAAAGTGGATGTTTCATGTGTGATGGCAGTGGTAATTTCGAAGAATAGCTATCGCAGATACAAGCATGAGCAATCCTGTGTGGAACACGTAGTGAGTGAATTGGGACAATGAGGAATGCCTGGCCAGCGTAAACTCCTTTGCCCGGGTAATACCTTTGCTATTCTTTAACTATTGAGGAGGGTCAGGGATACTTATTGGGTGTGCACACAAGGTATTTAGTGTACGAATTCATGTACTTGTTAGTTTAAACAGTAAAGGTACTTGTCAGTAAATACGGATCTCTCTGTGTCTCACTAATCATCATTATGAAAAGTATTTTTTCTATATAACAAACATCACTTGTGAAACCACAGGAGCCAACAATTGGACCACTATTATACTAGCATCAAGGATGCTCCCCATGCCATCACACGCCTACACTCTGGAAGATCTAATCGCCTGAGTGTACTTCTACTCCCCAAGAGCAGCAGAGTATGAAAACTGCAGCAGCAGTAGAAAGGACAAGAGGGTAAACTGAGCTTGCTCCATCGTGGCCACTGACCTCCCTAGCATCCAGAACATCTTCGAGGAGTGATGTCTCAAAAAGGTGGCATCCATCATTAAGAATCCCCATCATCCAGGGCATGCCCTCTTCTCACTGCTATCATCAGGGAGGAGGTACAAGAGCCTGAAGGCACACATTCAAGGATTCAGAAACAGTTTCTTCCCCTCTGCCATCAGATTTCTGAATGGAGATTGAAACCATGGACACTGCTGCACCTTCTCTCTTTTTGCACTACTTACTTAATTTAACATTTTTTAAATACACACACAAAGATACTTATTGTAGTTTATAGTTTTTATTATGTATTGCAATGTAGCACTACCACATAACAAAAAATTTCATGACATATGTCGATGATATTAAACCTGATTCTGATTACAATATATTTTGATTTTAAGCCGTTTGTGATAAATAGAGTATGTTTTGGTCGGGAGTCACCTTGGATGGCACCCATGATCATTGGCTGCCGAAAACTGTTCCAAGTTTCCTCTTAAATATATTGCTTTTGAATAACTTTCACAGCAATCAGCAGCATGTAAATTTCCGCTTAACAATGGACTTCTAAATCACAGCAATGATCTTCAGATCTCACAGTCAACGACAGAATCTGGACCAGTTAGTCATGGTGCCTTTAAGGGTCATCACCTTGGCCAAGTGCCAGGACAGTGGGAATCCAAGCCAGGCTGAAATACAAAGGGATGAGGCCTCCTCTACCCAGCACCTCGCTGGCACATGTGCTGTCACTGGAGAATAAAACCGACAATCTGAGGGAAATAATGCTGTATCGGAGGCAGATTAGAAATATCTCAATGGTTTGCTGTATCAAGACTTGGTTATCTGCAACTATGTCAGACACAGCAGTCAGACCAGAAGGATTTATAATATTCAGAAGGGTCCGAACTGGGGACTCAGGTAAGGCTAAGGGAGGCACACGTCGTTTATAGTCAATTCTCGTTCTGCTCCGATGTGGCGGTTGCGTCAAACACATGCTCCCCCAATTTGGAACACCTAACAATCAAATATAGACCATCCTATGTGCTGCAGGAGTTCTCATCTGTGGTCCTGACCACAGTTTATACACCGCCAGCGGCTGACCATTAGCAAGCACTCACGACACTGCATGATGTCGTCTACTGACAAGAAACAACTCATCCTGACGCAGTTCAAATTACAGAGACTTCACCCAGGTCTGGTTGAAGAAAACGCTGCCCAGTTTTCACCAGCATATAAACCTGTAGTACCAGAGTCCCAACATACCAGAACACTACTACACTAAGATAAGGAATGCCTACTGTTCCTTGCCCAGACCGTATTTTGGTAAATTGGATCTTTTGACTGTCCTCCTACCCGCATACAGGCAGAGCCTTAAAAGCAAGGCTCCAGAGATCAAGACAACTAAGAGGTTGTCACAGAGGCAGGGGAACAATTGCAGGATTGCTTTGAGCTTATGGACTGGGCTGTGTTCAAGCACTCATCTAGTGATCTGACCTTGGCTGTAATGGACTTTATTAAAACAATTGTAGATGGGTGTGTCCCCACTAAATCGTTCAGATTTTCCCCAATCAGACAATCAGAAGCCCTAGATGAATCATGAGATCTGAAATTTACTGAGGGCCAGATCAGAGGCAGTCAAGTCTGGAGACCAAGAAAGTTACAACAGGTGCAGTTATGATCTCTGGAAAGCAATCTCACAAGCAAAGTGGAGATTCTGGACCTATCTGGAACCAACAAAGGATGTTCAACAACTGTGGCTGCGCTTGAAAGCTGACACTTCCTAAAAAGTTAAATCAAGTTACATGCCGGACAGAAGGGCTTCATTTCCAGATGAGCTCAAGGTCTTCTATGTTCTCTTTGACCTTCAGGAACTATCGCAAAGTCCCACATCTCTCTATGGTCTTCCGATCTCAGTATCTGAAGCTGATGTGCAGACTGCCTTCAGGGGGTGAATCAAAGCAAATCATCTGGACCAGATGGGCTACCTGGCCACGTAGTAAAGAACTGCGATGATCAACTGGCTGATGCATTTACTGTTATCTTTACCCTCTCACTTCGGCAGTGTGTGGTACCCATCTGCTTCAATTATACTGGTGCCCAGGAAGAGCATCATATCCCTTGTAAATGACCATCACCCAGTGGCACTTACATCCACAGTGATGAGGCATTTTAAGAGGTTGGTGATGAAACATATCAGCTCCTGCCTGAGGGGCAACTTGGATCTGCTCCAATTTGCCTACTGGAGCAACAGGTCCACAACAGATGCCATTTCATTGGCTCTTCACAAAACCCTGAATCATCTGGACCACAAGGATGTATACATGAGGATGCTCTCCATTAGTCAGAGCTCAGCATTTAAATCCATCATCTCCTCAAAACTAATCAATAAGCTCCAAGACCTTAACCTCAATACCTTCTTGTGCGATGGGACCCTGGATTTCCTCACTTTCCTCACACTGATTTCAGTCAGTTCAGATTGGCAACAATATCTCTTCCACAATCTCCATCAGCACAGGTGCACCACAGGGATGTGTGCTTAGTTCCCTGCTCTACTCACTTTACAATTATGACTGTGTTGCTAAGCACAGCTTGAACAGTATTCAAGTTTGCCAATTACACCACTGTTGTGGGCTGAATCAAAGGTGATGAATCTGCATACAGGAGAGAGATTGAAAATTTGTCTGAGTGGTGTAATAACAACAACTTCTCATTCAATGCCAGCAAGACCAATGAACTGATTATTGACTTCAGCAGGAAGAAACCAGAGGTCTATGAGACAGTCCTCATCAGAGGATCAGAGGTAGAGAGGGTTAGCAACTTTAAATTCCTGGGTGTAACTATTTCAGAGGCCCTGTCATGGACCCAGCACACAAGTGCAATTGCGAAGAACACACAGCAGCACCTCTACTTGCTTAGGAGTTTGTGGAGGTTTGGCGTGATATCTAAAACATTGACAAACCTCCACAGATATGTGGTGGAGAGTATATTGATTGGCTGCATCACAGCCTTGGATGGAAACACCAATGCCTTTGAACGAAATACTAAATAAGGTAGTGGATTCAGCCCTGTACATCAAGGGTAAAGCCTTCCCAACCATTGAGCATATCTACATGAAATACTGTTATAGGAAAGCAGCATCCATCATCAGAGAGCATCACCACCCAGGCCATGCTCTTTTTTCACTGCTGCTATCAGGTAGAAGGTACAAGAGCCTCAGGACTCACATCACCAGGTTCAAGATCAGTTACTACCCCACAGCCAACAGGTTCTTGAACAAGAGGGGATAACTACACTCTCTTATGCATCCATTGATGTGTTCCCACTACCAATGATCTCACTTTAAGGACTCTTTATCTTGTTATTTCATGCTCTCATTACTTATTGCTATTTATTTATATTTATATTTGCAATTGCACTGTTTGTTGCCTTCTGCCCTGTAGTTGATTTTTCATTGATCCTGTTATAGTTACTATTCTACAGATTTGCTGACTATGCCCAAGCAAAAATGAATCTCAGGGTTGTATATGGTGACGTGTACTCTCATAATAAAATTTACTTTGAAGTTTGAAACTGAGCAAAGCCATGCAGAAAATGTCAAGCTCCTGGAAGAAGAAATAAGTGGGGAGAAAATCCCTCATTCAATAGCTGCATCACTTTAGATGCTCAGAAACCAATTCTCCTACCTTATACTTGGTGTGTGCGATGTTGCTACATTGCACGATAGCATTCCCACTAAAATATACCACCCACTCAGCTACAGCTACAATGCAGAAGCAGGACTGAAACATTAATGGATAACAAGATCACAATGACCTTGAATTTTTGTGCATCATAATCCCCCCAGAATGAAACCGAAAAAAGTTGATATAGGAAATCAAATTTGAGCTTATTGTCATATACTCAAGTACATGGAAAAACTTGCTTGCAGCAGTATCACAGGCACATAGTGTAGCATCTTACAATACTGTGCAAAATTCTTTGCGTATATATATATATATAGCTAAGGTGCCGAAGCTATTGCACACTACTGTATTTGTCAATGTAGAGTGGAGAGTGAGTTTGTAAATCTGGCAGGAACGAAGGATGTTGGGAGTGGCAAGGCTGGAGTTTACGGGACAGGTGCCAGAGAATGCATGCTGGGACAGAGCTTAGTGTGGGTGCAAACCCAAGGTCATTTGATTCTAAACAATCAGCTTATTAATCAAATCACCAAGTATATTTAAAGCAGAGGGCGATAGGTTCTTGGTTAGTCAAGGAATCTAAAGATTATGAGAAGTCAAGAAAAATGGGGTTGAGAGGGATAAGACATCAGCCATGATAGAATGGTGGTGTAGATCAGGTGGGTGAATGGTCTAATTCTGTTCCAATGTCTTATAATCTCATTACAGAAAGCTTCTCTGATGCTTCACATTCCCTTCCCCCTTTTCCCAACCATGATTCCCTTCTCCCTGCCCCCTTCCCCCTCAGTCCTCAAGAGACACATATCAGAATTAACTTTATCTTCAGTCACATATGACATGAAATTTGTTGTTTTTTGCAGCAGTACAGTGCAATATATAAAATTAATACAGTATTGTACAAGAGTCTTAGACACCCTCGTTCTCTCTATACATCTCAAACTTTTCCACAGTATTGCATAGGTAGTATTCAAAAGGTAAAACAAATTTAACATTAATTATACACAACTTTCACAAGAAGGTAATGACAAAAAAAAGTCCATGTTTTAGGCAAAGTAATCATAGTAGTCATTGTTGTGCTGAGCAAAAATGATATGTGAAAAGAGAATGGTTTACTTTAAAGTTTGCATCAATCCATCCCATCACATTACTTAGACTTCCACAGGAGTTGGAGAAACCTGACATGACGTGTGGGCAACAAACATCAAAGTTGCTGGTGAACGCAGCAGGCCAGGCAGCATCTCTAGGAAGAGGTACAGTCAACGTTTTAGGCTGCGACCTTTCGTCAGGACTAACTGAAGGAAGAGCTAGTAAGAGATTTGAAAGTGGGAGGGGAAGGGGGAGAACCGAAATGATAGGAGAAGACAGGAGGGGGAGGGATGGAGCCAAGAGCTGGACAGGTGATTGGCAAAAGGGATATGAGAGGATCATGGGACAGGAGGCCCAGGGAGAAGGAAAAGGGGAAGGAGGGGGAAAAGCCCAGAGGATGGGCAAGGGGTATAGTGAGAGTGACAGAGGGAGAAAAAGGAGAGAGAGAAAAAGAAAGTGTATATACAAATAAATAACGGATGGGGTACGAGGGGGAGGTGGGGCATTAGCGGAAGTTTGAGAAGTCAATGTTCATGCCATCAGGTTGGAGGCTAACCAAACGGAATATAAGGTGTTGTTCCTCCAACCTGAGTGTGGCTTCATCTTTACAGTAGAGGAAGCCGTGGATAGACATATCAGAATGGGAATGGGACATGGAATTAAAATATGTGCCCACTGGGAGATCCTGCTTGCTCTGGCGGACAGAGCGTAGGTGTTCAGCAAAACGATCTCCCAGTCTGCGTCGGGTCTCACCAATATATAGAAGGCCACATCGGGAGCACCGGACGCAGTATATCACCCCAGCCGACTCACAGTTGAAGTGTCGCCTCACCTGGAAGGACTGTCTGGGGCCCTGAATGGTGGTAAGGGAGGAAGTGTAAAGGCATGTGTAGCACTTGTTCTGCTTACAAGGATAAGTGCCAGGAGGGAGATCAGTGGGGAGGGATGGGGGGGACGAATGGACAAGGGAGTCGCATAGGGAATGATCCCTGTGGAATGCAGAGGGGGGGGAGGGAAAGATGTGCTTAGTGGTGGGATGCCGTTGGAGGTGGCGGAAGTTACGGAGAATAATACGTTTGACCCGGAGGCTGGTGGGGTGATAGGTGAGGACAAGGGGAACCCTATTCCTAGTCGGGTGGTGGGAAGATGGAGTGAGAGCAGATGTGCGTGAAATGGGGGAGAAGCGTTTGAGAGCAGAGTTGATGGTGGAGGAAGGGAAGCCCCTTTCTTTAAAAAAGGACATCTCTCTCGTCCTGGAATGAAAAGCCTCATCCTGAGAGCAGATGCAGCAGAGACGGAGGAATTGCGAGAAGGGGATGGCATTTTTGCAAGAGACAGGGTGAGAAGAGGAATAGTCCAGATAGCTGTGAGAGTCAGTAGGCTTATAGTAGACATCAGTGGATAAGCTGTCTCCAGAGACAGAGACAGAAAGATCTAGAAAGGGGAGGGATGTGTCGGAAATGGACCAGGTAAACTTGAGGGCAGGGTGAAAGTTGGAGGCAAAGTTAATGAAGTCAACAAGCTCAGCATGCATGCAGGAAGCAGCGCCAATGCAGTCGTCGATGTAGCGAAGGAAAAGTGGGGGACAGATACCGGAATAGGTTTGGAACATAGATTGTTGCACAAAGCCAACAAAAAGGCAGGCATAGCTAGGACCCATACGGGTGCCCATAGCTACACCTTTAGTTTGGAGAAAGTAGGAGGAGCCAAAGGAGAAATTATTAAGAGTAAGGACTGATTCCGCTAGATGGAGCAGAGTGGTGGTAGAGGGGAACTGGTTAGGTCTGGAATCCAAAAAGCAGAGAGCTTTGAGACCTTCCTGATGGGGGATGGAAGTATATAGGGACTGGACATCCATGGTGAAAATAAAGCGGTGGGGGCCAGGGAACTTAAAATCATCAAAAAGTTTAAGAGCGTGAGAAGTGTCACAAACATAGGTAGGAAGGGATTGAACAAGGGGGAATAAAACCGTGTCGAGGTATGCAGAAATGAGATCGGTGGGGCAGGAGCAAGCTAAGATAGTAGGTCTGCCAGGACAGGCAGGTTTGTGGATCTTGGGTAGGAGGTAGAAACGGGAAGTGCGGAGTGTGGGAAGTATAAGGTTGGTAGCAGTGGATGGGAGATCCTCTGAGCGGATAAAGTCGGTTATGGTGTGGGAGACAATGGCCTGGACGATCGAGGGGTAAATAAGAGGAGGTATCTGCGAGTTGTCGCTGTGCCTCGGTAAGGTAGTACTTTGCTTATTAGGTACTGCATTTTTTTCCCATTATTTTCTCTGGGCTATTTTGTCCTCCAAATGCTAAGGTTTATGTTTAAGGTATATTCCTGCTCTATATTGGCTGATCATGGGTCAGAATTTTCCAGGAACCATTGATACTTCCCCACCATCCCCAAGGAAGCTTAAAGCACATCCAAGATCCTAGTTTTTAAATGCCTTTATCCTCAAATGACCAAAGACTGCGCTGGCTCATTGAACACTGTGCTAAATTTTTCATCGATCTTTGCCTTTGCTGTGAGGTGGCTCCCAAGATAAGAGAACTAGTCCATATTTTCCATGTTCTCAGTGTGGAACCCTTATTGATTCTGGAGTGCAGTCACCACAAATTAAACAGGTTTCTCTTCAGTTCTGAAGATTAGCTGCAATCCCATGGGAAATTTGTCAATGATAAGATAGAGCAAGAAAGAATGAAAAGATATTGGGGTAACAACACAGCCTTATTTTACACTGGAAATCACTGAGATTGGATCTATCACTCACCTATTGGATAGGAGCATGGCACGCATGATAACAAAGCAAATGCAAAATGGAGACAAATTTCTGTGCCCGTCAAATTTGAGAAGAGTCGTCCGCAGTCCTTTCAGGGGACTCTTGCGTACTCTCTTGCAGATGTCATTCAATGAATATCTTGTCAACCATGCCATGATGATAGCTATGGCATATAAATGCTGTCTGATTCATAGTCATTCGAAACAATGTCATTTGACAAACCTTTTAGTAATGTCAGCTTGCACATGGTTTATAGAACAGATACACATGCCGAGTGATTTTTTTTTAACTAAGGTTTGGTTGTACTTATTTAAATCACATCACTGTCAGAAATAGGAGATGTTCATTCATCATTTCATTCTTTAAATAACAAAAGTGCTTCATCTCTTTAAGAATAATTTAAGAGACAAGAAATCATTTTTCATCTATTTCCATAGAGACATTTCAAATATCTGAACTGCAGTCACATTTTTGGTTTAAAATAAGATTAAAACACAAGTCTGATCGAGTAGTTTACCAAAAATACGGCAAACATACTTCCATGATCTTACTCCAGTGTAATGTAACCTTTGTGAAACAAACTCCCCCTAATGTTGAATAAGTAAGCAGGCTTCAAATCTTGTAAAGCAAAATCAATGTGAAAAGCTCGATTCTGTAGTGATTAATAATTGGGTGTCTCTAGGTTCTTTTAAAATTTGTCACAGTTTATCAACATCTGGAATCAGCAGAGAACATGAAGGGTTCAGCAGATGTCACCGTTTGCAAAATTGTAAAATATCCAAAAATTAATTCAGTATAGTTTGAAAACAATTAAAGCAGGCCATGTTCCAATCACCTGAAGTTTGCTCTTAGCATGCCTTCTCTGAACTGGAGATAAACTTTAGGGTGGAGGCTACCGTTAACTTCCATTTGATTAAATTCAAAGAAGTTGAAAAGACTGGGCATGGTATGATGGGGTACTACCATTCTGTATCTCTGTTCATACTTAAAATGACTCTCAAAACTACTCAGAGGAATCAAGCCTGCGTCTGAATCACAATTCTCATCATATTTTCAGGTGAAGATGGAAGTACACGTGAATGTATATGGATGCAATACTTTCAAGAAAAGACCATGATAAAACAAAAAGGATTTGAATGTCGGTATCTGAGACCGTGAAAAGTGAGGCTGGGACTGCCAAAGAGTCAGAGCGTGGAAACAGTTAACTTGTCCAAGCCAACTGTGTTGCTAACTGAGCTCGTCTGATAAATTGGGCTCATGGACCTCTGAACCCCCTCCTATCCATGTACCTATCTAGATAGATTTTAAATGTTACTAATATCCAGAAGATCCTCTATTTTCTGTCTAAGATCTCCAACCACCCCCTACTCCCTCAGTGTCATCAGGAAGACCTGGCCACAATCATCTGAGGAAACACTGGAGCTGGAGATGAGAGGCCAACTCTATCATCAAGACAGCACCTCATTGATCCTTGAAGGGCATGGGAGACCAAAGACAACTTGGCACCATGCTGCAGCTGGCAGAATCGAGGGTGCTAAACCACACCAGGGGTGCAGTAGAGAGGATGGTCAAGAACAGACAGAGATGGAGGACATTCTTTGCTGCTCTAAGCGCCAAAGGTGTAATGAGCCGTTAAGTAACATGCCCGGAGGTGTGGGACTTCAGGCTTCTGTAACTCCTGCTGTGAAAAGATGGCACAGTAAGGATGATGGTCATTTTTGATGATAGTTGCTGCTTTTTTTTGAGGTACTCTCAATGGTGAGGAAGGACACGCCCAAGAAGTGCAGGGTTGAATTATCTACTCTTTGTAGTTTCTTACATTCCTACACATTCAACTTGCTATACCAGACCATGATGCAACCAATCTGAATACATTTAACAGCATATCCATAGAGGTATTTGTTGATATGCCAGTCTTCCTCAATCTTCTAAGAAAGTAAAGATGCTATTGTGCTTTCCCATGTGATTGCTTCAATGCACTGGGCCCAGGACAGGTTTTCTGATTTGTTAACATCCAGGAATTTAAAGCTGATTCACTAATGTAAACTGGTGCATTATTGCTCTCCTTCCCCTTCATAATCATTTTTTTAAAAATCTGACATTGAACGAGTAGTTATCGTGGTTCCACTCAACTATCTTGCTCGTGGTAAGAACCCTAACTCTTTTGCTTCAAGAAGCTACTGTTTTCCTTCTGGAGTTTTCAGCCCTTGTAAAACTTCTAATCCAATAAAATAGTCTCCTGTATTTCATGGAGACAAATTGATTTGAAGTCATGTTTTCTTCTATTAGTTCTGTTTAAGCTGCATTATGACCATTTACTTTAAAACTGGCCATATTACTGTTCTCAGAATGACCTGGCAAAAATGGTTGAAATTGAATCTCGTTCAATTGTCCTCAGGTATAAAAATAACTAATTTTCTTTTATTTTTTTCCCCCTTTTTTTCTAATTTTCAGCATGGTACATGAGCTTCAGCCCTCAATGTTGTGCCAACCTTTTAACCTCCTCCAAGATCAATCTAACCCTTCCCTCACACATAACCCTTCATTTTCTCCCATCCATAAGCCTATCTGTTTTTCTTAAAAGTCCTTAATACATCTGCCTCTACCACCACTAACAGCATGTTCCTCACACCCATCACCTTCTATGTAAAAAGCTACCTTTAACATCCCCTATACTTTCCTCCATCACTTTAAAATCATACCCTCTCATATCTGCCCTATCTCACTCAATCTATCCTCATAAGTCACGCTTTCTAATCCAGGCAGCATCCTGGTAAATCTCCTCAGCACCCTCTAAAGATTCTACCTCCTTCCTATAATGAGGCAATCAGAACTGAACATGATACTACAAGTGTATCCTGAGCAGAATTCAATGGAGAATTGACATTGTGTCTTAACAGTCATAAGTAAACATAGCCTGCTCCAGCCATTTCAAAGTTAAAGCACAATTATCAAACCCTGAGATTCATCTTCCACAGACAGCTTTTAAACAAAGAAACACCATAGAACCTGTTCCAAGATAATATCAAGCAATGTGCAGAAAGAATAAATCACGAAGTTGGGGGAGAAAAAAAAGAGTGAATATCAAACCATAGTCTAGTTTCAAGGACTTGCATGAATCCTTCAGCCACTATCTTGTCATTGTATCATGCTGGCCCATACCATAATTGTCCTTAAAACCAAACCTTAATATGGAACAGGTGGCCAGCCTTTAAATGTCTTACATTATTCAGATCCTTTAGAAAAGCAAAGTATTTGCAAAAATGAAAAAACACTGCACTTAAAATAAATATTTTATAAATAAAATTTACTTAAATATCCCTGCCATACTATTGAATGTAACTCATGAAATTCAATGTCAAAACCTAGGTATGTTGGAAGGGCAATTATATGAAAATATTTGTGAAATTTTGCACAACCATGTATGCTACAAAAAGGAAATGCTGATGGTATAATCACTGGCTTTCTGCTTGGCATTACCCCTCCATTAATATCGCCCAGGGGATATAACAATGATAAAGCTCTGACCAAGACCATCAGTCAGATACACAACAGACTCACTTCACTTCTCATTCAGCCAGTAATTAAATGAAGCTCCAACCAGTCTCTGGTAATTGCTGCTGTGATTTAAACTCTCTCACTGAAGGCATCAAGGGGATTTAGCTGTGCTTCGCACTGAAAAAAGAATTTCTTTCCCCTCTAGATGGATTTCATTCGATTAATAAGAACTCTCACTTAAAGAAAGCACTGTCCAAGTTCACACTGCTTGACTGTCAACCCAAGCTAATGGAAAAACTGCTCAGACTAATAGTCGAGATTAAAGTCCATGTGTACAGAGAAGATTCACTAGAATGATTCTGGGAATGAGAGAGTTAAAATATGAGGAACGTTTGTCCGCTCTCGGACTGTATTCCTTGGAGTTTAGAGGAATGAGGGGGGACCTCAAACATTTTGAATGTTGAAAGGCGTGGACAGAGTGGATGTGGCAAAGTTGTTTCCCATGATGGGGGAGTCTAGTACGAGAGGGCATGACTTAAGGATTGAAGGGAGCCCATTCAGAACAATGATGCAAAGAAAATTTTTTTAGCCAGAGGGTGGTGAATCTATGGAATTTGTTGCCACGGGCGGCAGTGGAGGCCAAATCATTGGGTGTATTTAAGGCAGAGATTGATAGGTATCCGAGTAGCCAGAGCAGCGAAGGTTATGGTGTGAAGGCGGGGGAGTGGGACTAAATGGGAGAATGGATCAGCTCATGATAAAATGGCAGAGCAGACTCAATGGGCCAAGTGGCCGACTTCTGCTCCTTTGTCTTGTGGCCTTATGGTCTTATGATGTACTAAAATTACAAATAAACACATACAGAATAATTCAATTTGTTCATAACTTTCCAAGCATTGTGACTTTTGCTTTTTTTAATTGCTGCTGATGCATGTCATCAGAAAGTTTAAATGATGAGTTTTCTATCTTTTTATCAGCAAAATTTACATAGCACACAATCAGTTATAGAAGATGAGAAAGTTAAGTTCATAGTTATAAATAGGTGTTTTAACCTACAAGATCGGCTGTATGTTTCTTTATTCACTTAACCTACAAGATCGGCTGTATGTTTCTTTATTCACTGCAGTTTCACTTGGATGCTCTCAAATGTACTGCTTTCCATTAGCTGAGCTATCATTTTTAGACCACACTTAACTGCCCCTTAAGTTTTCTGCATGTATTCCTCTTCATATTGTTCAATAAGTCACCTACCTCTGGTCTTTAGTCTGTGTTACTGGACATGCTGGTTTCCTTTTGTTGCAGCAATCTCCTCTCCTGAAAATACACACACACACACACACACACACACACATCCAAGATTTAAGAGGCTAGCTCAGCATTAAATTCTGAGATGACTGATCACAGCAATGAAAATAAGTCATTAGAGCACTTTCATGATTTTACATTTAACAAAATTAGATTTAACAGACAGTAATGACCTGGATTTTGTCAGTCGTAAAGAAACACCATTCAGTACAATGAAAGTAGCCATCGAGTTGAAACAGAATCTGGGCGAAAACTCCTGTTCATTTCCAGTCAGTGGCACTATAGCTAATATCAGCAGTATTTACATGTTCTACTCCTCTTCCAAAGTGTGGCTCCACATGATCTCAAGTAATAAAACAAATAAAAATGTGAGGAAAAGCTTGACAATTAGCAGAGTTAAGCAGATTTATTTTTAGATTTGATGTACTGCCTGAATGTTGAGCAGATTCTGCAGGACTGTACTTTATGTTTGTAAAAAGCATTACTACCCAAAATAAAGTGTTGCAGATGCTGTAAATCTGACATAAAAGCAAAGATTGTTGAAAATACTCCACAAATCAATTTGTGGCAATAGAAGGGGTTAATGATTTTTCATCAGAAAGAAACCTATGAAGAATTAGATTCTCTTGTACTTCTTCCAATCCAATTTTTTTGCATTCAATGTTTTCAATGTGCTTTTTTCCCCAATAATAATAATGGAGAAACCACAGATTGGGTGATTGATTTGCAGACTATCCTTTTTTTCTCTTTCACAAGTCTGTTATTATCCAGAAGCACTTACATCAACTGTGATGAATTGTTTTGAACGTTGGTGATGAAACATATCAACTCGTGTCTGGGAAGTGATTTGGATCTGCTCCAATTTCCCTACCAGAACAATAAATCCACAACAGATTCCATTTCATTGGCTCTTCTCTCAAATCTGGAACATCTGGACAGCAAACATCAGGATCTCATCAACTACAGCTTGGTATTCAATACTATCATCCTCTCAAACTAATCAATAAGCATCAAGACCTTACTTTCAATACCTCCTTGTGCAATTGGATCTTTGTTTTCCTCACTTGCATCCCCAATCGGTTTGGATTAGCAACAACATTTCCACCAGAATCTCCCTCAGCACAGGTGCACCACAAGGCTGTGCGCTTAAACCCCGGCTCTCCTCATTTTATTCTTATGACTGGAAGGCTAAGCACAGCTTCAATGCCATAATTAAATTGGCTGACAACACCACTGTCATTGGCCGAAGAAAAAGGTGGTGACAAATCAGCATATAGGTGGGAGATTGAAAATCTGCCTGAGTGGTGCCATAATAACGACCTCTCATTCAATACCTACCAGACAATGAAGATGATTACGGACTTCTGGGGCAGGAAGCTGGAGCTCTATGATCCAGTCTTCATTTGAGGAACAGAGGTGGTGGAGAGGGCCAGCAAATTTAAATTCCTCTGTGTTATCATTTCAGGGGATCTGTCCTTGGCTTAGCACACAAGTGTCATTATGAAGGAAGCACGGCAGCACGGCAGCACCTCTGCTTCCTCAGGAGTTGGCTAAGATTCAGCATGACATCTAAAATGTTGACAAACTTCAAGAAATGCATGGTAGACAGTGTATTGACCTGGACCACCAATGCCCTTGAACAGAAAAGCATACAAAAAGTATTGGATACAGAACTGTCCACCGTGGACAGAGCCCTACCCACCACTGAGTACATCTACATGGATAGCTGTCACAGGAAATCAGTATCCATCATTAGCGACCGTACCACCACCCAGTAGCTCTCTTCTCGCTACTGCCATCTGAGGAGGAGGAACAGGAGCCTCAGGACTCACACCAGCAGGTTCAGGAACAGATATTACCCTTCAAACATCAGGTTCTTGAACCTTTGGGGATAACTTCACTCAACTTCATTAGCCTCATCACCGAAATGTTCCTACAACCAGTGGACTCACTTTCAAGGACTCTTCATCTCATGTTCGATATTTACTGCTCACTTATTGTTACTTTTACTTTGGTATTTGCACAGTTTGCTGACTTTTGCATATTGGTTATTTATCTGTCCTGTTGGGTGCAGTCTTTCATTGATGCTATTATCTTGAATGGATTTACCGGGTATGCCCACAAGGAAATGAATCTCAAGGTTGTATATGGTCACATATGTACTTTGATAATACATTTACTTTGAACTTTGAGTTGGATAGCTTGCAATGCATTGTCCTGTTATCATTGCCTTTTATTCTGACCAGAACATACAAACTCTGTACTCTCAATATTTCACTTTTGAGGGCTTCCCACTTAACAAGTACACGTCTGCCAGAAAGCCCAACCCAACTTTGCCAGTTCTTTTTGATACCATCAAAATTGGCCTTCCTTCAATTTAAAACCTCAACCAGAGGTCCAGACCTATCCTTTTCCATAATTACCTTGAATCAAATGGCATTATGATCACGAGATGCAAAGTATCCCCCACGCAAAGTTCTATCACCTGCCCTGTCTCATTTCCTAATAGGAGATCTAGTATCACACTCTCTCCAGCTTGGACTTTTAAGTACTGACTGAGGAAACATTCCTGAATACATTTGACAAATTCTTTCCCATCCAGTCCTTTTACAGAATGGGAGTTCCAGTCAATATTTGAAAAGTTAAAAATCATTTACAATCACACCATTATGTTTCTTGCAACAGTCTGTAATCTCTCCATAAATTTCGTCCTCTAAAATCCCATGGAATATTAACGTATAATATAATCCTATTAACTTACTTATACCTTTCTTATTCCTCAGTTCTACCCATAAAGCCTCACTAGATAAGCTATCCAGTCTGTTCGGAACACTGCCACTACATGCCACCCCACTCCCTTTAAACCTTCCCGCTCTATTACGTCCAAAACAACGGAACCCCGGAACATTGATCTGCCAGTCTTACCCCCCTCCTGCAGCCAAGTCTCACTAATGGCTACAATGTCATAATCCCAAGTGCTGATCCATGCCCCAAGCTCATCTGTCTTTCCTACAATACTCCTTGCATTGAAATATACACAGCTCAGAACATTAGTCCCAATATGCTCAACCTTTTGATTCCTGCCTTTGTATATAGGGTGAACAACATCTTTCTCCACAACCACTCCACCATCTATTCTGGCGTCCCCCCCCACCCCCATCCAGCACTAGCAAACCTTCTCACTAGGATAATAGTTCAAAGTTAAATTGATCACAAGATTACATACATGTCACCACATACAACCTTGGGATTCTTCTTCTGCAGGCATTTTTTTTAGCACATCTATAGAACAGTAACTGTAAATAAACCTTGCCAATGTAGATACAAATAAACAGTAATAAACAAGCATGAAATAACAATATGACAGCTATCAATATAACAATAAATCAGAGTCCTTAAAGGTGTGCAGCAATCCCCTTTTGTTCCAGAGCCTGTTGGTTGAGGGGTAGTAACTGTTCTTGAACCTCGTGGTGCGAGTCCTGAGGCACCTGTACCTTTTACCTGATGGTAGCAGCAAGAAGAGAGCACGGCCTGGATGATCGATGCTGCTTTTCTATGGCAATGTCTCATGTAGATGTGCTCGATGCTCAGGAGGGTTTTACCCGTGATGTACTGGGCTGAATCAATTACCTTTTGCAGAATGTTCTTCTCAAAGACATTGGTGGTCCCCTACCAGGCCGTAATGCGGCCAGTCAGCACACTTTCCACCACACATCTATGGAAGCTTGCCGAGGTTTCCAATGACATACCGAACCTCTGCAGACTTCTGAGGAAGTAGAGGCACCGCCGTGCTTTCTTCACAATTATATTTATATGATGGGTCCGGGACAGGGCCCATGAGATAGTGACACCCAGAAATTTACACTTACTGACCCTCTCCACTTCTGATCTTCCAATGATTACTGGCTTGTGGACCTCTGGTTTCCTCTCCTGAGTTCATTGGTCTTTTTGACATTGAGAGTTGTTATTACACACCTCAGCAAGGTTACAGTTCAGGTTCAAGCTCTCCCTTCTGTACAAGTCCCACATTCTCAGGAAGAGCACCCTGAAGGCTTCTCTTCTGCACTAACTCGTCAGCCACATGTTAAACTGTATGAATTTCCTATGTCTGGCCTCACTAGCACATGCCATAGGTAGCAATCCTGAGGTGACTACCCTGGAGGTCCTATCCTTTAACTTAACACCCAAACTCAGTCTGCGGGGTCCTGTTACCCATCCTTCCCACGTGATTGGTACCTCCTAAGAGCATTCCCACTTAAGAATGCTGTGGGCTCAATCCCTGACCCTGGCATCTGAGAGGTAGCAGACCATCCAGGAATCTCACTCTTCTCCACAGAACCTTTCTTTTGTCCACTGAGTCAGACTCCATGGAGGAGACCTGATCACTGTGGCATTTCTCTGCTAGGTTACCTCACCCAACAGCATACAAAGTGGTATACCTGTCGTTGAGGGGAATGGCCACAGGGGTACTCTGCACTGGCTCCTTAACCCCTTTCCCCCTCCTGACAGTCACCCAGTTAACTGTGTCCTACACCTTGGGTGTAACTACCTCCCTGTGTGCCCTGCCCATCAATCCCTCAGCCTCCCAAATGATCCGGAGTTCATCCAATACCAGCTCTAACTCCTTAACATGGTCTGTTAGAAGCTGCAGCTGGATGCAATTCTTGCAGCTGTAGTCACTGGAGTTCTCCCTGCCTTCCCATGTCCAGCAAGAGGAGCATTCCGGTATACCGTCTGGCATCCCCATTGATCTAACTGTGCAATAAGATAGAATAATTAAAAACACATCTACCTACATCTAACAGCTGTCTTCGATGAAGCCTCATTGAGCCAAAACCTCAACTCCCCGCTCTAACACTGGCACACTCCTACAATGGCCACTATGCTTAAACCAATTTTTTTTTTTCAAATTGGTCCTTGCCAAGTGCCTAACTACACACAATCTAATGTCTTCTCAGGAACTGTGGTGCACAAAAAGCACTGACTACCCCCACTAACTTCTTTTAAGCTCTTTCTCCCTTTACGCCATCCGATGTTTCCTCAGGAAGGCAGCACACAAAATGTGCTGACTGTCCTTGCTCTCTTTTAAACTCTCTCCTCCTCTACAGAATCTGGTGATATACAACCTTCTACATGATCCACTATTCCAGCAACCTTAGTGTCATCTGCAAACTTCCTAATCCCCCTTCACTTTCTTATCCAGATCATCTATAAAAAAAAGGCAGGGATCCCAGAAGAGATCCCTGCAGAACACCTCTAGTCATGGGCCTCCTGGTAGAATACTAGCACCATCCTCTGCCTTCTATAGGCAGGCCAATTCTGTAACTATCCATCCTGACTTTCTGAATGAGCCTACCATGGGGAACTTTGTCAATTGCATTACTGAAATCCGTATACACCATATCCACTGCTCTACCTTCATCAATTTTTTTTTGTCACTTCCGTGTAGGATTCAGTCAGGTTTGTGGGACACAACCTGCCCCTCTCAAAGCCATGCTGACTATTCCGAATCAATCTGCACTTCTTCAAATGCTCAAATTACTGTTTCTAAGAATCCTTCCCAATAGTTTGCTCACCACTGATCTAACACTCACTAACCAATATTTTCAAAGATTATTGCTATTAACTTTCTTGAACAGAAAGAATAACATTTGCCACTCTGCAATCATCTGGTACGACTTCTGTAGCCACAAAAATCAGTTCCAAAGGTGTAACAATCTCTTCCCTCACTTCCTATAGTATATCCCGTACAGGCCAGCTCAGAAGCAAAGTATTTATTAAGGACCTCCCCTACTTCCTCCAACTCTAGACACATGCTTCCTCTTTTATCCCCAATCAGTCCTATCCTCATTCTTCTCACCTCTTGCCCTTCATGTACCTGCAGAATACTTTGGGCCTTTCATTAATCCTACTTACCGATGTCCCCTTCTAACCAATGTTCCCTCTAATTTGTAATGACCAGTGTGCGTAAAAATCTTGTGCTGTGCAATTTTTTGTCCAGTGATAACAACATGTGCTCAGGGAATAATGTCTTCAATAAAAATAGTATAAATAAGCCAGTCCTATTCCTAATCATATTATGCCTTTCAAAATGTTCATAAATCCTGCAGCTCAGGATCTTCTCCATCAACATACCAACCAGTGAAGTAAGACATCTTGTCCGGTCCCAGTGACTTACCCAACTTGATACATTCCAAAAACTCTAGCAGACCCTCTTTCTTAATATCTATATGCTCAAGCTTTTTAGTACACTGCAAGTCATCCCTGCAATCACCAAGATCCTTTTCCATAGTGAATACTGAAGCAAAGTACTCATTAAGTACCTCTGCTATCTCCTCGGTTCCATACACACTTTTCCACTGTCACACTTGATTGGTCCTGTTCTCTCACGTCTTATCCTCTTGCTCTTCACAAGCTTGTAGAATGCCTCGGGGTTTTCCTTAATCCTGTCTGCCAAGGCCTTCTCATGGCCCCTCCTGGCTCTCCTAATTTCTTTCTTAAGCTCCTTCCTGCTCGCCTTATAATCTTCTAGATCTCTATCATTACCTAGCTTTCTGAACCTTTCATAAGCTCTTTTTCTCTTCTTGACTAGATTTACAACAGCCTTTGTACACCACGAATCCTGTACCCTACCATCCTTTCTCTGTCTCATTGGAACATACCCATGCAGAACTCCACGGAACTATTCCCTGAACATTTGCCACATTTCTTCCATACATTTCCCTGAGAACATATGTTTCCAAATTATGCTTCCAAGTTCCTGCCTGATAGCCTCATATTTTCCCTTACTCCAATTAAACGTTTCCCTAACTTGGTTGTTCCTATCCCTCTCAAATACTATGGTAAAGGAGATAGAATTGTGATCACTATCTCCAAAATTCTCTCCCACTGAGAGACCTGACACCTGACCAGGTTCATTTCCTTATACCAGATCAAGTACTGCCTCTCATCTTGTAGGCTTATCGAAATATTGTGTCAATTGATATTTGGGAAATTAAAATCTCCCAGCATGACAGCGCTGAAATTATTACACCTTTCCAGAATCTGTCTCCTTACTGCTCCTTGATGTCCCTGTTACTATTGGGTAGTCTATAAAACACACCTAGTAGAGTTATTGACCCCTTCCTGTTCCTATCTTCCAACCACAGAGACTCCATACACAATCCCTCCATGTCTTCCTCTTTTTCTACGGCCATGAGACTATCTCTGTTCAACAGTGCCATGCCCCCACCTCTTTTGCCTCCCTCCCTGTCCTTCTGAAACATCTAAAACCTGGCACTCAAAGTAACCACTTCTGCCCCTGAGCTATCCAAGTCTTTGTAATGGCCACAACATCATAGCTCCAAGTACTGATCCACACTCTAAGCTCATCCACTTTGTTCATGATCCTTCTTGCATTAAAATAGACACCTCAAACCATCGGTCTGAGCACATCCCTTCTCTATCACCTGTCTATCCTCCCTCTCGCACTGTCTCCAATCTTTCTCTATTAGTGAGCCAACCGCCTCTTTCTCAGTCTCTTCAGTTTGGTTCCCATCCCCCAGCAATCCTAGTTTAAACTCTCCCCAATAGCCTTAGCAAACCTCCCCATCAGGATATTGGTCCCCCTGGGATTCAAGTGCAACTCATCCTATTTGTACAGGTCATTCCTGCCTCAAAAGAGGTCCCAGTGATCCAGAAATCTGAATCCCTGCCCCCTGTTCCAATCCCTCAGCCACGCATTTATCCTCCATCTCACTCTATTCCTATACTCACTGTCACGTGGCACAGGCAGTAATCCCGAGATTACTACCTTTGTGGTCCTGCTTCTCAACTTCCTTCCTGACTCCCTGTAGTCTGCTTTTTTGATATTTGGGAAATTAAAATCTCCCAGCAAGACAGCGCTGAAATTATTACACCTTTCCAGAATCTTTCTCCCTACCTGCTCCTCGATGTCCCTGTTACTATTGGGTAGTCTATAAAAAACACCCAGTAGAGTTATTGACCCCTTCCTGTTCCTAACTTCCACCCACAGACTCCATACACAATCACTCCATGTCTTCCTCTTTTTCTACGGCCATGACACTCAACAGTGCCATGCCCCCACCTCTTTTGCCTACCCCCCCACCCCGTCCTTTCTGAAACATCTAAAACCTGGGATACCTAAAACCTGTCACGTGGCTCAGGCAGTAATCACGACATGGCTACCTTTGTGGTCCTGCTTCTCAACTTCCTTCCTGACTCCCTGTAGTCTGCTTTCTGGACCTCCTCCCTTTTCCTGCCTATGTCATTGGTACCAATATGTACCATGACCTCTGGCTGTTCTACTTCCCACTTCAGGATATCTTGGACATGATCAGAAACATCCCAGACCCTGGAACCTGCGAGGCAAACTGTCATCTGTGCTTCTTTCCTGCGTCCACAGAATTGCCTGTCTGGCCCCCTAACTATAGAGTTCCCGATCACTGCTGCCGTCCTCTTCCTTTCCCTACCCTTCTGAGCAACAGGGCCAGACTCTGTGCCAGAGGCACAGCCACTGTTGCTTCCCCCAGGTAGGCCGTCCCCCCACCCCAGCAGTACTCAAGCAAGAGTACCAATTGTTAAGGGGTTCAGCCACAGAAATGTTCTCTCGCATCTGACTTTTGCTCTTCCCTCTCCTGACTGTTACCCACTTAACTGTCTCCGCAGGCCCCGGTGTGACTACCTGCCTATAGGTCCTCTCTATCACCTCCTCACTCTCCCTGACCAGACAAAGGTCATCGAGTTGCATCTCCTGTTCCCTAACACGGTCCCTAAGGAGCTGCAGCTCGATGCACCTGGCGCCAATGTGGCCATCCAGGAGGCTGGGAGTCTCCCGGACCTCCCACATCTGACACCGAGCACAGAAAACCGGCCTCACACACATACTTCCTGTCTGTATCCTACTCAGGCAACCTACCTCGCCTTGACCCTGTTATCGTGGAAGCCACGTTGAGCCAACAACTTCCTACCCTGTCTCCTCTCCTCTGATGCCCCCTCTATCAGGCTACCTCCTTTTAAACTTGTCACGCTGGTCTCACTGGTTCTGTCACCTTACCATCCTTTCGCTTCCTCAGAGGGATAAACCTATTCAGAACCCCATGCAAGAGCGCTCTAAACAACCTCCATATTTCCATTCCACATTTTCCTGAGAACATCTGTTCCCAATTTATACTCTATGTTACAGCCTAATAGCATCATTAGTCAACCTCCCCCAATAAAATACTTTCCTATACCGCCTGCTCTCATCACTGCTCAAGGCTATCCAAAAGATCAGGGAGCTGTGCTCACCACGGATTACACTTGAATCCTAGGGGGACCAATATCCTGGCAGGGAGATTTGTGAGGGCTACTGAGGTGACTTTAAACAAGAATGGTTGGGAGGTGGGAATCAAATTAAAGAGACTAGGAGAGAGGAGGTTAGTTCACAACAGGGGAATGGGAACAAGTGCAGAGAGACAGAGGGGTGTAAAATGAGGGTAGATGCAAAAAGTAGTAAGGTGAAAAGTAAAAGTGGCAGGCTGGCAAATCCAGGGCAAAAATCAAAAAGGGCCACTTTTCAACATAATTGTATATGGGCTAAGAGAGTTGTAAAAGAGCGCCTGAAGGCTTTGTGTGTCAATGCAAGGAGCATTCGTAACAAGGCGGATGAATTAAAAGTGCAGATTGTTATTAATGAATATGATATAGTTGGGATCACAGAGACATGGCTCCAGCGTGACCAGGGATGGGAGCTCAACATTCAGGGATATTCAATATTCAGGAGGGATAGACATGAAAGAAAAGGAGGTGGGGTGGCATTGCTGGTTAGAGAGATTAACGCAATAGAAAGGAAGGACATCAGCTGGGAGGATGTGGAATCGATATGGGTAGAGCTGAATAACACTAAGGGGCAGAAAACACTGGTGGGAGTTGTGTACAGGCCACCTAACAGTAGCAGTGAGGTTGGGGATGGTATTAAACAGGAAATTAGAAATGTGTGCAATAAAGGAACAGCAGTTATAATGGGTGACTTCAATTTACATATAGATTGGGTGAATCAAATTGGTAAGGGTGCTGAGGAAGAGGATTTCTTGGAATGTATGTGGGATGGTTTTTTGAACCAACATGTCGAGGAACCAACTAGAGAGCAGGCTATTCTAGACGGGGTATTGAGCAGTGAGGAAGGGTTAATTAGCAATCTTGTCGTGAGAGGCCCCTTGGGTAAGAGTGACCATAATATGATGGATTCTTCATTAAGATGGAGAGTGACATAGTTAATTCAGAAACAAAGGTTTTGAACTTAAAGAAGGGTAACTTTGAAGGTATGAGACGTGAATTAGCTAAGATAGACTGGCAAATGACACTTAAAGGGTTGACAGTGGATATGCAATGGCAAGCATTTAAGGATCGCATGGATGAACTACAACAATTGTTCATCCCAGTTTGGCAAAAGAATAAATCAAGGAAGGTAGTGCCCCCGTGGCTGACAAGGGAAATTAGGGATAGTATCAATTCCAAAGAAGAAGCATACAAATTAGCCAGAAAAAGTGGCTCACCTGAGGACTGGGAGAAATTCAGAGTCCAGCAGAGGAGGACAAAGGGCTTAATTAGGAAGGGGAAAAAAGATTATGACAGAAAACTGGCAGGGAGCATAAAAAGTGACTGTTAAAGCTTTTATAGATATGTGAAAAGAAAAGGATTGGTTAAGACAAATGTAGGTCCCCTACAGACAGAAATAGGTGAATTGATTATAAGGAGCAAGGACATGGCAGACCAATTGAATAACTACTTTGGTTCTGTCTTCACTAAGGAGGACATAAATAATCTTCCAGAAATAGTTGGGGACAGAGGGCTCAGTGAGATGGAGGAACTGAGGGAAATACATGTTAGTAGGGAAGTGGTGTTAGGTAAATTGAAGGGATTAAAGGCAGATAAATCCCCAGGGCCAGATGGTCTGCATCCCAGAGTGCTTAAGGAAGGAGCCCAAGAAATAGTGGATGCATTAGTGATAATTTTGTAAAACTCTTTAGGTTCTGGATTAGTTCCTGAGGATTGGAGGGTGGCTAATGTAACCCCGCTTTTTAAAAAAGGAGGGAGAGAGAAACCGGGGAATTATAGACCGGTTAGCCTAACATCAATGGTGGGGAAAATGCTAGAGTCAGTTATCAAAGATGTGATAACAGCACATGTGGAAAGCGGTGAAATCATCGGACAAAGTCCGCATGGATTTGTGAAAGGAAAATCATGTCTGACGAATCTCATAGAATTTTTTGAGGATGTAACTAGTAGAGTGGATAGGGGAGAACCAATGGATGTGGTATATTTGGATTTTCAAAAGGCTTTTGACAAGGTCCCACACAGGAGATTAGTGTGCAAACTTAAAGCACACGGTATTGGGGGTAAGGTATTGATGTGGATAGAGAATTGGTTGGCAGACAGGAGGCAAAGAGTGGGAATAATAGGGACCTTTTCAGAATGGCAGGCAGTGACTAGTGGGGTACCGCAAGGCTCAGTGCTGGGACCCCAGTTGTTTACAATATATATTAATGACTTACATGAGGGAATTAAATGCAGCATCTCCAAGTTTGCAGATGACACGAAGCTGGGCGGCAGTGTTTGCTGTGAGGAGGATGCTAAGAGGATGCAGGGTGTCTTGGATAGGTTAGGTGAGTGGGCAAATTCATGACAGATGGAATTTAATGTGGATAAATGTGAGGTTATCCACTTTGGTGGCAAAAACAGGAAAACAGATTATTATCTGAATGGTGGCCGATTAGGAAAAGGGGAGGTGCAACGAGACCTGGGTGTCATTGTACACCAGTCATTGAAAGTGGGCATGCAGGTACAGCAGGCGGTGAAAAAGGCGAATGGTATGCTGGCATTTATAGCGAGAGGATTCAAGTATAGGAGTAGGGAGGTACTACTGCAGTTGTACAAGGTCTTGGTGAGACCACACCTGGAGTATTGTGTGCAGTTTTGGTCCCCTAATCTGAGGAAAGACATCCTTGCCATAGAAGGAGTACAAAGAAGGTTCACCAGATTGATTCCTGGGATGGCAGGACTTTCATATGATGAAAGACTGGATTGAATAGGCTTATACTCATTGGAATTTAGAAGATTGAAGGGGGATTTTATTGAAACATATAAAATCCTAAAGGGATTGGACAGGCTAGATGCAGGAAGATTGTTCCCGATGTTGGGGAAGTCCAGAACGAGTGGTCACAGCTTGAGGATAAAGGGGAAGCCTTTTAGGACCGAGATTAGGAAAAACTTCTTCACACACAGAGTGGTGAATCTGTGGAATTCTCTGCCACAGGAAACAGTTGAGGCCCATTCATTGGCCATATTTAAGAGGGAGTTAGATATGGCCCTTGTGGCTAAAGGGATCAGGGGGTATGGGTGGAAGGCTGGTACAGGGTTATGAGTTGGATGATCAGCCATGATCATACTGAATGGCGGTGCAGGCTCGAAGGGCCGAATGGCCTACTCCTGCACCTATTTTCTATGTTTCTATGTTTCGTCCCCAAAGTGCTCACCATCCCCAAAGTGCTCACGCACTGAGAGATCTCACCTGTCCAGGTTCATTGCCTCGTACTAGATCCAGTATAGTTTCTCCTTCAATTGGCCTGTCCATATATTGTGTCAGGAATCTTTCCTGGCTGCACTAATCAATTCTGTCTCATCCAAACCTTTGGCACTAAGGTGCCAATGGATATTAGAGAAGTTGAAGTTGAAGTCCCTCATGACACGAATCCTGCTACCTTTGCAAAATCTGCCTCACAATCTATTCCCCAGTGTCTCCATTGCTATTAGAGGGTAAATAAAATGTGCTCAGTAGAGTGATTGCTCCCTTCCTGTTTCTGACTTCCACCTATGACTCAGTTGATGATCCCTTCATGATGTCCTTTTTGCAGCTGTGATACCATTGCTGATTAGCAATACCTCTCCCTCCCTATGCCTTTTAAAACATCAAAATCCTGGAATAGCAAGCAACATTTCCTGCCCATGTGACCACAACATTGTAGCTCCAAGTACTGATCCACGTTCTATCACTCTTGTTCCTGATACTTCTCACATTAAACACATTTCAAACAATCCAACGCAAAGTTCAAAGTTCAACATAAACATATTACCAAAGTACATACATGTCACCACATCCAAACCCGAGATTCATTTTCTTACAGGTAATTACAGTAAATACAAGAACCAGAATGAATGAAAGACCACACCCAACCAGACAATCAATGCACAAAAGACAATAAACTATGGAAATACAAAAAGGAAGAGATATAATCATAATAAATAAGCAATAAATATCGAGAAAGAGATGAAGAGTAGCTGAGGGTGAGTTCATAGGTTGTGGGAACAGTTTCAGTTATGGGTGAGTGAAGATATCTCCAGTGGTTCAAGAGCCTAATGGTTGAGGGATAACAATTGTTCCAGAACTTGGTGGTGAGGGTCCTTGATAATGGATGCTGCTTTCCTGCATCAGTGCTCCATGTAGATGTGCTCAATGGTGGAGGGCTTTACCCATAATGGAGTTAGTTTTATCCATTACTTTTTGTAGGCTGCATTTGTGGCCTATCCATTGCCAATCCTTCTCACAGTCTCTCTACACATTGCATCTATCATTACACTAACTGCTCCATCATCTGACCCATCAGTCTAGTTCTTATTCCCCTGCCAACCTGGTTTTAAAAAGGCCCCACCAGCTGTAGCCAACCAGTCCACAACGACAGTGACCCTTTTGTGTTCAGGTGTAAATGATCCCTTTCGCACAGGTTAAATCTTCCCCAGAAGACATCCCAAGGGTTCACAAATCTAAAACCCTGACCCCCACACCATCTTCAGCCAAGCATTTATCTGGCCATATTACCCTGTGCTTATCCTCACTGTTGGATGGCAGGGGCAGCAATCCAGAGATTGTTACCCTTGAGGTCCTGTGTTGCTCTTCTAACCCATGTCATTGGTACCAACATGTCCCATGGCTTATGGCTGCTCACCCTCCATCCAAAGAATGCTGTGGACTTGAACCATGATGTCTCTGACTCTGGCATCTGGGAGGCAACAGGCTATCTGATTTCCACTTTCATGCCCACAGTCTCTCTTATTTGCTTACTTAACTATTGAATCTTATATCACCATAACTCTCATCTTCAACCCCCACCCCTCTCTTCCCCTCTGAGCCACAGAGCCTAATTCAGTGCCAGAGACCTGGTCATTGCAGCTTTGCCTTGGTAGGTTGCTACTTCCCCAAACAGAATCCGAAGTTTTTGAGGGGTAGGACCACAGGGGCGCTTTGCCCTGGCTGCCTATTGCCTTTCCTTCTTCTGACAGTCACCCAGCTGCAGGTTAGGCATGACTGTCTCCTTGTAACTATTTTATATCAACTCTTCATTCTTCCAAATGATTTGTAGATTATTCAGCTCCAGCTCCGTAACATAGTCTGTAAGGAACTGCACTCAGATGCACTTCTCGCATTAGTGACACAGGAGACCAGACTTTCCCTATACAGTAGTACAAGTGGAACAAAGTAGGAAAAGTTATTCTCATTACTTCCCTGCATGAAAAAACATCAAACTGTAATTCCAGTTTACAAGTTTCTGCTAATTTATTGTAAAGGAGCCCATTTAATAGCAAACCATTTTAATTAAAAATAATATCCCCTTACTGCACAGAAGCACGGATATGATCAAATTCTAATTTTACATAAGATCATTTGTTCATGGTTAAATAAGATCAGATTTCCTTTCTTTATTGCAGAATTTGTTAGCCTCTGCTGTGACTCAGTGAACAGAACTCTCACTCAAGTCAGGTGGTCATGAATTTATGTCTTAACAAAAATAGAAACATTGAAAGCCTACAGCACAATACAGGGCCTTTGGCCCACAGAGCTGTGCCGAACATGTCCTTACCTGAGAAATTACCTAGGGTTACCCATAGCCCTCTATTTTTCTGAGCTCCATATATCTGTCCAGGAGTCTCTTAAGAGACCATATCGTATCCGTCTCCACCACCGCTGCCGGCAGCCCATTCCACGCACTCACCACTCTCTGCATAAAAAACTTACTCCTGATATCTCCACTGTACCTACTCCCAACCACCAATCTTCCAATGTATCTGGTCTTCAACCAAGATTGGAGGAAAAGAAATCCAGGTTGACATTAAATCTGTAAAAACAAGAGGCATCATTAAAACTAGGGAAACAATCACAGAAATTTGACTCAAAATTTCTGCTTGAAATTGCTCAAGCTTTATATTACCATGGCCGATTTCATTTGCATTAGAGTCACAGTGTCATAGAGAAGTACAGCATGGAAACAGGCCCTACAGACCACCTAGTCCATGCCGAAACCATTTAAGTTGCCTGCTGCCAATGACCTCCACTGAGAGCATAGACCTCCATATTCTATCCAAACTTCTCGTAAACATTGAAAGAGAGTTCACATGCACCACTTGTGTTGGCAGCTCATTCCACACTTTCACAACCCTCCATGTGAAGAATTTTCCCCTCATGTTCTCTTAAACGTCTCACCTTTCACCCTTAACCCATGACCTCTAGTTGCAGTCCCACCAGACCTCAGTGGAAAAAGCCTGCTTGCATTTACCATATCTATACCTCTCAATTTTGTATACCTCTGTCAAATCTCCTCTCAGTTTTCTGTGTTCTAAAGAATACAATCGTAACCTATTCAATCTTTCCTTCTAACTCAGGTCCTCAAAATCCTTGTAAATTTTCTCTGCACTCTTTCATCTTTGTTTATATCTTTCTTGTAGGTAGATGACTAAAACTGCACAGGATATTAGGCCTCACCAATGTCTTATAAACTTCAACATAGCATCTCAACTTCTGTAATCAATGCATTGATTTATGAAGGCCAAAGATTTCTTTACAACCCTATCTACCTGTGATGCCACTTTCAATAAATTATGTTCCTGAATTCCAGATCCCTTTGTTCTACTACACTCCTCAGTGCCCTAACATAAGACCTATCCCAGTTGGTCCTACCGAAGTGCAAAACCTCGTACTTGTTTGCACAAAATTCCATCTGCCATTTTTCACCCTATTTTTCCAACTAATGCAAATTCCACTGTAAGCCATGATAGCATTCCTGTCTGTCCATTGCACCCCTAGTCTTGGTGTCGTCCACGAACTTGCTAATCCAGTTAACCACATTATCATCCAAATCATTGGTATAGATGACAAACAACAAAGGACCCAGCACTGATCCCTGCAGCACACCACTAGTCACAAGCCTCCAGTCAGGAAGACAACCCTCTACCACCACTCTCTGACTTCTCCCACAAGGCCAATATCTAATCCAAATCCAATTTACTATCTCATCCTGAATGTCGATCAATCTCCCGTGCAGGACCTTATCAAACACTTCACTAAAGTCCATGTAGACAACATCCACTGCCTTGCCTTCATCCACTTTCCTGGTAACTTCCTCCAGAAACTCTAAGATTGGTTAACATAATCTACGAAACACGAAGCCATATCGACTATCCTTAATCAGTCTATCTCTATCCAAATACTTAAACGTCTATCCGGTCCCTTGGAATATCTTCCAATAACTTTCCAACAACCGATGTCAGGCTCACCAGCCTATAAACAGCATTGGCTATCCTCCAATCCTCTGGTACCTCTCCTGTCGCTAAGGATGATATAAAAATCTTTGCTAGGTCCCTGGCAATGTCTGCACTAGCCTCCCGTAGGGTCTGAGCAAACACCTTGTCCAGTCCTCAGATCTAACTATGTTGTGTCTAAAATAACGGAATCCTGGAATAATTGTTTATCCTCATCTGTTAGGGCATAGCAGTGGTGTGAGAATGGCTCCAGTAGCAGTGTTTTGTACTATGTGGGGGATGTGGGAAGTCTGGGAGACTGGAGGTCTCCCAGATAAACACATCTGCACCAGATGCACCAAGCTGCAACTCCTGAGAGAGCACTTTAAGGAATTGGAGCTGCAGCTCGATGACCTTCTCACTCATTTAGGGAGAATGAGGTGGTGATAGATAGGAGCTACAGAGAGGTAGTCATCCCTAGATTGCAGGAGAGGGGAAACTGGATGACGTGCACAGACAATGCAGATTACACCTGAGGGTATTCCCCTCAGTAACAAGCTCTAGATACTACTGAGGGGGATGACCTACCAGGGAGAGCCACAGTGACTGCTTATCTTCCAATGAGTCTGGTGCTGTGGCTCAGAAGAGCAGAGAGGTGAGGAGGACCGCAGTGATGATAAGAGATTCCATAGTCAGAGGAACAGAGATGAGATTCTATGGACACGATAGAGACACCAGGATAATATGTTGCCTCCCAGATGCCAGGGTCAGGGATGGCTCTGAGCAGGTCCATGGCATTCTCAAAAAGGTGAGGGTGAGCAACCAGAAGTCTTGGTACATTTTGGCACCAAGTAGAAAGCTGAGACATAGGACCTCCAGGGTAGTAATCTCTGGATTGTTAACTGTGCCACGTGCCAGTTAGGGTAAGAATTGAATGATTTGGAAGGTGAATGCATGGCTGAGGAATTGCTGCAAGGGGCAGGGGTTCAGATTTATGGATCATTGGAATCCCTTCTGGGGAAGGTATGAACTGTAGAAAAGAGAGGCATTACAGCTGAACCTGAGGGGGTCAAATATCCTTGTGTGCAGGTTGGCTAGAGTTATTCAGGAGGATTTAAACTAATTTGATAGGGGGATGGGAACTGGAGTGATAATACTCAGGATGAGGTAGTTGGTTTACAAACAGAGGCTATGTGTAGTGAGACTCCTAGTAAGAAGAGGCTGGTAATTGGGAAAAATTGTAGCAAATAGGATGAGCCGCAATGTAAAAGAGGGACAAAATCAAAAATGGTGAATACAGGACTGAAGGTATTATGTTTGAATGGATGTAGTATAAGGTAGCACAGTTACAAATTGGCATGTATGATGTTGCAGGCATCACTGAATAATGGCTGAATGAAAATTAAAGCTGGGAGTTTAATGCCCAAGGATACACATTGTATCAAAAGGACAGGCTGGAAGAAAAAGAAGATGGTGTTGCTCTGTCGGTAAAAAAGTAAATCAAATCATTAGAAAGAGGTGACATAGGGTCAGAAGGTGTTCAATCATTTTGGATGGAGCAAAAAAACTGCAAGGGTAAAAAGACCCTGGTGAGAGATGTATACAGACCAAAATGGTAGTAAGGATCACACATCAAAGTTGCTGGTGAAGGCAGCAGGCCAGGCAGCATCTCTAGGAAGAGGTACAGTCGACATTTCAGGCTGAGACCCTTCATCAGGACGGAAGGGTCTCTGCCTGAAACATCGACTGTACCTCTTCCTAGAGATGCTGCCTGGTCTGCTGCGTTCACCAGCAACTTTGATGTGTGTTGCTTGAATTTCCAGCATCTGCAGAATTCCTGTTGTTTGGTAGTAAGGATGTAGTCTCCAAATTACAATGGGAGAAAGAAAATGTATGCCTAAAGTATAATGTTACAATAGTCATGGGGGACTTCAAAGTGCAGGTAGATTGGGAAAATAAGGTTGGTGCTAGATCCCAGAAGGGAAATTTCTAGATTTAAGCTAGATTTAAGCAATCGCCTCTGATCTAGGCTGACATTTACTTGCCAGGCGGCACCTAATTAATTAGCTTGTTTATTTCAGCCTTTTTCTTAAAGATGTGCTGGGTGCATCCTGGCTACTGCCGCACCCCTGCATGCGTCACAGATTGGTATTGGTCCGTGGCCCAGAGGTTGGGGACCACTGCACTAGAGGATCAGCTATTCTGGGTTGGGCGTTGTTCAATAAAGTGGAATTGATTAGAGAGCTTAAAGTAAAAGAACCCTTCAGGAAAAGTGATCATAACATGATTGAATTAACCCTGAAATTTGAGAAGCTAAAGTCAGATGCATCAGCATTAAAGTGGAGTAAAGGGAATTACAGAGGTACGAGAGAGAAGTTGGCCAGAACTCATTGGAATAGAACACTGGAAGTAAGAATGGTGGAGAAGCAATGGCTGGAATTTCTGGAAGCAATTCAGAAGGCACAGGATATATACATCCCAAAGGCTGCAAAATGACACAATCGTGATTAACAAGAGAAGTCAAAGCCAACATAAATTCAAAGAGAGGGCATATAATAGAGCAAACATTAGTGAGAAGTTAGTGGATTGGGAAGCTTTTAAAAACAACAGAAGGCAACTAAGAAAGTAATTAGGATAAAGATGGAATACAGAAGTAAACTAGCCAATAATTTTGAATAGGATACCAAAGTTTCCTCAGATACACAAGTATAAAAGAGAGGTGAGAGTGGATATTCAGCCACTGGAAAATGATGCTGGAGTGGTTGTAAAGGTGGAGAAAGAAATGCCAAATGAACTGAATAAATATTTTGCATCAGTCTTTACACAAACAGTACGCAGGAAGTTCAAGAGTGTGTGAAGTTGCTCTTACTAGGGAGAAAGTTCTTAGGAAACTGAAAGGGTAGATAAGTCACCTGGACCAGATGGTGTACACCACAGTGTTCTCAAAGAGGTGGCTGAAGAGATTGTGGCGGCATTAGTAATGATCTCTCAAGAATCACGAGATTCTGGAATGGTTTTGGAAGACTGGAAAATTACAAATGTTACTCCACTCTTCAGAAGAAAGGAAATTATTGGCCAGTTACTGTGACTTCAGCGGTTGAGAAGACATTGGAGTTGATTATTAAGAATGTGGTTTCAGGATACTTAGAGACGCATGATAAAAAAAACCTTAGTCAATATGGCTTCCTCAAGAGAAAATCTTACCTGACAAATCTGTTGGTTTGTCCTATGAAGGGTGTTTGATGGCTATGGTGCTGTATTCACTGGAATTCAGAAGAATGAGGGATGACCTAATTGAAACTTACAATTAGTGAAAGGCCTTGATAAACTGGATGTGGAGAGGATGTTTCCTATAGCCTCAGAATAGAGGATCATCTGTGTAGAATTGAGATGAGGAGGAACATCTTTAGTCAGAGAGTGGTGAATCTGTGGAATTCATTGCCACAGGCAGCAGAGAGGGTCAAGTTTATCTTTACTTAAGGCAAAAGTTGATAGATTCTTGATATGTCAGGGCGTGAAGGGATACAGGGAGATTAGGGAAATGTAGGAGATTGGGACTGAGAGGAAAAATAGATCAGCTATGATGAAATTGTAGAAAAGACTCAATGAGCCAAAAGCTGCCCTATATGTTATTGTCTTAAGATATACATCTACCGGGAACAGATTTTGGGAACATAGCAGTCTAAGATAAAATAAAACATGGAATTATTGGAGGAAATGGATAAATTCATTAAAACAGTGAAACTCTGTAATTACATAGAGAACTTTTAGAAAATAATGAGAGAAGGTACTGAACACATTCAAATATGATTCAAATTTGTAAAACTGCCTATAGAAGCTTTGTCACTAGCTATCAAATCTATACATACTATCCTTTAGCCTTAACAGTCATATACTTATAGATACTGGTACAACATTACAACAGTAAACCAGTTATCCTCAGGCACAAGTTAGTTAAACAATAATTCCTCCTAGAGACACCTCCTTATAAACTCTCATGAGTGAGCATGGCATGGGCGGGACTTAATCCTGATTAGCGAGATCCGAATTGCCTTTTCCTGATTGGTTAGTTTAAATTGACTTTGTTCTGATTGGTCAATTCTTTTAGGCCAAATCCTTATTTTCTTCCTTGCCAAGGATGTTGGCCTTATCAAACCTTGGTCTACATAAGCCTGATAGGCAGTGTTCGGTGATTGCACTTTGTTCTGCTCTCAAGATTTTTAAGGCTCTCTTATGTTCTTTTATCCTGGAAGGCTGATGATGAGGCCAACATATTTGGTAAGGAAGAGAATGCCTACAAGAGAATGATTAGGGAATCACTAGAAGACAGAGTATGTGGGGGACCTAAATCTAGGTTCTCGGAGAGTGGAGATAGCTCCAGTCTGGCACCACATATTCCTAAAGATAGTTTGGCCTAAAAGGTTGACTAATCAGAACATGGCCAATTCAAACTGACCAATCTGGAATAGGCAATTCATAGTCAGCCAATCAGGATCAAGCATTAATCCCCATCCATGCCCTGCTCACTCAAGAGGGTAGAGAAGGAGGTGTCTCCCGAGTGACTTATCATTTGATTAACTTGTGCCTGAGGAAAAGGGTTGTGTTTAATGCTGCACTATATCTGTAAGCATGTGATTGTTTGGGCCAAAGGATAGTATGGGTAGATTTAATGTCTGTAAAGTTGATCTTATCACTGTAACATGTTTGAATTCTCTGGTTAAAACTCAGATCGTTCTCTTTAGATGCTTCTGCTAATTGTATGTTTAATTATTGGATGCTTGATAAACCTGAGGCATCTGACATTTAATGTTGCATACCTTGTTATTTGGAGCAATTAATTAGAAGTGTGAACACTGATCTCTGAACACATTCTCCATGAACCAGAATGTGACCTAATACAGCAATATTTAATAATCTGGCACTGCACACAGACTTGTACAAAAACCTGTGTAACTATAATTACCACATGCAATTGACTAAAACTTTTGCATCTCTTGTTGGTTTTAACATAGCAGATTAAATTCACTCCCAGGTTCAGAAGATAAAAATATGGTACCATGTTATGACTCAGATTATAGACTACAGAACAGTGTTATTCAAAGTAAAACTAAAACAAATACAAAAAAATGTGCTAGGTTAGAGACTGTTATATACTTAGCAAGTCAAGAAGTTACTGTAGAGAGAGAAACAGATTTATGTTCCCAACTCTTCATCAGAACTGAAAAGGTGTTTTAAATTGCACATAGGGGAGAGTGACAGACAAGGAAATGCTCATGATAGAGTGGAAAGCAAGGTTGTACTGGTCAGTAAAATGCCTTTGGAGCCATTCAGTTTATGAGTGAATGCAGCTAGATTGGAAACAAAACCACAAGAACATGCTGGAGCTAAAAATGGGTGAAATTTGAAATGACAACAAATGCTTCTGAAAACATATTTATGTAAATGTACAGGCTGTTGTACTATGAAGACCAATTACTGAATAAATAACTTATTTACAAACCAATTCAGTCAGCAAACAAAAGCCAAGAGTCTTAATTGCTAGTCACTTGAATTTTCCACACCATTCCCATTATGATCTTTTTGACCTGTTTCCCACATTGTTCCGCAGAAACTCAGCATCCAGTTTGAGAACAGCATCTTGTCTTCCCTTTGGGGATATTGCTGGGTTCATAACATTCATTTATTCATTATTAAAGTACACAACTCTGAAATTCTACTTCTCCGGGTAACTGTGAAACCAAGAAAGGCAAGCAAGATCATCAACCCCCAGCTCCCACCTCCCCACAGAAAAGAAATGAATGAAAACAGAGCAGGCACATCAACCCCCAAATCTCCCTCCTACCACAAAAGAAATGAGAAAGATGGATGAAAAACAGAGTATTAAAAAAACTGTGAGACTGAAAAAAAGTCTATTGTTCAAGTCCATATTCAAAATGCAGAAAACCTGGGCAACGCTCTGGGTGTAGTGACAGGCTCTCCCCTCTCTGCAGAAGAGAACGCAGGCAGTCAATGCTCACCCTCCACGCTCACATTGATGCTTCAACAACTTAAATAAACAGCTTTCCAGTACTGCCTTCCTCCAAAACTGTTCATCTTTCCTCCCAAGTTCCTTTGGTAACTTCAGAAAGTCACCCTATATTTCAAGTACTCAGACCTTCAGTCATCCTGTATTATCACACTAGACATTGACTGTTTGTGTCTTCCACCATATCTTAGGCTGTTCTTTTTGTACCAAACTTCTCAGTTTTTCCACTGCATCTTAAAAGATATCCTCCCATCATTTCCAGTTCTGACAAAAGATCATCGATGTGAAGCATGAACAGTGTTTCGCCCTCCTATGGATACACCCATCTCCGCAAATATTGCCAGAATTTTCTCTTGTGATATCTGCAACGTGCATTTATGCATCCATTAAGGATATAGGAATATGCAAGTAAAGTATTCTTTTCATTCCTTTAAACACACAAATTTGGGGGAAGATAATCTGAAATTTTATATGCCCTCTAATTAAGTTTAAATAAGACTAATTTAAAATGAAGTCACCTGGGCTTATTGTAGCAAATTAAGGGACCTCTTTTCAGTCACAATACAATTTGTACTACAGAGTGTATATTCTCTCCTAGCACAATAACAAGGGACCAAAAATTAAAATGCAAATGAAAATATAAATTAAAGTGTTGTTATGTTATAGATAATCTCCAGTTTCTAGCGAGAACTGGAGAATAGAGCTTTCTTGTGCTCATGTTCAAGGACACACAAGTGATATGAATTCCAGACTTGCAGTGCACCTGCATAAGACCATAAGACAGAGGAGCAGAATTAGGCCATCTGGCCCACCGAGTCTGCTCCGTTATTCAATCATGGCTGATCCTCCTTCTTTCTCCTCCTCAACCCCAGCTCCCGGCATTCTCCCCGTAATCTTTGATGCCATGTCCAATCAAGAACCTATGTTTGCCTTAAATTCACCCAACAACCTGGCCTCCACAGCTGCATGTGGCAATAAATTCCACAAATGCACCACCCTTTGTTTAAGGAAACCTCTTAACACCTCTGTTTTAAATGTGCCCCACTATCCAGAGACTATGCCCTCTTGTCCTAGACTCTTCCACCTTGGCAAACATCCTTTCCACATCTACCTTGTCTAGATCTTTCAACATTCGAAAGCTTTCAATGAGAACCCCCGTCATCCTTCTGAATACCAGAGAGTACAGACCCAGAGCTATCAAACGTTCCTCGTATGATAACCCTTTCATTCCTGGAATCATCCTTGTGAACCTCCTCTGGACCCTCGCCAACGGTGCATCCCATCAATTCAAACTCTATTTATGGGGTTGTCTGTGATTTCCCTGCATGATGGAATTGCTTATCAAAGTAATGGTTTTGCTGATGCAACTAATGGAGTGGATGACAGGATTGGAGACATGGAAGAGGGAGAAAACAACCTGATCTTCTGATGTTTGTCGAGCATCGCAGCAGCAGAAGCTGACACACAGGTTAAGGATCAAAGCAATTAGTGTGCTCTCTGTCTCTCTCTCTCTCTCTCCACTAAATTAAATAGATGGGCTTACCAGAATCAAGTTTAGATCTCAGTCTTAAAATTTTGACTCAATGACACCTCATATTGGGATTGTGCCTTCAATATTTAAAAGTCTTGTTCTTTTTCAGCACAAGCATGTTGCAATAATGATATCAGGCTTGCATTGCATATGAATTGATTATATTGCTCTACACCCAGTAGCCTCTGTACAGAAACAGATCATCTGAACAGAAACTAGTGAGTTTCACACAATGAATAATGAAAACTTGGAAATGCTTAATGACCAATTTTTGATTTTCAACATACTTTGCATTATAAAAAGCATGCAAAATGTAATGGAATTTCCAGGTCATTCTCTCTTAAAGGTCATGTATAATTCCTGGTGACTCTTACATTCTGCATGTTCAGGTTACTGCAATTCACCATTATGGAATTCACAAATCACCACCCAGAAATGAAAATCATGGAATAAAATTTGCTAAGTTAATGTGTGTGCGGTGAGTAAATGAACGGAATCAGAATGCGAATCAGAATCAGGTTTATTATCACTGGCATATGTCATGATTTTTTTTTGTTTTGTGACAGCAGTACAATGCAATACATGAAAAATTACTATAAGCTACAATGAAAAATAAAATAAATAGTGCAAAATAGTGAGATAGTGTCACAAGTTCATGGACCACTCAGAAACGTGATGGCGGAGGGGAGAAGCTACTCCTAAAACAGTGAGTATGTGACTTCAGATTCCTTCACCTCCTCCTGATTGTAGTAATGAGAAGATGGGACATCCCAGTTGGTGGGGGTCCTTAAAGATGGACGCCATTTCCTTAAGCCACTGTGATGGTGGGAAGGCCCATGGTGGAGCTGGCTGAGTGTACAGCCCTCTGCAGTCTCTGATCGTGTGGATTGGAGCTTCTGTACCAGGCAGTGACGCAACCAGTCAGAATGCTCTCCACAATACATCTGTAGAAATTGGCTAGAGACTTTGATGACCTACCCAACCACCTCAAACTCCTCATGAAGCATAGCCTCTGTGTGTGCTGTCTGCATGATTCCATCATTGTATTAGGCCCAGGATGTCCTCTTGGATATGAAAGAAATCAACAACCTCGCCTTATATTTTATTTTTACACTCTTGGTTCTATGAGGCAGTAAGATTTGGATATGACACCACCATGTTGATGGGGTTAACAATCACAGTTTACTCTCTCCTCACCTGTCCAGTTTGAGGATATTGAACAGATATCTCAGTATGCAAAGCTGCGACCCACATCATTGAGGTATTTTCCCGATGCACTGCTTTGCAGAGAGCCACCATAGCCATGGCCGGCCGCTTAAAGTAATCTTTCAACCTTCCACCAAGTGACTATGCTTTAGATCTTTATGCCCTTGAAATCCTCCTACACCACTTTTATCAAATGAAATCTAATTCCTTGAATCCAATCCTTTTCTCTATTAGCTTCACTTCCTAACCCTCTTGCTGACTCATGAGCCCTTGTGTGTCGGATACATGTCCTCGGACTGGAGAGGGTGTGACAGAGGAGGGGCTTGGTAATGACTGCCAATATAACTGATGTAATGTCATAACTAAATCACATTACAGACAGACTAAAAATAAAATTTAACAAGATGTGTTGTTTTTTTTACACACATGTTATTCATCACCAGAGTCTGATGTTGGCATCAGATATTAAATAACAGTGATGGGTCACTTTGTATCATCAATAAAATGGTTTGATAAGAGAGCAAAAACACCCTGTAGAAATGCATCTTTGCTTAAGCATGGGATTCAATGGTGAAAGGGGTTTCCTATTATAGAAAATTGAGATGATTTCCAGGAATGCAACCCCTTAATAATGTGAGAGTCACCTGTATTGATTTCTCAGATTCATTTACACAACTGTACATGTTATTCATTAGAATTTCACCATTTTATCAAATTAAGTCATGCATACTGCAAAACTCTGCAAGCAATAATAGAGTATTAAGATAAAGGAGTTAACAATTTATAATAAAATTATTAGATATCCTGGATTCAATATTGCTATTGTTTAACCTTACACCTCAACCTAAGCTTTCTTATTGATCATAATATTACGTCAAAAAACATTTAGTCATGTAGTCATGATCTTAGAACATAGACAATTAAGCAATTTTTTAAATGTGTCCTATTATACTTTAGGAAATACAACAACCAACAACAAGGCATTATGGATTCTTAAAACTGTTTTGTTTGAGTCCTGATACAGTGCTTCACTGTAAGACATTTACAATTCCTTTCCTCCCACAGATGCCATTTTGATAGTTTAGTTATGTTGTCCAAACCAGATTTAATCTCCTGTTTACTGTAAGACCAAACATATGGTTCTTTCATGTAAGTCTGATGATTTCTGCATCCAGTCCTACACTAATACAAACTACCAAAAGACATATCAAACTCATATACAGTAACTGTGTCCTGTAAGGAATCAATGCCTGAAAAATGTCTATGAAGGTTCTCAGTCATCCAAGTCATTGTATATCAAGCAGTAGTAAATCAAAGCAACAGAACTTGCTGTGTTGTCTAGATGACATTTTGTCACTTATCCGAGAGGCTTCTTTAGCTCTAATCGATGGTGGGTAGTTTTGTAGCTTATAAACTCTGAGTTGTTTAAAGGTATAGATGTGGATCTCCCCAAGATCCGTATGCAAGGAGTCCCTCTCATGTCATTTGTTAGCAGCATTAACTCAATTACTTACAACATTGCGAAATACCTTACCACCATTCTCATATCTTTGTTCGGCAATATTCCACACCACATCCAAAATTCCAAGGACATTTTTGAGAAAGTCCATCTTCTTAAGCCGAATACAGACAAGACTATGGTGTCATATGATGTTACGTCTTTTTTCACATCCATGCCCATTTCGGAAGTTATCAAGACAGTAAGAAAATGGCTACGTCAGGATAGTACCCTGGACAGCAGAAACACACTCAACTCAGATCAGGTATGTACTTCTATCAACCTTTGTCTCAACACTACCTATTTCAAATACAAAAATGTCTTCCATAGGTAGAAACACGGTTGTGCCATGGGATCACTGGGGTCTCCTATTGTAGCCAATTTATACATGGAAGAAGTAGAAAAGACAGCCTTGAACACCTTCCATGGATCATCACCCAGTCATTGGTTCAGGTATGTGGATGATACCTGGGTCAAGATCAAACTCCATGATGTTCATAGAACACATCAACTTGGTGGATAATACTTTATACTTTATACCTGAGTTTAGCCTCATCATAGCAGTAGAGGAGGCCATGTATGGACATATCTGAATGGGAGTGGGAAGCAGAGTTGAAGTGGGTGGCTACTGGGAGATCCTGTCTGTTTTGGCGGACAGAGAGGAGGTTGGAGGTTTAACTCAGGTTGGAGGAGCAACATCTCATATACCGTCTAGTTAGTCTCCAGCCCCTTGGTATGAACATAGAATTCTCCAACTTCCGGTAATTCCCTCCCCCTCCCTTCCCCTATCCCTATGTCACTCTGCTCCCTCCCCCAGCTGCCTATCACCTCCTTCATGGTTCTGCCTCCTTCTACTACCCATTGTGTTTTACCCTATTCTTTCTTCACCTTCCCTGCCTATCACCTCCCTGCATCCCTTCCCCCACCCCTTTATCTTTCCCCTTACTGGTTTTTCACCTGGAACCTACCAGCCTTCTCCTTCCCACCCTCCCCCCACCTTCTTTATAGGGCCTCTGCCCCTTCCCTCTACAGTCCTGGCGAAGGGTTCCGGCCCGAAACGTCAACCGATCTTTTCCACGGATGCTGCCCGACCTGCTGAGTTCCTCCAGCGTGTTGTGAGTGTTGCTTTGACCCCAGCATCTGCAGAGTATTTTGTGTTTACAAATCAATGTTATTGATCTGCTAGTCCCCTTAAAGTGAAAAATAATTACTCTCACAGTTAATGATAAAAAAACACCCAATTAAATCTCACTGGGCAAGGTTTCATTTGCATAGATTTGTAAAAATACTCTTGTCAATTATATTCCCGTTTGGTGAAATGGATCCTGGTGTTTCATGTTGGAATTTAAGCATAAATGTATGCATCCCACCTCTCCCGGAAGTTCCGGGAGTCTCCTGCATATTGATAGTGGCTCCCTGATGCCCACAAGTTATATACAATATCCCGTTAATCAATTTTTTTGAGAGTGAGCAAGAGAGAGAAAGTGTGAGAGCGAAAGAGAGAGCGAGAGCACCATGGCAGCGTGTTCCAAACAAAGAAAATATAAAACGTACGTCACCCTAGACTACACTAAAGTGTACCCCTGCCTAATAGGGGTCAAAAATAATGACAGTGTTGCTCACTGTACTGATTGCAACAGTGACTTTTCTATTGCCCATGATGGGTTAAGACTGTAAAAGGTATGTTGAGGTGAGTTTAACAGGTGTCATTCGTTCATTAGTATAGCTAACGTTATTTAAACTACACAAACACGAAGAAATCTGCAGATGTTGGGATTTCAAGCAACACACACAAAAAAATGCTGGTGTCTCTGACGAAGGGTCTGGGCCGGAAAAGCCGACTGTACCTCTTCCTATAGATGCTGCCTGGCCTGCTGAGTTCACCAGCATTTTTTGTGTGTGTTGCCTGTTATTTAAACTAGCTAGCCAGCTGGTAAGGAGCTATTCTATTGCAGACATCCCACCTCTCCCAGAAGTTCCAAGAGTCTCCCGCAAATTAATGGTGTTACCTCCTTGAAATGAGTTTTTGCAGGGTGGGATGTCTGTAAATGTCAAATATATTTTCCAATGTGCTAACAAATATATTAAAAAATATAATGTCCATACAAATAAGCAGCATGAAATGACATTGAAAAGGATGTTAAACTGTGATTAATTAAAATAGACATCAGCTTAAGAGGAAAAGTATTAATATACCAATTAAAAATGAAACATCAAGATCACGTATAAATAAAGTTATAGTTTATCGGCAGAGGGTGGTATCATGATGAAGCTTGTTGGCACTTGAACACACTACATTCTGTATGAAAGGGAAAAAATGATAACATTTGACAGCAAGTAATCTATCAGCAGGTCATCCTTCAAATATCATTCATTGTCCACCTAGTCTGTCTATTTTTGCTATACCATCCTGACTGACTATCAATAAGAGATGAAAACTATCACTTTTCCACTCTAGTGTCAGTACTACAAAAACAATTATTTCCCATGGATTATCTCATCATTTCATGCCTAGCTTTCATTTCTATTCCCAATCAGAAATGTATTTGTTAAAAGACAACTTAACAAAATGTTGATTGAAGCCTCCACGTGAGGCTTTGCAGGGACAATAAATTGTGCCAATTTTGGTAGAAGGTTTTTAAGCTCTCTCCAGGTTTCCACAACTAGATATTGTTAAACATAAAATCTGCCAGTGCAGTTAGGCAATATTTTAAATTGTAATTGTTTTAGGAACAGGTCTGTTACAACATTTAACCATTTTGAATTATGGTGAATCCATAATTCAGGTATCACTTTAAAAAAGTATGCCAGACTATGTATAAGTTAATTTAGAGTACAATGATCAATGCATTTGAAAAATGACAATAATAAATTCAATTTTTTAATAACAAATCCATTGTTGGATGAACCCAAAGGCCACATCTTAATTCCTGGAGCTTCTAAAGACCTGCAAACAAGGGGAATTGGCAGACATTCATAACAGTTGAGTAATTTATTTAGAAACAGGGCCATTTTAGAGGGCAAGGCCAGTTGCAAACACAGTATTTGTAAAGTTACCTTAAGACATGGAAATTCGAATTGTGCTGTAGACAATCTGCAGTTAATCCTACATTATTTTGCATGATTAGAGATGACATATTAATGTTGATGAAATGTATTTATCTGGACACCCCACAAATGATAATAAATTACCTTTTTAAAAGAAGTGGTATATATTATTTTACCAAAAATATGTAGAGAAATAAATGTAACACACACAAAATGGTGGAGGAATTCAATAGGTCAGGCAGCAGAGTAGGAGGAGAAGATGGCGGCGCGACGCAGCGCGCGTGGCCGTTCCTAATAAATATCGATTATGTGTTAACTAGGGGGCCGTGCACAATCCGGATTTGATGGAGGCAGCCATGAGAAGCATGGAGGAACACCTGGAGTAACTTCTGAAATGCCTGCTTCGCTGCCGCTGCTACTGTGCAATCGAGAATCTCCGGAGACGAAGGCCCCAAATCCTCGGCTTTGCCTATTGCCTGTTGCTGGGGCCGGGGTCGGAACGCTCAGCCGAGATGGTGCTCAGTGCATCAGTGTCGGAGAGCTGGTCAGAGGCTCAAAGTTTCTGGACGGACTCGGAGTCGGACTGTGGTCGGATGCTTCCAGTATGCTGCATCGGCAAGTCGGTGGCGCTGGAGGTTTACATCTGCGTGAGATGATGGGACTTTCGAGAGACTTTGAGACTTTTACTGTGCCATGGTCTGTTCCTATCAAATTACAGTATTGCTTTGCACTGTTGTAACTATATGTTATAATTATGTGGTTTTTGTTAGTTTTTAAGTCGGTTTGTCATGTGTTTCTGTGATATCATTCTGGAAAAACATTGTATCATTTCTTAATGCATGCATTACTAAATGACAATAAAAGAGGACTCCGTGTCCTCATAATCATAATCATAATCATCTATGGAGGAGAATAAACGGTTGATGATTCAGGACAGTCCTGATGAAGGGTATCAGCCTGAAACTTCAACTGTTTATTCCTCTCCATAGACGCTGACTAACCTGCTGAGTTGCTTCAGCACTTTGTGCGTGTTGCTCTGGATTTCCAGCATATGCAGTACTGTATCTATTGTGTTTAGTCAAATAAATTGTAGTATATATGAATAAGTGTGATTTATGCATTTATCATTTTGCATGTACATAATCTAAGAAGGGCACCAAGTAAACCTGACACACTTTTCAGAGTGCGTCATGTTTATGACTGAATACACTACAACTTTTGCAGATTACTTCCCAAAGAACTCACAAGAGGTTATGCCTTACATAAATATTCCAGTAATTTCAATGAAGCAATGTAACTCATCTAAAAGCAACATATTAATTTGATCCATGATCCATAACCATTTAATAATTCATCAGTTTTTGTATTGGATTTTTTCTGCCTGTGATTTTAACATGCACATCTTTGGTTAATTAACTATGAGTATAGTGAAAATATTACAAACGTATTTCCAGTTCACCTTTGGCATCAGTTATATCATTTGATATCAATACTATTGATATATGGATTTTGATTTCTTTTCTGATCCTATACCCAAAATTCACACATGGAAACTTGATTATGGTCAACTAAAATGCTTCTAAAAATAATAAGATAATACAATCATATTTTATGAATTGTAGCTGCTGTATTTTTTTACATCCAAAATGCTTTGGAATAATTACTTGCTTAATATCAGAAATGACAGATTTAGTTTTGGAACAAAGTCTTATATGACTAATACTCATTCTTCAAGTCATTTTCAGGTACAAACTATAAAGAGAATAAAAATAATCTTGGAAGAACTGATAAAAAACAGTGAGATAATTCATTTGTTACGTTACCTCGAACTTCTCAAAACACTGCAAGTTATTGCTGTTGCTCTCTATTTTGTATTCTTAAGAGTAACATTTATTCAATATCCCCTCCCCTCTTCTAGATGATTTAAATTGGTGTCCTTCTTAATTTTCTTTACAATGAATCTTTAAGGAGATATTTTGCTATAACTCTCCCTTTGACACATGCCCTCTTCTTGTGTTTAATTTCTTCTCTCAAAGCAGGCGTTTTGATGTTAACTTCATCAGGATTAAACTACCCTCTAAACCTAATTGCAATGGCATTCAAAGTACATTTTAATCATCACTGGATCTAAAACATGGCATTCACTACACAAAAACACATACTCTTTGATAATGCTTGCTCTGATGCTTGTTCAGAATTGAACACATATAAAGCAAGCCTGAAAGGCAGGGGTCCGGTTTCAACCCCATATTGTAGCAAATAAATGGAGCTCTTCATGAAATACCAATTATTCTGTCTTTCAAAAGGGACAGAGTGTATCTCCAATTGGGAACAAGAATGGAAGTGATTGAGATAGAGACATATGGGGCAGATGTGCAATTTCATGGGTATAGTGATTTCTGCCCTTTAAGTCTTCAAAAGCAATTATCTTGTCTATAGTAGGCTGTTAAACCAGATATATTATCAAGTTGGTAGGTTGGCTTTTAGGAACCATTTTTGTTGTTCAGTGTTCATCATTAAATGGCATGTAATTCAGTATATTCCAAGGAACGCCAGAAAGAATCCTAAATTTAGTTCCTGCTACTCTTAACTCAGCATTATAAAAACTAAATTAATTTTCCTGAAGTTCTAGTATACTTAAATCTACCAATTACTTAAAGATAAATGAAATGCAATGGAAATTTAATGCAACCACAATTATAGGGAAAGGATCAATAGCTTTGGATTTTATTGCCTGGAACACAGGAGATTAAGTGGAGATTTGAGAGAGTTGTAAAAAATTATGAATGGTATAGAATAGAAACATAGAAACACAGAAAATAGGTGCAGGAGTAGGCCTTTCGGCCCTTCAAGCCTGCACCGCCATTCAGTATGATCATGGCTGATATCCAACTCAGAACCCTGTACCAGCCTTCCCCCCATACCCCCTGATCCCTTTAGCCACAAGGGCCATATCTAACTCCCTCTTAAATATAGCCAATGAACTGGCCTCAACTGTTTCCTGTGGCAGAGAATTCCACAGATTCACCACTCTCTGTGTGAAGAAGTTTTTCCTAATCTCAGTCCTAAAAGGCTTCCCCTTTATCCTCAAACTGTGACCCCTCGTTCTGGACTTCCCCAACATTGGGAACAATCTTCCTGCATCTAGCCTGTCCAATCCCTTTAGGATTTTATACATTTCAATAAGATTCCCCTTCAATCTTCTAAATTCCAGAGAGTATAACCCTAGTCGATCCAGTCTTTCATCATGTGAAAGTCCTCCCAACCCAGGAATCAATCTGGTGAACCTTCTTTGTACTCCCTCTATGGCAAGAATGTCTTTCCTCAGATTAGGGGACCAAAACTGCACACAATACTCCAGGTGTGGTCTCACCAAGGCCTTGTACAACTGCAGTAGTACCTCCTTGCTCCTGTACTGGAATCCTCTTGCTATGAATGCCAGCATACCATTTGCCTTTTTCACCGCCTGCTGTACCTGCATGCCCACTTTCAATGACTGGTGTATAATGACACCCAGGTCTCATTGCACCTCCCCTTTTCCTAATCGGTCACCATTCAGATAATAATCTGTTTTCCTGTTTTTGCCACCAAAGTGGATAACTTCACATTTATCCACATTAAATTGCATCTGCCATGAATTTGTCCACTTACCTAACCTATCCAAGTCGCCCTGCATCCTCCTAGAATCCTCCTCACAGCTAACACTGCCGCCCAGCTTCGTGTCATGCAGACTTGGAGATGCTGCATTTAATTCCCTCATCCAAGTCATTAATATATATTGTAAACAACTGGGGTCCCAGCACTGAGCCTTGCGGTACCCCACTAGTCACTGCCTGCCATTCTGAAAAGGTCCCGTTTATTCCCACTCTTTGCTTCCTGTCTGCCAACCAATTCTCTATCCACATCAATACCTTACCCCCGATACCATGTGCTTTAAGCTTGCACACTAATCTTCTGTGTGGGACTTTGTCAAAAGGCTTTTGGAAATCCAAATATACCACATCCACTGGTTCTCCCCTATCCACTCTACTCGTTACATCCTCAAAAAATTCTATGAGATTCGTCAGACATGATTTTCCTTTCACAGATCCATGCTGACTTTGTCCGATGATTTCACGGCTTTCCAAATGTGCTAGCAGGCTTTTTCCCCTGATGTTGGATGAGACAAAAACTAGAGGATATGGATTAAGGGTGAACACTGAAATGTTTAATGGGAACATAAAGGGGATCTTCTTCATTCAGAGGGTGGTGTGAATGTGGAACAGGTTTCCAGCAGAAATAATGCATGTGGATTCGATTTCAACATTTGAGGGAAGTTTGGATAAGTACATGGTTGCGAGGGGTATGGAGGGAGGGCTATGGTCAATGTAGGCCAATGGGACTAGGCTGAACAATAGTTTAGTGTGGACTAGATGGATCAAAGGCCCTGTTTCTGCGTCATGGTTCCCTACGACTCTACACAGTATTATGTTTCACATTGAATATGAAAATATTACTCTGATTACTTACATCATAGTCAATAAGTTGTTCAGAATGTGCAGTCATTCTGCAAAAGTATAATCTGAGTCATGTTACCTTTAGTGTTAGAATCAAAGTTGATATAAAAATAGCTGAAATTTGTACAAACAAGACAAAAAACAAATGTTGTAGCCTTAGGAATAAAGAACCTTGTGTTGTGACCTTTCTCTAAGTCTACAGCTGGAAACAATTCTTGTTTCTGTGTCCGCTGTTTGATGGTGATCTAGTGAAAGCACGTGGAATTTTAATGCTTTGAACTACAAGAGTTTTTTTCTGCATTGAACAGGTTGATTTAATTTAACCCAATTAAGAATCATTGATTGTTGGCTGCTTTTCAATTAAACCTGTCCTCAGAGCAGAATTCTGAGTATGTCAAGAACAACTGAAGATTAAATCTAACTTGCTGGGAAGTTTTAATTGTCATGGGACAAGCTGAGGAGGAGATGAACGGTTAAGCTGCAGAAGGAGTTGATTCTTAAAGTATCCACTGCAAATCTTTTATGATAGGAACATTTTTAAAATTTCGGTTCAGTTTCAAAATTCTCCCAGAATTCAAAACATGGAAGATTTGAAGTACATTTATTATTAAAGCATGTATGCAATATACAACCTTGAAATTCAACTTCCTCACGGACAATCACGAAACAATGAAGAACCATGGAACCAAACTGTTCAAAGAAAAACATCAAACCATGCCCACCCCACGCCAGGTGCAAATAAAATCACACAAACAGCAACAAAAAAAAGTGAAAGCACAGAATATAAGACACAAAATGAAAAGGCAAATTTTGGTACAGTTCAGCTTAGTGTTTATTATCTGCAGATTGTCCCAGTTCAAAACTCACCCAGAGCTAGTAACCAAAGGAAAACAACCAGAACTAGAACTAGAAACTAGAGCACATCAGAAAAACCGAATTAGAGTCCAACTCTACAATCCACATCGATTAAACCTTGCTCTGGCACCATCCGCAAACACCATCGAGAGAGAGTGAGATCATTCAAATGCAAGGACCTTCCCTTTAGCAATTTTCAAGTTTTCTGTATTTAGTATAAGAAAAACATTCTCAGGGCTCCCGACAATAAAGTCATTATGGGAAGCTAGAATCAACAGGTGGAAAGGCGTAACTCTTGTATTCCTTAGTGATGACTCTAGATGTAATGGTGTCTCATGGCATTAGTACAAATATGGCAGGGAATTTTCTTCATACTTACCACCTACTCTCCTCCTCCAGCTGATGAAGGGATACTCCTGCATGTTGGAGAGCAGTTGGAAGAAACATGAAAAGTGGCAAGGAAACTGATCACACCATTTATACAAATAAGCAGATAACAATTTGCTTTTCCAGTAATGTACAACAATTTTGAACTGATATTGGAATAACAAATTGAATATTATCCAACTATAGTTTCATATTCTAACCTAGAACATCTCCCTCCTCTAACCCAAGGTTCTAACCTATTTTAAGAAGACTAGTATCCTGGTACCAAAGGAAAATACAGCAATGTGCCTCAGTGATTACTGTCAGGTGACTCTGGCATCATGGTGTCCTTTGAGAGGCTGGTTATAGCACAGATCTACTCCAGCCCTCCAGACAACTTGGAACAACTGCAAATGACCTACCACTCATCTCCAGAATATCTGGTTTATAGAGATACACATTTCAGACTGCTATTATTTGACAGTAGCTCTGCCTATTTAACTAGGGTTGTCCTACTAGCATGATTGAACTGAGTTTCTAGTTAATGGTGACTCTCCAGATATTGCTGGTGGTTTATTTTATGAAGGCAGTTACTGCCCATTACGCCACTGGCATTTAGGGCTGCAATGAAAGTCATCCATCATTGTTGGTGTTCAGGGCTTCTTTCATCATGCCAGTAGCTACTTGTCAGTTTTCACTACTGTCAGCCATGTAAGTCCCAAGCGGAGACACAGGAATACCATTGCACACAGATGTAGAAAAGTTTTTCATTGCTGTTTCTGTAACAATATTTTTTTGACCAGTCAGGGTTGTCACTCCTGAGCTGAAACCCTGAACCTGGAGGACCGGTGGACCACTGGCCTTTGCCCTTTGACCTGTTTGCCATGGCTGACCCTACCGAGAGACAAAGCACAGGGACCTGACTCCAGCCAACATTGCTCTCTGGGACTTTGAGAAACACAAGCCACCAAACCCTATGACAAGGTCACTGGGCTGATTCAGTTGTCCTGGGTGCCTAAGCCTCTGCCTTTGTCCATAGAACCTTTCTGTAGAGAACAATGGAGTAGTGAAATTATAGGAGCACCATCAGCTGGAAGTTGCCCTCCAACCGTTCTGACCTGGAAGTATATCACTGCTGTTTCTCAAAATCCTAGAACTGTCTCCCAAACAGCATTGTGAGCTTTCCTAGTCCTCAAGGATATTAATGATTCAGGAAGGCAGCTTTCAACCACCTTCTTCTCAAAACCAATTAAGGATGGGTAACTAACTGTTGAGTCAGCCTGAAGAGCCCACATCAAAATCATAGAATTTCCAGTGTAATTACCTCTAAATCATCTTACCTCTGGAAGAAATGCTTCTAATTGATGAATTTTTCTAGAAAAACACTGAAGACTGCTGTTGCTGTATTTATAGTATAAACGTTAGATCTGGAAATAAATAAATCATAAATAAAGTTTTGAAGCAGTTTTAAATGCCTTTGAAACTTTATACCATGTCATAAATATTAATACACTTCATGAAAAAATTTAATTGTGAGAACATCATTCCAATATTCTGCATGGATTTGTTAGATATCAAAGTACAATCTAAAAAAATTGTTTTACAAGTTCTCAAAATATGAAGTTAGTCCATTAGATATTGAAAATGACCTACCATAATTTGGTTGACAAATGAGCCTAAATCAATGAACGTGACAATGCACATTCATACAAGCAGGCAGTTATATTCAGCTCATTAATCATTAAAAGACAAAATCTTACCAGAAGATGAGTATGAAGAGCGTTGAGTGAATAAAAGCAAATTAAGCTGCCTACGTTTTACAATTTTCCCTAATGCATTGAGAATAAAGAGAAATATATATTACAAGATGTTTCTTCCATAAAGTGTGCTTATTATTCTCATGGCCATCACTCGCAATAGCATTTGATACACGTTTTATTGTCACTGATACAACCATCGACTTTTCGCAAATTTTGAGGCCATAGCCTTCACCTGCCAGCCCTGTGGCTGTGGACCTTTTGGGATATTCTTTACCTTGAATATCTTCCTTAACTTTACCATTATGGGTTGCCTTACAAAGAGTGTAAGTTCCACACAGTATTACCTTTAGGTTCAGTGGAATGTGAAAGCTTTTATACAATAGCAAGGGGCAATCATCTGTCACTAATATCACAGATGAAGTGACAGGACTGAATTCATTCATTAATGGTAGCTAATCAACTTTCAGAGCAGCAATTATGAGAGCATAGCAGCCAGTTAAAAATGGGACCGCCTATAAGGTGTAAGTGATTGTAGGGGAAGTCTTTGGGAGTAAACCCTGAGGAAAAATCCATAGCTAAAGTGCCTCAGGCACCTACATTGAGCTCAATGTTGACTGGCAACTCCTGCAATATTGCTGGTGCCAAACTGTATCGATTTTTTGCTGTTCCTTTGGTTTCATCAGCTGTCGGGAGAGAGGGAGCCTGCTATGTGGCGCAACAGTTTGCTCTCCATATTGTACTGTCCTGGCTTGTGTATCACATAGACAACTGGGAAGTGGAAAGTGGGGTGGGGAAGGAAAGTGTGCTTGGTGGTGGAATCCAACTGGAGATGTCAGAAGTTATGGAGAATTATTTGCTGGACACAGAGGCTAGTGGGGTGGTAGGTGAGGACAAGAGGAACCCTATCCCTGGTGTGCCGGCAGAAGGATGGAGTGAGGGCAGATGTGCGCAAAATGGAAAAGATGCGGGTGAGGGCATCTTTTGATGGTTGATGGTGGGAAAAGGGAAACATGTCATCCTGACAGCAGATGTGGTGGAAACAGAGGAACTGAGAGAAGGGATGGCACTTTTACAAGTGACAGGCTGGGAAGAGGTATAGTCCAGATAGCTTTGAGAGTCAATGGGTTTATGAAAGATATCAGTAGATAGACTGTCCCCAGAGAAACAACCAGAGAGATCAAGAAAGGAGAGGGAGGTGTCAGAAATGGACCAAGTAAATTTGAGGGCAGGGTGGAAGTTGGAGGCAAAGCTGACGAAATTGACAAGCTCAGCATGGGTACAAAAGCAGAATAAGTGTAGTCTTTGATGTAGTGTAGGGAGAATTGGGGAGTGATGCTGCTGAGGGCTTGGAACATGAACTGTTCCACATAGCCAATGAACAGACAAGCATAGTCAGAACCCATCTGAATGTCCATGGCTACACCTCTGGTTTAAAGGAAGTGGGAGGAGTCGAAGGAGAAATTATTGAGGGTGAGGACCAGTTCCACAAGATGGAGGAGGGTGTGGTGGAGGAGAACTGACTGGGTCTGTTGTCCAGAAAGAAATGAAGAGATTTAAGCCCTCCTGATGGGGAATAGAAGTGTATAGGGAATTACTATTTCAACTACGTTGACTCAGGCCTAGGGGGAAGTATAGGGAAACAACATTAAAATCATTGGGAAGTTAGAGTCATTGAAAAGATCCAGAGCACGTGAAGTGTCATGGATGAAGGTAAGAGGGGACTGAACAAGGGGGGATAAAACAGAGTTGAGATATTAGGATATAAGTTTAGTGGGCCAGAGCAGGCAGAACCAATGGGTCTACCTGGACAGGCAGGTTTGTGGACCTTAGGTAGTAGGTAGAAAAGAGAGTTGTGGGAACTGTGGGGTTGGTGGCAGTGGATGGGAGATGTCCAGGTTCGATAAGGTTGGTGATGCTGCAGGAGCCAATGACCTGGTGCTCCTGTTCAAGGGTAAGTAAGAGGAGGAGTCTGAGAGCCTCAGCAAAGAAGAGGTCAATATGCAAGACTGCTACAGCCCCTTAATCTTCAGGTTTAATGGTGAGGTTGGGATTAGTGCAGATAGAGTGGAGAGCGGGAGGGAGTGAGGTTAGAATTGGAAAGAACAGTGTTAAAATCGAGACAGTTGATGTCTTGTCGGCAGTTAGTGATAAAAAGAGCCACAGCAGGCAGAAGACCAGAGGAGAAAGGTTGAAGATGGGAGAAGTGGTCGTCAGTGCAGGCTGGACAGTCCTTGCCAAAGATGAGGCACAGAGGCGGAGGTGGCGGAAGAAGAGTTTTGCGTTGTGGCAGGCGTGGAACCAACTGAGGTGCAAGTGCAGGGGAACAAGGTTGAGGCTCTTACTGAGGACAGAACCTTCTACCTCAGAGAGGGGAAACTCAGAGGGAATTGTGAAGTCCTGGCATGGATAATGGCTGGAATCAGAGGAGGGAAGAGGTTACATAGTGTCTGAGGAGAGGGGAGGTTCTGTGGATCCAAAAGCTGAAGGCAGGGCCTGAGAGGTATGAGATTGCAGAGTGGTGGTGGGGGAAGAAGAGACTGGGTTCCAGCAACAGCAGGTAAACTCTCGGCCTGGAGATGCTGTTGGTCAAGGTCCAGGCTGGAGTTGGAGTTAGAGGTTGCATAATTAGATCTTTGAATGTGTCCATGGTCATTGAAACTGGCATTGACAGCAATGGATTCCGGGTTCTGGATCTGCTCAAGATCGTTGGATCCAGTGTTGGTGATATGTTACCAGTATGGGGGTGTTCAGAGCCAGTGGGGTTGGTGTTACATGCCTCAAGGAGATCTGTGTGTCTTTTCTTGTGAGAACGATGTAATGGTCTTTTGAAGGTCACCTGATGCAATTTTCCTGCCGATGTGAGGTCACGTGATGACATGTGCACCACGGGTATACAAGGGTAGACCCCCAATGACGCAGTTAGCTTTTAGTTTTTGGACTTCCAGCTAGAACATACTGTGTCTCTGTTTCTGTTGCGTATTTGTTTTTATGACGCAGTTTCATTTTTTAAACGGTTGTTACATTCTGTTGCAAGGAATAACATTGCTGGACCAAAACTTTTGCTAGATGTGTTGATATACCTTAATCTAGCAGTAGTACGGGATAGTGAAAACATTATCGCAGTACAGGACTTGAAGGATTGAGAGAAGTTGGCATCGTTCCGCAGTTTAACAAAGGATCGACCTTATTGAGCCTTCGTTGAAGAAGTAGCGACCTGCATCGAAGGTAACTCTTGCTAAAGGAGAAAAGAGTTCATGCAAAGGTTTGCTCTCTCTAAAAGAAATTAAAGTCAGTTGTTTTGAACTGTTTATTTCTGGCATCGGGAATCCTGTGGACAGAACCAGCAGGAAAGTCACGTCTATGAAGAAATCCTTCTCCAGAGAAGTCTCTCCCAATTGAACGTATAAATCTGTTGGACTTTCGAATTTATTATTTTAAGAACTGTATCTGTCTTTATTGCTTTAAGAACTGTTTCTGCATTTAACGCTTTAAGAACCAGTGCTGAGTGACGATTTGTTGAATGGCTGCATAACAATTAACTTTGGGTTAAGATTTTCCTTTGTTTTTTTTATTATCGTTTATTCGTGTTAAATAAACATTTGGTTATTTTTATATAACCTGTCTCAATTGATATTCATTGTTGCCGGTTACGTAACATTGGGAATGGATTCAGAGAGCTTCACAATCTGGGGTTGTCCAGTGGTATCGAGGTCCAAGCAGGCAGAGGCAGAGAGCGTGGTCTCGGGGCATCCAGGGTCACCAGCACTGGAGATGGCAGGATCAGCAATCTGCAGATGGGCGAATTTCCAATCCTTGATGGATGCAAGGATTCCTCTGTCTCCACTGCCTCTGCTCTCAGGATAAGGCCTTTTATTCTACAACGAAGGAGATGTCCTCCTTCAGTGAAAAGGGCTTCCCTTCCTCCATCATCAATGCTGCCATCACCAGCATCTCTTCCATTTCATGCACATTTGGCCCAACCACATCCTCCTGATGCCACACCAGGGATTAGGTTCCTCTTGTCCTCTAGCTTCTGTGTCCAGCACATAATTCTTCGTATGTATCTTCTACCATCTACAATGGGATCCCATCACCAAGCACATCTTTCCCTACCCAGCACTTCCCACTTTCTGCAGCGATCACTGCCACAGAAAGTGAGATCTCACGGTGGCCACCCATTTCAATTCTGCCTCCCGCTTCTATTCCAAAATGTCAGTCCATGGCCACGAGGAAGCAGCACTCAGGCTGGAGGAGCAACACCTTTGAGTAGCTTCCAATCTGATGGCGTGAGCATCGATTTCTCGAACTTTTGGTAACTGCCCCCTGCCCATCTCTCCTTCAGCATTCGCCATTCTTGTTTCCCTCTCACACCTTCTCTTCCTACCTGCCCATCACCTCCCTCTCGTGCTTCTCTCCCTTCCCTTTCTTCCATGGTCTTCTGTCCTCTCCTATCAGATTCCCCCTCCTCCAGCCCTGTATCTTTTTCATCAATCAACTTCCCAGCTCTTTACTTCACCCCTCCCCCCTCCCAGTTTCACCTATCACCTGTCACCTTGTACTTCTTCCTCCCCCTCCCCCACCTTCTTATTTTGACTTGGCTTTACTTTGCTTTATTGTCGCCAAACAATTGATACTAGAGCGTACAATCATCACAGCAATATTTGATTCTGAGCTTCTCATTCCCTGGATTACAAATCAATAGTAAATATTAAAAATTTAAATTATAAATCATAAATAGAAAATAGAAAAGGGAAAGTAAGGTAGTGCAAAAAAAAAACCGAGATGCAGGTCCGGATATTTGGAAGGTACGGCCCAGATCTGGGTCAGGATCTGTTCAGTTGGAAAGAAGCTGTTCCCAGATCTGGCCATACGACTTCTCCCCTTCCTTTCCAGAACTGATGAAGTGTCTCAGCCCAAAACATCAACAGTTTGTTCATTTCCATTGAGGCTGCCTGGCCTGCTGAGTTCCTCCAGCATTTTGTGTGTGCTGCTTTGGACTGAAAGCATCTGCAGCTTTTCCCAGGTTAGTGAAGGCGAGGTTTGCATGAACAAGCAACATAACTTGGTGGAGCTTAGGAGGACAATGGCACCTAATGGCGACTCCTTTGCTTTGATTGTATCTTTGGAAACAGCTCAATTTCTATCTTTGATATCTCTTTTTCTTTCCTTTTCAAGTTCCTTTTGAAGACCCTGACTTGGAGTTACATGCTGTCTTCAGTTCTTTACGGAAATGGGACCCGCTCTCGAGGCCTCATGACCGGCTGCTTTTCGATATGCCAAGGAGGCAGCCTGGCAGACTAGCGCACCTTCAGGGTGCCGGATTTTCATGGCTCCGGAGGCGGGCAGATTCAAGGTCGGTGCCACTGCCTGATGCATCATGGGAGATGGAAGATCATAAGCAGCAAACTGGCTGCTGGCTGTGTGCCCAGAGACCCAAGTTCTTTGGGCACAGAGCTTGGGAAAAGCCATGCAACAGACTTTTAATGTCGTAAACCAGCGAGTTGTTTGTTATGTTTCCCCTCTTGCTGTGAAATGGGGACATTCTTGTTCCCTTATTAGGAAGAAAGAGAGCCTGTGGTATGTTGAGTACCGGATGAACAGATAATCTTTAGGGTACTGCAAGTCTGTGTCTTTATTGATGCTTTGCTGCACGTTTGAGTGCTCATAGTGGTGCAGATGCTTTTTTAGTGGTGAGGGAGGGGGGATCGTTGCTTTGCTGCTGCTTGTGCATGGGGGGAGCTAGGGGGGCAGCTTTGGGGTTCTAGCATTTAATTGTCATTCATTCTTTGGGGCACTCTGTTTCTGTGGATGTTTGCGAAGAAGAATTTCAGGATGCATATTGTATACATTTTTCTGACATTAACTGTACCTATTGAAACTTAAGGATGTGCTGGAGTCAACTCGAAAGTGTTGAGATAGCAGGGATGGACTTCAAGTCAGATTAATGGGTCAAGGTCTGAGAGTGGAAAATGAACCAGTGTTTAGCCACCATACTCCGTACCAGCCAAGATCCCCCAGCAGAGACCGTGCTGTGTTTGACCCATCTCCCTCTCTTTGTGCAGCAAGAGATGCAGGGGTCATGGGTTGCAATCTGCCATTTTGGGAGCGCATGTCGCCCTGCAGCCATCAGACTTCTGGACCAGCTTCACTCGCCTCATCTCTGAACTGAGTCTGTCTTCTATGGACTCACATTCCAGGACTCCACAGTTCATTGTCTGTGTACTATCTGTTCAGATTTTATTACTTGTACAATTTGTTCTCCTTTGCACGTTGGATGCTTGTCAGACTTCGTTACGTGTGGTTTTTCATGGATTCTATCATGTTTCTTTATTTTCCCATGGATGCCTGCAAGAAAATTAGTCTCAATGTTGTACGTCGTGTACATACTTTGATAAGAAATTGATGTTGAACTTTGAACATTCCATCGTCAGCTCGGAATGCCCACAGGGTTCGATAGAACAGAACAAAACAGGTCACAACAAGCAACAAAACAACATTAGCAAAAAAAGCTCCTTTCCTCCTCACATTTCCCCTCACTTCCCTGTAACAATCTCCCTGACGTGCTCATCAGCACCTCTCTGGCAACTCCGTCTGAATGTGCAATGTGCAAATCATAGTAATTTGTAATAAATTGTGTGTACAGTAAAATATACAACAGAGCAGTCAATATAGCTTAAAAAAATACAATTGTGTCAATGTGAATTAATCAGTCTGGTGCCCTGGTAGAAAATGTTGCCCTGGAGCCTGTTGGTCCTGGCTTTCATGCTGTGGTACCATTTCCTGGATGGTAGCAGCTGGAACAATTTGTGGTTGGCGTGACTCAGTTCCCCAATGATCCTTTGGGCCCTTTTTATGCACCTCTCACTGTAAATGTCCTGAAGAGTGGGAAGTTCACATCCACAGATGTGCTCTGCAGAGTCCTGCGATTAAGGGAGGTACAGTTCCCATACCAGGCAATGATACAGCCAGTCAGGATGCTCTCAGTTGTGCCCCTGTAGAAAGTCCTGAGGATCTGGGGACTCACCCTGAACTTCTTCAACCATCTGAGGTGAAAGAGGCACTGTTGTGCTTTTCAGCACATAGCTGGTATGTATAGACCAAGTGAGGTACTCTGTAATGTGTATACCAAGGAACCTGAAGCTGTTCACCCTCTCAATCCGGGTTCCATTGATGTCAATTAGGGTGAGCCTGTCTCCATTCCTCCTGTAGTCCACAATCACCTCCTTTGTTTTTGTGACATTGAGGGAAAGGTTGTTTTCTTGACACCTCTGTGTCAGGGTGATGACTTCTTTGTAGGCTGCCTTGTTATTATTTGAGATAAGGCCAATCAATGTAGAAGCATCTGAAAATTTAATCAGCAGATTAGAGCTGTGGGTGCCGACACAGTCATGGGTGCACAGAGAGTAAAGGGGGGGGACTCCTGTGCTGCAGGGCAGAAGAGAGGGAGCCCACTTTTACCATCTGCCAGCGATATGGCAGGAAGACCAGGATCCAGCTACACAAAGCAGGGTGAAGGCCGAGGCCTTTTAGCTTCTTGTCGAGCCTGGAGGGAATTATAGTGTTGAATGCTGAACTGTAGTCCAAGAGCAGTATTCTCACATAAGCCTCCCTCCTCTCCAGATGTGTAAGGACAGTGTGTAGAGCTGTGGCTATAGCATCATCTGTCAATTAGCGGTGTTGACAGGTGAATTGTGGGGGTCCATTGTGGGTGGTAGCATGCTGCAGATGTGGTCCTTGACCAGCCTCTCAAAGTATTTGCTTACCATTGAGGTGAGTGCAACAGGAAACCAGTTATTCAGACATATTACCTTGATCTTTTTAGGTACTGGAACAATGGTGGATGTTTTGAAGCAGGAGAGCACTCTACATTTGGAGAGGGAGAGATTAAAAATGTCTGCAAACACACTAGCCAGTTGTGCCGTGCACACTCTGAATACCCACCCTGAGGTATCCGGTCCTGCAGTCTTGCAACTGTCCCCTCATTGGAAACCCCTGAGTATTTCAGCCTCAGAGATGGCCAGGGTGCAGGTCGCTTCAGCACCTCTCCTCAGGGGCTCAATGTTGGCTGCCCGGAGTTGTGAGACTGCAACAATACTGTGTCACCCTATTGAACAACAAATACAAGATAAAAGTATCGAGGTTCTCTGGTATAGCTGCCAAAGTTCAACTTTTCTCTAGAGGCAGGTCTTAAAAATAGGTATTTTAATGATCTTTATCACTTGCATCTGATCGCACGTGGTAAACTCCGCATTGCTTCCATGTAACATGATAAAGGGTTGAAGAGAAAATAATGAATTTCACAATTCTTTGACAGAGGAAATATTAGAATTTGTGGTCCCACTTGACTTAGCCATTGCAAAGCAATAAATATACTGTTAATGTGAAATCTACCTAAATGATGCACAGTATTTGATGAAGACCACAGTAGTGATGGCTGCTGGCTGCTTTAAATTCACCTTAGTTACTGTTGTGGAAACAGAGGATTTGCATCCTTGGTACACAATTGCCTGAATTGTTACATGCACTGTAAAATCATGAAATTGAGGTTAGTAATTCAGGATGCCATTGAAATGAATAAACTACAAAGACAAATAAAGATTAAGTTGATTAATTTCCAATTAATGCTAGAAGATAATGTGTAAAATTTTAGAAGGGAAGCATTATGCCTTTATGAAGTCTGCAATTAATATCCCTCAAAGTTCAACCAAACATTGAAATACTCGCTACTCTCCCTGCTCTAAATTGCTCATGTATAATCAAAGTTTTGTTCAACTTTTATGAAACAATGTCTTTTTTTGGATAGCACTGTCGTGAGTGTTCCTTTTGATTTGAAGATATTATGTAAATTTAACTTTAAAAAGAATTTTAGCTTCTATTCAAATTGCTGATATTGTACTAAACATATAAATGAAAATCTAAATAATCTGCATACGTCAGATATCAAAATGAAATCCTGTAAACTCTTAACAGGTTAGCAGAATCTGTGGAAAAAGGAAATAAGTTTGAGTCTCAAGTAAATATCTACAGTATTTTTTCTCAAAAAAACTCAAATCTCAGAAAGAACTCTTCTCATAGTTACTGTCAGGAAGGAGGAACAGAAACCAAAAGGCCCACACTCAGCGATTCAGGAACAGCTTCTTCCCTTCTGTCATCCAATTGCTAAATAGAGATTGAATCTGTGAACACTACCTCACTACTTTGTTATTTCTGCTTATTTTTGCACTACTTATTTTAACAAACTAGTTAAGGACATATTTAAGGACTAGTTATTTAAGGTTTAAGGACTTTCAGGTTAAGGACTGGTTAAAGGACATATATTGAGATTAATTCTGGAAATCAGATTTCTGAATTAATTACATTCTTACTATAATTCAGGTTTTTTCTCTATATTTATTATGTATTTTATTGTACTGCTGCCGTAAAGCTAATAAATTTCATGACATATGCAGGAGATATTAAACCTAATTCTGATTCTGAAGATAAACTTGATCGGGAATGATTACTGAGATGACTGGCTACCACCAACTTCCTTTATGCGAAATTGGGTTCCAATACTTGAAGCTTTCTCCAGTTGTGGCTGCTGGGAATAAATTTGACAGGGCCCTTCTGTCATCTTCCCTCCGTGTATCTACCCAATCTGATTTTATTTATCTGAATCCAGCATTTTTAAAAAAATCTCCAAAAGGTGGGCAAGGATCCACTTAAATAGGAGTCGTTTCCCATTATTATCGGGTTTGTGCTCAATTTTAACTGCTAGTCTAAACATTAAACATTTACAGACCCACCTGTAAAATCTGGCAATTGTATCTGTGAAGATTATCATTATGCTTCCAAAATTTAGGCATTATTTACTAACTTTCCTTGAGGGCAATCCCATAGCTCCCGGAATGAACAAACTCTCCAACTAATTTTGAATTGGGGGTTGGAGCTACTATCAAGGCAGAATAATAAATCCTGTAGTTTAATGCTCCAAGCCTCAAAACTCCTGAATGGTTCACGACCTTCTCCGGCCATGGTACATCCAAATCACATTGAGTTAAGATTGATCACTCATAAAGGATTATGAGATTAGTCCTGAAGTATGTTTTCCATTAAGTCTCACTGTAAGGGCTGCCAAAAGTCTTGTATTCAGTCTAGGAATGAATTCCACTCAACGACAACCATCTATCAGGGCATTCATGGATGACCTCACAGTCACCACAGAATCAGTCCCAGGCTGCTGGTGGATTCTGCAGGGGCTCGAAAAGCTGGTGGAGTGGGCCTGGATGCGCTTCAAACCAGCCAAATCAAGATTGATGGTGCTGAGGAAAGGGAAGATGGAGAACAGATTCCGGTTCAGCATCGCAGGCACAGCCATCCCAACCATCACAGAAAAGCCAGTCAAGAGCATAGGCAAAGTGTTTGTCAGTGCTTTAAGAGACATGACATCCATTCAGGTGGCCTGCACCGAGATGGATAGCTGGTTGAAATCTGTGGACAGGTCTGGCCTACCTGGGAAGTTTAAAGCCTGGGAGTATCAGCATGGCATTCTTCCCAGAATCCTGTGGCCCCTCCTCATCTATGCAGTTCCGATTTTGACAGTTGAAACCTTAGTGGGGAGGGTTAGCAACCACCTCAGGAGATGGCTGGGGCTGCCAAAGAGCCTGAGCGGCATCGCACTCTATGGACACCACAACAAACTGCAACTGTCCTTCAATTCCTTGGAGGAAGAATTCAAGGTAACAAGAGCCAGAGAAGTGCTACAGTATAGGGACTCAAGTGACCCGAAGGTGGCTACAGCAGGGATCCAAGTAAGTACTGGCAGGAAGTGGAGGGCAGAGGAAGCTGTTCAGGAGGCAGAGGCGAGGCTGCGTCACAGGAGGCTGGTGGGAGTGGTCACACGAGGCTGAGCTGGGCTAGGATCCTTTCCAACTCCCCAAATGGACACCAGAGGGAAGGAAAGGCGTCATCTAGTTCAGGAGGAGGTGAGAGCAGTAGTGGAGGAGATGAGAGCCTGCAAGGTGGTGGGAATGAAGCAACAGGGAGCTTGGACAAGATGGGAGAATGCGGTTGAGAGGAAAGTGACCTGGGCTGAGCTTTGGAAAGCCGAACCACACCGCATCCAATTTCTCATCCAGGCAGTGTACGATGTGCTTCCAAGCCCATCAAACCTGCACACATGGGGCAAGGCAGAGTCATCTGTGTGCCCACTGTGCTCCAAGCAAGGAACCCTGGAGCACATCCTCAGCAGCTGTGCAAGGGCACTTGGTGAGGGACGGTACAGGTGGAGACATGATCAGGTCCTGAAGACCATCGCTGAAGCCGTCAGCGCAGGAGTTGAGTGGGCGAAGCGGTCCCGACCCTCCCAGCAGACCATTGCCTTTGTCGGAGCTGGGGAGCAGCCAATACCCGCCAAAAGAACATCTACAGGCATTCTGACCTCTGCAAGGGACTGGCAGCTGTTGGTGGACCTCGAAGGGCAGCTGAAGTTCCCCAACCATATCGCAGCCACCACCCTGCAACCAGACATTGTCCTAGTGTCTGAATCTACTAAGCAAGTGGTGCTGCTGGAGCTGACAGTCCCATGGGAAGATCGCTTGGAAGAGGTCTTTGAAAGGAAGCTCTCCAAGTACGCAGGACTGGTCAGCAACTGTCAGCAGGCTGGATGGAGAGCGAGGTATCTCCCAGTGGAGGTTGGTTGTAGGGGATTCGCAGCCTGTTCTTTAGCTAGAGCCTTCAGCATTTTGGACATTGAGGGAGAGAGGAAGAGGAGAGCCATCTGCAGTACCACCGATGCAGCAGAGAGGGCCTTAAGATGGCTGTGGCTCAAAAGAGGGGAGCCATGGAGTCATAAGTAGCTAGCCATCTGGACACAAGTTGGGGTCTGATCAGCCCCGGCTGGGTCACCTGGAGGAGGATGTATGATGTTGAAAGACCCAAAACACCCGATGATTCCAGGAACATCACTGAAGATGTGTCCAGAGGCGTCAGTACATGTATGTACACAGTAGGAAAGTGTTATAATAAAGGGTAGAAGGAGAATGATCCAGGAAGATATTATACAGTACTGTGCAAAAATTGTAGGCACATATAAATAGCTAGGGTGCTTAAGACTTGCTCAGTACTGTATTTGTCAACATGGACCAGAGAACAAGTTTGTAAATCTGGGGAGAGAAAAAGATTTTGGAAATAGCGAGGATGGATAGCTGCTGGAAGGGTGTGGTGGCAGAGGAGGTGTGCCAGGGGCAGGGGTAGCGTGGGTGCTGCCACACCCACTTCTGAGACACCAGGGAAGGCCTTTTGATTCCTAACAATTGGTTTAATGATCATTACAGGATGCCTCTCCGGTCCTTCCCGCTCCCTCACCTCTGCCTTCCCCTTTCCCAACCATGATTCCCCTTCCCCCTGTCCCTTTCCCACTCTCAGTCCACAAAAGACACCCGTATCAGAATCAGGTTCATCATTGCCCACATATACATCATGAAATTAGTTTTATTTGTGGCGGCAGTGTAGTGCAATACATAACATTACTACAGTACAGTGCAAAAGTCTTAGGCACCCTGGCCATATAAAGGTCCCTAAGACTTTTTCACAGTACTATATATCAAAAGATTACTGATAATATTTCTAAAATTAGAATATTTTTTCTGCGTCTTAATCCCCTGATGGGTGACCTATATTATCTTTGTATAAAAACACTACCTCTCCACTGATAGAGAAAACAAACATTATAGAATCTAATGTGTGCATACATGTTGTTATCCAACATATAATCAGCTGTCTCAGACAGTAATACAATTAGAATTGGAATAATATTGACATGTACTAAGATACAGTAAAGAGTTTGTATTGCATACTGTTCATACAAATCAGATCATTACACAGTGTATTGAGGTAGAACAAGGTAAAACAATAACTGAATGCAGAATAAAGTATAATAGCTACAGAGAAAGTGCAGTTCAACTGGGCAATAAGATGCAAGATCGTTATGAAGTAGATTGCAAGGTCAAGAGTCTACCTTCTCATTCTAGGGAATCATTCAATAGTAAAGCTGTCCTTGAACCTGGTGGGACTTGCCTTCAAGTATATTCTGCCTGGTGTGAGCGGGAAGAAGAGACAATGTCCAGGATCAGTGTAGATCTTAACTATACAGGCTGCTTTACTGAGGCTGCAAGAAATGCAGACAAACTTGTTTTCTGTGACATGCTAAGCTGTGTCAACAACTTTCTGCAGTTTAACCCGGTCACAGGCAGAGCAAGTTTCTAAGTCTGTTAAAAATATATGATAAAAGCAGGTACTTAATAATTATTTGGAAAATTTGTATTCAATTTCTTTTCAGCTCCAAGCTAACATTCCAACAAATAAAGCCAAGATTTTAAATGAATTTGGTGGTATCTACTTACTGAGACAATGGTGCCACCTTAAAAAGGCACAAGGCATTGTTTTACATCACAAAGATTGTGCCAAGATCCAGTTGTGAGAAACTTATCTCTCTGAAACTAATTCCTCTTAGTTTAATAAGGATAATCACCTAAATGGGACACGTCCTCTTCTCATTACTAATGCTGGGGAAGTAGTACAGGAACCTGAAGACCCACACTCAGTGAATCAGGAACAGTACATTCCCCTTCACCATCAGATTTCTCAACCGTCCATAAACAATACCTCATTATTCCTTTTTTTGCACTATGTATTTATTTTAATATTTATAGTAATTCTATGTCTTTGCACTGTGCAGCTCCCACAAAATGACACATTTCACATCATGTAAAAGGTTATCTCCAAGTTACTCTATGAAATTTGAAATTTAAAAGCTATAATGGCAATATTACAGTGCAGTTATATCCAATTTTATTTACTTTTTTTCATAAATGACATCTTATGAAATAGTTCTCTATATTCCAACATCAGAGTGGGGCGGAGATCCTGCTTCAATTGCAGAGGTTATAAATCATCTTGGTCTTCTTAATTAAAATTTCACTCAAGTTTCCATTCAAGCATTAAGTTATAATTGAGTATATAGTTTTATTTTATCTAACACAGAACAGTACTTTGTATTGAAAAAGATCCACAATATAATGAAGTGTTGGAACATTATACAGATCTATTAATACAGCTGAAAGATGTTTATTATCAAGTGCAAGAGATTTCTTTAAGGTTAATTTGCAGGTTGTGTCAGTAGTAAGGAAGCCATACACAGTGTTAGTGTTTATTTCAAGAGGGCTCTAATATAAAAGAAAGGAAATAATGCTGAGGTTTTGTAAGGCATTGTTCAGACTGCATGTGGAATATTGTAAGGAACTTTAGGCCCTGTATCTTAGGAAATATTTGCTGGCCCTGAAGAGGGCCCAGAGTAAGTTCACAAGATCTACCCCAGGAATGAAAGGGTTAACTTATGGGGAACATTTGATGCCCATGGCCGAGACATGAAGGACTTCAGAAGCATGAGGGGTAGTGAGGGGAAGAATCTCATCGAACCTACCTGATACAGAAAGGCCTATATAGAGTGGATATAGAAAGAATATTTCTCTTATTAGGAAAGCCTATGATCTGAGGACATAGCCTCAGAACAAAGGGGTGTCCCTTTAGAAATGATATGTGGAGGAAATTCATCAGAAAAAGGGTGGTCAGTCTGTGAAATTTGATGCAACAGAAGGTTGTGGAGACCAAGACATTGGGAGTATTTATGACAGAGATGGATAGGTTCTTTTTGGGTAAGGGGGACGGAAGGCAGGAGAATGATGTAGAGAAAAGAAAAATAAATCAGCCACATTTGAATGGTAGCGAAGGCTCATTTGGCTGAATGGCCGAATTTTTCTCCCATACCTTATGATATTCTGGTAATGTTGGTTTATGTCTGACCCACCATATAAGCCTGATTTCTAAGCCTTTCAAAATCTGTGTTGAGTGACTTAATAGTTTCTTTGCTAAGTAATCAAAATATTTTATATTTAAAAGCCTTTTAAAGTGACCCACTTATAAAATGGACCAAAAATAAATTAAATCCTTTGTAGTTTAGCAGCTTCCTTAAAAATTCACAGCAAAATACAAATGTCAGAAGCCCAACGGTGCTAAACGGCAACTCCTTTGCTTGCATCTTTAGAAACAGATCTATTTGCATCTCTAATATCTCTATTTTTCCCTTTCAGGGTTCCTTTGAAGACCCTGACCTGGAGTTACACGTTGACCAATTCTTTGCAGGTATGGGACCCACTCTCGGCGTGTCATGACTGGCTGTTATCCGACAAGCCAAGTGCACGGCCTTAGAGTTTGACCTGCCTTTGGACTCTGGAGACGGGCGGATCAAAGGTTGGTGTTCCGGACCGATGTGCTGTGGGAGCTGGAAGATCTTTGGCTCTGTGCCGAGAGACCTGAGATCTTTCGGCACAGAGCTCAGAAAAAGTGACGCAATGGACTTTTAACATCATAAACCAGCAGGTTGTTTTTTATGTCTCCTTTCTCACTGTGAAACGGAGACATCTCTTTTTCCCTTATTAGGGAGAGAGAGGACCTGTGGTAGGTCGAATAACAGGTGAACGCGTGGTCTTTGGAGTACTGCAAGTCTATGTCTTTGCAGTTGCTTTTGCTCACGCTTAAGTGCGCGGTGTCAGGTGCCAATGCTTTTTTTTGCTGGTGGGGGGGGTGATCGTTGCTCGCTGCCGCTTACGCGCAGGAGGGAGGGGAGCTGGGGGGGGGACTCTGGGGTTCTAACATTTAACTGTCATTCATTTTTTGGGGCACTCCTCTGTTTTTCTGGATGGTTGTGAAGAAAAAGAATTTCAGGGTGTATATTGTATACATTTCTCTGACATTAAATGTACCTTTGAAACCTTTGAAACATGGTGATTCATTCAACCTGAGGGTAGGGCTAGGTTTGTCAATGAATCCAGCACTCATCATTACTGTTCAAAGCATAGCAAAACAAAATATTGCATCAAATCTGAATGAATTTATTCAAGCTTCCTCAATCGATAATGATTTTGCTGACTTGGAACAAATTGTGTGAAATCAAACAATCCAACCAGCAAAGCCTCCAAACCACCACAAAAGATGAAGATAATTTTTCTCACCCATAGAAGAATGTGTCTTACTGGATGATTACTTATGATTATATCAAAGACATAAATAAATTTTATTTTATAGATAGATATCTAAAAAAAATTGGGGCAAGAGAATATTGTTGAACCGTTTCTAACTAGTGGCAGTCGTATGGACCTGCTTTACTGTTAAACACTATTCTGTGCTTAGAACGATCAATTTTTAAATAGTGTCAGTTGTGTTGTTTCTGTTCAAAAAGTAGTGATTTTTGTTACTGATAGTTGGTGAAAAATAAACAGTAAGAAAATTCAGAACTGTTTCGCTCACTGGAGTTTCATGTATTCTGACTTGAAGATGCCATAATGGTCAGAAGTGAAAGTGAAATGATTTCACTACTTCAAATTGAGAATTATGAAGGTACCAACAATCTTCTTGAATGTTACAATGAAAATGAAGACTTGGAGGATGCAATTCTCTAATACATTGGAAGAAGGTAGTCCATTGTCTGCACTAGCTGTCTACACTGATTTTGTTCATTTACAGTCATTCATCAGAACATGGTTGATGAATTCCTCTGTCAATAAATATTAGGAACTAATACACAGTTTTATAGTGCTATAGAGGTATTGGTAGTGTTCTAATTTGTTCTGTGTTTCATTTAAATACATGTTGTTAAACAGTTAGATGGTGGTCTGTCTTGTTTTCTTTTATCCATTTCCATGAAACTTTGGCTAATTGGGCAGCCGCTTAATTAGGCAACAATGTATATCAATAAACCGGAATCCACTGTAAAAAAGTGGCTTCCCAAGTTAGCCAAAGTTTTATGTATGTGTGTGAGTATGTATGTATATATATAACTGCTCTCTGTTGGATATATATAATCCAACTTTATCTTTAGGTACCATGTTAAAAAGTAGTAAGGCAAGCCACTAATGCTTGAAAGTTGGCTGATAAGAAGTTAATTTTCAATCTAGAAAGTAGTGGGCACTTGGACACTAACAGGAACATTTATCACCCGCACGCAATTCAAGTAAAGGCTAAAAATGAGAATTTTTTCCCATGCCTCTTCAGTGACAATGACAAGTTATAGTTGAGACATCAGAGACTACAAATGTTGATATCTGGAGAAACGATCTGCTTATAGTAAAGACAAGAAATTCTGCAGATGCTAGAAATCCAGAGCAACCTTCACAAAATGCTATCCAGAATCTGTGTCTCTTAATCTGCTTATCTTTTCATACTTCGAGAATTAGCAATTCTTTTTACACTGATCAATTGATCATTGTAATAAAAAATACATAAGTATAAGGAATTAAGATTCAAGATACAAGTACATTTATTATCAAAGAATGTAGATACTATACAACCTTGAGATTTTCTTGCTTGAATTTATTTGTCCATTTTGGTTTATTCATTCAGAAGGCTTAGAGATTCTTCAAAATCATGAAAAATTGCTTTCCTTTAAATATAATTTTTTAGTATTTTTGTCCAAACTAGCCTATCTAGAAGCCCTGATGAAGAGTCTCGGTCCAAAACGTTGACTATCATTTCCCTACGTAGATACTGCTTGACCAATTGATTTCTTTCAGCATTGTGTGTGTGTTGCTCAAGACTTCCAGCATCTGTAGAATCTTTTGGGTCTCCACTGTTTATATTGACCACTGTCTGTTGGTATTATTTTGTTACTACTTGAAAAAGTACAGACATATGTCATTCAACATGGGTCTCTTCCATCATTTGAACTACATCAATTTCTATTACATGTACTTACCTCATGTAATTAACATACTGACACAACAATAAAGTCAGAAAATGATGAAAACAGCAATAAACTAAGAAAATTAAATTTAATCCAAGAAGGAATGATGGAAGAATGAAATTTTGATCTTGGGCCATAAAAAGAGAAATCATTCAAGGTGGCCTTGCTAATTAAGAAGATCATAACAAATAAAATCTTCAGCTCCATAAAGAGATAAATGGAGTACAAGACCAACGATGCTATGGTCAATATTAAGCATCTACATTATGACCCTGGGGAAGGAGCATTACAGTGGTACCAATAACGTGAGAATTTAATTGTGTAGTGTAATTGAAAATCATGCAATTGGTTTTGCTACTCTCAAGAGAACAATGGGAAGACTGTCTAAGGGTTTTCAAGATTAAGGGAAGTTACTGGAATGAACATTGTTGTTGGAATCTATTATCAGAGACAAAGTGATAGAGCATGGGCAAAGTATGGTGTGATGAATATTCACTTTTTTGGGCCTGACAGTCTTATTGCTAACCTTAGCTTTCAGGCACAGCAGCATGACCTTACCAAAGGGGGCAGAGTTGTTTTTAACAAGTAAGCAGTGAGGTTTTGCAGGACCATGTTTAATCAAGAAAAACAATGGGATTATGTTACATCAAAACATGGAACTAGAGCTAAGTTATTTACATCACTCTGATAGAGATCAAGGATAGCTCCTGAAGAGACTTGATTTGTCACTTAGCACATCAAACATAGTCACAGAAGTAATCAATCAATCAATCGTTGAAATGCTTGTGTACTCAGAGAGTCAACCGTCACTGCATTAATTCCCAAACAGTGCATGACAAGCTACTCAATCTGTTGATCCATCTCAGGCCACCTGACAATACTTTGAGCCAATGCTTTCATTTTGACAATGCCTAGATAACTAGTGTGTAGCTCCTTCAACATTAGCTCTCAGCTTTTATGGATACAACAATCCTTTGCCAAAATTGTACATGCTGACCATATTGCCCAATCCTCTTAGAGGTTTACACATCCTTTTTGAGATAGTTCACAGAGGGTGGCTTCTTCAAGCTCATCTGCAAAACAGCTTCCTCTTTAATGTCGCTTTTTTGCTTTTCAAGGTGGATGGGGTTCTGCCGGAGTCTGTGATCTGCAGCCGCACTCAAACTGTGGTACTTTACGACAATGGTTCCCACTTCCAGAGCTCACTGACTGTATGTTTTCAGTATCCCCAGCATATGGCCTGGAAGACGTGCATCTTTGGGGTGAGATCTTGCAGCCTTGAGGATGAACTGATTCCATGCTGGTGACACCAACTGAGGCGCCGCAGGAGAATGGAACATCACATTGTGACAGCAGATGAGGCTGTCGGAGGCCTCTGTACTCAGGTGATCACTCTCTTTCTCTCTCCCCCCCTCCTCTCTCTCTATCGGTGGTGGGGGAGAGTTTGCTGCTAATTCTTGAGTCGGAGAAGCTCAGAGTAAAAGTTATACTGCAGACAGTAACATCGTAAGTTTTGTTTTGAGGTCTCCCCTCTCTCTGTGAAAGGGTGACACTTTTCTGTTCCCTTCAGTGAGAGAGAGAGAGAGCCTGAGGCATGTCAAATTGTCCGGTAGACAATAATTTTTGCTGGACTGCAAATCACGGTCTCTCTTTTGGGGCTTTGCTATTGCTCACCTGGTGGACGTTGATGTCTGCTGCTGAAATAATTGGGAGAAGGGGAGGGGGAGGATTGATGCTGCTGCATAGAAACATAGAAACATAGAAAATAGGTGCAGGAGTAGGCCATTTGGCCCTTCGAGCCTGCACCACCATTTATTATGATCATGGCTGATCATTCAACTCAGAACCCTGCACCAGACTTCCCTCCATACCCCCTGATCCCCATAGCCACAAGGGCCATATCTAACTCCCTCTTAAATATAGCCAATGAACTGGCCTCAACTGTTTCCTGTGGCAGAGAATTCCACAGATTCACCATTCTCTGTGTGAAGAAGTTTTTCCTAATCTCGGTCCTGAAAGGCTTCCCCTTTATCCTCAAACTGTGACCCCTCGTTCTGGATTTCCCCAACATCGGGAACAAGCTTCCTGCATCTAGCCTGTCCAATCCCTTTAGGATTTTATATGTTTCAATCAGATCCCCCTTCAATCTTCTAAATTCCAACGAGTACAAGCCCAGTTCATCCAGTCTTTCTTCATATGAAAGTCCTGCCATCCCAGGAATCAATCTGGTGAACCTTCTTTGTACTCCCTCTATGGCAAGGATGTCTTTCCTCAGATTAGGGGACCAAAACTGCACACAATACTCCAGGTGTGGTCTCACCAAGGCCTTGTACAACTGCAGTAGTACCTCCCTGCTCCTGTACTCGAATCCTCTCGCTATAAATGCCAGCATACCATTTGCCTTTTTCACCTCCTGCTGTACCTGCATGCCCACTTTCAATGACTGGTGTATAATGACACCCAGGTCTCGTTGCACCTCCCCTTTTCCTAATCGGTCACCATTCAGATAATAATCTGTTTTCCTGTTTTTGCCACCAAAGTGGATAACTTCACATTTATCCACATTAAATTGCATCTGCCATGAATTTGCCCACTCACCCAACCTATCCAAGTCACTCTGCATCCTCTTAGCATCCTCCTCACAGCTAACACTGCTGCCCAGCTTCGTGTCATCCGCAAACTTGGAGATGCTGCATTTAATTCCCTCATCCAAGTCATTAATATATATTGTAAACAACTGGGGTCCCAGCACTGAGCCTTGCGGTACCCCACTAATCACTGCCTGCCATTCTGAAAAGGTCCCGTTTATTCCCACTCTTTGCTTCCTGTCTGCTAACCAATTCTCTATCCACATCAATACCTTACCCCCAATACCGTGTGCTTTAAGTTTGCACACTAATTTCCTGTGTGGGACCTTGTCAAAAGCCTTTTGAAAATTCAAATATACCACATCCACTGGTTCTCCCCTATCCACTCTACTAGTTACATCCTCAAAAAATTCTATGAGATTCGTCAGACATGATTTTCCTTTCACAAATCCATGCTGACTTTGTCCGATGATTTCACCGCTTTCCAAATGTGCTGTTATCACATCTTTGATAACTGACTCCAGCAGTTTCCCCACCACTGACGTTAGGCTAACCGGTCTATAATTCCCCGGTTTCTCTCTCCCTCCTTTTTTAAAAAGTGGGGTTACATTAGCCACCCTCCAATCCTCAGGAACTAGTCCAGAATCTAATGAGTTTTGAAAAATTATCACTAATGCATCCACTATTTCTTGGGCTACTTCCTTAAGCACTCTGGGATGCAGACCATCTGGCCCTGGGGATTTATCTGCCTTTAATCCCTTCAATTTACCTAACACCACTTCCCTACTAACAAGTATTTCGCTCAGTTCCTCCATCTCACTGGACCCTCTGTCCCCTACTATTTCTGGAAGATTATTTATGTCCTCCTTAGTAAAGACAGAACCAAAGTAATTATTCAATTGGTCTGCCATGTCCTTGCTCCCCATAATCAATTCACCTGTTTCTGTCTGTGGGGACCTACATTTGTCTTTACCAGTCTTTTCCTTTTTACATATCTATAAAAGCTTTTACAGTCAGTTTTCATGTTTCCTGCCAGTTTTCTCTCATGATCTTTTTTCCCCTTCCTAATTAAGCCCTTAGTCCTCCTCTGCTGGGCTCTGAATTTCTCCCAGTCCTCAGGTGAGCCACTTTTTCTGGCTAATTTGTATGCTTCTTCTTTGGAATTGATACTATCCCTAATTTCTCTTGTCAGTCACGGGTGCACTACCTTCCTTGATTTATTCTTTTGTCAAACTGGGATGAACAATTGTTGTAGTTCATCCATGCAATCTTTAAATGCTTGCCATTGCATATCCACTGTCAATCCTTTAAGTGTCATTTGCCAGTCTATCTTAGCTAATTCACGTCTCATACCTTCAAAGTTACCCTTCTTTAAGTTCAGAACCTTTGTTTCTGAATTAACTATGTCACTCTCCATCTTAATGAAGAATTCCACCATATTATGGTCACTCTTACCCAAGGGGCCTCTCATGACAAGATTGCTAATTAACCCTTCCTCATTGCTCAAAACCCAGTCCAGAATAGCCTGCTTTCTAGTTGGTTCCTCGACATGTTGGTTTAAAAAACCATCCCGCATACATTCCAAGAAATCCTCTTCCTCAGCACCTTTACCAATTTGGTTCACCTAATCTACATGTAGATTGAAGTCACCCATTATAACTGCTGTTCCTTTATTGCACACATTTCTAATTTCCTGTTTAATACCATCTCCGACCTCACTACTACTGTTAGGTGGCTTGTACACAACTCCCACCAGCGTTTTCTGCCCCTTAGTGTTATGCAGCTCTACCCATATCAATTCCACATCATCCCGGTTTATGTCCTTCCTTTCTATTGCGTTAATCTCCTCTTTAACCAGCAACGCCATCCCACCTCCTTTTCTTTCATGTCTATCCCTCCTGAATATTGAATATCCCTGAACATTGAGCTCCCATCCTTGGTCACCCTGGAGTCATGTCTCTGTGATCCCAACTATATCATAATCATTAATAACAATCCCTTGGGTAAGAGTGACCATAATATGGTGAAATTCTTCATTAAGGTGGAGAGTGACATAGTTAATTCAGAAACAAAGGTTCTGAACTTAATGAAGGGTAACTTTGAGGGTATGAGACGTGAATTAGCTAAGGTAGACTGGCAAATGACATTTAAAGGGTTGATGGTGGATATGCAATGGCAAGCATTTAAAGATCACATGGATAAACTACAACAATTGTTCATCCCAGTTTGGCAAAAGAATAAATCAAGGAAGGTAGTGCACCCGTGGCTGACAATGGAAATTAGGGATAGTATCAAATCCAAAGAAGAAACATACAAATTAGCCAGAGAAAGTGGCTCACCTGAGGACTGGGAGAAATTCAGAGTCCAGCAGAGGAGGACAAAGGGCTTAATTAGGAAGGGGTAAAAAGATTATGAGAGAAAACTGGCAGGGAACATAAAAACTGACTGTAAAAGCTTTTATAGATATGTGAAAAGAAAAAGATTGGTTAAGACAAATGTAGGTCCCCTACAGACAGAAACAGGTGAATTGATTATGGAGAGCAAGGACATGGCAGACCAATTGAATAACTACTTTGGTTCTGTCTTCACTAAGGAAGACATAAATAATCATCCGGAAATAGTTGGGGACAGAGGGTCCAGTGTGATGGAGGAACTGAAGGAAATACATGTTGGTAGGGAGGTGGTGTTAGGTAAATTGAAGAGATTAAAGGCAGATAAATCCCCAGGGCCAGATGGTCTGCATCTCAGAGTGCTTAAGGAAGTAGCCCAAGAAATAGTGGATGCATTGGTGATAATTTTTCCAAACTCTTTAGATTCTGGACTAGTTCCTGAGGATTGGAGGGTGGCTAATGTAACCCCACTTTTTAAAAAAGGAGGAGAGAGAAACCGGGGAATTATAGACCGGTTAGCCTAACATCGGTGGTGGGGAAAATGCTAGAGTCAGTTATCAAAGATGTGATAACAGCACATTCGGAAAGTGGTGAAATCATCGGACAAAGTCAGCATGGATTTGTGAAAGGAAAATCATGTCTGACGAATCTCACAGAATTTTTTGAGGATGTAACTAGTAGAGTGGATAGGGGAGAACCAGTGGATGTGGTATATTTGAATTTTCAAAAGGCTTTTGACAAAGTCCCACACAGGAGATTAGTGTGCAAACTTAAAGCACACGGTATTGGGGGTAAGGTATTAATGTGGGTAGAGAATTGGTTGGCAGACAGGAAGCAAAGAGTGGGAATAAACAGGACCTTTTCAGAATGGAAGGCAGTGACTAGTGGGGTACCGTAAGGCTCAGTGCTGGGACCCCAGTTGTTTACAATATATATTGATGACTTGGATGAGGGAATTAAATGCAGCATCTCCAAGTTTGCAGATGACACGAAGCTGGGCAGCAGCGTTAGCTGTGAGGATGATGCTAAGAGGATGCAGGGTGACTTGGATAGGTTAGGTGAGTGGGCAAATTCATGGCAGATGCAAATTAATATGGATAAATGTGAGGTTATCCACTTTGGTGGCAAAAACAGGAAAACAGATTATTATCTGAATGGTGACCGATTAGGAAAAGGGGAGGTGCAACAAGACCTGGGTGTCATTGTACACCAGTCATTGAAAGTGGGCATGCATGTACAGCAGGCGGTGAAAAAGGCGAATGGTATGCTGGCATTCAAAGCAAGAGGATTCGAGTACAGGAGCAGGGAGGTACTACTGCAGTTGTACAAGGCCTTGGTGAGACCACAGTTGGAGTACTGTATGCAGTTTTGGTCCCCTAACCTGAGGAAAGACATCCTTGCCATAGAGGGAGTACAAAGAAGGTTCACCAGATTGATTCCTGGGATGGCAGGACTTTCATATGATGAAAGACTGGATCAACTAGGCTTATACTCTCTGGAATTTAGAAGATTGAGGGGGGATCTTATTGAAACATATAAAATCCTAAAGGGATTGGACAGGCTATATGCAGGAAGATTGTTCCCGATGTTGGGGAAGTCCAGAACAAGGGGTCACAGTTTAAGGATAAAGGGGAAGCCTTTTAGGAACGAGATGAGGAAAAACTTCTTCACACAGAGAGTGGTGAATCTGTGGAATTCTCTGCCACAGGAAATAGTTGAGGCCAGTTCATTGGCTATATTTAAGAGGGAGTTAAATATGGCCCTTGTGGCTAAAGGGATCAGGGGGTATGGAGGGAAGGCTGTTACAGGATTCTGAGTTGGATGATCAGCCATGATCGTACTGAATGGCGGTGCAGGCTCGAAGGGCCGAATGGCCTACTCCTGCACCTATTTTCTATGTTTCTGTGTTTCTATGATTTATTATCCTTCTCAACCTCATCGTCCTGCATTCTCCCACTATTTGTCACCCTGTCTAATAAAGGAACTATCAACCTCCACTTTAAATATAACCAATGACTTGGCCTCCAAGCTGCCTGTGGCAATGAATTCCATGAATTCATCACACTATGACTAAAGGAATTTCTCCTCATCTCTCTTCTAAATGGATGTCCCCATTATAGGAAACATCCTTTCCACATGTACTGTTTCTTGGCCTTTCAACATTCAACAGACTTCAATGAGATCCCCCCCCCCCCCACTCTGGAATGCAGGTGTACAGGCCCAGAGCCATCGAATACTTCTCATGTTAACCCATTCATTCCTGGAATCATTCTCATGCACCTCCTTTGGATCATCTTCAATGCCAGCACATCTTTTCTTAGATAAAGAGGCCAAAACTACTCACAATACTCCAAGTGTGCTCTAATGGCTTATAAATCCTCAGCATTACGTCTTTAATTTTGTACTCTAGCCCTCTCAAAATGAAATCTAACATTGCATTTTCCTTCCTTACCACTGACTCAACTACAAGATAACCTTTAGGGAATGCAGAACGAGGTCTCTCAAGTCCCTTTGCACCTCTGATCTTTGAACTTCCTCCCCATTTAGAAAATAGTCTATGCCTTCACACCCTCTACCAAAGTGCATGACCATACACTTCTCTACACTCTATTCACCTGCCACTTATCTGTCCATTCTTCCAATCTGTCTATGTCCTTCTGCAGACTCCCTGCTTCCTGAAAACTACTTGCCGTTCCACCTATCTCTGTATCGTTCACAAAGCCATCAATTCTGTCATCCAAATCATTAACATACATGAAAAAGTGGACCCAAAACCAACCCCTCCAGAGCACCTCTATTCACCATGAGCCAGTGAGAAATGACCCCCTTTATTCCCAATCTGCATTCTACCAATCGGCTAGTCTTCTATCCATGCTAGTACCTTTCCTGTAATACCATGGACTCTTACCTTGTTGAGCAGCTCATGTGTGGCACTTTGTCATTTTGGCACTTCTGAAAATCCAAGTAAATTGTTGTGTATTTGATATTTCAATAATATTTGAGTAATCTTATATATTGGTTGATGAAGCATTCTTGTTCATTTAAATAATTCATTACAGGTTATATGTATCTCTACCACTTGATACGTTACACTTCGCTTAAAATAAACTCAAAGTTAGATCTGCATTTTCGGACTCCCGTTTCTTCCTTTGAATTAGTTTAAAGTTTTGAAATCACAAAACATAACATTGGTGATGAGATATTTTTAAACGAGACTACTTCTGACCAATAGAAGCACAGCAAGACGTTTGAACTAAAAAAAAAGTGGGGAACGGTGGTATTTAAAAAAAACAGCCCAGCACGTGCAGAGACTGACAACTTTTTTAAAAAAACAACATAGTACGTGTTCTTCAGAACCAAAGATATGATTGAGTTTTTTTTTAAAGTCAGAAAATGGAAGAATTCATGAGTTTATAAAGTGTGAGTGCAGGGAGATAATAATCATAAATAAAAAGAGCAGAAACAGTTATCTACATCAGAAAGATTGACACATTTGATTGCTCAGTGGATAACAGGTTCATGTATACTGAGCTAATTCAACAGTATTTTGAAGCAAATAAAATAGCTAATGAGAAATGAGTAGCAATTTTACTGAGTTCATTGTGTTTAAAGGCATACAGCTTGTTTCAAAGTTTGACTCCGCCAGCCAGAGCACCACAAATAAGCTTTGCTGATATTGTCAAAGTAATGTAGCAATATTTAGAACCAAAGCCACTGCTGATTGCAGAAGAACTTAGGTGAATGTAAACAAAATTGCAATGTCGAAACAGCAAATGGCCTGGCTGAGCAAATTGTGTTACCATTGTGGCAGGGGCTCACATATACCAAACAAATACAGAGTTAAAGGTGAAACTTGCAGAAAATGCAACAAAGTAGGACACAGGGCAGGCAAAAATAAGTGGACTGCTCAAGGAAGAGAAAAAGATAGGAAGTTAAGTTGCAGTTTCAAGAAGAACACTAATCTGCAAACTGTTCATGAAAAACCTAGTAATACTGACAGTGACACAGGAGTGGGTAGCCTTCAGTTTATTTACAGTGTGAAAATTAACAATACACAAGCAATATGATTTACGACAGAAGTGACCGCCAAATTAATTAAAATGGAATTAGACACTGGTTCAGCTGTTTCAGTCATTCCACAAAATGAATTTGAATGGCATTTCAAATGTACTATATTAAAGCCTGCAGATATCCAACTAAGAACTTATTATGGAGAAAACATCATTTCTATGGGAATGACATCTGTAAGAGTGAAATACAACAACCAGCAAGCCACATTGAGCCTGCATCTGATAAAAGCAGGACCAGCATTGTGGGGAGATGAGTGACTGAAACAACTACAACTTCACTGGAAGTCCATTCACAATAGCATGTTACATCCCCTGAAATAAAGCCAACTGAAAGCAACTTAAGAAAAATATTGCATGATGCTCTAACTGTCTCTATTCTGGACACAAGGAACAATTGCCAAATAGAGGACAAACAGGTGTTGATACAAACCTCTGTTCCTCTGGCTGGAAAGCATATTGAACAGAGGAAAGACCATGCTACTCAAAGGAATCATGAAATGTCTAAAGTAGTGGTCCAACTACAGCAGTTTTTGAAGGCGACATATCTGAGAGAGTTTGTTATGTTAATCAGCAGTTATGTCATCATGCTGCCATGTGATACGTGCATGCCTCGTTTAAAGTAAACACGAAGACAGACCTGTATTTTCGGATTCCTGCGTCTGCCTTTGAATTAGTTTAATGTTTTGAAGTTATAAAACATAACATTAAACAAGATCTACTGACTTCAGTTTGTTCATCTCACATGTTAATTCCTCCAAGTATTCCAACACATTTGTCAGGGATGATTTCCCCTGAAGGAAACAATGATGACATCCATCTATTTTATGACATGCCTCCAAGTACTTTGAAACCCTATCCTTATTAATGGACTCCAAAGTTTTCCCAACCACTGAAATCAGGCTAACTGGCCTATAATTTCCTTTGTTCTGCCCCCCTCCCTTCTTAAAGAGTTGAGTGACATTTGCCATTTTCCGGTTCTCTGGAACCATTCCAGAATCTAGTGATGCTTGAAGGATCTTACTAATGCCTTTACAATCTCTTCAGCCACCTCTGTCAGAACACTGGGGTGTAATCCATCTGGTCCAGGTGACTTATCTACCTTCAGATCTTTCAGCTTCCTGGTACCTTCTCCTTAGCAATAGCAACCACATTTACTTCTGCCCCCTAACACTCTCAAATTTCTGGCATACTGTTAATGTCTTCCACTGTGATGCAAAATACTTATTAAGTACGTCGGCCATTTCTTTCTCCCCATTACTACTTCTACAATGTCATTTTCCAGCTGTTCAATATCCACTCCCACCTGCCTTTTACTCTTTATATAATGTATCTTCTTTTATATTTTTGGCTAGTTTTTCTTCACATTTAAGTTTATCACCCCTTATGGTTTTTAAAAGCTTCACAATCCTGCAACTTCTCACTAATTTTTACTATACTATATGCTCTCCCTTTTGCTTTTATGCTGTTTTTGACTTTTCTTGTCAGTCACAGTTGCGTCACCTTTGCTTCCAGAAACTCCAGCCATTGCTGTTCTGCCGCCATCCCTTCTATCATCCCCTTCCAATCAACTTTGGCCAGTTCCTCTCTCATGCCTCTGTAATTCCATTAGCTCCACTGTAATATTGATACATCTGATTATAGCTTCTCCCTCTCAAGCTGCTGGGTGAATTCTGTCATATTATGATCAGTTCCTTCAAAGTGTTTCTTTATCTCGATCTCCCTAATCAAATTTGGTTCATTACACAACACCCAACCCAAAATTGCATTTTCCCTAGAGGGCTCAAACACAAGCTGCTCTACAAATCCCCTCTTCTCAGATCCAGCACTAACCTGATTTTCCCAAACCACCTGCATATTGAAATCCCCATGACAATCGTAACATTGCGCTTTTTACATGCCTTTTCTATATTCTGGCGTAATTTGTATCCCACACCCTGGTACTGTTCAGAGGTATTGGTACTGTATATAATTCCCATCAAGGTATTTTTACCCTCTCAGTTTCTTAATACTACACACAAGGACTCTGTATCTTTCCAAGGATTTGATTTCATTTTTACTAACAGAGCCACCCCACACCACCCCCTCTGCCTACCTATCTGTCCTTTTAATACAATATGTATCTTTGAATGTTAAGCTTCCAACTGTGATATTCTTTCAGCCACGACTCAATTATGCCCACAAAGTCATACCAGCCAATCTCTAATTATGCTCCAAGATGATCTACCTTATTCTGTATGCTGCCTGCATTCAAACATAACCCTTTTAGTCCTGTTTTCATCACCCTTTTCAACTCATCCCACTGACTCTAATTTTGTCCTATCATCTGCCTGTCCATCCTCACATTCTCACTACACACTGCATCTACTTGTATACCAACTCCTCATCCTCAGCCCTATCACTCAGTTCCTATCCCCTTGCCAAATTAACTCAACCCCTCTCCAACAGCTCTAGCAAACCTGCCCACAATGATATTAGTGTCCCTCCAGTTCAGGTATAATTCACCCTTTTTGTACAGGTCATACCTTCCCCAGAAGAAATCCCAATGATCCAGAAATCTGAAACCTTGCCCCCTGGACCAATTCCTCAGCCATATCATCCTATTACCCTCACTGGTGCATGACAAAGGCAACAATCCAGAGATTACTATCCTTGAAGTCCACTTTTCAGCTTTTTGTCCAACTCACTAAATTCACTCTTCAGCACCTCCTCCCTCTTCTAACTATGTCATTGGTACCATTGTGCAGCATGACTTCCGGCTGCTCATCCTCCCCCCTTTAGAATGCTAAACTGATTGATGGCGTAAAGGTGTTTGTACAGTAGTGACATCAAATTTGTGTATTCACTTGCTTTATGATAAGTCACTCATTCACATTTACTTGAAGAAATTGTATTTGTCGAAGTTATAAATTTCAATAGTACAAGTCTTATTCAGGCAGACATGCAATGATTTTTGGTTGAGTGCAAGATAGATTAACAATGGGCAGGACAATGTATTGGGTTTAACTGAAGAAGGTAGCAAAAGTTCAGTGTCGTTATCATGAATAAATTCTGTTACTTACAGGATATAATATACTTAATACTGCACTGTGCTATAGCCACGAAATAACAAATTTCACAACATATGTCAGTGATAATAAACCCAATTCTGATTCTGATTCTGACTATCCGTTTTCAAATCACCACCTTGGGGAGTGTAGGTTCAGAATTATCCAAAAGCATCAAGTAAAACTTCAGGATATGAATGCATGCACATACATTCTTGCCCCATTAAACCAAGGAAGCATGCATGTGCACCACCAGAAGCCAACAGATCTAAATTCCTGTTTGCAGCCTTAAGGGAGAAATCTGACAAGGTCATATTGCTTACGCAGAAGTATTCTAAAAAGGTGTTATTGTTGGGGATATCACTATTGAGATGTAGTGAAAATAATAGCAGCGCATAGAAATTTCACAGTCCATGAGTAAATACTATAAGTACAAACACTGTATTTGCATTTTCCCTGACGCCGTCACGACCCTTCAGCATTTACTCAGTATACCTGCTGCCTGATGTCTGCCATCCATGTGTGGTCCTAAACTGATAGAGATAACAATGCCATTCAACTTCAATCAATATGAAGCCAAATGAGTCATCTGCAGCTTCAGCTGGATCGAGATTCACAAATGCTTCAACATATGAGGATCAAGTAGTAAACTAACACTCAGCAACCTATGCCAATTTCCTCCTAATATTGTTTAATTATGATGCATAAATCCAATTGGAGATACTACAATCAGCATTGAGCACATGAGACCAGTCTTTCAAAGAACAAAGTGAGTATCAGTCGATGGGAGGAAAAGTTTAGCAATGCATTGTTAAACCCACGATTGCATGACTAGGCACAGCTCAACTATAAATTTGCTGCCGACAGCAGAATTTCAGATGGTGATGTGAAGGCATTCAGGAGCAAGATCAGTTTAGATGGTTGAGTGATGTCGCAGCATCAACCTTGCACTCAGTGTCAGTAAGACCAAAGAATTGATTATGGACTTCAGAAAGGGTAAGATGAGGGTACACATATCAATCCTCTTCAAGGGATCAGAAGTGGAAAGGGTGATCAATTTCAAATTCCTGGGTGTCAACATCTCTGAGGATCTATCCTGGGCCCAAGATATCGATGCAGCTAAAAAGAAGGCATGTTTCGTTAGGAGTTTGAGGAGATTTGGTATGACACCAAATACACTCACAAATTTCTACAGATGTACCATGGAGAGCATTCTCACTGGCTGTATCGTTGTCTGGTATGAGGGGACCACGACACAGGATTGCAATAAGCTGCAGAAAGTTGTGAACTCAGTCAGCTCCATCATGGGCACTAGCCTCCCCAGCAACCAGGACATCTTCAAGGAGTGATGCTTCAAAAAGATGCCACCATCATTCAGGACCCCCATTACCTAGGAAATGCCCTCTTTTCTTTGCTACCATCAGAGAAGAGGTGAAGGAACCTAAAGGCACACACTCAACAATTCAGGAACAACTTCTTCCTCTCTGTCATCAGATCTTTGAATGGACGTTGAACACATGAACACTACCTCACCACTTTTTTTTTCTTTTTGCACTACTCACCTAATTTAACTTTTTAAAATATATATATATACACTTCTTTTTTTTAGATTATGAGAACACTCAGTCCTCTCTCATTCTCATTTAGAAATGCATACATGCATTAAGAAATGATGTAATGTTTCTCCGGAGTGATATCACAGAAAACAGGACAAACCAAAGACTAACACTGACAGAACCATATAATTCTAACATATAGTTACAGCAGTGCAAAGCAATACCATAATTTGATGAAGAACAAACCATGGGCATGGTAAAAAAGTCTCAAAAGTCGCCAAGTCGATCGACTCTGGAGTCCCCGATAGCAGGCGGCAAAAGTGAGAAACTCCCTGCCGTAAGCCTCCAGGCACCGTCAACTTGCCGATGCCTTGGAAGCAGCTGACCACAGCCAACACTGAGTCCATCCGTCCGAAAACTTCGAGCTTCTGACCAGCCTCTCCAATACAGCCTCCCGAGTACCACCCTCTGCCGAGCGCCTCCGACCTAGCCCTGGCCGCTGAAACAAACAAAGCCAAGGATTTGGGGCCTTCTGCTCCGGAGATTCCGGTTACCAGACTGTAGCAGCGGCAGCGAAACGGGCATTTCAGAAGTTTTCCAGATGTTCTTCCATACTCTCACATTCGTCTCCATCAAATCAGGATTGTGCATGGTTCCCTACTTGACAGATAACAGATATTCATCACCGGAGAGGCTGCGCACGCTGCCATCGCACCGCCATCTTCTCCTCTTCTTACTGCATTTAACAGTTTTTATTATGTATTGCAGTGTACTGCTGCCACACAACAAATTTCATGACATATGCTAGTGTTATTAAATCTGATTTTGAAATATTAAGCCCATAGCCTAAAAGATTGCTGGAATGGTGAAAAGTCTATAGCCTCGCCAAGTCAAGTCTTAATTAACACAAGTTTCACTACCTGCTATCATGCAATATTAATAGCATTTTCAGCATAGGATGTGATATGCACCTACATAACTTTACAAAGAGAATAAAGGATTAAAAAAATAAAATAAAATAAATAAATCAGATCATTCTAACCTTTCATTCTATACACCAAAGGTATTGTCTTTACTCAGAGTAAGTTTAGCAGTTTGCCACTCTATTCCCTAAGTATGCAGAATTATAAATTATCTTACTTTATAATTGTGACCAAAACGTACATTTGCATTTGGTTTATGAGAAGCTCAGTTTTCTCTGCACACTTAAGATTATTTAAAAGGCAACACAATTTGCAACTTGCAGGGCTAATTCTACTGCAAGTTGATTGTTCAAAATTCAGGAAGAAAGCAGAATGTCTTGATTTTGTAAGTTTCAAACCCATTAATGTGCACCACTTTATTATTCTGTGAGACAGAGCAGCAATAAGTAAAGTGTTCATGGAGCAAAAGGTCTAATACAAATGAAGGTTGGACTCATGCTTGATTAAAATCTTGTATTTTTAATTACCACAAGATTTTTCATCAGGAATAGGCTTTGCAGAATACATACAGATTGCCACATACGTTATTCTTATTAAATAAGGCGGCCAAACACAATATGTTCGATGATATTTATGAAGACAATGATGATTAATAGCACTGGCCATTTAAACAAATCCATAGTGATTCTGACCCTCGATGATTAATTAGAAATAAAATGCAGTACCCTGATGAGTCCATACATCCATTTATAATCACAGAAATATAAATGCCAAAGGAACAGAACTGTCAAGACAGCAGATGACAACATCGGTTGTTATAATGAAAGCATGGCCAGGATTATTGTTCAGTTTTATAGTCCCTCACAGACTTTTGTCTGGAGATCAGAATCAGGTTTAATATCATGAAATTTGTTAACCTAGCAGCAGCAGTACAGGGCAATACATGATAAATATAGAAAAAAATAGTTAAAGTATTTAGACTATCTATCTATCTATATAAATAATAGCTAAATTTAGGAATAATATTTGCAAAAAACAAATTCTTGATTTGCTCAGCAGGAATATCAATGCACATTTCGGAAGTTCAGCATACATATTCCCACTGCTGCCTGAAAGGAGTTTGTATGTTCTCCCTGTATCCGCGGAAGTTTCCTCCAGGTGCTCCAGTTTCCTCCAAGAGTCCAAAGACATACCGGTTGGTAGGTTAATTGGTTGTTGTAAATTGTCCCGTGATTAAACTAGGGTTAAATCAAGGGACTGCTGGGCTCAAAGGAAGGAAGTGTCTACTCTGTGCCATACCTCAATAAAATCACCTGGAGATAGGTCCAACATGGATGATAGCAGGTTAGCTCCCTGCCGGCCATCTACTGACACAGGGAGTGGCACATTCCAGAGGTCCAGGGAAAACCTGCGGTGTCTAATACCAAGATAGGAAAGACAAGAACTCAAGCCAGACTAGAGACAGAAAGTGAAACAGGAAATATGATCTATAGGAAGTAAAACAGACTGGGAAATCAAGAAAGCATGAAGAGCAAATCAGAATCATGTTTATTATCACTGACATAGTGTGTGGTGAAATTTGTTTTTCTGCGTCAGTACCATGCAATACAGTGCTATAATATACAATAGGCTAGAATAAGAAATATATAAATAAATAAATAGTACAACAAGAGTGCAATACAGTGAGGTAGTGTTCATGGGCCATTCAGAAATCTGATGGCTGTTCCTAAAATATCAAGTGTGCCTCTTCAGGCTCCTCTACCACCTCCCTGATGGTAGTAACAAAAAGAGGGCATGTCCCAATGGTGAAGGTCCTTCAGGATGGATGTCAGTTCCTTCAGGCACTGCCTTTTGAAGATGTCCTCGATGGTGGGTGATTAGTGCCATGATGGAGCTGGAAAGGGTAGAAGTGGCAGGTTGAATGAGTGATAGAAGTGCTTAATTAAATATATATATATATAATTGTTTTTCTTTCAGGGAATTAAACTCGTGAAAAGGTTTGGCACATAACTAGTTAGTGATTAAACCCATCTCATACTACAAAATTCAGAAAGAAAACAGACTTTGTCACCAAATTTATTTGTGAGGAGGACAACAGATAATCCTGCAGATGAACAAATAATCTTTGAGAGCAACTTCTGGGTTTCTATGATTGGTTGAATGCATATAGAACCTGGACATTTTTGTTCAATTCAAACTGATCTATTTTCTACACAAGTCACTGACAATATAAAATTACATAGAATATGTACTGTAATAACATTTAGTCTATGCCAGAGTTTATGCCCAGTTTGTGCTTCCTCCTATCATTTCATATATCAGATGATCGCAACATTAGCTATTCCCTCTTTCCTTACTTATCTAAGCTCCCTTGAGTACATCTTTAGCATTGTTTTCAACTATTAACTACAGCATCTGCTTTTTCTCCTTACACGCATCTGCTGGATTAAGGATGACTTATTTCCACTTCAATTTTGTTGACTCTGAGACATCTAATAAGGCATTTTGGGAATCAAAGATTCTTCTACAGAAGGGACGTGTGGTGTCTGATGGAAGAGCCATTTCCACACTCCCACCTCCCTGCATAATGAGGTTTCTCACTGGAGCGTGTTGGTGGCATTCTTATGAGAACTTTTTGGATGTCCAGTCTATCGAATCCTTGTAAAAGTTCCGTAACAGATTACTCGGTTGCTTCTTTTCAAATGAAAATAAATCCTGCTCTTGCAAGGTTTTACACACCCAAATCATACATTTCTGTATGTTTTTCTTGTGTATTTAAATTTGCTTGCTGGTTACATGCCAATAATGCAGGCTTGTTACAAACAGACACACAAATTTCTCACTCTTCTTAAATAGGGATACTTAATTAACTAAGCAATACATGCACACTTTCACAGCGCTATCTAAAAATTTTTAAAATTATGTTTTTGATTCCAAAGATTAAATTGTAAACAGCAAAGCTCTGCTGCCCCTTTTTGTAACTCGATCACTGACTCAATTTTCTCATATCTCCATTATGCAGTAGGCTATGAACTTCAGAAATTGAGATAAATGAGACTGATCAGTTCCACTTCGCAGTCCTATTCTTGTCTGTCCATGACCTCCCCCACTGTCCTGATGAGGCCACACTCAGGTTGGAGGGACAACACCTTATATTCCAACCTGGTGGCATGAACATCGATTTCTCGAACTTCCGGTAATGCCCCTCCCCTTCACCATTCCCCATCCCTTTTCCCTCTCTTACCTTATCTCCTTGTCCACCTATTGCCTCCCTCTGGTGCTCCCCCCACCCTTTTTCCCTTGTCCATGACCTTCTGTCCTCTTCTATCAGACTCCCACTTCTCCAGCCCTCTATCTCTTTCACCAATCAACCTCCCAGCTCTTTACTTCATCCCTCCCCCTTCAGGTTTCACTATCACCTTGTGTTTCTCTCTCCTCTCCTTTTAAATCTACTCAGCTTTTTCTCTCCAGTCCTGCCTGAAACGTTGACTGTACTCTTTTCCATAGATTCTGCCTGTCTGCTGAGGTCCCCCAGCATTGTGTGTGTGTTGCTTGGATTTCCAACAACTGTAGATTTTCTTTTGCTTCTGATCAAGTGAGACTTGCTTTCTGAAATGCATTGATTAGCTTTAATTATAGATTTGGTCCCTAGATAGTTCTGAATTTATCCTTTGGGGATTCCATTTTTTTTCCTACACTGATGTTAAATTGGCTGTTTCTAACCTATGTTCCATCTTCCTTCTTAAATGCAGGCAAGAAACTGCAAGATAAACTCCCATTTCCCCTTCCCCCACCAATACTCTGCAATCCCGTCTCCTTCAGATCCCACCGTCAGCTCCTGGGTACTCAGAGGCTCCATCTTCCTCTCACCCCAACCCTCCCCTCTCCACTGAAACCCCCAGCCTCCCCCCTCCCCCCTCTGATCCCAGCTCTCATCCGTGCCGGGTCTTTACCATCCCCTCCGACCTTCAACTGTCGGAGGCAGAACGCTCTGTTCTCAGTAAGGGCCTCACCTTTGTCCCCCTTCGCCCACACCTCAGCGAGTTCCGTGTTCGCCATGATGCGGAACTTTTCTTCCGCCGTCTCCGTCTCTGAGCCTACTTCTTCGGCAAGGACTCTTCCACCCCCACCGATGCCCCCTTCTCCCGTCTTCAACCCTCCTCTTCTTCATGGACACCCCGCTCTGGGCTTCTGCCTGCTCTGGATCTCTTTATCGCTAATTGCTGACGGGACATCAACCGTCTCGACTTCACCGCACCTTGTCCCCATTCCAACCTCACTCCTTCCAAACGCTCTGCTCTCCACTCCCTCCGCACTAATCCTAACCTTATTATTAAAACCGCCGATAAGGGGGGTGCTGTTGTAGTCTGGCGTACTGACCTCTACCTTGCCGAGGCACAGCGACAACTCGCAGATACCTTCTCTTATTTACCCCTCGATCGTGACCCCACTAAGGAGCACCAGGCCTTTGTCTCCCACACCATCACCGACTTTATCCGCTCAGGGGATCTCCCATCCACTGCTACCAACCTTATAGTTCCCACACCCCGCACTTCCCGTTTCTACCTCCTACCCAAGATCCACAAACCTGCCTATCCTGGCAGACCTATTGTCTCAGCTTGCTCCTGCCCCACCGAACTCGTTTCTGCATACCTCGACACGGTTTTATCACCCCTTGTTCAATCCCTTCCGACCTATGTTCGTGACACTTCTCACGCTCTTAAACTTTTCGATGATTTTAAGTTCCCTGGCCCCCACCGCTTTACTTTCACCATGGATGTCCAGTCCCTATATACTTCCATCCCCCATCAGGAAAGTCTCAAAGCTGTACGCTTCTTTTTGGATTCCAGACCTAATCAATTCACCTCCACCACTACTCTGCTCCGTCTAACGGAATTAGTCCTTACTCTTAATAATTTCTCCTTTGGCTCCTCCCACTTCCTCCAAACTAAAGGTGTAGCAATGGGCACCCGTATGGGTCCTAGCTATGCCTGCCTTTTTGCTGGGTTTGTGGAACAATCTATGTTCCGTGCCTATTCTGGTATCTGTCCCCCACTTTTCCTTCGCTACATCGACGACTGGATTGGCGCTGCTTTCTGCACGCATGCAGAACTCGTTGACTTTATTAACTTTGCCTCCAACTTTCACCCTGCCCTCAAGTTTACCTGGTCCATTTCCGACACCTCCCTCCCCTTTCTAGATCTTTCTGTCTCTGTCTCTGGAGACAGCTTATCCACTGATGTCTACTATAAGCCTACTGACTCTCACAGCTATCTGGACTATTCCTCTTCTCACCCTGTCTCTTGCAAAAATGCCATCCCCTTCTCGCAATTCCTCCGTCTCCGCCGCATCTGCTCTCAGGATGAGGCTTTTCATTCTAGGACGAGGGAGATGTCTTCCTTTTTTAAAGAAAGGGGCTTCCCTTCCTCCACTATCAACTCTGCTCTTAAACGCATCTCCCCCATTTCACGTACATCTGCTCTCACTCCATCCTCCCGCCACCCCACTAGGAATAGGGTTCCCCTGGTCCTCACCTACCACTCCACCAGCCTCCGGGTCCAACATATTATTCTCTGTAACTTCCGCCACCTCCAATGGGATCCCACCACTAAGCACATCTTTCCCTCCCTCCCCTCTCTGCATTCCGCAGGGATCGCTCCCCACGCAACTCCCTTGTCCATTCATCCCCCCCATCCCTCCCCACTGATCTCCCTCCTGACATTTATCCGTGTAAGCGGAACAAGTGCTACACATGCCCTTACACTTCCTCCCTTACCACCATTCAGGGCCCCAAACAGTCCTTCCAGGTGAGGCAACACTTCACCTGTGAGTCGACTGGGGTGATATACTGCGTCCGGTGCTCCCGATGTGGCCTTTTATATATTGGCGAGACCCGACGCAGACTGGGAGACCGCTTTGCTGAACATCTACGCTCTGTCCGCCAGAGAAAGCAGGATCTCCCAGTGGCCACACATTTTAATTCCACATCCCATTCCCATTCTGACATGTCTATCCACGGCCTCCTCTACTGTAAAGATGAAGCCACACTCAGGTTGGAGGAACAACACCTTATATTCCGTCTGGGTAGCCTCCAACCTGATGGCATGAACATCGACTTCTTTAACTTCCGCTAAGGCCCCAACTTCCCCTAGTACCCCATCTGTTACTTATTTTTATGCACACATTCTTTCTCTCACTCTCCTTTTTCTCCCTCTGCCCCTCTGAATATACCTCTTGCCCATCCTCTGGGTCCCCCCCCTTGTCTTTCTTCCCGGACCTCCTGTCCCATGATCCTCTGGTATCCCTTTTGCCTATTACCTGTCCAGCTCCTGGCTCTATCCCTCCCCCTCCTGTCTTCTCCTATCATTTTGGATCTCCCCCTCCCCCTCCAACTTTCAAATCCCTTACTCACTCTTCCTCCAGTTAGTCCTGACGAAGGGTCTCGGCCTGAAACGTCGACTGCACCTCTTCCTACAGATGTTGCCTGGCCTGCTGCGTTCACCAGCAACTTTGATGTGTGTTGCTTGAATTTCCAGCATCTGCAGAATTCCTATTGTTTGCAAGAAACTGCAAGATGCTATTTACACCTCAAACATAACTTTTATTAAAACAAAAAAACCTGTTAGTGAAAACTGATAGAGACAAATAATACTATGTATGCCCATGAATTTCTTCATTTACTTAGTCATCCCTCAAAACAATTTATCTGTGAAAATAGAACTCTAAAGTTAGTGATTTGAAGAGTTCTTAATCTAGTGAACATTTTGTAAATTCTGCAAAGGCATATCACAGCAGTTCCGAGAAAGCAGGGAAGGAACTTGTGTCCTTAGTTTAACCTTGTTTATGTCTCTGTAAGTATGACTCCTGGAAAGTTTTCTATTCTTAGTTTTAAAAGTTTCTTTAATAAGTTCCAGGTTATTTATTTGTTTGTTTGTTTGTTTGTTCATTCACCCATTCATTCATTCAAATAGAGTGTGGATTAGGCCCTTTCATCCTCTCAATTTGTGCTGCCCAGCAACTCCCAATTTAATCCTGGCCTAATCACAGGACAATTTACAATGACCAATTAACCAACCAACCAGTGTGTCTTTATAATGTCAGAGCAAACCAACACCCAGATGAAACTCATGTGGTCACAATAGTCACATATGTCCAGATTTTAAAACATTTACTTAAATTACCTTTACCAACCACACTGGGTTCACTTGCTAAACTTTAGAAAGATTGTAAGATAAAGATTAGCTTTATTTGTCACATGTACATTGAAACATGGAAACATACATTAAAATTGGTTGTTTGTATCGAAGACCAACACTGTCCGAGGATGTGTTAGGGACAACCTGCAACTGTTGCCCTGTTACCAACACTGACATAGCATTGCCCAGGACTTACTAACCGGAACCCAGATGTCTATCAAAGGGAGGAGGAAGGCAGGGCCCCTGGGGCATTCATACAGGGTCACAGGGGAGAGTGCACAAACTCCTTTACAGACAGTGACAGGAACAGAACCTTGATCAAGGCAGTTTCACAGAATTCTTCAGTGAATCTTGAAGTGGCATTTCTTGACATTAAGCCATGCTTCCTGCGTCTGCATTAAAACTGCAATTACTTTTGTAAAAAATGTTGCACGTGGAAATCAAATAGAGTACCTTGAAATGTACGTCGACTAAAAGTAATTTCAGAATCTTAGGTCATTCCATGTAGATGACCATAGCATAATTATGGCTGCCTTTAGTTTTAAAGGAACACCTATGCTAATGTTAAAATAACCATTCTCATGCTATTTACTTATTTGAGCATATGACATGCTGGGATGGGACTGATGACCACCCAAGAAAACAGCATTCAGAAGTGTTTGACAATTGTACTGTAAAATTCAGTTATAAGGTCTAAAGTGTGTATAATACTGCTGTGGACTAGTTTCAAGTGCTCTGGATTTATTGGCAGAAATAAATGGATAAACTGAATCTAGGTCAGTGGGGCAGCAAAATGATTCTGTTGCAGTGAAACTATCCCACATTTCCAGAAGTCCAAGCTCAATTCTGACCTCTGGTGAAGTCTGCATGGTGCCTGCATGTTCTCCATGCAAATGCATGGGTTTCTTCTGGTGCTCCAGTTTCCCACTATATCCCCAAAATGTGCTAGTTGTTGGGGGAATTGTCTTCTCTAAATTGCCACTAGCATGGGTGGGTACTAGGGGAATTGAGGAATGAACATGTGAAAGATGGCAAAGTTATAGGGATTACAAATATGTAGGGTAATGAGATTGATCGGGTTGCTCTATAAACTAGAATAGACTTGATGAGCCAAAAGGCCATCTTCTACGCCACAAGAAAACATGAGATCTTTGGTCTGGTACACATTGCCTGCAGTTTTCATCTTAGTTTTAAAAAAGGAAAATAATTCTCAACACCCTGCACCCTAATAAAATACCAAGTAATTTCCACTGTTAATTAACAATACTCTAATATGCCAGAGAATATTAGTCATATTTACCTAGAAATTAGATTTCTAAGATGTACTTATCCGTGTTCTGAAGGAAGTAGCTGTTGTGTTCTGAAGGAGGAAGCTGTGGAGATTGCGGAGGCATTAGCGATGATCTTTCAAAAGTCGATAGATTCTGGCATGGTTCTGGAGGACTGGAAGATTGCAAATGCCACTCCGCTATTTAAGAAGGGAGCAAGGAAGCAAAAGGGAAATTATAGACCTGTTAGCTTGACAACGGTGGTTGGGAAGTTGTTGGAGTCAATTGTCAAGGATGAGGTTACGGAGCACCTGGAGGCATATGACAAGATAGGCAGAACTCAGCATGGTTTCCTTAAAGGAAAATCCTGCCTGACAAACCTACTACAATTTTTTGAGGAAATTACAAGTAGGCTAGACGAGGGAGATGCAGTGGATGTTGTATATTTGGATTTTCAGAAGGCCTTTGACAAGGTGCCACACATGAGGCTACTTAACAAGATAAGAGCCCATAGAATTATGGGAAAATTACATACGTGAATAGGGTGTTGGCTGATTGGCAGGAAACAGAGAGTGGGAATAAAGGGATCCTATTCTGGTTGGCTGCCGGTTACCAGTGGTGTTCCACAGGGGTCCGTGTTGGGGCCGCTTCTTTTTATGTTGTACATCAACAATTTGGATTATGGAATAGATAGCTTTGTGACTAAGTTTGCTGATGATACGAAGATAGGTGGAGGGGCCGGTAGTGCTGAAGAAACAGAGAGTCTGCAGAGAGACTTGGATAGATTGGAAGAATGAGCAAAGAAGTGGCAAATGAAATACAATGTTGGAAAGTGTATGATTATGCACTTTGGCAGAAGAAATAAACAGGCAGACTATTATTTAAATTGGGAGAGAATTCAAAGTCCTGAGATGCAATGGGACTTGGGAATCCTCGTGCAGGATACACTTAAGGTTAACCTCCAGGTTGAGTGGTGGTGAAGAAGGTGAATGCAATGTTGGCATTCATTTCTAGAGGAATAGCGTATAGGAGCAGGGATGTGATGTTGAGGATCTATAAGGTGCTGGTGAGACCTCACTTGGAGTACTGTGGGCAGTTTTGGTCTCCTTATTTAAGAAAGGATGTGCTGATGTTGGAGGGGGTACAGAGAAGATTCACTGGAATGATTCCAGGAATGAGAGGGTTAACATATGAGGAACGTTTGTCCACTCTTGGACTGTATTCCTTGGAGTTTAGAAGAATGAGGGGGGACATCATAGAAACATTTCGAATGTTGAAAGGCATGGACAGAGTGGATGTGGCAAAGTTGTTTCCCATGATGGGGGAGTCCAGTATGAGAGGGTATGACTTATGGATTGAAGGGCGCCCATTCAGAACAGAGATGCAAAGAAATTTTTTTAGCCAGAGGGTGGTGAATCTATGGAATTTGTTGCCACGGGTGGCAGTGGAGGCCAAGTCATTGGGTGTATTTCAGGCAGAGATTGATAGGTATCTGAGTTGCCAGGGCATCAAAGGTTATGGTGAGAAGGCAGGGGCGTAGGACTAAATGGGAGAATGGATCAGCTCATGATAAAATGGCAGAACAGACTCCATGGGCCGAATGGCCGACTTCTCCTCCTTTGTCTTATGGTCTTATCCCAAATTGACACATGTATGACTCCTGATTAAATCTCACTCCAGTCAGCAGAGATGTCTTATGTGCTTCCTGAAAGTAAGGCATTTCTCCTCAGGAAATACTAGCAATGATTCATATTACGCTGTATATTGATGACTAGTGAAATTCGTTCCTGAGGAAAAATAATAGTTTGGGTCAGGGTTCCCCAATTAGTTTTCCACAAGGGCCGAATCATGTCAAGCATGCCAAGCCAAGGGCCAAAACGTCCAGGGTTTTTTTTCATTGCGCCAGTAAGTCGTTTTATGGGCAGATGTTGTTGTTGCTGCTATTATCATTATTATTATTATTATTAGTAGTAGTAGTAGTAGTAGTAGTAGTAATAATTTAGGCCTGGGATTCTCAAAGCCTGTGTTGTGGGTCACACAAGAAAAAACAATGCACTCTTGAAACAAAATAAATCCAAAACCAACCATTTAGTTATGACTCCAGCTATCACAACTTTCAGCTGTCACATTGAGAACTCATCTGGGACTTAAAATACATACACACATACACACACACACACACACACACACACACACACACACACACACACACACACACACTGTAAACATGGTAGTCTTCGCCACTTGGCTTCCATACAAAGAACACTTCTCTTCCACACAAAGAGCTTTAGTAGTACTGCCTTTTCCAACGTCTCTGTTCCCTCATTTAATCTATTTGTTCTTTTTAATTAAGCTATGTAGCATTTGCAGTATGAAATGTAGCTATAAATGAAATCATCAGTATTATTGTTGTTGTAATATTATTATACCACAGTAAGATTGACAAATGGACAAAAATAAATTGATTTACTCACCAATCGGTGAGAGAAGTGACAGCGACGGGATGAGGCTTTCCTTCTGATGTGGGCCTGTATTTTGTTGTGGCAATCCTGAGGCACTGGCCGAGATGTGCATTGGAGAGTCTGTTTCTGTCCTGGTTCTTGATCGAGTTCATTGAAGAAAACGATGACTCACGTTTGTACGTGGAGGGGAACAGTGTGAGTAGGAACATTGCATTAGCTCTTGTGTTTTTGAATTGAGCTTGGGGAACCACGTTGATCCAAAAGTCACTCACCCCAACATCAACACGAGGAATTCTGCAGATGCTGGAAATTCAAGCAAAACACATCAAAGTTGCTGGTGAACGCAGCAGGCCAGGCAGCATCTCTAGGAAGAGGTACAGTCGATGTTTCGGGCCGAGACTCTTCGTTCTGACTAACTGAAGGAAGAGTGAGTAAGAGATTTGAAAGTGGGAGTGGGAGGGGGAGATCCAAAATGATAGAAGACAGGAGGGGGAGGGATTGAGCCAAGAGCTGGACAGGTGATTGGCAAAAGGGATATGAGAGGATCATGGGACAGGAAGCCCAGGGAGAAGGGACAAGGGGAGGGGGGGTAACCCAGAGGATGGGCAAGGGGTATAGTCAGACGGACAGAGGGAGAAAAAGGAGAGTGAGAGAAAGAATGTGTGTATATAAATAAATAACGGACGGGGTACGAGGTGGGGCATTAGCGGAAGTTACAGAAGTCAGTGTTCATGCCATCAGGTTGGAGGCAACACAGACGGAATATAAGGTGTTGTTCCTCCAACCTGAGTGTGGCTTCATCTTTACAGTAGAGGAGGCTGTGGATAGACATGTCAGAATGGGAATGGAATGTGGAATTAAAATGTGTGGCCACTGGGAGATCCTGCTTTCTCTGGCGGACAGAGTGTAGGTGTTCAGCAAAACGATCTCCCAGTCTGCGTCGGGTCTCACCAATATATAGAAGGCCACATCGGGAGCACCGGACGCAGTATATCACCCCAGCTGACTCACAGGTGAAGTGTTGCCTCACCTGGAAGGACTGTCTGGGGCCCTGAATGGTGGTAAGGGAGGAAGTGTAAGGGCATGTGTAGCACTTGCTCCACTTACAAGGATAAGTGCCAGGAAGGAGATCAGTGGGGAGGGATGGGGGGAGTACAAATGGACAAGGGAGTCACGTAGGGAGCGATCCCTGCAGAAAGCAGAGAGAGAGGGAGGGGGAAAGATGTACTTAGTTGTGGGATCCCGTTGGAGGTGGCAGAAGTTATGGAGAATAATATGTTGGACCCGGAGGCTGGTGGGGTGGTAGGTGAGGACCAGAGGAACTCTATTCCTAGTGGGGTGACAGGAGGATGGAGTGAGAGCAGATGTGCGTGAAATGGGGGAGATGTGTTTGAGAGCAGAGTTGATGGTGGAGGAAGGGAAGCCCCTTTCTTTAAAAAAGGACATCTCCCTCATCCTGGAATGAAAAGCCTCATCCTGAGAGCAGTTGCAGTGTAGACGGAGGAATTGCGAGAAAGAGATGGCTTTTTGCAAGAGACAGGGTGAGAAGAGGAATAGTCCAGATAGCTGTGAGAGTCAGTAGGCTTATAGTAGACATCAGTAGATAAGCTGTCTCCAGAGATAGAGACAGAAAGATCTAGAAAGGGGAGGGAGGTGTCGGAAATGGACCAGGTAAACTTGAGGGCAGGGTGAAAGTTGGAGGCAAAGTTAATGAAGTCAACGAGCTCAGCATGCATGCAGGAAGCAGCGCCAATGCAGTCGTCGATGTAGCAAATGGGGTACAGATACCAGAATAGGTTTGGAACATAGATTGTTCCACAAAGTCAACTAAAAGGGGGGCATAGCTAGGACCCATACGGGTGCCCATAGCTACACCTTTAGTTTGGAGCAAGTGGGAGGAGCCAAAGGAGAAATTATTAAGAGTAAGGACTAATTCTGCTATACGGAGCAGAGTAGTGGTGGAGGGGAACTGATTAGCCCAACATCCTTGTGTTGTGCTTTGAGCAAATCAGATGTTCCCATTTCCAAGACCTCCATCTGAAGAGTCGCCTCATCTACGGAAGGCACCAGCCTTTTGGCCTCTGCAGTCCACGGGCCGTCAGCCGAAACGGAGAACGGCTGTCTCAGGAAGAGGAGGATGTCACCTGAGAGTTTAGGGGAGCTTTCAAATCGTTCTCTGAAGTTTTCTTCCAGGCTCATCACGAAATTCTTCATCACTGGATCCTCCCGCATTTCGTTCTTCTCGCAATGCTCCCGCAGATGTGGAAAGTGCAGCTTTCGCCTGTGAATGTCTCTCTCCAAAAGGTTCAGCTTTGACCGGAAAGTTTCAATCGCCTCGTACATGTCTGCAGCAGTGTGGTTGTTGCCTTGTAATTGCAGATGAAATTGATTTAGATGAGACATGATGTCACACAAAAAAAGAACACGTGCCATCACCTTGTTGTCACTTAAAAACCTCTTAAATCCTTGGCCTTTTTGGCTCTGCAGGCTGGATAAAAATGACACAAGCTCATCGCGCAGGTCGCACACCTTCTCCAACACACGGCCTTTGCTCAGCCAGCGAACGTTATTATGCAGCAAAAGATCTTTGTGTTCTGCTGATACTTCCTCCAGCGATGCTCTGAAAAGGTGATGTTGCAGACTAGAATTCTCACGAACAAAATTTACCAGTCTCGTCACAGTATCCATCGCCTCTTTCATTTCCCCAAACAGTTCAGCGCACAACACTGATTTGTGAATAATGCAATGAAATGCCAAGAGTGCTGGGTTGACAGCGGCAATCCTGCTTGCTAAGCCCTTGTTTTGTCCCACCATCGACGGAGTCCCATCGGTGACTACAGACACAATTTTGCTCACATCCAAGCCATTCTTCTCAAAGAGCTGTGCCAATTCATTAAAAATTATTTCCCCAGTTGTGCGCTCAGGCAGAGGAAGCAAACAAAATAGCTCTTCCCGAAAGGTCTTCCCATCAAAAAATCTTGCGAACACATCATATCGGTTCGGTCACAGGACGAGTCTCTGGCTACTGATACGGCTTCTGCTTTCTCCAAATCAGTGAGTAGATTGGAAAAACACTCCTCCACTAAAACTCTTTTTGTTGCCATGTTAGCCGACAATGGTGCCATCTCTAATAGCTCCACAACCGTTTTCTTGGTTTTCTCACCCTGACTTAAAACTTCGCCAACCAGATCAATTACACACGTTTTAATCAACTCAGCATTGCGCGCTCTATGGGGGCGTAGGTCAAGTTTACGGGTGTAAGATCAGGTTAAAATAAATTAGAGCAGTGCACTCTTTATTTACATGTTATGACAGGTGCGTTCACCTAAGTGCCAATGGGTCGGTGCGGTCCAGACATTTGGTTCTCGCGGTCCGCCTATTGGGGTTGTCTGGTCTAGGTTCTTCATGGAAGCCCTTATTGAACACGAGTTTAGCCAATGTCTGCCTGCCGTTAGGGGGAGACAGCTAGCTACAAGAGTCCAAGCTGTTGTTTCATCGTCTCTGAAACCAAAGTCAGGGGAATAATCACTTTATGAATACACTGGCCTCTCTGATAATGCAGCAAGTAGCGCATTGAGATTTGCCACTTGGAAACTTCCTTTCACATAGAAAGAGGCATGGGTGACTTTGAGATCAGCCTATTTATGAGAGTATATGACGTCTCTCACTGATACCAGCCTTGGAAAAACTCAGCCTATGAATATGTTGTTCATCAGGAAGAGACTCTCTGACAAGAGGTGTCTGTGGAGAACATTAATTTATCATTTTCAAAGAGTTTTAAGGTCCAGGAAAGAAACAATCATTGTGGTGATCAGAATCGAACATCCCATGTTCATTATCAAGAACATTTGAGTTAGATTCTGCATGGGTCTGTTCTACTTTGTCTTGCAACTGCTCATAATTTCAATTGTACTGAGTACAGAAAGTCCATTTCAGAGTTGGCATCTGCATATTGAGTTGGGTTGGCTTGCAAGAATAATTAATAAGTTGATAGAATAGATCCAAAGCAATTCATAGCATGGACTTATTTGGCATCATGTAATAGTTACAGTAGCAATAACAGAAACCATTTATTAGCTAATCAGTTCATTAATAGAGATCTTCATTTTATTTGTTTAGTTCAGAACCACAAGATGTCCTAAATCAATCTCGTAGCATCATTACTGATTAAGGAGGGGAGAAATTTGGCAGTCAATTCACACACACATAACTATGGAGAACACAATAAATATAATATTTGGGATAAACTATTTAAATAATCCAGAGATCTGCGAAGGTTTATCGAAACTGCTTGGACTTTGAGAACACAATTGCTTCTGGTTTAAAGGTGGTGATACATCCTGGCCATTAATATTTCAAGTGCAACCTCTGCAGATTTAGTTTGGAAGCAATATTATAATACTGGCTTAGACTTTACTGAGGGTAAGCAGTGAAACATATTGCAACTAGTCATTTTTAAATTGGATAGGAATTACTTGAGTATGAATGCAGAAAGTGCAAAGGATGAGAAGACAAACTCCTGCACTGTAATAGTAGCCTGCTGATGGATCCAGGATTGTTGAAATAATTGCACAGTCATGAAAGTTGCATAGTTGCTCACCAGTTATTTGTTAAACACGGCCGAAAGGAATAGAAACCATAGAAAAACTACAGCACAGAAACAGGCCTTTTGGCCTTTCTTGGCTGTGCCGAATCATTTTCTGCCTAGACCCACTGACCTGCACACGGACCATATCCCTCCATACACCTCCCATCCATGTATCTGTCCAATTTATTCTTAAATGTTAAAAAAGAACCCGCATTTACCACCTCATCTGGCAGCTCATTCCATACTCCCACCACTCTCTGTGTGAAGAAGACCCCACTAATGTTCCCTTAAAACTTTTCTCCCTTCACCCTTAACCCATGTCCTCTGTTTTTTTTCTCCCCTTGCCTCAGTGGAAAAAGCCTGCTTGCATTCATTCTATCTAGACCCATCATAATTTTATATACCTCTATCAAATCTCCCCTCATTCTTCTACGCTCAAGGAATAAAGTCCTAACCTACTCAACCTTTCTCTGTAACTCAGTTTTTCAAGTCCCGGCAACATCCTTGTAAACTTTCTCTGCACTATTTCAACCTTATTAATATCCTTCCTGTAATTTAGTGACCAAAACTGAACACAATACTCCAGATTCAGCCTCACCAATGCCTTACACAACCTCATCATAACATTCCAGCTCTTATACTCAATACTTTGATTAATAAAGGCCAATGTACCAAAAGCTCTCTTTACGACCCTATCTACCTGTGATGACATTTTTAGGGAATTTTGTATCTGTATTCCCAGATCCCTCTGTTCCACTGCACTCCTCAGTGCCTTACCATTAACCCTGTATGTTCTACCTTGGTTTGTCCTTCCAACATGCAATACCTCGCACTTGTCTGTAGTAAACTCCATCTGCCATTTTTCTGCCCATTTTTCCAGCTGGTCCAAATCCCTCTGCAAGCTTTGAAAACCTTCCTCACTGTCCACTACACCTCCAATCTTTGTATCATCAGCAAATTTGCTGATCCAATTTACCACATTATCATCCAGATCATTGATATAGATGACAAATAACAATGGACCCAGCACTGATCCCTGTGGCACACCACCAGTCACAGGCCTCCACTCTGAGAAGCAATCCTCTACTACCACTCTTTGGCTTCTTCCATTAAGCCAATGTCTAATCCAATTTACCACCTCTCCATGTATACCTAGCGACTGAATTTTCCTAACTAACCTCCCATGCGAGACCTTGTCAAAGGCCTTACTGAAGTCCATGTAGACAATATCCACTGCCTTCCCTTCATCCACTTTCCTGGTAACCACCTCGAAAAGCTCCAATAGATTGGACAAACATGACCTACCACGCACAAAGCCACGTTGACTCTCCCTAATAACTCCCTGTCTATCCAAATGCTTGTAGATTCTGTCTCTTAGTACTCCCTCCAATAACTTAGCAACTACTGACGTCAAATTTACCAGCCTATAATTTCCTGGATTACTTTTCAATCCTTTTTTAAACAACGGAACAACATGAGCCACTCTCCAATCCTCCGGCACCTCACCCGTAGACACCGACATTTTAAATAGTTCTGCCAGGGCCCCCGCAATATCAACACTAGTCTCCTTCAAGGTCCGAGGGAATACCCTGTCAGGCCCTGGGGACTTATCCACTTTAATTTGCCTCAAGATGGCAAGCACCTCCTCCTTTTCAATCTGTACAGTTTTCATGATCTCACTACTTGTTTTCCTTAATTCCATAGACTTCATGCCAGTTTCCTTAGTAAATACAGATGCAAAAAAACCCATTTAATATTTCCCCGATTTCTTTTGGTTCCGCACATAGCCGACTAATCTGATCTTCAAGAGGACCAATTTTATCCCTTACAATCCTTTTACTCTTAATATACCTGTAAAAACTCTTTGGATTATCCTTCAATTTGACTGCCAAGGCAACCTCATGTCTTCTTTCAGCCCTCCTGATTTCCTTTTTAAGTATTTTCTTGCACTTCTTATACTCCTCAAGCACCTTATTTACTCCCTGTTTCCTATACATGTCATACAACTCTCTCTTCTTGTTTATCAGAGTTGCAACATCCCTTGAGAACCAAGGTTCCTTATTCCTATTCACTTTGCCTTTAATCCTGACAGGAACGTACAAGCTCTGCACTCTCAAAATTTCTCCTTTGAAGGCTTCCCACTTGCTGATCACATCCTTGCTGGAGAACAACCTGTCCCAATCCAAGCTTTTTAGATCCTTTCTCATTTCTTCAAATTTGGCCTTCTTCCAGTTTAGAATCTCAAATCTAGGACCAGATCTATCTTTATCCATGATCAAGTTGAAACTGATGGAACCAAAGTGCTCCCCTACACAGACTTCTGTCACTTGCCCTAACTCGTTTCCTAGTATCTTACAAACTTTATGTTTCCTGCAGTTGCCTGCTATCCCTCTGCAGATTTGCTCCTCCAATTCTCATTGACTATTGGGTGGTCTGTAATACAATCCCACTAATGTGGCCATACCTTTCCTGTTTCTCAGCTCCACCCATAAGGACTCAGTAGACAAGCCCTCTAATCTGTCCTGCTTGAGCACTGCTGTAATATTTTCCCTGACAAGCAATGCTACCCCCCTATGACGGTAGCTATGCTCATGTACAAGTGATTTTTTTTCAAACCATGATCTAGCTTTGAAAATTTTTTCGGTTTACGAAATACTTTTATTTGAAATTTAGTATTTGATGATTTAAAACATTTGTTTTTGGCCTGTTGCTTTATCCTCCTTTCAATCCTGTTACCAATCTTTATTTATGTTGTGTAGTTTCCACTTTCAATTCTACATGCCACAGTGTGGATGCTTCAGTGCCAACACTTGAAGAACATTGGTTTTGCTGCTCATCCTCACGTGCATGTTGGATGTCATGTAGAGGGGTGTGTGGACCATTCTGCTGCACTGTAAAATGGCAAGAGGTGCCTGCATTAAAAAAAAGTCTCAAAAACATTTGTAGGCACAATGAGCTCCCTTCTTCGAATTCTGTAAAACCTGTACTGCTATCGTTATTAATGTAAAAACAATCTTCAATTTAACAGTTTTCTTTCTGGGTAATAAGCAGCATATCCTTGTTCAATTCTTTATAATAAAAAGCTTTTAAGTGGAAAGATATACAAAGATATTTCTGGTTTAAAAAATCCTTGGTTATCCATGGTTAAAATGAACCCTCTATGGATGACAGAGTTGTTTCCAAATGTGCAATCTTTCTAGAGCTCTGAACACAGCTCAGCACATCACAGGAACCAGCCTCCCTTCTATGGACTCTGACTATACTTCTCGCTGCCTCAGTAAAGCAAAGATCCCCACCAATCTTAGACATTCACTCTTCTCTGCTTTCCCATCAGGCAGAAGACGCAAAAGCCTAAAAGCACATTCTACCAGACCTCAGACCATTTCCATCCCACTATCATCAAACTCTTGAATTAAGATGAACTCTTGACCTTTAAATCTACCTCATTACAATCTTGCACTTTATCCTTTCCTTACAATGCGCCTTTTCAGTAGCTTTTACAGTTTATTCTGCTTTGGTATTGTTTTATCTTATTGCAGCTCAATGAGCTGTGTAATGACTTGTTCTGTATAAACAATATACAAGACAAGCTTTTCACTGTATCTTGGTACATATGACCATAATAAACCAATACCAAGCCACTGACACACAAAACAGAGGAAGAAATGACCAATGGGTCTAGATGTGCTTTCAATTGTTCAGAAACAAATCGACCGCAAAGCCTGTGTGTAACAGTCTTGTTTGCAATTGGCATCATTACAGCAAACACCAAGTTCTTAGAGTAGTTTTTATCTGATGCATTTTGATATCCAGATTACATTTAGATGAGTGTGAAGAAGCGGTACTGTATATTATGAGCTATTGTTATTTTGGGAGTTTTAAGCTGGTGAAAGTAAATTCATATGGAAATTTAGAATTGCTTTATAGACAGGTAAATAGAACTGTTCAAAAATGATTACAGACAGCCAGGTAATTAATTAAACATACTGCAAGCAGAATGTGCTGTTCAAAATCTTTATGTAAAAATAAAACAGGGATATTATGATAAGCAGATACAAATGTTGCTACTGGAAATTTGAAAGAAAGATGTTGCATGTTGGAAACATCCAGGTCAGACAGTTTTGGTAGTTTTTATAGAGAGGAAATAACCCAAACTTACAACAGTTTCACTCTCACAGATACTCCAAGACCTAACTTCCAGTATTTCCTGGATTCTGACTGACCTCTGTCTTGGCTTCAAATGGAGTATTGTGACAAGGTATCTTAATATAGTTCATAGCCCGCCCCCTTTCTCTCATGCAGCTTTTGAAGCACTAAGCAATTTGCTTCATTGGGAAATAATAATGCTAGACTGTGTGTTTAAAATGCGGAGCCTGCTAACACAGAATGTCACTGTATCAACAGACTGATTGCTTTTAAAAAGACAACAAGACTACTACTTGGGAAATAGAAAACTCTATTGAAAGTCGGGGGGGGGGGGGGCAAGGGAGTATGGAGCAGAGAAAGAGTGGACTGGGTCAATGTGGCTTCCTACAGATGAGCATGATAATTTATCAGATTCAACATGGATGTCAAACTCCTCCCTTCTACACACCATCCCTTGTTACATTTGTACGTACTGCTGATTAGCCAATCTGACTGCATCTGTTTATGATGCCAAGATACATCGCAGAATGCACTGGGGCACATCATCAGTGATGTAACCCAGGGTCATTGAGTGCTTCAGGTCTTTCAACATCAGACACCCTTGTGCAGGTGACCCACCCAGTAGCATTAGTCCATGTGTCACACCTCTTAATCCATGGTCATCTGGAGACTTGCTCTGTGACGGTCCGGATGGTTCTTCTCTTTGCAGCTCCCATAATGCCAAGGGTGGCATGGTAATGTAGTGCTCCACACAACACTTCACAGTCCAGGTGACCTGGGCTCAATTCCTGCTGCTGCAAGGAATTTGTATGCTCTCTCCTTGACCGCGTGGCTTCCTCGGCGTCTTCTGGTTTCCTCCCACAGTCCTAAGGATGTACCAGTTGGTAGGCTAACCGGTCATTGTAAATTGTCGCTTGATTAAGCTAGGATTGAATCGGGGGATTGCTAAACAGATTGGCTTGGAGCAGAAGATCCTATCTCACACCGTATCTCAATAAAATAAAATGAGAGAATAGGTTACAATAAACCAAAGCCTATTCTCTAGACTGAGTCTGAAGTGAATGTCTGTGGGAAAGCAAACTGTATGTAATAGCTTATTGCTTAATCAGTTGGTAATGAGCTACAACAATCCTTCATTCTGGCGTTTCATTTGTTCATATTTGGTTTGTTTCTTTGAGATCACTAGCATCAGGCAAGAGACAACATTAATCATAAGTTGTTTTAGTTATGTCAATTTCACTTGCCATCAGACCAAACTCAAGTTAGAAACGGTGTTTTGCTTCATTGTTTTAAAGGATAAATGTTATTCCACATAAAAGGAAGTTCAAGACCCTGCACCTTCAATGCATGGTGGCTTTAACACAGTATGAGAATCCAATCGGCTCCCCAACCGGGCAAACATCCATAAAATTAAAGGAATACAAGTAAATAAATATTTGGACAAAGTCTGATTTTAAGCAACATCTGAAAAATCAGCAAGACTTCTAAAATTTGAATTACCGATTCTGGTAGAGGCATGAAAGAAGTGAAGAATTGGTTACCATAAGAAATAAAGAACTGAAGATTACGGAGATGGGCAAGTTATGATTGAGGAAAATAGACACATGTTCAGCAATAATTTTAATGTGAACTGGGTATAAATTTGGAAAGGAATATTCTGCAGTACTAAAAGATACAGCAAGAGAGTTGATATACTCCAGATTCGAACTGGTATTGGTATTAGATTCACATATATCGAGAGACCATGAAAAATCGTCTTGCATAACGTTCACACAGATCAAATCATTATACAGTGCATTGAGAGAGAACAAAGTAAAGCAACAACAATGCAGAATAAACTGTAACAGCTACAGAGAAAGTGCAGAGCAGATAAACATTAAGGTTCAAAGATCGTAAAGAGGTAGATTTTGAGATCAGCAGTCCATCTTATTGTACTTGGGAATCACATAATAGCCTTATAACAGCAGGTTAAAAGTTGTCCTTGAGACTAGTGATATGTGCTTCAAGCTTTTGTATCTTCTGGCCAATGGAAAGGAGGAGAGGTGAGAATGTCCAGGAAGTGTGGAGCCTTTGATTATGCCCGCTGCTTTACTGATGCAGTGAAAAGTATAACCGGAGTCCATAGAGGGAGAGGTTGGTTTCTGTGATGTGCTGAGATGTGTCCACAACTCTACAGGTCCATGCAGTTGCAATAAGGGCAGAATAATTACCAGAGCAACACACAAAAAACGCAGGAGGAACTCATGGCAGGCAGCATCTATGGAAATGAATAGATGGTCAACGTTTTGGGCTGAGACCCTTCTTCAGGACTGAGAAGGAAGGGGGATGATGCCAGAATAAAAAAGTGCAGGGAGGGGAAGGTAATAGGTGAAGCCAGGTGGGTGCAAAAGGTCAAGGACTGGAGAAGGAATCTGATAGGAGAGAACTGTGGACCACAGGAGAAATGGAAGGAAGAGAGGACCCAGGAGGAGGTTATAGGCAGGCAAGAAGAAGTAAAAGGACAGAGTTGGGAATAAAGGAAGTGGGAGAGGGGGATGGAATTTGTTTACCGGAAGGTGAAATCAATATTCATGCCATCAGCTTGGAGGGCATCCAAAAGGAAGACAAGGTGTTACTCGTCCACCTTGAAGGTGGCCTCATCTTGACACGAGAGGGTGCCATGGATCGACACATTGGAATGGGAATGGAAATGGTTGACTTCTGGGAAATTCCAATTTTGGCAAATAGAACAGATGTGCTTGACAAGGCAGTCACCCAATTTACATTGGGTCTCAACAATGTGGAGGACCACCATATCAGAAGCACCAGATACAATACGTGGCCTCAACAGATTCACAGGCAGAGTGTTGCTTCACCTGAAAGAATTGTTTGGGGTCCTGAATAGAGGTGAGTGAGGAGGTGAATGGGCACATGTAGTATTTCTGTTACTTGCAGGGATATGTGCCAAGAGGGAAATTAGTAGGGAGGGACAAATAGACAAGGGAATCATGGAAGGAGCAATCCCTGTGGGGGGGGGGGGAAGATAAAGATATGTTTGGTGGTAGGATCCTGTTTGAAGATGGCAGATGTTGAGGAGAATGATGCTGGAAGCCGAGGCTCATGGGGTGGTAGGCAAGGACAAGAGGATCTCTATCCCTGTTAAGGCGACAGGAAGGTGGGGTTCTGATATGCATTCGGATAGATAGGTTATTTATGCAACAAAAATCTCACATTTTCTATTAGTAGTGGAAAGAGTAATGTTGAAAAGTGATTTGCCCATAAATTCCTGCTTCCCATAAAATTTCCATTTCATTCTCCCAGTACCAGTGCTTAGAACATAGACTATAGAAAAGAACAGCACAGGAACAGGCTGTTTGGCCCAATGTTGTGCTGAACCAGATAAAAAGTAAATCAAAAACACCCTCCTACCTACAAAATGTCCCTATCCCTTCATCTTCCTCACATTTATGTACATATCTAAACATCTTTTAAAATCCTCTAATGTATTTGCTTCTACCACCATAACAGGCAGCACATTCCAGGCATCCACCAGCCTCTGAGTGAAAGACTTAGCCCTCACACCCCCTTTGAACCAATCCTCTCTCACATTCATGAATACCCTCTGGTATTAGGCATTTCTACCCTGGGGAAACAGATACTCTCTGTCTACTGTGTCTCCGCCGCTCATAATCTTATAAACCTCTATCAGATCTCCCCTCAGACTCTGCCACTCCAAAAACAAAATAGCCCAAGTTTATCGAACCCCTCATGACAGCACATGCCCTCTAAACCAGGCAGCATCCTGGTAAACCTCTTCTGCACCCTCTCCAAAGCCTCAACATCCTTCCCATAATGGGGCAACCAGCACTGTATGTAATACTCCAGATGTGGCCTAACTAGATTTTATAAAGTTGCATCATAACTTCTTGACTTTTGAACTCAGTAGCTTCAGTTCTTTCATAAATTTCAGCTTCTCAATCATCTTCAGTTATTTCATAATGTAGCTTCCCAATTTCCGGTCAACCATTTCTTCTATTACCCCCCAACCCAACAGCCTCCAGTACACTCGAACCCACATAAATGCAAGATCCGTCTCTTGGAGAATGAACCAGCAAAGCATCAGGCCTGGATGCTGTCCCTGACCATGTCAGTAGATCCTGTGCAGATCATCTGTCAGGGGTGTTCACAAACATGTTTTGACCTCTCCCTGCATAAATCTGAGGTTCCTACATGCTTTAAGATGGGTACTATTATTCCAGTGCCCATGAAAAACAAGGTAACATGCCTTAAAGTGCATCACCTAGTGGCTCAGACATCGACCATCATGAAGTGCTTTGAGAGGCTGGTCGTGGCACATACTAACTCAAAGGCAACACACACAAAATGCTGGCAGAACTCGGCAGGTCAGGCAGTATCTATGGAAGTGAATAAACAGCTGATGTTTTGGTCTGAGACCATTCATAAAGACTGGAAAGGAAGGGGGAAGATGCCAGAATAAGGAGGTGGGATGGGGTTGAAGTAAGAAACTGGGAGGTGATAGATGGACCTGTATTGACTAGAATTCAGAAGAATGAGGGATAACCTAATTGAAACATACTGAATGGTGAAAGGCCTTGATAAGAGTAGATATGGAGAGAATGTTTCCTATGGTGGGAGAGTCTAAACCAGAGGACACAGCCTCAGAATAGAGGGCATGCTTTTGGAACAGAGAGTGGTGAATCTGTGAATTTGTTACCATGGGCATCTGTGCAGGCCTAGTCTTTATGTATATTTAAGGCAGAGTTTGATAGATTCTTGATTGGTCAGGACATGAAGAGATATGGGGGCGGGGTGGTGGTGGTGGTGGGGAGAAGGCAGGAGATTGGGGCTGGACTAACCATGATGAAATGACAGAGCAGACTCGATGGGCCAAATGGGTAAATTCTGATCCTATATCTTATGGTGGAAATGGAAAAGGTAAAGGGTTGAAGAAGGAGAAATAGGAAAATGGGCCATAGAAGAAAGGGAAGAGGGGTGCCAGAGAGAGGCAATAGGCAGGTTTGGAGAAGAGTAGGAAGTCAGAGTCAGGAAATGAAGAAAATGGAAGGGGGAAGGGAAAAAACATTACTAGAAGTTGAAGAAATCAATATTCATGCCATCAGGTTGCAGACTACTTTGACGAATATGAGGTATTCTACTTGGACCTGGGAGTGGCTTCACTGTGGCAGAAGGGAAGTCCATGGATCGTTGGAATGGGAATGGTGACAGGAACTGGAATGTTTGGCCAGCAGGAAATTCAACTTTTTGCAAATTGAACAATTGAACTACAGAGTTGGGGTGCTCAATAAAGCAGTCCCCCAATCTATGCCGGGTCTCACCAATGAAGACGGGGCCGCACCAGGAGGTCTGAGTACAGTAGATGATTGCAACATATTTACATGTGAAGTGTTGCCTCTCCTGGAAGGATTGATTTGGTCCCTGAATGGAGGTGAGGGAGAAGGTGTATGGACAGGTGTAGCATTTAAGGCTGATTTATACTTGTGCGTCAAATGTACGCCGTAGGTACAGCGTAGCAGCGTACCCTACGCTGTGGCCTAACGTGTGCCTCTCCCAAAACTTAACTATGCGCCGCAGCCCGCAACAGCTGTGATTGGTCTGCTTGGTAGCATCACATTTCTTCCTACGCTGCAATAGCTTGCCATTGGACGACTGAAGGGCAGGGAAGGAACTCTGGCTGCAATGCTTTCCGTAAACCTTTACAGACCTCCAAAATTATGGAGGACCCTGTGCTTGATGCCGGTTTGCAGCTAGCTGCTACAGCCTGTTGACTTCCATCTGAAGCTAAAACTCGAATGGTGATTGCCAGTCTCAGAGTATACTATGCGTACACTGATGCAAAATAAATGGTTGGAGGCAATGAACCAAATCGTCAAATCTACCTGCCGACATCCGAAAATATTTGAAATGCATTTCCTCATCCATGTGTAAGGGGGTTTGGTCTCTTATGTTACTGTGTAGGCTAATTAAAATGGCTTCTTCGTTATGTTATACTTGGAAATGCTTCTTTGTTATGTTAAACGCTAAGAAAGTCCTTCCCGCTAGCAGTTTGTTTTGTTTTATCTATTGATATGAGGACGAATGAACCAATTGGGATAGTTGTTATGTTTTTGGTGTATTTGAAGATACTGTTTGTGCGGGGTTTTGGGGCAGAAGGCGGGAGAGCAAGACAGAGAATGCACCAGGTGCTATGATGTCCGCTAATGGGGTCGGACCCCGAGGAGGGCAATCGGCAAGGAGATGGAGACGGACTCGTGTGGAGCGTCTGGTCGACCACCGTTGTTGATCCCAGGCAGCCGGTCGAGGTGGTCCGAGGGGGTCGCAGGGTGAAGAAGAAGGGTCCTGAGCTCCAACTGTTTTGTGCACGAAGAGATTGAACTTTGATAAGTGTGGCGCCTTTTATTTTCCCTTTATATTTTATTCTCTATTAGTTATATAGTTCCAGTAATATCTATAAACTGTACATCACTTAATCATATCTGGTGTATTGTCTGTTATTGGGCGGGGTGGGGTACATCACATAGCATCCACACAAACTAATTACCCAGCTTGGCGGGGCCGAGGACTGTTTCCCTAGACGACAGCGAGCCGAGCGACCCTGAGCGTGGCCAGGGGGGCTATACATGTCGCTCAGTGGCCGGACAAGCACAGAAAATTCACTCTCCTTCAGTTTCAGTCGCCATTGTTTGAAGTTTGAGTTTCTTCCTGTTGAGTTTCAACACAAAGAAACTCAACACAGTGGCAGAGAAAGCCCACTGCCAACTAGCGTTTTGGCGGTAAATTGCAGAGTGACGCAGACACACCAATGCACAAGTACAAATGCTCACAACGGCGTAGCCCACTTGTGTAGGGTACGGTGTAAGCTAGTACGCACAAGTATAAATCAGCCTTTAGGCCACTTGCAGGGTTAAAGGCCAGGAGGGAGATAGTGGGGTGGGATGAATGGACAAAGGAACCTTGCAGGGAACAATCTCTGTGGAAGGCAGAAAGTGTGGGGAAGGGAGATAAAGAGGTGTTTGTGGTAAGGTCTTATTGAAGATGGTGGTAGTTGTGCAGAATGACGTGTTGGATGGCGAGTCTCCTGGGTTGGTAGGTAAGTACAAGAGGAGCTCTATCCGTGTTAAGATTGGCAGGAAGATGGGTTGAGTGTGGATGTCCGGGAAATGGAGGAGATTCGGGTGAGGGTGTCATCAAAGGTGGAGGAAGGGAAAACACATTCTTTGAAGAAGGAAGGCATCTCTGTTTTCCTGGAAAGGAAAGCCTCATCCTGGGAACAGATGTGGTGGAGACAAAGGAACAGGGAAAAAGGAATGTATTTTTTTACAGGAGATGGTTGGAAAAAGTATAGTCAACATAGCCATGGGAGCTGGTAGGTTTATAAAAGATATTGGTAGATAGTTTGTCTCCGGTGATGGAAACAGAGAGATCAAGAAAAGGAAGAGAGGTGTAAGAGATGGCTGAGAAAGAGGAGAGAGGTGCATATTCACTCCCATCTCCCTGACAACTATGACCCACCACAGTTCACTTATTGCTCAAACAGGTCTATGGCAAATACCTTTCTTCCTGACCTTATGCTCATCTCTGGAGTATCCGGACAGTAGAAAATCTACGATAGACTATTGTTTATGACTATTGATCCACCTTCAATCCTATAATTCCAAGCAAACTCATCACCAGATTCTTAGACCTGGGGACCCAACTTGCAATGGGACCCTCAGCTTCCTGAACAGACCACAATCAGTAAGGTTAGGCAGCACCACCTTTGCCACAAAGTCTTCTTGACACTGGTGCCCCACAAAGTTGCGTCCTCAGCCCTCTACACTACTCTCTGTACGCTGATAACTGCGCGGCCAGATTCTGCTCCACTCCAAGTTTGCAGGTAAATACCACTGTAGTGTGCTTTATCTCAGATAATGATGAGTTGCAGTACAGGAAGGAGACAGACCTAGGGACAGGGTATCATGACAACATTCATGTCAGCAAGAGAGCTGATCATTGTCTTCAGGAATTGGTGCCGTGCTCATACCTGTTTATGTCAATCAAAAGGGTTGAGAGCTTTAAATTCCTAAGTGCGAACATCACCATCCTGGTCCAGCCACACTGATGCCACAGCCATGAATGCTCATCAACACTCCTACTTCCTCAGGAGGCGAAAAAATTCTGGCATTTTCCCGTCAACCCTTACCAAGTTTTATTGATGCACCATCGAAAGCATCCAATCAGAATGCATTGTGGCTTCATATAGCAGCTGCTCTGCTCATGACAACAAGAAACTGCGAAGCTGTGGGCCCAGTGCAGCACAGCACAGAATCTAGCCTCCTCTCCATGAACTTCTTTCTGCCTCAGTTGAAGCAGTCCCAACATAATCAAAGACTCCATCCCCCCAGATATTGATACTTCTGTCCCCCCCCCCCCACCCCACACCATCTCATTGAGCAGAAGATACAAAATGCCAAGAGCACAGTACATCAGGCTCAAGGACAGCTTTTAACCCACTGTTAGAAGATTGCTGTATGGTTCGCTAGTGCAATAAGATAGACTCTTGGTCAGTCTACCTTGCTATGACCTTGCACCTTGTCTACCTGCAGTGCACTTTCTCTGTAACACTTTGTCCTATATTCTGTTACTGTTCTACCTTATACTACCTGAATGCACTGTTGAATAGATCCGTATATCATTTAGGACACATGACAATAATAAGCCAACTTACCATTATTTCCTGTACTCTCCCTCACTCCCCCTACTCCATTCAGAACAAGGATAGCATCTTTCATTGTATGTGGAGGCTGCCGGACCATTATTTGTAATTTCCACAGCTTTGATCAGATTTCACCATTAAATGCACCTTCTCTTCCACTTCTCGCACTCAAGACACAGCCCTGTCCAGGGATTCCTGCTTCCCTGTTCCATCTCCACTCACCTCCCTCTTTACCCACAGCGCTTTACTGATGCAGCTGAAAAAGATACAATACCCGCCCTTACACTTTTTCCCTTTTTACCCTACAGAAACCTGAGCAGTACTTCCAAATAAGGCAGTAAATATTTTTTTTCATTTTTTTCTAACATGATCTACATTGTTTTAAAAAAAACAAATGCAGATTGGGTGACCTTTCTGGAGAATAGCAGTTTATATAAATTCAATAATATTTTGATTCTCCCTCTTTCCACAGTAACTATCTAATTTGGGGAGAACTTACAGGTTTTTTTTTTAAGTTACAGATTTCCACAGCTACTGTGTTTTGATCGCATAGCTTGCATTGTATTTTTCCTTCTCTACAGCCTCATTCATCTTCCTATATTTACTGTGCTCTAGACTGATCCACTCCAATTAACAAATGTTCGTGGTTTCCTACCCATCAGACGTTCCCTTTGCTCACTCCATCCCTCCACTTCTGCAATTAAATGACTCCTTTTCTCCTCTACTTGTTCTGAGAAAGGGTAATTGAAATATTTGCTATTTCTCTCTTCATCTACTCCTTCACTTTTTGTATCTTCAAAATCTAAAATTCCATACCAGTGATGCAAAATTGTCGTCTCTGGAATGTTCTGAATGGAGGTGTAGAATTTATTAGCACTGACAAATGAACTGTTCTGATGAAGGGTCTCGGTCCGAAATGTCACCTCCTTACTCTTTTCCATAGGGGGTGCTTGGTCTGCTGAGTTCCTCCAGCATTTTGTGTGTGTTGATGGGATTTCCAGCATCTGCAGGTTTTTCTTGTTTGCTCTTATAAATATTATAGCTGGTAAAATAGTATAGTATTTTGTATATATTTTCTTGCTGGATTCCATTTTTTATAAATTGGCACAACATTCTAAAATTTTATCATCAGTTAGATGTGCAGACTATCTTTTTACATATTTTTCTGAAAGCAATTATGTGATCTGGGCTGTGTTTACCAACATTACAAAAAGTTAGGGACGCCTTAAATACACAAGAGACTCCATTGATTGATTGATTGACTCACCAGTAAAATATTTACATAAATATCCAAGTAATTAAGCTTCCAATGACCTAAAACTACCAAACACTCCTACATAAAGAAATGCAAAATGTAGTCCATCATTGCTTGTAATGCCACAATTGTTTGAATATTTCACCATTACCCATGTGCTTTGTACTGAAGACCTAAAGGATAAATCTATGGCAGTTATGTTCCTGTTTAGATATTGTGAATATCACATTTGTGCTGGCTGTTCTTATCTCAGAATCTACAGCACTTTTGTGTACTACTGTATTAGTGCCATAAGATACTGGAGTATCTTCATGCCTATGTGAGGAAAAAGCCTATCCAGCAATACTAGAAGATTTTATTTTGTTGTTCCCACTTCTCTTCAGAAGCTGATATCCTAGTTCAATCAACAAAAATGTATTTTGCACATCAAATCTGCCTTTGAGTAAAATCAATCCTGTCATCAGTGTAGTACATAAAATAGACTTGCTTTATCACCCATAGATCAACAATTCCAGCAGTAGGATCAAATAATCTTATCTACGTCTGCAATGTTTATTTCAGAATGGTCCTGGTTGCTGTGATAGCTTGAATCTAATTATCATGTGATTTTATCAAATTCTCCTCATCTGGATGGCTGACAAAATTCATTACAGCAACTACATGTCCCACTAATAGCAGTAGATAAAATCAAAGCAGATCTTGTGGAGTCACGGGTGGTTCAGGGAGGACGAGACCTCTACAGGTCTGGCAAGCTGCACTCAGCACTGGAACCATTGCCTCTGCAAGCAGATTTGCTCATGATGGTGGGTGGGGGGGTAGGTGGTGGATGGTGGAAGCTGAGCCCAGATTCAGGAAGAAGCAGAACTGGAAGTAGAAAATCAAAGTGTTTGAAAATCAGGGTAAAAATAAAGAATTTTTTAAAAATCTAGCTGCAAAATTAGTGAGGAAATTGTATTTGATGTTATCTGTCTGGATTTCAGAAGGGTGTTGAACTAAGGTCATAATGACAAGCTGATCAAAAAGTCCAAGGGACCCAAGGATGAGTGTAAAATTAAATACAAGTAGAACATTGAACAATACAGCACAGGAACAGATCCTTTGGCCCATAATGTTGTGCCAAACCAATCAAATTGGTAATCAAATGGCCAACTGGACTACTAAACACCAGAAAAAGTGGGGTCTCCCAATGGCCACCCACTTCAATTCTACTTCCCATTCCAACAAGCCAGTCTATGGCCTGCTCTACTGCTGCAATGAGGCCACACTCAGGTTGGAGGAGTAACACATAATATTCTGTGTGGGTAGCCTCCAAACTGATGGCATGAACATCGATTTCTCGAACTTCTGGTAATAGCCTCCCCCCCCCCCCACTTTAGCATTCCCATTTCCTTCCTTCACCTCATCTCCTTGCCTGCCCATCACCTCCCTCTGGTGCTCCTCCCCGTTCCTTTTCTTCTATCCTCTCCTATCAGGTTCTACCTTCTCCAGCCCTGTATCTCTTTCACCTATCAGCTTCCCAGATCTCGGTTTCACCTCTCCTGGTTTCACCTATCACCTACGACCTTGTACTTCTTCCTCCCGTCCCCCACCTTCTGCTCTAACTGCTCATTGTTTTTTCCCAATCCTGATGGATGGTATCGGGCTGAAATGTTGACTGTTTCATGTTTTCCATAGAGGCTGCCCGGCCTGCTGAGCTTCTCCAGCATTTTGTGTGTGTTACTTGGATTTTCAGATCTGCAGGTTTTTTCATCTTTTAACTAAACTATTCTCTTCTATCTACACAATGTCTACTTTCTTCTATATTCCTCACATTCATGTGCTCATCTAAATGTTTCTTAAAAGTCCCTAATGTATCTGTAACCAGCCCATCCCAGGTATCCATCACTCTCCATGCAAAAACTTTACTCCTCATATCTCCTTTGAAATTCTTCCTTCTCATCTTCAATGCACACCCTCTGGTATTAGACATTTTAACACTGAGAAAAAGATACTGATTGTTTACTCTATCTATGGCTATCATAATGATATAAGCCTCTATCAGATCTCCCCTCAGCCTCTGCGGCTCCACAGAAAAGAACCCAAGTTTGACCAATCTCTCGTTATAGCACATGGCCTCTAATCCAGACAGGATCCTGGTAAATCTCTTCTCCACCCTCTCTAAAGCCTTGACATCCTTTGTATAATGGAGTAACCAGAACTGTGTGCAATATTCCTGATGTAGCCTAACAAGAGATCTATAAAGTTGCACCATAATTTCTTCACTTTTGAACTAAATACCTCAACTAATGAAGGCAAACATGACATATGCCTTCTTAACCACCCTATCAACCTGCTTAGCCACTTTCAAGAAGCTATGAATTTGGACCCCCAAGATCCCTCTATTCATCAATACTGTTGAGGGTCTTGCCCTTAACAGCATCTTTATATACAACTTATCAAAGTGTAGCATTGTACATTAGGCTGGGTTAAATTCCATCAGCCATTGGATACTAAATTGTTTACATTTCAGAAAGCAAAGAAATAACAGTGATATTTTCGTAGCTGAAAGGCTATTGCCACAGGACTTAGCCTTTGGTTTTATTATGCTAATAATCAAGACAAAATTTTAAAAAGAACCAGGTTTAGTAGCACAGGCATATGTCATGAAATTAGTTGTTTTGTGGCAGCAGTACAGTGCTACACATAATAAAAAATACTACAAATTACAATACAGAATATATAAAATTAAACTAATTAGTGCAAAGAGAGAGCAAATAAAAGTAAAGCAGTGTACAAGTTCATTGTCCTTTCTGAAATCTGACGGAGGAGGAGAAGCTATTTCTAAAATGTGCAGTATACAGTATGTCTTCCGGTTCTTGTACCACCTCTTTGACGGTAGCAATGAAAGGAAGGCATATCCTGAGCGATGAATGCCTACTTTATTGAGGCATTGTATTTTGAAGTTGTCCTCGATGCTGAGGAAGCTAATGTCTTTGATGGAGCTGGCTGTTTGCGCCTTTCTCCGAACCTGTGCAGTGGCCCCTCCATATCAGACAATGATGCAGCTAGTTGGAATGCTCTCCACTGTACATATTTTGGTAGAAATTTGCAAGTCTTTGGTGACATACCAAATTTACTCAAACTCATAAATAATTATAGTTGCTGTTATGCCTTCATTGTAATGGATCAATATGTTGGGCCCAGGATTGATCTTCAGACATCTAGGAACTTGAAACCGCAACCCTATCCACTGCTGGTCCCTCAATAACTGACATATGTTCCCTTGACTTTCTCTTCCTAACATCCACAATCAATGGTGTTGAGTGGAATGTTGTTTTTGCAACACCACTCAGCAAGCTAATCTATTCCACTCCTGAACACCTTGTCACCATCTGAAATTCTGCCAACAATAGTTGTTTCATTGGCATATAGATGGCAATTGAACTGTGCCTTGCCACACAGTCATGTGTGCAGAGAAAGTAGAGCAGTGGGCTAAGCATGCATCCTTGAGGTGCACCTGTGTTGTCAGCCAGGAGGAGACGTTATTTCCGATCTGCACTGACTGTGGACTCAACCAGGAAATCAAGGATCTGGTTGGAGAGGGAGGTACAGAAGCCCAGGTTTTGGAGCTTGCTGATTAGTACTGAGGATACGATGGCATTGAACACTGAGCTGAAATCAATAAACAGCAACCACACATAGGTACTACTATTGTCTAAGTGGTCCAAGGCTGAATGGAGAGCCAGTGAGATTCATCCATTGTAGACCTATTGTGGTGATAGGCACTTTACAGCAGGTCCAGTCCTTGCTTAGGCAGTTGATTCTGGCCATGACCAAACTCTCAAAGCACTTCATCACATTTGTCATTGAGGCAGCTCACCTTGGTCTTCTTGGGCATGATTGTTGTTCTTGTGAAGCAGGTGGGAACCTCCAACTGTGGTGAGAGATTGACGGCATCCTTGAACACTCCTGTTAGTTGATTGCCACAGATTTACAGTTCCCTACCAGGTTCACCATCAGAGCATGATGCTTTACAGGGACCATCATCTTGAAAGATGTTCTGATGTCACCCTCCGAGACAGAGATTGCAGGGTCTGCAGGGATTCACACAGGTGTAGTATTAGTTTCCCTTTTAAAGGCTGTCATATTAGATTTCACGTTAGCTTCCCTTTTAAAGGAACTCATGTTAGGTTTCATCTTGTAGGAAATAATCAAGAAAGGAAGAAATAAGATCAAAAGGTTTGGTGCATGATTGAATGTTTGCTGATAGTTCGGCCAATGATAATTTTTATTAGATTGCAGGAACATACTGCCAGCCTGATCAGCTAGACAGCAAAACAGCAAATAGAAACATGAGGTAATGCAATCAGGAAGCTGCATCGGAAAAGGAACATATCCTCAATGCCTGCTGTACCTAATAAAGTGGCCACTGAATGCATGTTGGTGGCAGTCTTCTGCTGTAGCTCATCCACTTCAATGTTCAATGTGATGTGCATTCAGAGGTCCTCTTCTGCCTTCCTGTCAGCTTGAACAGTCAGGCAATTCTCCTCTGACCTCTCATAGGCATTTTCACCCAGAGAACTGCCACTCACTGGATTTTTTTTCTCTTTTTGCACAATTCTCTGTAAACTCTAGAAGCTGTAGTGCATGAAAATCCTAGGAGATCAGCAGTTTCTAAGGTACTCCAACCACCCCATCTGGCACCAACAGTCACTTAGTTTACATTTCTTCCCCATTCTGATGTTTGGTCTGAATAACTGAACCTCTTGACAATGTCTGCATGCTTTTATGCTGCCACATGGCTAATTAGATATTTGGATTAACAAGCTAATAAAGTAGTCACTGAGTGTACAATAAATGGGAGGATACAAAATGGTGTGGAGGAACAGAAGAATCTTTAAGTGTGCATACACAAATCCTTGGGGTAGCAGGGTAGGTCAATAACAAAGTTTAAAAACAGACAATGCTATTCCTTCTTAGCTGAGTAGATACAGTAGCGAGATTCTACTAGAAAAGTAAACACCACTGGGCTATGGCTTGTATATTGCATATTGTTCTGATCACCACACAACAGGGTAGATATGACTGATTTGGGAAGTTCAAGAAATGATTTACAGGAAACTTGTCAAAATAATACCTTTGAGGAAACGCTGATTATGTTACCTAAGAAGCAGAAGGAAAGATCAATGGAGGGGCTGGATAGAGTAAATAGGAAAGACTTTTTACACCCTTCCACCCAATAATGGGGAGAGGTCAAAAACCAATGGACACAGATTTAAAGTATTTGGTAAAAGGATTAACGGGGAGATATGGAAATCAATAAGGGTAACGACAGGGACCCATTGTGCAGAGGAGTGGTAGATGTGGAAACTCTCATCATCATTGAACCAAGTATTGATATGAGCCAAATAGTCTCTTTTTGAGTTGAAGATTTGCGATTCTGTGAATTGGAAAGTTCAAGCACCATATCATTCATATTGTGCACACATGCGAAAAAGAAAGATCCAGTGATACTAGAAACTGCATGATTCAGTTTCTCCTTCTGATTCTCTTTCTTTGTGCGAGGAAATATTTCAGTAGAATGTTTAGTCAGCATGAATTACTTCAACTTTAAATACTTTTTATTTCTTCATAATCATGAAAACAAATTGCTTCCACTTGGTTTCAATCTGACACACTCCTCAGAAATAGCTGCAAGGGACTATTATTGGGTGTTTTCCCTTTTGCATCAAAAGACTTCAGTCATATCCTAGAAGATGTTTTGCCAGTAGCAACATTAGAAACTTTTGAGGCATGATGAATTAAGTTAAATCATTTATATCAAAGGAAGACACAGAATTCCATTAACAGCAACATTATCCTCAAAATAATTTTAATTGCATATTTTTCTTCTAGAAAACTAATTTTGTACCAGAGTTTTCATATTTATTTCAAAGACACAGAAAGAGACCAATAGACAATTCTTTTTAACTACCAACACTTTATCCCTTCCCAAAGTAAAAATTCTCTGCTTAAAATAAAGAGGGAAGAAATTGCTGATTGGCCATCAGGGTTGTTTTAATACAAGACCATAAGTACAGTGGATTTTGCTTAATTAGACAATCAGATAATTAGGGCAGCTGGTTATTTGGGACAACTCTTAAAGAACAAAATCTAATCAAGAAAAATTGCCCTTCATTTATTTGGGACACTATGCTGCTTAATTGGAGTAGGAGACTTGCTGAACAGGTTCTAACTAGTATCAGTCGGGCGCACTTGTGTGGTCATTAGACGCTACACTGTGTTTAGTGCAGAGAGTTTTTCCCATAGCATCAGTTGTGTATGATTGTGTTAAAAAAAAACAGTAAATTTTGTCACTGATCGTTGGCAAGAAATAAACAGTAAGACAATTCCAAACTGTCTTGCTCAGCATTCAGACTTGGTGATGCCAAAAACAGCTGAGAGCGTAAATGTAAGAAGACAGCCCTTTATCTACACCAGAAGTATGCGCTGATTTTCTTCATTGCGTACACTGGATGAATTCCTCCATTGATAACTGTTAGGAATTAATACAGTTTTCTAGTACTGTAGTTATATTGCTGTGTTCAAATTTGTAATGTATTTCATTTAAATACGTAAATTGCTTATATATTAACCAGAATCCACTGGATTTAAATGTTCTCATTCATCTTGCACATCTTTTAATAATGCACAAGATAGGGAGAATAGGTTATAGGTTTAAATGCAATTAGTAATCACAGGACATGCTCCCATCTTAAAAAGAAAGAAAAAAAGCTAATCACATACAAATATTTGCAGACCAGAACACCAGCAAAAGATCACTAGAAACCTAAACAAAGGAAAGCATAGGGTAAAAATCTAGTGCAGGAAATGCTAGCTCTCTACTTCCTCAGGAGAGAGTGGTATGTGGAAATTAAATTTAATTCTTTCCAGTTTGGGGTTCTAAACATAAGGCAATTTTTATGATTGTGCTTACAGAGGGAACTTCAATAATTCAAAGGCAGGAAGATGCTGCTGTAATATTTTAAAGATTAGTGATCTAGGAAATAGATGACCACTTATTGAGACCTAAAGTAAATTATACAAATTACACTTACTGTACATTTTGTGCCTAACATGAAGAAAATACACTATGACATTTACACAGGGATGAAGGTAGAGAGAGAGAATCTGGAAGGTGGAGATGAAGGGTTGCAGATTCTGGAATCAAATAAGGAAGGTGATAAACAGAACCTGACATGAGAGGAATGATGAGCAGATGGAACTGGTTCTTAACATTGGTTTGCAGGCTACTCAAGTGGAATATTAACTATAGTACCACATCCTGGCTAGGGAGACAGGTCATTTTGGGATGGGAAACTAAAATGACATGCAACTGGGAGCCTGAGATGGCCACTGAAGGTAAGAGTGGAAGTGTGCAGCCAAGCAGTCACATATTTTACACCTGGTCTCATCGATGTAGAGAAGGTGATATCACAAACACTAAGTGCAATGGGCAAAGCAGAAGGGGGTGCAATGGACGCAGGGGAAAGTGTTGGGGATGGGAAGAGATGAGTGAACCAGGGAACCACAGGAAGAGTGGTCCCTGCAGAAGGCAGAAAATGCAAGGGATGGGGGGAGCGGTAAGTAATTGGAGTGTTCTGTCTGTAGGTCAATGAGCAGTTGTGTTCTACAGGGATCTGTTCTGGTTTCCTTGCTTGTTGCAGTCTTATAAAATCCTGTTCGACCACACTTGGAATATTACAAGTACTTCTGGTTGCCTCCCTTGTCAGACACTCTGAGCCAATAGGCTGGTCCTGGACTTATTTCCTGGCATAATTTACATATTACTATTTAATTATTCATGGTGCAACTGCAACAAAAACCAATTTCCCTCGGGATCAATAAAGTATGACTATGACCATGGCTTTAGAGAGGGTGCAGAGACTTACCAGAATGATGCCTGAACTAAAGGACATATCTTATATGGATCAGGTTGAGTGAGATCAGGCTTTTCTCTTTGGAGCAATGAGGATGAGAGGTGACCTGATTATACAGGTATACAAGATAAGAAGCATTGATAGAAATATATCCAGACTTTCCCCCAGAAATGGCGAGTAGAAGGGAGTATAGTTTGAAGGTGATTGCAACAAGCCTACCTCTTTAGATACTGCGGTGGGGGTGGGACCTATCAGGGCCCATCAGAAGCAGTTGCAAACAAGACAGTTGCACTGGCCAGATCTGAGACTCAACAGGGAGCAAGGAAGGGTAAAATCAGGCAGAGTGGCAGTGATATGAAACTCGATCATAAGGGGGATAAACAGGAAACTCTACGGCTGTGAAAGAGAAGCCATGGTGGTGTGCTGCCTCCCAGGTGCTAGGGTCCAGAATGTCGCAGAGCAGCTGTGGAAGATTCTGAAGAGGGACAGCCAGCAGACAGAGGTCGTGGCACACATTGCCATTAATGACTTTTGTAGAAAGGAGGTAAAGATCCTGCACAGTGAATATAAAGGTTAAGGGAAGAGGCTGAAGAGCAGGGTCTCCAAGTTAGTAATCTCTGGATTACTTAGTGCCATGTGCTAGTCAAGGCAGGACTAGGATGATGGTACAGATGAATGAGTGGCTGAGGAAGTGGTGCAGGAGGCAGGTTTTCAGATTTCTATATCATTGCGATCTCTTCTGGGGAAGGTATGGCCTGTACAAAAAGTATGGGTTACACCTGAACCTGAGGAAGACCAACATCCTTGCGGGCAGATTTGCTAGAGCAATTGGACAGAGTTTAAACTCATTTGGCAGGGGAATGGGAAACTGAGTGACAGGGCTGAAGATGGGGAGTTGGTATACAAGTAGATACAGCGTGTAGTGAGACTGTGAGGATGGAGAAGCAGATGATAGGGCAGAACTGCAGGATGAAGTGAAGTTTAACACGGGGACAAAATCTAAAAGTGATGAATAAAGGACTGAAGGTGTTATTTAAATATACGCCGCATACAGAATAAGGTAGATGATTTTGTAGAACAGTTAAATATTGGCAGATATGACATGGGCATCACTGAGTTGTGACTGAATGAAGATCATAGTTAGCAGCTTAACATCCAAGGAAACATATTGTATCAAAAGCACAAGCAGGTTGGCAAAAGGGGTGGAGTGGCTCTTCTGGTAAAAAATGAAATCAGATCCTTAGAAAGAGGTGATATAGGATTGGAAGATGTAGAATCATTGTGGGTAGAGTTAAGAAACTACAAGAGTAACTGAAGAGAGTTCTACATAGGCCCCCAAACAGTAGCCAGGGTATGGGATGCAAGTTTTGACGGGAAATAGAAAAGGCATGTAATTAAAAACAATATTGCGATAGTCATGGGGGATTTCAGTATTCCCCCCCCCACCCCCAATTACTGCACCACTGTCTAGTATGGGGGTGGTACTGCTGCACAAAATCAAAATAATTTGCAGAAACTTGTAAAATTTAGTCAGCTTTATCGTGGGTACCAGCCTCCATGGTACCCAAGACATCTTCAAGGAGCTGTGCCTTAAGAGGGCTGGGTCCACCTTTAAGGATCCCACCACCAAGACATGCCCTTTTCACACTGTTACTATTGGGAAGGATGTACAGAAGCTTGAAGGCACACACTCAGGAACAGCTTCTTCCCCTGCCATCTGATTTCTAAATGGACATTGAACCCATGAACACTATCTCACTACTTATTTAAGTATATAATAAATACACATATACTTAATATAACTCAGTTTTTTTCTTCTATATGTATTTATCATGTATTTCCTTGTACTGCTGCCATAAAGTTAACAAATTTCATAACATATGCTGGTGACATTAAATTTGATTCTGAATATGCATGTAGATTAGGAAAGTCATGTTGATGCTGGATATCAAGAGAGGAAATTTGTAGAATGTCTATGAAAGAGCTTTTTAGAACAGCTTGTGGACAAGCCCAATAGGGGAAATGGCAATTTGGGATTGGGTATTGTGTAATGAACCAAATTTGATTAGGGAAACCAAGATAAAGGAACCCTTGGGATTAAGTGATCATAATATGATCGAATTCACTCTGCATCTTGAGAGAAGATAAGTCAGATGTATCAATATTACAGTGGAGTTAATGGAATTACAGAGGCATGTAAAAAGAGTTGGGCAAAGTTGATTGGAAGGGGACAGTAGCAGGGGGGTGATGCCAGAACAGCAATTGCTGGAGTTTCTGTGGGCAATTCAGAAGGTGCAGGATAGATACATCCCAAAGATGAAGAAGTATTTTAAAGGGAGGATGATGCAACTGTGGGTGACAAGGAAGTCAAAGGCAGCATAAAAGCAAAAAGAGAGAGCATATAGTAAAAATTAGTGGGAAGTTAGAGAATTGGGAAGTTTTTAAAACCCAGTGGAAGGCAACTAAAAAAATCATAAGGAGACAAAAAGCAAGCTAGCCAAAAATATAAAACAGGATACCAAAAGTTTTTTTTCCAGATATATAAAGAGTAAGACAAGAAGAATGGATAGTCAACCCCTAGAAAATGACACTGGAAAGGTAGTAATGTAGAAGAAATGGTAGGTGAACTCAAGTATTTTGTGTCAATCTTCACTGTGGAAGATACTAGCAGTATACCAGAAATTCAAGAGTGTCAGTGCACAGAAGTGAGTGTAGTTGCTATTACTAAGGAGATTCTGAAATAGTTCCAGAGAACTGGAAAATTGCAACTGTCACTCCACTCTGAGAAGTGGGGGGGAGGCAGAAGAAAGGAAACTACAGGACAGTTAGCCTGATTTCAGTGGTTGGGAAGATGGTGGAGTCCATTATTAAAGATAAGATTTGGGGCTACTTGGAGGTACATTCTAAAGTAGGTCAAAGTCAGCATGGTTTCCTTAAGGGAAAATGTAAATGGGGAGACAGTGGATATTGTTTACTTAGATTTTTCAGAAGGCCTTTGACAAGGTGCTGAACATGAGGCTGCTTAGCAAATGCCCATGGTTTTATAGGAATGATACTAGCATGGATAGAAGATGGGCAGGAGGAAATGTATCTGAATAAGGGGTCCTATTCTGGTTCGCAGCTGGTGACAAAGTGGTATTCTGCGGGTATTGGGACAGTTTCTTTTCACATTATAGGACAATGATTTGGATGATGAAATTAACAGCTTTGTGGCCAGGTTTGCAGATGACACAATGATAGGTGGAGGGGCAGGCATTTTTTCCAGGTAGTGTATCATCATGCACTTCAGTAGAAGAAATAAAGGCATAGACTTTTTTCTAAACGCATAGAAAAGTTAAAAATCAGAACTGTATGTTGCAGGGTTCGCTGAGCTTGGCAATTAGCTTGCAGATGTTTCATCACCAGTCAAGGTGATATCTTCAAGTGCATAGTTGTTGGTGCTTCTCTCTGGGAGTGCCCACGTTTATATAGCACCACTCCCCGTTCTCTTGCCCCAGTCCTGATTGGCTAACCCTTCAGTTGAGCTTTGAATTCCATGGCTCTTAAGGGCTTGTAGTGGTATTGATTTTGATATGTTTGTGTAGAGTTTTCAGAAGAGAGCCATGCTTCTAAAAATTCTCACTTTTATCTGTGCCAGAATTTCCGTGGTGTCCCAGTTTAAAGTGGTGTCCTTCTTGCTCTTCATGTATTGATATCAGCAATAATGGATCGTGTCTTCGTACCGTCCATTTGTGTTCCCGTAAATGAGTTGAGCGTTTACATCCTGTCTGGTCTATGTAGTTCTTGCTGCAGTCTCCGCAGGCGATCCTGTACACTACATTGCTTGGGATGTGGGAGTCCTTGTGTAGAATTCTCTTAAAGGTTAATTTGCAGGTTGAGGCAGTGGTAAGGAGGGCAGATGTAATGTTAACATTCATTGAGGGACTAAAATATAAAAGCTAGGATGTGATGCTGAGGCTTTATAAGGTATTGGTCAGACCACACTTGTGAGCAGTTCTGGGCCCCTTATCTAAGGATGTGCTGACATTGGAGATAGTTCAAAGGAGGTTCATGAGGTTAAATGGCTTTGGGCCTGTACTCACTGGAGTTTAGAAGAATGGGGGTGCGGGGGGTGGGGGAGTGGATCTCATTGAAACCTATTGACTATTGAAATGCCTAGACAGACTGGATATGGAGAAGATGTTTCCCCAAAGTGGGTGAGTCTAGGACTAGAGGACAGAAGGACAGAGATGAGAAGGAACTTCTTCAGCCAGAGGTTGGTGGATCTGTATAATTCATTGCCACAGATGGGTGTGAAGGCTAAGTCATTAAGCATATTTAAAGCAGAGGTTGATAGTTTCTTGTTTAGTCAGGGCATGGAAAGTTATGGGGAAAAGGCAGGAGAATGGGGTGAAATGGATAATAAATCAGCCATGGTGGAATAACGGAGAAGATTCAATAGGCCAAGTGACTTAATTCTGCTCCTATGTCTTATGGTCTTATGATTGGAGGTAAGTACTGGGGTGGGTGGGGGGGGGGCACGGGGAGGATGTCAGAGTTAATTCTTTAAGAATGGTGTGTCCATGGCACACCCTGCCTGGGATAGTGGTAGAGGCAGATACCCAGATACCCTGGGGACACTTCAGAAACTCTTAGATAGGCAAATGATGACAGTAAAACAGTGGGCTATGTGGGAGGGGTTAGAAAGCCATCACTACATCATAGGCTGAAGGGCCAGTACTGTATTCAATGTTCTATGTAATGGTTGGGAGATACTTATACATCTGGACGCTGATAGAAGTTTGGAACTCTTCTGCGTCATTATCCACAATTTGGCTTATATATCTATAGTAATAGATTATTATTAACCAAAGACATTTCAGGATATTAGGATAAATAAATATGAAATCAGACTATATATCAGCCATCTCACTAAATGATGGAATATTCAAAGGGAGAACTGTCTATTCCAGTTCTTCTCATTATTAAGCAAAACCTAATTAGATAAGTGAAATCTGGTTTTTAAGTTCAACAAGTCTACTCTTTTCAAACTGCCCCACATTTAAAACAAGGGACCCCATTTCAACTGACACTGAAATATGCTCAAAGGTGTTTGTCACCACTCCTCCCAATCACACAGAGGATATTCTATTTGGACTATGAATAAGAAACTAAATCAGAAGCAGAGAAATAATAATATAAAAAGGACAAACTGCTTTTCGACTATGACATTTCACTGTCAACCAAAGGCTAATCCATATTCTTATCTTCCCTAATTCTGGGAAGAGGAAATGGTTAAATGAATAAGATTATACAACATGGTATTGCCCAGGCTAAAACAATCAATTCACAAATAAATAAAATTATTAAAATGAAAACAAACTATTCATATTCAAACTCCTCAGTGGAAGTACTAAGCATTATTTTTGAACAAGCATTTCAATACTCATTTTAAAGATGTTTTATTCAAATTTTCATGGTGTGTAGTTCATGCAACCATACTTTGAATTTGTGATATGACAGTAAACAGATACATTGACAAATTAAACCCATTGGCTTCTTGAACTTCCAATTTTTTAAAAAATATTTGAGCACTCTAACAAAAAATGATTTTCACGAAACAATAGCCTACAGAATGAACAAATTAGCCTACAGCTGATACAAATTAGTGCATTCAATTGCATTTATAAAGTTTTACAAAGTTTCTTTAACCTAACACAAGTCTTTTTTATGAAATATATTGATGCATAATAAATAAAATAGCAAAACATAAGCAAATCAATTGCCATGTACGTCAATTTGAGGCATTGCAAAAATCATTGTTCTGAAATGTGGAGTTTTCTACAAAATTTACAGTGTTACCTTAGCAGTGTCTCAGACAAATGACTTGATTACAATACCTGTTCAATCTAAAAATGGAATTTTCCTCAGCGGCTCAATAAGTTTATCCAGTGAGTCATTGAGCCACATGTACCAGGAAGATCTGTTTCGAATGCTAAGCTGTGCTGAGCTAGATGGTTTAGCTGAACTAGCAGCAGAGCTGCTCTAGTGGGCTATAAACCCACTTGGGTAAAATGGGAAATTATCCAGGGTTCTCATTTCTGATTGCCATCCAAACTGCATGCTGGGTGAGTACTGCAATATGCTTGACTATCCCCCAGTGGTTAAATAGCCATATGAAAGTCACACTTGAGCAACAGCCACTTGGGTGAGATACTGGATGGTGGTGGGCGGCCAGCACCCATGGATCTAGATCCAAAAGAATCAGCACCTCAAGGAAAATAAGGTGAACAGAAAATTCTTGTGAAGTTAAAGGGATAGAAATATCATAAACATATTCTGGAAAAATTAATTTGATCAGGTGATCTTCAGTGTCTTAACATTGTTTTTGCGAATTTTAAAGGGGTAGTCTTCAGAAATGCTCTTTCATTATTCAAGTTAAATATATTTAATTGAATCATTCCAATGTTTTGGTATATCAGTATCACAAATTATAGTGTTTCTACTTCAGTTATGTTGCAATCTCAAGTTCTAGAAGGTTGCTGAACATTACAAACCATTTTCACACAATTGTAACAAAGGTCTTTAACATTTCTGCCAAAATTGTGAATTTAATCTTCAAAAAAAATCTGTACAGTAGAAATTCCAAACTGTAAACAAAGTTTACAAACACTGAAAAGAAAATGGTGGTTCACAAACCAACCACGTACTTCATATACCACTGGCCCAATAAGGACATGTGCTATTGAATGGTACATCCCTTTCAGGCTGTCATGCAGAATTTTAACAGTATCCATAATGCAAATGTGTATTGAGGAAAATCACAATTGAAAACTAATATTGAAAGGAGAGTGGTTATAGCTAACTGCTCCAATTGTTGGCTAATTAAGGTTAATAGATAGATTTGTAGGGAAGTTAATTATTAATTATACTTTTGTGTGAAAGAGCAAACACTTAGAAAAGTGTTAGAGGGTACATTTGCCTTCTCAACTATTCAATGGATGGTTCTGCATTTTGGTTTCTGATGCAATTCTGCATAGCCTAGTCTTTTGACAAGGCACACATTAATTTAAAAAAAAGGAAACATAAAAAATATTTAAACTGAACTAGAAGGATGAAAATTATTTAAGGCTGTTTAAGTGGCTGAGAGAAAAGCATGTAAACTAATTTAAAGCTGAAGACCATACTTGAACACATCCTTCAGCAGAGCAATTAAAAGACGGTTAAAGTTCAGGTTGTGTCCTGTGTATGCAACTGACGAAGTCTTCATCCTGCATGGGTGCAAGGTAGAAATACCTCAACAGAAAGTCAGTAGCAAGATCAGTACCTAAAGTCCTCTAGCATAATTACGACTGTTTTAATCGTTTGCGTGGAATACCAAAAGTAGGGCACTGTGCCGTTGCTAGTGCTCGGAAGGCCTCTGCAACTAAATGAGGGTGGGAGTGGATCATCGATTTCCAGCCTTCTGTCTCCATTACATCAGTGGCATGGCTGCAATTGAGAAAAATTGGTGAAAAACCTATCAGAAAATCAGCACAGTATTTGTAAATAATTAGCACACAATTATTAATGTGTTGTTTAAAGATCTGGAGAATAACGTCTTATTAATGAGGGATCTGCTTTAGACAATGAAGCTTTCTTTACCAAATTACTGCATATTAGGAACTCTTGCAAATTCCTATAGAATCTACAGTGAAGAGCATTCTGACTAGTTGCATCACAGCCTTTTATAGAACTTCCACTGCACAGGATCTCAATAGGTTGAAGTGGTTTGCAGACATCAACGTTATCTTCAGCAGATGGTGTCTCAAGAAGTCAACACCCATCAATAAAGACCCACACCATCCAGGCAAGATATGCCCTCTTCATGTTACTATCATCGAGGAGAAGGTACAGGGGCCTGAAGACCCAGACTTAATGTTTGAAGAACAGCTTCTTCTCCTCCACCATCAGATCTCTGAACAGTACACGAACCCACAAACACTACCACATTATTTTCACCATTTTATAACTTAGTTTTTAAATAAAAATATTTGCACTGTACTGCTGCTGCAAAACAATACATTTCATGACATACATCGGTAATAACAAACCTGAATCTGATCTTCCCTGGAGGATAAAACCAGGTTTCACTGGACTGATCCAACTAGCTGCCGATGGGGAAAGATACTTTTGCTTTGCAAATCTTTGCTTTTTAGTTTTCCCTTCTTACTCACACTCATTTTATTCCTTCACCCCTTTGCTGTACCACTTTGTGCTCTCTTCCATTCCACCTTTTGATTTCTAAGGGCTTCTCTTCCCTCTACTCTAACTGAAGCTCAGCTCTTCCTCTTAAATGCTGAATTAATAAAAAACAAATGAAAAAACTGACAGTTGTACTTTACCCAACTTCGCACTATTTAGGCCAGGGGTACCCAACCATTTTTATGCCATTGTTCCCTACCATTAACTGGAGGGTCTGTGGACCCTGGGTTGGGAAGCCCCGATTTAGGCCATTGCACTCTCATATGCTGTCAGGAAATGGTATATAGCTGAAAAGGGACATTTCACAATAAGAATATTATATTTTGTAAGACCTGTACTTTTCTCAATTTACAAAAGGACTTCACAAGAATTTCAGTTGCTCTGTGCTGTGCAAATCTTCAAGCTTTTAAGAATGTCTTTAAATTCAAGAGATATTTATAAGCTGACTCTCACTACCTTACCAGCAGGTTTGATCGTTAACAATTTTCAGATAAGAACAAATTGTTACATTAGAGAGATCTGATTGAAAGTATCTATTACCAAATTCACAAGCAAATCATAAAAAGGCATGTGAAATAGATAAAGCCCATAAAAATTTCTTCACAGTATTTCACAGAATGTTTTAAAACTTTCTAGTCCTAGATGGCAAACCTTTCAAGTCTCATTTTATTCTTTGGATAGTTTTTTGTGGAATGCTTGTCTTGACTATACTGTAGGTGCTCTTCTATGTTAAATCAAAAATGGATAAAAAGGTCCAAAATCAAAAATGGACTACTTTAGTGCAAAAAAGTCACAAATGATGCACAGTGATAAACCCAAAATTAAATATTCCATCACATTACTGACTTGTTACTCCAGTTTTTCCCATCCTTACACCCAAGTTGTCGGAGAACACTGCACCTATTAGGAAAAACCGTAAGGAAAAGAATAAATAACATCAGACATTTAAAATAAATATTTGGCAATCTAGATAACACATGACAGAAAGCAATGACACTTGCCTGTTAATGAAGTCTATTGCTTGTGCTTTCAGTTGCTCTGCGCTGTGCAAATCTGCAAGAATGAGAATTTCTGCAACATTTTCAACTGAGAGGTTACTACACAAAGTTTCTTCACACATGACCTTTAGTCGATCTAGTGCATACTGTAAGGAGATAGAAAAAAAATCCATTACCTGACCATGATGGGAAATGACAACTAGAAATGCAATTTACTAACTGAAGATTTAATCTAGATCAAAATGACCATCACTTCTGATAGCAGCTTCCATTTTTCCAAAGCAGCTGATATAAGCCCCTTTCAAAAAATCTTTCGAAGAATGCAATAAAACGTTAACAATATACAAACCAAAGCTTAAAATTCACAAATAGCACACTAAAAAACCAATATCTTACCAATTTCAAAGATTACAAAGATTATTTATTTTAGCTACTTATTTTATGGCCCAAATTTCCAAGCAGAAAAATGTGGTCAGTTGGGCACAGAAGTGCCAGATGGATCACCCCCATCTGCTTTGGTACAATCCAAAGTGCTTCAAGTGATACTTTAGGGGAAATACAACATCGTGAGGAATGTACGATCATGGGAGAATGCTGATGGGGAACTTTGGAGAGAATGTGTACTGCCAGGCAACAACATGGGGTGGGGGGGGGGGGAGCTAATTATTGGCAACATGTCTGAGCAACTTGAGGGAGTGATGCCCTCTTGAACATGCTGGTGTTAGATCATTCAACTAAGGCACTGCTTCCACATTCAAAAGAACATTGAGTATTTTACGGTATCTGATGAGCTCAAAGTGTACAATATTTATAGTGATATTTCTTATCCTAACACTTTCAAATCTAGATAATCCAATCTCATTTGCTGTGGCAATTTGTCATATGCAAGACAACAGTCATTTGCCTTCAAAAATATTCTTGCATGACATTATCTTTCAGTGCCATAAGTACTTCCAAGCATCTAGATGACTTGAGATGCACATTATATCTACATTTTTCTGGACACGTGCTTCAGAATATTCATTACTTACTTTGTCTGCAGCTGCTAACAGGTTGTCAGCCATTTTATCAAGATTTGGTGCTTTTCCTGTGTAGATAAATCTCATCATTTCTTTAAAAACTTCTGGATCTACATCATTAATTTCTACTCTATTCTGTTAGGAAAAATTGAAAAGAAAAATAAATGAGTATAACTGAACAGAGTTTAAAACTGGATAGCTTTGTTAATATTCCAATTTAGCAATTGTATTTCTCCTACAATAATTATTTTTATGAAGATACACTTAATCACATTATGATCAAAACTAGAATCAAACTGTAAAATCAATTTCATGATCAAGACTTAAACTTGAAAATAACAAGAATTCTTACCCTCTTACTTTCTTTCATTTCATGTTCAAACATAGCATTAAAAACAGGAGAACGAGCTGTCAAGTAGAAAGGAAAAAAGAGTATAAAAATCAGGATTTCTTTTTGCTAATAAGATACATGTAACTTGACATCCAAGCTTACCTACCTGCTAAAATTGATTTGTGAGCTTTAAATTCTTGCCCTCCTACATAAAGGGAGCAATCTGTGAATCTAGAACTTTCCAATAGATTCCCCAAATCATCTGCTAGACGACATTCTGGAACTTTTAATGTATTCATATTTGATTGGCCGGATATATTAACAGAATCTTGAACTACACTCACCTAAACCAGAGCAGAAAGAACACAAGTTTCAAAACCAATAAACATTAGGTTTAAAAAAAATAGTAATTAATTCAGCTGAAAAAAATATTAATAAATAGCTTGCTAGGGAATTTAAAAACACAAACACGAGGAAATCTACAGATGCTAGAATTCCAAGCAACAAACATAAAAGTTGCTGGTGAACGCAGCAGGCCAGGCAGCATCTCTAGGAAGAGGTATAGTCGAGATCTCGAAATTTCGTTTGTCCCCCTCCCCCTCCCACTTTCAAATCTCTTACTAGCTCTTCTTTCAGTTAGTCCTGACAAAGGGTCTCGGCCTGAAACATCGACTGTACCTCTTCCTAGGGTGCTGCCTGGCCTGCTGCGTTCACCAGCAACTTTTATGAGTGTTGCTAGGGAATTACTTATTTGCCTTTCAGATTATATTTAGGACAACAACAGCCTTAAATGTCTTGTCTAGGTGGCAAGATATTTGGGTGTTGGAGACAGCAACCAAAACACTCAGGGAAATGAATAATGGAAAGATGGACATTGTCTAAGGAGCATTTGCACGGGGTTCCAGATAGATCTGTTTCATTGAGCCAAGGAAAGTATGGTAGGATGAAAGAATCATGGTTGACAGGAGTTAGGGAACAGCTTGTCAAGTTCACTTAAGATTTAAGACAACATTAGGGTCAATAAGTCCCCAGGGCTAGATGGGATATACCCCAGGTTACAATGGGAAGTGTGGAAAGATTTCTGTGCCTTTGGTGATAATCTTTGCATCCTCACTGACCAGAGGAGAAGTACCAGATAATTGGAGTGTTATTGCTTTTGTTTAAGCAAGGGAGTAGGAATAATACTGAGAATTATACCCTAGCGAATCTTACTTCATTGGTGGGCAAATTATTGGAGAAGAATTAGAGGTTGGATTTGAGAACTTGGAGAAGCATATTCCGATTAGGGATAGTCAGCACAGCTTCCTTGAGGGACAAAGGCATGCCTCATGAGCCTGATCAAATTCTCTGAGGATGTGATAAAGCACTATGATGAACGTAGAGCAGTGGATGCAGGGTATATGGATTTCAGTAGGTCACTTGATAAGGTTGCAGATGGTAGGCTCATTTAGAAAGTCAGGAAGCATAGGATCCAGGGAATCACAGCTGTGTTGATTCAGAAATGGCCTGTTCATAGAAGGCAGAGGATAGCTGGAAATGAAGCGTATTCTGCCTGGAGGTCTGTGACCAGTGCTGTTCCACAGGGATCGGTTCTGGGATCCCTGCTCTTTGTGATTTCTATAAAAAACTAGGATGAAGAATTGGGTAAGTTTTCAATGACATGAAGGTTGGTGGACCTGCAGAATCTGTAGAAGGTTATGGAAGTTTTATAATGGAACATTGACAGGATACACAGCTGGGCTAAGTGGCAGATGGAGTTCAACCCAGAGAAGTGTGAAGTGTTTCACTTTGAAAAGCCGATTTGAAGGCAGACTATGGGGTAATGGCATGATTCTTTGCAGTGTGGAAGAACAAAGCGATTTTGGATTCCGCATCAATAGATCCATTAAAGTTGCTACACAAATTGATAGGGTTGTCAAGAAGGTGTATGGTATGTTGGCCTTCGTTAGTCAAGGATTGAATTCAAGAGCCGTGAGGTAGTGTTGCGAAAATGATTAATAACAGGCAGCATAATTTTAAAATGATTGGAGGAAAGTATTGGGGGACGGGGAATGGATGTCAGGGAAGTTTTTTTTTATAAAAAAAGGAGTGCGAGTGTGTGGAGCACCCTGCCAGGGGTGGTGGTGAAGGCAAGTACATTAGGGGCATTTAAGAAAATCTTAGATAGGCACACCATGATAGAATAACAGGAGGGCTATGTAAGAGGGAAGGGTTAGATTAATCTTATGAGTAGGTTAAACAGGCAGCACAACATTGTGGGCTAATGGGCCTGTACTGTGCTAAAGTGTTTTATGTTCAGTGTTCTACATGTGGCTGCAGGGATGAGGGATGGTTGATAGGATAGATTAGAGGGGTTGGGATTACTTTGTTTGAGGAGAAGGTTGAGGGGAGATTTGATAGAAGTATACAAGATAATGAGGATTTGAAGAGAATGAATTACAGGAAGCTCTTCTCTTTGGTAAATTGTGTCAAGGACCAGTTGTCACAGTTGTGAGATAACCAGAGAATTAAGATTGACATGAAGAAAAACCTTTTTCTTTTAAAAAAAAGCATACTGTGTAACTGGGATATGAAATGCACTGTTTGCAGGTGTGATGTAGGCACACTGTGGCCTTTAAAGGAACTATAACACATACTTAGTGATCAAACATTCACCAGGATTCAGAAAACAAGCCAAGGGATTGGGGGAGGGTGGCGATTGGTGGAATTATTGAGTGATTCTGATGGAGCTGGCAGGAACATAAGCTGAATAGCCCTCCTTCAAAAAAGTAACTATTCTAGAAAAGTATCACAATAAGGAAGGTTTCTCCCAATGCAATTGAGTCGCATATTTTTCCACATTATTTTTTTTAAAAATTTGAATTGGGAAAAGAATGCATTAACTGTTATTATTAACAATAATGTGCTTCACTTGACCTTATTTACCAGCTGAATGGTTTTGCACCCACTGTCATATTGTTTAACAGCCATCTGAACAAATGACTGGATTGTTAGTTGAAAGAATGCAGTAGGATTTGAGAGATTTATAAAACAAATAAGTATTCAAAAACTAGAACCTAGGTGGAAATGTCTATGTGCACTACAATTTTTAACAGTGTAACAATGACTTTAACTTCATGGATCACAATACATCCAGAAATGTATATTACTAAAATTACAGTCATCTAAAAATTAGCAACAGATGACATTTAGCAAATCTTCTGACACTTCTTGTAATCTTTATCAACTAAATTATACTTATAGCAAATACGTATTATATATTTAACTTCTGACCAAGGGAAAATAAGATACATTGGAGTCACTGTAAATACTCCCATATACCACATTTCAATTATTCTTTTCGCAAAGTAATATGAAATAGCAAGATGAGCAAGTTAAGCAGGGTGACCCCTGTTTCCATCCAGGGGGTCAGTGTGGATATGGTGGAGGATTACAAATACCTGGGGATACGAATTGACAATAAACTGGACTGGTCAAAGAACACTGAGGCTGTCTACAAGAAGGGTCAGATCCGTCTCTATTCCCTGAAGAGACTGAGGTCCTTTAACATCTGTCAGACGATGCTGAGGATGTTCTACAAGTCTGTGGTGGCCAGTGCTATCATGTTTGCTGTTATGTGCTGGGGCAGCACGCTGAGGGTAGCAGACACCAACAGAATCAACAAACTCATTCGTAAGGCCAGTGATGTTGTGGGGATGGAACTAGACTCCCTGATGGTGGTGTCTGAAAAGAGGATGCTGTCCAACTTGCATGCCATCTTGGACAATGTCTCCCATCCACTACATAATGGACTGACTGGGCACAGGAGTACATTCAGCCAGAGACTCATTCCACCGAGATGCAACACTGAGCATCACAGGAAGTCATTCCTGCCTGTGGCCATCAAACTTTACAACTCCTCTCTTGGAGGGTCAGGCACCCGGAGCCAATAGGCTGGTCCTGGACTTATTTCCTGGCATAATTTACATATTCCTATTTAATTATTTATGGTTTATTACTATTTATTTATTTATGGTGCAACTGTAACAAAAATCAATTTCCCTCAGGATCAATAAAGTATGACTATGACTACAACAATGAAGTTTCTCACATGAACTGTAAGTACCAGGATCAAATTGAAATGATGCAATGATCTGGTATTCTTGAAACCTGCTAATCAGTCAGCTGTTTCAGTAATAACCTGACAATCTATCTTTAGTATAATTCTAATCTTTGTACCATAGAGGTTCAACACACTAAAGATGACAACTGTGTTCAAACAATTTCACTTTACCTACAATTTCATTTTACCTGTAGATATGTTATCTCACCATGTCTGCTCATGTAATTATGTAACATTATAAGTATGCATTAAGCTAGCTCATAGAAGTATGCCATTGACTAAATAAATACTTTCTGGAGGGCGCTTGGAAGTTCACATTAGATATATAAAAACTAGTGAACACAATACTAGTTTGACACTAAAACTAGCTTATAATTCAAATCTAGAACTAGTTGAAGAAGAATAAAATTATTCAGAAGAGTTGCACATTTGGAAACCAAGTGTTAAGAGTTTTCAGGAAGAGGTACAGTCAACGTTTCTGCAGATTTCCTCGTGTTTGCGTCAAGAGTTTTCATTTCAGATTGCCATCCACAAAGCCGGTTAAGCAGATTAAGTGAAATTTTGATGATTACCTTTCACAAGTGATTTCCCTTTTACTTAACCAACACACATAAAAGTTGCTGGTGAACGCAGCAGGCCAGGCAGCATCTCTAGGAAGAGGTGCAGTCGACGTTTCAGGCCGAGACCCTCTGAAACGTCGACTGCACCTCTTCCTAGAGATGCTGCCTGGCTTGCTGCGTTCACCAGCAACTTTTATGTGTGTTGCTTGAATTTCCAGCATCTGCAGAATTCCTGTTGTTTCCCTTTTACTTTATAAGTAACAACTACCTGTACTAATTTCACAAAACACTAAATTCTAAAGTTAGTGCACTGCAAGTTGAATGAGGTTTAAAAAGAATATATATTTTTCATTTTAAAATGGGAAGTCTCAAAACAAATAGGAGAAAAGGAAAACAAGAAAAGCTCGCAAGAAATGAATTTTGAATGATGACAGATATTGCTAAAGAAATACAGTAAAATCCCAATAATCCAGCAGCTTCATGACCAGTGTACACTGGACAGGTAGATTTCCTGGATGACTGGAAATTATTTTAAGTAATACATCAACCACAGTAAAGCATTCTGTATGTTCAACAGGAATGCAAATACAGAGCCCTGGTATTTTTAAACAGGAATGAGAGAAACAAGGCCCCTGAGTTTAAAGCAAGCACAGAAAACCTGCGTCCTGATTAGCTTGAAAGGAGTACAGGAAATAGATCGTGTTGAGCAAGATACCGAACCATCAGGATTTGTGAACAATAGGAGAGTGAATTATCAAGGTGTTATGTACTATCATTTGCCAGGAATGATGGCAAAATTTCCATTTAGGCCTTATAACTTCTGATTGTATAATGCACAAAGCAAAAATTGAACAAGTTCAAGACTTACAATGGTCAAGTAAACTTGGAGTGAGTGTCTTAAATAAAATAAACTGATACATTAAAATAAACACTACATTAAAATACATTTACCTAACCATTTGTGATTTAAAACATTCACCTACTTCACAAAACAGTGTAAGTTTATCATCTGGAAGAAGACCATTTGCTTCATCTAGAAGGAAGTCTCTACGGATAAACTTTTTGAAACCCCAGTCCTTGCCTTGGACAAATCGATATGCCCTTTGACTTTCTATTAGAAATAAATTGAGAAAGGGGTATTTAAAAAAAAACAAGCAGCAATCACATGACTATATTAGACAAGTATCAGAATAGGTTTCCAATGTTCACTGTTTCTGGCAAAACCTATTTTTAATGAAAATAATGAAGAGGAAATCTTACCTCCTTTTGTACAGAAAAAAAATCAATTTAATTCATTCTACGAAAAATAGACCTATGACATATTTTGCTTTGGTCTAACTCCTAAGACAGATTAGTTTACTCATAATTAATTAAAATATGTGCTCTCTTTATAGTTGATAGAATTAACATTGAATACAGCTCTCAAGAAAAGATTGCATGACACTACAATGTAGTGGATTCCGAGTAATTGGGACACATTGGAAACAGTTCATTTTAGCCCAAAGTTTCATGGAAATAGTTAGAAGGGTATAAAAACACAAACTAATTTAAAATGAGTAACACATTATATATGAAATACAGAACTTAAAAGCAACACTGTGTACTAGTTCCTAATCGTTTTCGACAGAGGAATTCATCCAGTGAACATATGCTGCCATGTTCTATTGATAGAGCGTAAATGAACAAAATCACAGCAGACACCTAGCACTGATAATGGACATCCTACATACAATGCTTTTAATGATTGCACCCTCTAAATCTTCATTTCATTGTAACATTCAAGATGATTGTCAATACCTTCAACTTCCTTGTAGTTCCTAAATTGCCGTAGTGAAGTTGTCTTAATTTCATTCCCAACCGTTTCCTGAATCTCCAAGCCTGAATGCTTGAAACCGCAGTGAGCAGGGAATCCCAGCTATTTTCTCGATTAGTTTTGTTCTTTAACAGTTACCTCAAATAAGCGGGTACTCCAATTAACTGATGGCTCAATTATCAGGAATCCACTATATTTACTGCTCTTGACACTAGTGCTCAGAACAATGAACTCTGCACTACTTTGTAACGTTTGATCTGACGGTGGACAGCTTAAGTTAAAAACTCTTTGTATGTATCCTGGTCTGAATACTGGACAGAACTGGAATCTAGCACATTCCCAATGTGCAGAATTGCTTTGGATTCAGTCAGCTGCCTGGATTCACCACCACACTGCCTGCCTGCACTAACATATTCTGGATATGAATGAACAGTCAAGCTGAGACTTTATACATGAGATCTAATCCAAGAGTTGAAGTATGTTCTGTAGAAAGACCTTAGGCAAGGATTTTGAAGACTAACGATTGAAATACCTGACAACCTTGACACTTAACTGCCATCAAAAACATTTGAAACTGGATTTGAAATGCTTCTGATCATTAAGGATGACCTAAAAGCTGTTCAAATAAACATACATATAAAAATTCTTAAAATATTTTAAAGCTGTAGAAGACCACCAACTCTTAGAGAGAAATGCAGGTACAGTGGAAAATGTTTTCCAACAATTTTGAGCCATCAGTTTGGTAGCTCTGAGGCTGCTTTGACTGAGAAGGAAAATAAGGATACCAGCAAGAGACAGAACACTGAACACTGTCAACCTGATAAATTAAAGAGAATAGTGGCCTAGAGTGTTATTGTCAATTCTCAAGCATGGGAGTTACACATTCTTATTACATTGTTTAAATTAATGGACTGATGAGTGACATGACAAGCCAATGACTGTTGCAACATACACTCACTCTGACACCACCATGGAAGAAAGCTGACCTGGAGAGACAACAATTAGAGGATCCATTGTAGCACCAGCAGCAGATGGCTACTGCTTGCAATGTAACCTGCAGCATCAGCCACCACGTACTGCACCAGTGGGGCTCACGTGTGTGTAGAAGTGAGATTGGGCACCACTTCCACAAAGACTGTGCTTGAAAATATGCACGCTTAGGAGCATATAAGAAATAGAGGAAGGAGGCCATTTGGCTGCTAAAGATGTGGCCGAGGTTGGATAAGAGGATGAGAAATTAAAACAAAATAAGCAGGGGTAGGAGTGAATAGTTAGTCAATGCAGGAACTGAAAAAGATGAGTGTTTACACCATTCACAGGTTGTAAACCAGGAGTGGGCAGAGGAATAGAGCATTATCTTGAAGTTAGAGAAATTCATGTTCATGTCATGAGGTTGCAGGCTATATTAATTAGCTCTTACTCATTGTAGGAAACTAAATCTAACATAAGCTGTTTAAGTTGATTCCTCACATAAAGGTGTAGGAAACTCTTGTTTACACACCACAAATTCATCCTCTGTATATTACTGCTCTTTGTTTGCCCAGTCTATAGGTAGACTAAAGTTCCCCATGATGATTATACTACATTATCATTGTGACACATATCTCTGATCCTCTGATTTATACCATGATCTGTTTTTCCATTACTGAGAGAACCTTCAGATTACTCTCACTGACAATTCCTGTCTCATGGTGCATCGTATAATTTATCAGATTTCTGAATGGACGATGAACCCATGAACCCTCAATATTTTCCCTCTCTTTTTGCACTACTTATTTACCTTTTATATGTGCCTATTGTAATTTTTATTACTATGTACTGCTACTGCAAAACAATAAATTTCACCACATATGCCAATGAAATTAAACCTGATTCTTAACCTTATTTCTGCAACATAGGGGAACTTGATTGCCAGGTCCAGCATGTGTTGATTATGAACCAGCAAGAGGTAGGCTCCTGAATTCTAGTGACAATACCTAGGAGGTGCAGACAATGGACTGAATATTAATATTAATAATCTTTTATGGCTTTTTTTGGGAATCACATGGCTGTTAAATTCTAGAGTCATTCCAAAATTGTTACCATATTTTCATCCAGAAACAGAAAATGACCAAAACAAATAATTGCGACCAATTAATGCACAGAATATTCATTGAATATTCAATGGAAAACAAATGATGAACAAGGCAATAAAATGTTCTTATATTGTTAAATTATTTGCTTTAAAGCACACAAAGAGAATAACCTTAGCAGGTCTCTGGCAATTTCTAATGCTGCATCCTTGAAGATTGGGCCCCTGTTCTACAGGAAGTCACTAACAAAATCACATGTGCTTAATTATACACAACGTATAGAGTCACAGAGTCATTCCTTGAATCTGGATTATTAAGCACTATTTCTACAATCATGATGCTTGTGTCTTAATCTGAAGAAATCATATCAAGAATAAGACATTAAAATATTAGGAAGCAGCAGCAGGAAGTTTAGTCAAAAGAACTGAACCATAAAAACTAACTAGTACTAAAATACAAGATCCTAAAACGAAAAAAAGCAAAGTTGAGCCAATAAATAGATTCATACTGGAAGGCTATAGAAAGATAATAGAGCAAATCAAAGGAGGGTTTCCTGCACTTCTGAAGTATAGCTGAGAAATTAGAGTAAAACCACTTCTCAATTGAATAGATTTCCTGGGACCAGTGACTGTCAGAATTCAGCACACACACAAACATTTGATAATACAAGTTCATCACCCTGACAATAATGCTGAATTGTACACACTAATTAGACAAGGTTCAAAAGCAGCTATGTTGTGTTGCATAACATTCAGACTGAGGTCTTTAAACTTTGTTCTTAGATAAGAGAGGGCCATAACCTCATACATGCTTGAAAACCCATGCTATGAATGACTGTTAATAATTGTTGTATAAGCTGACATTTAATTCATTCCTAGCCTCAGATGAAAACAGATCTCAAAGAAATGATGCAAACCATCGTCTTATCTTCTGCATTTAATTCTCCATGTTTGTTATGTACCTCATGTAAACCTTATATTTCATGTACCTTGCCACAATTTGTCAACTGCATCACTAAAGGACTGCCACATTTCCTTGCATTGAAGCTCTGAGGTATCCTGATGTTAAAAAAGGAATTTTATAATGCAGATTTATTCATTTAAAAATAAAATCGGGGAAGAAGGTGAAAAAGAAGGAAATATTTTATTCTGCTTACAGTTATGTTTGCTGATACATTACTCCACATTAAAGGACTTGCATAAATTCAAATTGTTATGATTCATTGCAGTTAGTTCAATAGAGTTAAGGTTTCAAGCTTTCAAAAAACTGGGCTAAACTCAGAATGCATGCCAGTTCAGGAACAGATAAGTAACAATGTATTCCCACAAATTATCACCAATAGTTTGCAAATTGTTGAAATTGGTAAAAAATATAAATTGACATGCATTGATATGTGAATCTTCACAATTCAACTATCGTAATAAAGGAGGGAAACAATGGTAACTGTACATAATAATAAAGCCAACCAGCTGTTGAGATGTTGAGGATTAAATGTCAGAAGCAATAATGGAAAACGTTTTCCAATTCAAATAATGTTTTGGTACATTTTGTGGCCACACTGAGGACAGTTATCAGTAATGAAATATAGTTGTTTCAACAGTGAAGCAAAGTTTCAGTTCTAAAGTTCTTATTGTTCAGGTGTCCATAATGGGATTTGAGCTCATGACTTTCTGATTACCTAAGAGGAGGAATGTCCTTGCCCATGAATGTTTAAATTCCACCCTCCAATAAAACAATGCCAATAAATAATTAAATCTTATTACACATGCAAAATATTACAAATTACGTTTTCAAACTGTTTGGCAAAAACAATCACTAGAAATGATCTTCAAATAAAAATTTGTGCAAGTACTTACCCATGGCTTTTGTTTCTTCTCTTTTTGCATTCAATAAAGAAAATTTAAATTTTGCTCGAACTTCACTTTTTGGACAACTAACTAAAAGCAAATATAAGGAAAGGTAGTCTTTGCTTTCTTCATCTAAACCCTTTGGGTTTACTCTGAGGCACCTGTAATATATGCATTGAAAAAAAGTAACAGTTAACTGAAACAATTAAGTACTTTCCTTATTAAGTGCAACACAAATAATTAACAATAGCTGTTAGCACTCATATATTCATTAAAATACTCCGAGTTCTGTGTATAATGAACCTTGTTTTCCAGAATTGAACATTTACAACCTGTAAGAGACAGAAATCTGTCATCAATGACTAAATAGTTAACAGTCCATTTAACATTTTCTGCTATGCAGAACTTCTAGGAGCATGATTATTAACATGGCTATAAATCAGGCCACAGCAGTGTGTCGTTCATCAAGGGACTACCTTGAACCATGGCTAGAGGAAGGATCTCAACAGTGACAATCTACCATTAAAGTAGTTTACCATTAAATCATTTCCAAAATCAAAATCTTTTAGGACAACAACTATTTGCATAGCATCTTCAGCACTTTAAAACGTCTCAAGACACTGCATGGAACTGAGGTGATATTAAATAAAATTCTACAACAGTCATCAAGATACAAAATTGTCAATGGCTTAGTCAAAAAGTTCTGCAAAGAGTATAATGAATGTTTTAGAATTGTAAATGCAGCTCCTTTAGGGGTGCATTGCGAATTGCAGCAGAATAATTCCTGACCTTTGAACCATAATTGACAGCAATTAAAATCTGTTGAATCTTCAAGAAATCATATTAGAGAGCAAATACCTCAGACAGTTACAGGGTGAAGATGATGTTCGTGATAAAGAGGGCATAAGAAAGGTGAGATCTAGCACTCCATGACTTAATGAAGGTCAGGATGCCTAGAAAATTATCTCTTGTGCTGATCTGAATTGCTTACAAGGCAGTGAGGAAAGAAAGTAAAAGCTAGCTAAAATAGACAAGAAATTTAACGTTAGATCAGATAAATTGGGCAACATTGCAGAAGTTAGAAACAAGCAGCTTTGGTATGGTGTGGCAAGCAGTATGATGTGCATCTTGAAGTCAAATGTGTCATATGAACAGTTTGGTTTTGGACAACTCAAAGAAGGCCTGGCGGAGTCGGTCGTTAGCAAAGGAAGTTTTCTCCAGAAATCAAAGCCATGGCTTTAATTGTCCTGATATTTGGTTGTTGGAAATTCTGCTTATCTGGTGTCAACTAGTCTGCATAGCATTCAGGTGATGCAGCTGGCTTTTGTCACAAGTTTTCTTGGCTTGTACTTTTAAACACTTTATACAAGTATTATGTAAATCAATGCAACAGTAAATTTTATACATACTCCCTATAAATCAACAGTGACCAAGAGAGTACTGTGGCTTACAGGTTATGGTATTAGACTAGCAATTGTTATTATTTTCAAGGCGGTACTAAGCCAACATGTCTTTTCAGCTGTGGATAATTTGGAGAAAGGTCAGAAAAAAAGACCAATTCAAGAAAGCAAGCTTACAGATCTGATCTGGAAGAGTTTTATTTTATTTAGAGATACAGTGTGCAAAGGCCCTTCCAGCCCACTGAGCCACATCTCCCAGCAACCCACCAATTCAACCCCACCCTAATCACAGGATGATTTACAATGACCAATTAACCTACTAATAGGGACATCTTTGGACTGTGGGAAGAAACTGACGCAGCCAGAGGAAACCTGTGCACACCTGTGAAAAGCATACAAACTGAAAAGAAGTCGGAATTGAACTCCAGTGCCTCAAGTTGCAATAGGTTGCACTAACTGCTTCGCTACCGTGGCACCCATTTAAATCTGAATCTCATCTTACACAATCCAGCTAATTTTTTTTAAAACTTTTTAAAAAATAGCTTAGTAAATATTTTCTACTAAATTTCAGAAAATCAAATTAGTCTAATTTTTAAAAAAAGTTTACTTAAAATAAACTATATAGCAAGCTCTTCCCATCAATTCCACAAATTCCTTCCCACCACGTAACTTCGTCCATTTGCAAATAAAACTTGATCAACATCCCTAATTATATCCTTTGCGACTAGCGGCATAGCAGAAATAGATGCAGAATGATTGTTAGTGGGACGAACTGTTGATACCAACCCTGCCAATGAAGCCTTTTGAGTTATAGTCAAATGAAGATCAAATTCCTTCACTGGTCAGCCCATTAAAAAAGCGAGCAAAGAAACCCCTTAACACTGGCAAATGAAAACTTTGAAGATAATATCAGTTGCCACATGTGAGGACAGTGGTCACCATATAGTAACACGGAACTATTACTGCTATATCGGGCAGTAAGTGGCATCCTCCCAATGTCTCAATCTCAATGTCCATCTTCTCTGGATGAACTCAGAGGCTTGAGGTTAACAATTAAATACTTGAAAGGAAAAAATGGACCTTGCAATAATCCAGGTGGGAGCGTTAAATACTGGCTGCTCCTTTAGCTAAGCTTTCAATTGCAACTATCCTTCAATGTGGAAAACTGCTAGGCATATTTAATTTACAAGAAACAGATCAAATCAAGTCTCAGCATCATCAAACTCTTATCAATAAATATAACACCAACTAATTGATAATGAGCTACCGCATGCTGTGTTACTGTTCCATGGCAATTACTTTCATTGATTCAGACATGGAAACAAGAGCAGAACAACAGTAGAGAACAGTACCCTCTTGCATCAAAGTAGCATTCAATTTAAGAGCGACATCAAGTGTCCCAAATAAAAGAGGTGTCCATAGAGGTCAAAAGGAAAACAAAAACAGTGGCTAAGGATATACTTGACAAAGGAAAATGGATATCATTGTTTATTTCTGGTATCAGGACGTAGTAGAGAATAACTCAGAATCATCCTCAATTGATTCATCATTGGCCATTCTTCCATCACAAGCTCAGGACTTGGTTCACTAATCCAACTCTTTTCTCCCCACAATTCTAATGCATTTTTCCCATGTCAGCTACATTACGACCTCAACAACAAGTATTTTAGAATATCAGATAATTAAGCCAAAATGTAACAGCCAACTCTAAGCTGGTGTTTGTTTTTGATGGTGTCCAAGTCCTCCATTGTTCTAGCCAAAAGCTGAATTAACTTGGCCATAGCAATAATTTCAACAGCAGGGCAAAGCATGAGTGCTCAGAGCACTGGCATGCAGACACAAATAATTTGTTTGCACAAGAGCTGCAATACAACAATCAATCTAGAAAAATGACTTCAAGATACCATTCCAGACTCAGCCCTTCAGCTAGGATGCCTAATCTCTTTTCAGGCAGACAGAAATGCGGTGAACTCTAGCAAGACCCATGGAAGAGGTATGTGTCTACCTCAATAAGAATGAAATGTGAACGCCTAGGTAGTAATAGCTCACTGCTCACCACAGACAGTTTTTAATGAAATACAGGCCTTTCCACTTACCGAGCGAGTTTACTGTAATTGTGATTATAGCTGTTTACTTTCCCTCCCACCCAGGCTACGGCTGGGGAAGCGCTGCAGGAGCTCTATGGTGCAATCTGCAACCTCAAAGTCACTCGCCCCAGTGGTTCCAATTTCTACTACAATGCGGTAGGGATTTCATTTTAGCAAATTTCTGCAAAAGCAATGTGGCCTGCTAGTAGAATGTTGTTCTGTTGCGCTGTTGTTCAACTTAGGAATGTTGTGTCAGTCAATCAGGATGGTGCGATCTGGAGAAAGTTCCAGAGAGCGGGGTGGAGAGAGATTTGTGGCAGACAGTAGTCTGGTTTGGGGTCTTTTTGGTGGGAGCTGCGGAGCAGGACAGAGGGAAGATGCTGCAGAATACCGTGGGAGGCAGAGTCCTCAATGCAAGAAGTGCTCTGTGCAGATGAATGGCTCCAAGGAGGAGGCTCCAGTGGGAAGCCTTCAAAGGAGAAATTTTGAGAGTGCAGAATTTGTATGTTCCTGTCAGGATTAAAGGCAAAGTGAATAGGAATAAGGAACCTTGGTTCTCAAAGGATATTGCAACTCTGATAAAGAAGAAGAGGGAGTTGTGTGACATGTATAGGAAGCAGGGAGTAAATAAGGAGCTTGAGGAATATAAGAAGTGCAAGAAAATACTTAAGAAAGAAATCAGGAGGGCTAAAAGAAGGCATGAGGTTGCCTTGGCAGTCAAAGTGAAGGATAATCCAAAGAGCTTTTACAGGTATATTAAGAGCAAAAAGATTGTAAGGGATAAAATTGGTCCTCTTGAAGATCAGAGTGGTCGGCTATGTGCGGAACCAAAGGAAATGGGGGAGATCTTAAATAGGTTTTTTGCATCTGTATTTACTAAGGAAACTGGCATGAAGTCTATGGAATTTAGGGAAACAAGTAGTGAGATCATGGAAACTGTACAGATCGAAAAGGAGGAGGTCCTTGCTGTCTTGAGGAAAATTAAAGTGGATAAATCCCTGGGACCTGACAGGGTGTTCCCTCGGACCTTGAAGGAGACTAGTGTTGAAATTGCAAGGGCCCTGGCAGAAATATTTAAAATGTCACTGTCTACAGGTGAGGTGCTGGAGGATTGGAGAGTGGCTCATGTTGTTCCGTTGTTTAAAAAAGGATCGAAAAGTAATCCGGGAAATGATAGGCCAGTAAGTTTAATGTCGGTAGTAGGTAAGTTATTGGAGGGAGTACTAAGAGACAGAATCTACAAGCATTTGGATAGACAGGGACTTATTAGGGAGAGTCAACATGGCTTTGTGCGTGGTAGGTCATGTTTGACCAATCTATTGGAGTTTTTCGAGGAGGTTACCAGGAAAGTGGATGAAGGGAAGGCACTGGATATTGTCTACATGGACTTCTGTAAGGCCTTTGACAAGGTCCCGCATGGGAGGTTAGTTAGGAAAATTCAGTCGCTAGGTATACATAGAGAGGTGGTAAATTGGATTAGACTTTGGCTCAATGGAAGAAGCCAAAGAGTGGTAGTAGAGAATTGCTTCTCTGAGTGGAGGCCTGTGACTAGTGGTGCGCCACAGGGATCAGTGCTGGGTCCATTGTTATTTGTCATCTATATCAATGATCTGGATGATAATGTGGTAAATTGGATCAGCAAATTTGTTGATGATACAAAGATTGGAGGTGTAGTAGACAGTGAAGAAGGTTTTCAGAGCCTGCAGAGGGACTTGGACCAGCTGGAAAAATGGGTTGAAAAATGGCAGATGGAGTTTAATACAGACAAGTGTGAGGTATTGCACGTTGGAAGGACAAACCAAGGTAGAACATATAGGGTTAATGGTAAGGCACTGAGGAGTGCAGTGGAACAGAGGGATCTGGGAATACAGATGCAAAATTCCCTAAAAGTAGCGTCACAGGCAGATAAGGTCATAAAGAGAGCTTTTGGTACATTGGCCTTTATTAATCAAAGTATTGAGTATAAGAGCTGGAATGTTATGATGAGGTTGTATAAGGCACTGGTGAGGCCGAATCTGGAGTATTGTGTTCAGTTTTGGTCACCAAATTACAGGAAGGATATAAATAAGGCTGAAAGAGTGCAGAGAAGGTTTACAAGGATGTTGCCGGGACTTGAGAAACTCAGTTACAGAGAAAGGTTGAATAGGTTAGGACTTTATTCCCTGGAGCATAGAAGAACGAGGGGAGATTTGATAGAGGTATATAAAATTATGATGGCTTTTTCCACTGAGGCAAGGGGAGAAAAAAACCAGAGGACATGGGTTAAGGGTGAGGGGGGGAAAGTTTTAAGGGAACATTGGGGGGGGGGCTTCTTCGCACAGAGAGTGGTGGGAGTATGGAATGAGCTGCCAGACAAGGTGGTAAATGCGGGATCTTTTTGAACATTTAAGAATAAATTGGACAGATACATGGATAGGAGGTGTATGGAGGGATATGGTCCGTGTGCAGGTCAATGGGACTAGGCAGAAAATGGTTCGGCACAGCCAAGAAGGGCCAAAAGGCCTGTTTCTGTGCTGTAGTTTCTATGGTTTCTATGGGTCAATACTCCTGATAGAGAGCCAGTTTGCTCGAGATAGATCTCAAGGGAAGTTCGGACTGTGGCTGTTGCTTTCACGCAGACCATGGGTTCAGCACTGTGAGTAATGGTTATACTAGCTCCAACACTCATGTGCACATTTAGACTAGTTTAACTGTAATGGGTTCTTTTTCTTTCTTTTAATAAAGCTGAATTTGGTCAATATAATTTCCTTATAATTTCATGCAGGGTACGATCTGCTATTTTTTTGCTGATTGATAATTGTGTATGGGCTGTATTTACACAGCATTCGCCTCAAATCGAGGTTTCTTTAATTGTAACATTATGACGTTTCTGTTTGGTTGAACCCTAAATCCTATCAACCTTAGAAGTATATTGTTTATAAAAGGTGGCCTTCTCACCACTGTGTCACGTGGCTGTTTGCAGAGCTAGCTAACAAGCAGAGTTTGCATATGAGCCCGGTGATAGGGTTACTAGTGGAACCATTGAACCACTGATCAAACATTACACTGCCAAGGCACTGCTTAGGGATCGGGGAAGAGAACAACTCTAAGATCAACAAGAGCAGCTCTCTCCTGTGCCACCAGGAAGGTAAAGCATGAATATGCACAGAAAATCCACAGACACCTTTGTGACACCAGGGACATACAGCACACATTATGGTCTGTATACCTTGCCACCAGTTACAAGTACACCCTATGCATCAACGTCTACGATGCCTCCCTTCCTGATAGGCTGAATGCTTTTTATACATGATTTGAACCAATTAAATGTGAGATTGAGGAAAGCCTCTTCTCTTCCTGGGGAACAGGCAGCAGCCAAACAACATACCTGGTCAGGTGCTGAGGGACTATGCAGCCCACTAACAGATTAATACTTCTCTGAAACAGTCCCCCATCCCTGCAGACTTCAAGGCAGCCAGCATCATTCCAATGCCCGAGAGCAATGGTAACTGGCCTAAATGATTACTACCCAGTGGCACTGACTTCAACCATGAAGTGTTTTGAGTGGCTGGTAATGGATCATATAAAACCCCACCTTCCAGCTAAATTGGACCCTTCTCAGTTTGCCTTCTGCTCAAACCGGTCCACTGATGATGCCAAAGCCTCGGCCCTTTATTGCATCTTGTCCCACCTGAGAAACTATGCCTGGTACATCGGGATGTTGTTCATTGATTTCAGCTCGGTGTTTAACATGATCATCCCTCAGAGGCTCATGTTAAACTGTCCTCACTGGGACTCAACAACCCTCTCTGTAACTGGGTCTTGGACTTCTTTACGGAAAGACTCCAGTCAGTTTGGGTTGGCAGCAACATCTCAAAACTCTTCACACTGAGTGTTTGTGCCCTCCAGGGCTACGTGCTTAGCTTGCTGCTGACACATAACTATACTGCCGGATTCAGCTCAAACCACATCATCAGGTTCACTGACGGTACCACAGCAGTTGCCCTCAGCAGCAACAAGGTGGCATACAGAGAGGAAGTAGAGAGGCTTGTCAAATGGTGCGAGAGTAACAACCCGAGTCTCAACATGGTCAAGGCAAGAGAGTTGACTGTGGACTTCAGGAAGGCACAGGTCGACCACTCTCCATTGCACGTTAATAGCTCTGCCATGGAGAGAGTGAAATCTACAAAGTTCCTTGGTGTACACATAATGGACAATCTAACCTGGACTGGGATTACCTCTTTAATAGTCAAGAAGGCATAGCAGCCTCTACACTTTGAAGAGATTGAGGTTTGCAAGTCTCCCTGCACACATTCTAACAACAATCTACAGAAGTATCATTGAGTGTATTCTGTCTGGCTGCATCATTGTGTGCTGCAAAGCATCAGACCTCAAAACCCTAGAGAGAACAGGGAAAACTGCTGAGAGGATCATCGAGGTCTCTCCATCCCTCTATTTGTGATATTTACTGGGAGTGTTGCAGACAAAGGGCCCAAAGCTTTGTTGAGGATTCCCACCACCTATCCCACAATCTCCTTGACCCACTACTGTCAGAAAGGAGGTACAGAAGCATCAGAACTGGGACTGCCAGACAGGGTAACAGCTTTTTTCCCTCAAGCTATGAGACTAATGAATAACCTGCCACCACGGAGGTCTCATCACTAGGGCAGCAAGCTGTTTACCGTAGTTTACCTGAGCTGCGCTTTACTACGTGCATTCTGAATTACGTTTTATTAATTTATTATAGTCTAATATTTTGGTTTATATGCTGTGGATGATACATGTGTAGGTGCAGTGTGGTCTGGAGGAACTTTGTTTCATTTGGTTCTATGTATGTACAGTCAGATGACAGTAAACTTGATTTCAAGAAAGTCAGCACTATGGAGAGTCATTTATCCAATGACCATCACCCACTCTATTCCTGGTACACTAGACCTGGAGTATATATTTATGAAATTGATTACAGTATTTTTTAAACATTGATTGCATATCCTCCATACAACATAACAAAAGGAGTAATGCAACAAGCAATAAAGTCTTCTTCAAGTTCATTCAAATCAAAATATAGAACCAGTTACCTATTCTTTCACTACTACCCGTAATTTTGAAATTTCAAGAGAATATTTTGAAACGCTCTACTTTTCACCATTATCAGATCATCAAAACAAGTTGGATTACATCTTACCAAAACAATTAAAGAATGATGGCATCTTAACACTGTGGCTTAAATTTTGATTCTTGTTTTAAAGGAATTGAGTCCGTGCCACTTTTTCCTTGCATGAACAGATTCCATAACAATATATAAAAGAAATAAACTGCTGCAAGAATTCAGTGGGTCAAACTGCAACTGTGGAGGCCAAGGACAGTTGACATTTCCTGTCAACACCCTTCATCAGGATCAAACACGGTGAGGGAGACAGCCAGTACATCCTCCCGAATCTATATGCCTATCATCCACATCCTGATCTATCTGTGTTTATTCTCCCTTGGTTCTTTCCCCACCTCCACCCACCACCCCAACAACCTGGCCCCATCTATTTATCATCCTTCTCTTAACTGGTTCTACCTATAACCTATCTCTACCTTTAACCCTTCTGACTCCCATTTGGCTCCATCTGACTTATTCTTTTTCATTTATATTTCCACCTATCACCTACTCACCTTTGTCTCAACACTCCTCCCTCCCCCCGTTTCATCCAATTCCACCAATTACTTACCTGCCTGAGTCCCATCCCTCCCACTCACTTCTACATACTGGCAGTCTTCTCTTTACACTCTGTCTTGATGCAATGTTTTGACCCAAAGCATTAACCTTCCCTGTGCCCTCACAGGTACTTCTTGATCTGCTGAGTTCTTCCAGGAGTTCTTTTTGTTCTCGATTCCAGCTTTGGAGTCTTATCTCCATAAAAAATATATGTTTGATCTGCTCAACTCTGAATTCTACTATTGTATGCCAAAGTGATTTTGCGTAGACAAGTGACCCAAATCACGTAAAGTGCATGATGACGCAGTATATTATTTAAGAACTGGAAAATACTACAAGATGAATTGCAAATGATCTTCTTAAGTTGACATACATAGTTCATACATACCCTTAGTAACTTTTGATGTGGTAGCTGACAGCTCTACCTCGACACTTGCCTTGTTTCTTCCATAATTTCTATATTGTCCTCCTCCATTGGCTCACAGCCTCAATTTTAAAATTCCCATCCTTGGTTTAGGTTTCCTATGTGTCTCTATTCAACATCTGAACAACCTTTTCCAGTCACTTCAAGATATCTTCAATGAATCATTCCCAACTGTAATACAATCACCAATAGCAACCATGCTTTTCGGCTGCCAGCATCTTCCTCACTCTGCATTTCCCCTTTCTTAAATACCCATGATCAGGCTTTTGGTGAACGGCACAAAAACACCAGGTTCTACAGATGGCTCAAAAGCACACCTCCCAACGGGAAATTAAAGGCTGCAGACTGCAATGATCACAGTCCTGACAAAGCATATTTAGTAGAATTGTTAGTAGTTTGGTTAGATGCCTGCAAAGCATCACTGTGTCTTGCCAGCACCATCTTCTTCCAGGTGTGTTGTAAAAGAATTTAAAAAATGACCTCATGCAATGTTCTGTATATATTAGAACAATGACTAAGCTAGACACAAATTTATGCAAAATCCACAGCACGTTTATCTAGGTATAATTTTCAACTTGCAAAGCCATAAATTCTAGATTTAAGTGTTAAGAGTGATTTTTGGGTTTAGGTCATTTACATTTAGCAAATGGCTTTGGCTACCAGTCTTCTGTTCCTTGATAATGTATTATGGGTTTAATTTGGAACAATGCATTTCATAAAACCTGTGGATCCCAGTCCAGACGCTGCTGGTGCCTTTGGGATACATGCCAATCAGAAAGTGTGAAGTTTGTATGTAGCTTCAAAAGCATTGGCTATACTTTGTAAACATGGAATCGTCCTTTGTGTTCAGCAAATAAATAGCGAGCCCCACATTAGGCTAGCAAACCTTTCCACCAAAAGCATCTCCGTATGATGCCTGGTACCTCGTTTTGTCGAATAAAGAAGCTGCTTTGCATCTACCAGTAACTCTCTCCGGCAATTTCATTCATGCAACAACATTAAGTTTGGGAAAATAAGAATAAACATCTATTAGTTGTATGTTGGTTACTTACTTTTTCTAAGAACTATTAGAACATCAAGCTTGGATTCTTACAGTTTGAAAAAAAAACTAAAAATTACTTTGTATAAAATATTTCACAAGCACTCATCCTGGTGAGGTCAGTTGATTGGAACTTTTCTTGTTAAAGATTGACTGAACTAAGAAAATCAAAGGAATTTATCTGGATAATCTTAAAAGCATTTGTAGTTTTTTTGCGCATGCGGGGGGCGGGGGGGCTTTGATGTTCTAGTTGTTTGCAGGATTTGTCTGTTTTGTGCATGGGGGTTTGATGTTTGATGTTTTTCTTTTGAATGGCTTCTATGGTTTTCTTCGTTTCATGGCCGCCTAGAGAAGACGCGTCTTAGGGTTGTATATTACACACATACTTTGATAATAAATGTACCTTGAACCTTAAAAGCATTGAGAGCCAATAAACTCTTCTTACTGCCAACAGTATAATCATTCCCAAAATTACTTCCTGCTATATGGCCATATCCAGAAAAAAGGCAACTGATTTGGCTGCAGCTTACAATATAGCCCAAATTTGAAGCAGTTGAATGCTATGTATTTTTCTATCCATCACCAAATACACAATGAATCATCACTCACCAAAATTCACTGAAAGCAAAATAAAGTTTTGTTGCAAGCTGACCATGTATTACATATACATATAAAAGAACAGGTGGAGGAGAGAGAACTGCATATCAAATGCATATTATTATGGATCCCAAATAAACAAGATGAGGTGGCAGTCAGGAGAAGGTCAATCTGCTCTCTAAAGTTGAGAGCAGAACCAATCACAAAGACGACACATCAGGATTTTTCAACACCATCCTTTCTACCCAAAACAGCACACTAAATATGCATACAGTTACACACAATAATTTGTGATTACAAATATCAGGAAAGAGGGCTGAGAAATAAAATCAGCTACTTCACAGTGATTTACAAATAATTTTATTTGCTGCCAAAAGTATATATAGCTTTCAAATAATGGAGTCTTTGAAGCCTTTTCTAGGTATCCAGATTACATCTGCACAAGAGTACACAGACAAATGTAAATGTAGTCAACTCTATTGAAATATTATCTATATTCTATTCCTATAGTTTTTTTGATAAGATGACCAGAGTACATGTGTTTTATACTGTTTCAATAGATAGAAATAAAACTTACCACTTCATTTTATCATTTGGGCCGGATGAGAAAGTTGAGCTCTTTAGAACTTCACCCATTTCCTCTCGACAAAAGCTAAAGTTATTGATGGTCCACATGTAGGAGAACTTCACCACTTTTACCTAAATATTAATCAAAAGAAAGTATTTGAAAGCAACCATAAAAATATAGCAGTAAAATGGTTAAGTATATTACCAAGCATTGAACAGTGATTAATTAAAGGCATCCGTTGGTCTTGCGAGACCATGGATCTGCGCCTGGAAAGTCTTCACTCTCCAGGGTGCAGGCCTGGGCAAGGTTGTATAGAAGACCAGCAGTTGCCCATGCTGCAAGTCTCCCCTCTCCACGACACCGATGTTGTCCAAGGGAAGGGGAAGGGCAAGGGCCGATACAGCTTGGCACCAGTGTCCTCGCACAGCACTGTGCTCAAAGACACAACATGCTGCCTCGTACTCATGACCTTCAGATTGCTACTTGAATGCCTTAACCACTTGGCCACGTGCCCACTGAACAGTGATAATCTCATTCAAAAGTAGAATCAAGACTTTTCACACTATTTTTTAAGCGCACACACACACGTAAAACTTCCTTTGATGTCAAACAGGAGTAAACAAAAGGAGTTATTAAGCTTTGGTGAAGAAGTTATAGAAGCACATCATAGTCAGCAAAACAATGAAGGGGAAACTTGCGAGGATTGCTATTCCCTCATCATTACTGGTCCAAAAGCCGGATTCCTCCACCTAACAACACTGTGGTAGTAATATCTTCAAAGTTCACATTATCTTCTTCAAAAGCAAAAAGGCTTTGCAACAACCCATCATTCCATAAAATGAATATTGAAAAAATTATCTGTACAGCATTATACAACATAGCAGTTACACATGCGATACGTTGAATTTGGTCAAAACCTAAAAAGTTTTTCACTCCATCTTACACATATCCCAGTGTCTCACAGTCAATGAATCATTTATTAAAAAATGTCAAGTTTTGTATCATCCAAAAACACTTCATTGTGCTTCCTGTTCAAAAAATAGTGCTGAAAATTTTCTAGTGCATATCAGGGTAACAAGTTGTTCCATGTATGCATAACTACTAAATTAATTTTCGATGTAGCAATTTTACATATAGCAGGCAATGAACGTGCAATTCTTTGAGGTGTCACACTATTAAAGGAAGCTTAGTTACAGATAAATGGGCAGCATCTGAAGACAATAAGTATTTGCAGATCCCAGACATTGGGAACTTGAACAAAGAATATCTTGCTTTTATTTCATAGATTAATCTTCTCAAAACTAAACAAAATCTAAAAATATTGATTTTTTTTTGCAATTTACGTCTTATAATCATTGGCTGGTCAGCAAGCCAGTCCCAAGTACAGAGGTGGCACAGACACAGAATACTGGAGGAACTCAACAGGCCAGGCAGCCTCTATGGAAAAAAGTACAGTTGAGGTTTCGGCCCGAATGGTGTCTTAGATGCTGCCTGGCCTGCTGAGTTCCTCCAGCATTTTGTGTGCATTGCTCAGATTTCCAGCATCTGCAGATTTTGTCTTGTTTGTGACAGAATCAGGGCACCTATAATGCGCATCTGTTCTTCCTTTGGAAATTAGAACTTGTTTGAGCAAGTCCTTACAGCTTTTGCCATGCTTTTGTGTACTGCTCTCTGGTGACTGTATATTTCCATTATAACAATATCAATACACAGCAGCTAGAAATAAGAACATCAGCTGCAGCTACTTTGCTCTTCAACACCCTTTGGGAAAGGAAATTTGCTGTCCTTAGAACTGCCTCCAGATTAGTGGAAGATTTATTGGACTCTGGACAAACAAATTTGGGCAATTCCCACAACTTACTATGGTGGGATATGGCAACAGCAAACCCCAAATGATAACAGAAGATCCTAGAAGCAGCTCAGGTTAAAGGCCAAATAGCCAAAGAAATAAGTAATACAAGTTGAAAGGAAAAAGAAAATGCACTTTAAACATTCATTAATCACTTATTCCTAAAATCACACTCTTTCAAGTAACGCAATCCTCCACGTTACATTCAACATAAAAAAAAGGAGACATGAACCATTTGGTCCGTAAAACCTTCTCTGCTCCTCAATATCAAGATCTTATACATCAACATCATTTTTCTGTACTGTCTTAAGTAAAATTTTGATAATCCACTCTCCAACCACTTAGAAACCCCAATAGTTTGGTATCGGTCCGAGATAATGTTTACTGTGTTCCCTTTTGTCAAAGCCTTTGTTCCCATGCTCCCTCTGCACTTTAGGGTATAAAATTTCAACTCTCTTCTGTGTTAAGATACTTCTCAGCCTAGTCATTAAATTTCCTACCCCTCATTCTGTGATGGCAACTCCTCAGCCTGGGGAAACATCCTCTTTACATCCACTCTGTTGGGACTTGTGCTTTAATGAGATCTGAAGACTGGAGAATACTCCTCTGTCTATTCAATGGCAAGCTCACAATCACTGAAAGCAGTCTAGTGAATCTTCACTACACTCTGTGCAAGCATATCAGTTTGCTTTAATGAAAGGAGACTGAAACGCGACACAATATACCAGCTGCGGTCACACAGACCTCCTGTGTAACTACAGTTGGATACCCCTCATCCTATACTCAAATACTGGCATATCATAAGAGTATAGTATTCAAAACTCATGTTAATCTAATAACCTTTAGCATAACCTTATCAAAGAGTTTTGCGAAAACCCAACTACACCAAATCTACCAGTTCTCCTGAACTATTCTAAAAGATTTGTCAAACATGATTTGTCTTTCATAAATCCATTGTCAACTTTGTCCAATCTTTGTAACTATTTTCCAACTGTCTGTTACAGCTTCAGCATTATATTCTAGGACAGGATTTCTCAACCGCAGTTCCAAGAGAGGTCGCTAGGGGTTCCGTGAGAGATCATGATTTAGAAAAATAAATGTTTTTTGAATTTCACACGATGCCGATGCTAGTGCTCGCAGTAGTGGGCAGTGACCAAGCAGCCCCGTTAGCAATCTCGTTAGAGGTCTCAGTCTAGTATGGCAGTGCGCAGTAGGACTGGGTTTATTTGGTTGAGTTCATTCTCAGTTTTTGATGTAAGATAGTGGAGGCCGTTGATAATTGGTGATCACTGTATTGCATGGAGGGGAGGATGGCAGGTTGATGAGGAATGCTGTATTACATGGAGGAATGGCCGGTAGGCCGATGAGGAGTGCTGTATTGCTTGGAGGGGAGGATGGTAGGCTGATGAGAAGTATGAAGTGCTTTTTCCGAGCATTGAATGGATTTGCCCAAATTGGGCTGACATCAGCCTCTACTCTCCAAATTACATCCCTCAACTTCCCCTTACGCACCACCGACTGACTTATGGGAATAAACAAACTACAGGTACAGTAGAAAATCGGAGGGAAATTTTCATTCTAAAGACAGTCAAATATGGCAATTTTTAAAGAGGTGGTGTGAGATGGAAGGAGCAGGATTCTAGGCCTAGGCCTATGAACAATTCTGATAGGCAAACGATGAAGAATTATAGTTCGAGTCATTTCACTGTACTAGTGCAACAACAGACACACAAAAAAATGTCTGTCTTTATAATGAAAGCAACTTATCAATGGGTTTTACATTGACTGGTGATCCAAATTTGTATGACTTGTAAATAATAGTGAAATACAACAAAGCTTTTTCTATTGCAAAGAGCTGCCTGAAGCTAGCAAAAGCCAAGTTATATTTAATGGTTTGTCTTTGTATCTGGAAACAAAAGGTCTGTCTTGGAGGAACTGTGTTGTCATCTGTACTGATGGTGACCTATCGATGATTGCCTCCATGAGAGGTTCCGTTTGTCTTGTTAAAAAACATGTTGACATTGTCACAACACCCTTCTTTCTTCACAAAAATGCGTGATGTCAAAAACTCTTGGAGATGAAATGAAAAGAAGTTCTGGATGATGCTACAAAAAGGGTTAGCTTTATTAAATAAAGACCAGTTCACTCAAGAATGTTTAAAAAACTGTGTCAACACCTGGACAAAGAGCATACCAATCTCCTACTACATACAGAAATCCAGTGGCTCAGCCGAGGAAGTGTCCTCAACAGGGTGCTTGAGCTGAAAGGTGAATTGAAGGAGTACATTCAAAAAAAACAGGAGCCCAGATTTTGCTGAGTGCTTTGAAGATGAAGAATGGCTGCAAAAACTAGCCTACTTAACAGACATTTTTCATCATATGAACCAGTTGAACAAGTCTTTGCAAGGTCCTGGAGAAAATGTTTTGAGTTAAGTGACAAGATTCTTAGATTTAAAAGGAAACAATCTTTGGAAAAATTTTGTTGCAAAAAGGAAATCTTGAAATGTTTCCAGGGCTGCTTGGGCTTGAGAGTGAGGAAGAATATCAGAAGGTTTCGAGTCCTATTGAAAGCCACTTGAAAGAACTGCAGAACAAAATTGAACAGTGTTTTTCCACCCCTTTAACACAAGTGTATGACTGGGTGAGGGACCCTTTCTCTGAATCTTCTGCTCAACCTGAGAACTTGACTTTGAGAGAAGACGACCAATTTTGAGATTGTACGCTTAAGATGAGATTTAGACCTGCCACTGGACAAATTCAGGATTTCTGTGAGAGTATCCTGTATATTTTGCTGCAGTTTTTAAACTTCTTACATGTGTGAGCAAGCTTTTTCTTGTTTAATAAGCATCAAGAGCAAGGACAGAAATCATCTCATTTTAGTTGAAGATGAAACCCGTGTGTGCTTTCTTCAAGTTCAACTCAGAACTGAGTATTTGTGCAGCAAAAAAAAAACAAGCACAGGTTTCACATGCTAGGCCTATATTTGAGCCTGATCATGTCACTTAGTAAGAAAATGTTTTTTCAAAGCCTTGATTAAAATTGTGTCTTAGCTTATATTTTTATTCATATTGCTTTGGATTACATTTTTTAGTAATTTCACTGTTCAACTAATTTTCATGTTGTAAATAACATTAAAATCATTTTACAAACTTTATTTAAATTAAGTCTACCGAACTCACCTTTAGAAAAATTAAATCCCATTTGGCTTAAGCCAGTTATTTAACAGAAATTTATTATATTTTCCTTAAAAGTTTTTAAAATTCATGAAAGGTAAAGAAAGAGATCAACTTCAAGAAAGTTAAGCTAAGCTTAAGTACCTGCTTCTTTCAAGAAAGATTGGCTAAAAATTCATTCCCTACTCAAAAGAGCAGTGACAATTAATTTTGTGTCATAATATCTACAACTTGCTAACGTATCGTGAGCTGTAGGTTTGATAAATTATTTTTACACAGGGGTTCCCCGAGACCTGAAGATTATTTCAGGGGTTCCGCCAGGGTAAAAAAAAAGGTTGAGAAAATGTGTTCTACGATTTCCCTGCTACTGATGTTAGGCTGATATGTAGTTCTGATTTTTTCCTCTTCCCTTTCCTAAATATTGGGATTACTTTTGATACCTTCCAATCAGTGAGAAATATTCTAGAATATGGAAACATACAAAAATTGCAATTGCCTCCATTATCTCCAACACTGTATTCCATCTGCCACTTTATTCACTGCCCTGGCAGTGTTGTATCATTTTTCCTAAGTGAGCTGAATGGCTGTGCCTGGTACTTCTTGAAATAGCCAGTCAGCTCAGTCTTGCTCTGCTGTTCAGTGGTGGATCGTTACTTCAGCTCCATTTTCCCATCTAAATTATCCTTCGATCCCCCTAATTCATTGATCACTGCTTCAAATATAGTCAATAAGTGAGCCTCCACATCCCTCCTAGCTAATTAGTTTCAAAAATTCCTCAACTACTGACCTGAATAGTCAACAACTTATTTTGAAGCATTGATCCCTGGTACTAGATATTTCACCAAAAGAAACATCAACTCTGTATCAAGCTCCAGAAGAAATGTGTGTATTTTAATGAGATTACCTCTCATTCTCCTATTCAGGAGTACAGGGCTAGCCTGTTAATTCTCTCCTTCTATACTTATCTCTGTTTCCAACATTTGCTCCAGTAATCTTCTGCTGAACTGCCTGTATAAGCATATCCAGAACTAAGCACAATATTCTCAAAGTGGGCCCTAATTAATTGGAGCAAGACATGTTTACACAGGAACCCCAGTAATCCTGCAACAAGTATCATTATTTACCTTCCTAATGACCTGCTAAATCCACATCCCTCTGAACAAAAGGTTTCATTTCCCAGGGATTAAAAAATCTTCTCATCAATCTTTTTTTTAACCAAAGTTGATGCTCTCATCTTTTCCACTTGACATTCAATCTTCCAAATGTTTATCAATTCACTTAGCCTATTTATATTCTTGAGCTGCTCTGGATCTTCCTTGCAAACAACATTACCATCTAGTTTTGAACATCGTATCTTGATCTGGCAATTATACAATTCATTAATTCAACTTTCATTTTAGGTAAATGATGAGGATTCAGCGCATTCAAAAATGTTGCATTTATTCTTTTCTTTTGTTTTCCCTCCAATCAATTCCTGTACACCAGGGGTCCCCAACGTTTTTTGCACCGCGGACCGGTTTAATATTGACAATATTCTTGCTGACCGGCCAACCCCGGAGGGTAGGGTTGCCAACGGACAAGAGTAGCAGTCAAATACGTTGTGTGTACCCAAAAAAGACTACAATGACCATGAAGCTTTGCGCGGGCACCAGTACACATGCGTGTACGTGCCGATTTTTCTCTATAAATCGCTTCTGGCAATTCTGTTCAGGGTGGGGGGGGGGGTGTTAATCTTGACCGGAATATAGGTGATAAGTGGCTAATACACTCAATTTTGTTCCTAAAAGGACTTATCTTATGAATTTAATATTAAACACACAGTGCATATTTTCCTCGCATGAATATAGTGATAAGTCAATTATCAGGGAGGACAGGGGAGCTTGAAGTTAGTGTTGAACGAACCTTCAGTAGAAGTGGTAGAGGCAGGTTCGATATTATCATTTAAGAAAAAATTGGATAGGTATATGGACAGGAAAGGAATAGAGGGTTATGGGCCGAATGCAGGTCGGTGGGACTAGGTGAGAGTAGCATTTGGCACGGACTAGAAGGGCCGAGATCGCCTGTTTCCATGCTGTAATTGTTGTATGGTTATATAAGTCACTTATAAGTCAATAGCATCATAACATTTTAAGTAACGTTTGGATATTAAACACACAGCACATATTTTCCCCGTATGAACATATAAAATCATTGCAACACACCAATATCGCTGAATCAGTGGGAGCCCTGGGCTTGTTTTCCTGCAACAAGGTGTGATGGGAGACAGCGATACTCGAACGTTCCTTATGTCCAGTCTATTCCACAATTTAGTTTTCGTTGCATTCATTGCAGAAAACTCCGCTTCGCAGAAAAATGTTGGAAATGGAAACAACGTTTTCAGTGCTCTCGTGGCTATTGCAGGATATTTAGTCTTGACTTTGATCCAGAATGCCGGCAGAGATGCTATGTCAAACATACTTTTCAGCCCGCCATCATCTGCAAGCTCGAGGAGTTGATCTCCTTCCTGCGCTGACATGGATGACGCGCGGGTCATGACCTCGCGTGCGTTCCAGCTCAACAGTGGGTGTGACAGGGAATGAGGAAAGGTGCAGCTGACTCATATCGCCAAATCATATCGTTTCCTCGCAGCCCGGTAGCATATGCTTTGCAGCCCAGCACCGGTCCGTGGCCCGATGGTTGGGGACCGCTGCTGTACACAATCTCAATACTGTGAAAAATGGGGACCTTTTCTGCTTGTCTGATGGTGATTAGTGATGTTCCGCAGGGGTTGGTGTTCAGATCGTTTCATTTCATGTTATATGTCAATTAGACGATGGAAATGACGCTTTGTAGTCAAGTGTGCAGACAACACAAAGATAGATGGAGGGGTAAGTAGCGTTGAGAAAGCAGTGAGTCGGCCAAAGGACAGACAGATAGGAAGAATGGTCAAAGTAGCAGATGGAATATAGCATAGGGAAGTGTGTGGTTATGCATTTTGGTAGCAGAAATATAAGCACAGACTATTTTCTAAACAGGGAAAAAATTCAAAAATCAAAAGGTAGAAAGGCATTTGAGAGTTTCTAAAGGTCAACCTGCAGGTTGAGTCGATGGCAAGGAAAGCAAATGCAATATTAGCATTCATTTCAAGAAGTCTAGAATATTAAAGGAAGGATGTAATGCTGAGGCTTTATAAGCCATTTATCAGACCACACTTGGAGTATTGTGATCAATTTTTGGCCCTTCATACAAGATGTGTTGTCACTGGAGATGGTCCAGAGAAAGTTCATGAAAATTATCCCAGGAATGAAAGGGTTAATGTATGTGAAGCATTTGATGGCTCTGGGCCTGCAGTAGTCAATGGAGATTAGAAGAATGAGAGGGGTTCTCATTGAAACCTATCAAATATTGAAAGGTCTAGATAGAGTGGATGTGCAGAGAATGCTTTCTATAGAGCGGGAGTCTAAGATCATCAGGCACAGCCTCGGAATAGAGGGACAACCATTTAGAACAGAGATAAGGAGAAATTTCTTTCACTCAAGAGAGGTGAATCTGTGGAATTCCTTGCCATGAATGGCTAAGAGTACCAAGTCATTGAGCATATTTAAAGCAAAGGCTGACAGGTTCTTGATTAGTCAAGGTGTCAAAGGTTATGGGGAGAATAGGGTTGAGAAAGATAATAAATCAGCCATGAAGGAATGGGGAGCAGACTCGATGGGTGAAATGGTCTAATTCTGCTCCTTTGGAACCTCCTAAAAATCTAAGTATCTCAAATAATTTGCCCTCAATAACAGATTTACCAAATGCTCATTCCTTTTCATATTTTCAGTCACCTACAACTAATTTATTATCCAAATGCTCCAACACATCCTTCATTATAGCCTTGTCCCCACTATAGGTAGTCAGACTATCCCTCTGTCCACATTGAAACGGCGTTTTCATCTCCCGAAAATGGAGCTTTTCTAAAACACTCCCCAGAGTGTATAAATCTGAAAACGACTGTTGCACACTGTAGTGTGGACGGGGTAAACGGAGAGATTTTAAAACGCTGTCATGACAACACAACAACAATGCTTTTTCAGCTTCTGCTTGGTACTGCACAAGCACTGCCGGACAGCTGTTATAACGCGCAGTTGGTGTGAACAGCGTGGGAGTTAAATTGTAAAGTGAGCTTTTTTGACTATTTAAAAACGCTGTCATGACGTGCTGCAACAGATGGCGGCAGTGCGGAATTTCATTGTTTTCTTGAACGCAACCCCCCCACACAACCTAACAATTTCAGAACAGACAGCAACGAGACTTAAGCCAGAAGAGTTAGAAATGTACTCACCAAGTACTTTGACCCATAGCTTACTGAATAAATAAGTATACTCACTTTGCCCTGTTTTCTGTCCTTGCTTATATGAAGGTGGTTTACCTATTTTTGTAAGTACTTCTCTGACAATAGGTGTCTAACAGCCTAATATAACATTGTGTAGAAATACAAGATAACACTGATGCAGACATGTTTTATACACTTAACAAGTTGCTTTATTAATGCAACAGTTAGTCAGTTTTTCAATGTTCGTTGTTAGCTGGGTCATACTGCCCGTGAGCTCCCTGTCGGTTGCCTCCATACGCTCCAGTATTTATTGCTTTTTAGTTTTAAGTCCTCCTGCGTGAGAGCCAACAGCAATTCCTTTAAAGTTTTTCTAGTCTGTAACTGGACAAACGTGCACCAAGTATACCGTTTCCTCTTCGCTTGTTTTCTGTGTCCTGCGCATGCCCAGTAGAAGATTCGCCCAAATATCCGTTCTAATGTGGACGGAGATATTTTGAAAAACACTTGGTGTGGACGCCTGTCGTTTTTACTCGAAACCGGCGTTTTCAAAATTATCAGGTCCAGTGTGGACGCAGCCTATAACTTCTCATTTTCTTGTTCCCTTCTTTCTTAAACAATAGGATTACATTGTTACCTTCCAAATTACAAAAGCAGTTCTAGAACCTGGAATTTTGAAAATGTCCGCTATTATGTTCTACCTTCATTATCATCTATCTATATACTACTAAAACTCTCATGCTCTGTCTGCTTGTGACCTCCAATTAGCGCAAATGGTGCATTACAGCGGCACTTTTTTTGGCTAAATCGAATTAAAATGCGTTAACTTACAGAATGCAGGCAAAGTTCAGGGTTATACATTCGTATAACATTGCTCATTCGCCAAAAATCAACAGGCTCCCTTTTAACCCGAGAGCAGATCTACCATCATGGAAATCGGGATGTGACAGCCCAAAGCATGCGCACGGTCAGCCTCAGCAGCGGCACCTACCAGAGCAAAAGGGCAGGGCAGCTCTATTTCAAGGGTCACATTCTGCTAATCACCATCAGCATGTGCAAGATTGGGACAGATCTAACTGCCACCCATCCACAAGAGATAATTAAATCTGATTGTAATGACGTTCTTTGAGACACCCATAAAACCCTCTGCAGCAGTCAAAGGAGAGCGGTGACTATATCAAGTCCATTTAGGAGAGCGCCAACCATATCATCAAGGATAATCAGCATCCTTTGGTGTTGCTGCTTCGTATCTTCTATCCAGCATTAGGGTAAAAAAAAAAGGTCACCCTAATACCCTAATTATGCTGCGTGGAAAGGGAAGGGGGACATTTATGGTCAAGAGATGATGCCAAACGTCACTGGGAAGCGGCAAGAAGGAGAAGGAGAAGACAAGAATCGATGAAGCCAGGGCCGCACGACTCCAGGATCAAAGAGTCAGGACAAAAAAAAGATGAGAGAAGAAGAGACAGAGGAGGAGAGGCATGCACGTCTCCAGGGTCAGAGACAAACAAAACAAACAGAAGAGCTGAAGAGACAGGGGATGAAAGCGCTGCACGTCTCCAGAATGACAAAGAGCGGCACAAGGGTGGCAGATTAACCAGAAATAATGCCATCAACAGTGTCCTACATTAAATGAACAGCTATATTTGCTTTGCTACGTGCCATTCTTCTTAATAAACTGAGGTTTTCTTCAGTTTCCAAAGCAAAGCAATACCAATAGCATTCAGGAAAATTTAATGTTCATTCTGGTCATATCAGACTGTACTACCCTTCTCTCAAAGGGTGCCCCAATGGGTCATCCCGTTGTCTAGTTTCCTTTAAATCTTAAGATGCCAGCCTGTAGGTTAAGGGGTTTGCTTTCAGACCCATTAGTTTTCTCCATTTTTCCCCAAATGTGAATTTATTTGAACTTATTTACTCTAGATACACGATTCAGTACAGTGGAGTTTTGTATTCATTTCAAGTCAGAAATAAAGTATCTATTTAATTTCTCTGCCATTTCTTTATTACACTGCATACTTTCACCTGTCTCAGTCTACAGGGGAAGCACATTCATCTTTGTCTTTTTATATATGTGTATTCATAAAAGCTTTCTCAGTACACAATACTAGATCAAAAACAGCTTGTTCCCTCATTGTTTCTGAACAAACTGATTGAGGAAACCACCTGTCATACATCTGATACATTCATCCTACACATTTGGGTGCCTACATGAGGGGACACTAATTGCTGCTCATTGTTTCAGTCCTTCCCAGGCCCTTATTTCAAAATCACCTACCATCCGTTATTAAAAGTACAGGTATTGAATTGAAGTTACTCTTCTAGCCAAGTCATCCCAGTAAAATTCCAGCACTGACATTGACAGTGGGTGAAATTTGCTTGAGAATAACATACCTCTACAAAACAGGAGAAAACAAAACCATCCAATTAGCTGCACCTGTCTTGATAGGTGCTTTGGTATCACTTAATTCATTAATAACAATCACTGATGCTGAGTTAGGGCTCAACCAATGCCACGTGATTCAAAATCCTTCACAGTATTGTGAAAGGGGCACAGTAACATTCCCTGGCTAAATATAAACTTCAACATGATTTTTAAAAAATATAACATTCAGGAAACAGTGTATAAATGCAAGGACATCCCAGGACACTTTAGAATCAATAAAATGCTATGTGAAGTGCCACTGTTATATAACAGGAAACGGCAAAGATAATTCAATAATGACCAAATTATTTACTTTAGTATTATTGACTAGACAATAAATCTCTCAGCTATTTTCCCACTTAGTGTCCTGGGATCTTTTGTACCTAGAATGCAAGAGGGTTCAGAACCATTTCCTCCTTTTGTAATATATAACAGGCCCTTTGGACAAGGCATAATGTTGAACTAATTAAACAATTAAATGCTGAACTATACTAATCCCTTTTGCAAAAACAATAATTTGCTCTCATTTTACAATCATAGCTCTGCTCCTTCAGCATCTATCTGGCACTACCACGTAGTCTACTCTTCTAATCCAGCCTACAGACTTCAAATAGGTAGTTTAAAAAAGATTTACAACCTGATAGAGATTACTCATTTCAGTTCTGTAGCTTAGTTTCATTAGTCGGAGATTAAACTTCATTATGAAATTTCCAGTAATTAAGTATGTAAAATTCAATAACAGAAAATTCAATATGAAATGATATAATCAGAAACAAAAATGAAAAGCAGCATTATGTGAATTATCAATACAACAATCTTGGATTGTTTAAAAAATAATCTTCAGAGATATTAAGAATTAATGCCAAAATAAAAGGCTGCCTGAAGACAGAATAGAAAACTGGAAAGTGAAACAGCTCAGTTTTTCCTTCAGCAAATTCCAGTCAGTCCTTAATCATCTCTCTCACTTTCGTTCTGCATTTTGCCCTGCTTTTCCAACAGATATCGCACTACATATACAATGAATCATGAGTGTATGCCTCAAGTAATACGTAATTACTAAATGAACTATATTTACTTGTGTCCATTTGGGAATCCTTGATTACACAAAAGTTTCACAAAAGTTGTCCTCTGTTCATGCCTAACTATGAAGTAAAACAATTCCAATCTAAAGTCAGGTGAATGTCACAACATTTAAATTTGCTGTTCTTCTTTTCCACTGAAAATCTAGATTCCACTGTCATGACTTTGTAATCAATCACAGAAGCTCTGGGGTGTACTGTACCTGGGTGTAACACCAACTCTCTGCCACAGGTCCACTAGACATTTCTCCAGGCGGAGGGGGTGTTGGCACCCTTGACATTGCCAGCTTGTCCACCGTTTTGAACCTATACACCACAGCAAATTTCAGGGCTTCTCCTGCAATGAAACAAAGTTAAATTATTAACCGCTAAATACACATATTGTGTGGTACAAAATCATGTTTAAAAGAAATTCCAAAGCAATTGAATTACTAAATCTCTTAGATAATTCCAAATTGCAAGAATTTGCATTTAGTGAAAAAATATCATGTGCATTAGTTTTCTCTCACATAAACAACTACGTAAAATATACTGCTCTTTTAATTCCGCTTATAATATCCATAACGTTCAGTGCTGCAGAAATAGAATACAGGACAATGAGTCAAGCATTTTCACATCGATACATCCTCTCAAGCCAACATCCCCTGTGCATTACAAAATTATTTAGTGGGATTCACGCAGATTAATGGGGGTGGGGGTAATCTAATAAAAGAGTGATTTATTGTTAACTAATTTTGTTAACAATGGCATCTTTAATATACAAATGACTGACAAAAAAATTATTTGCACACTTACATGTCCATTTCAGTAGTTTTAGTTTAAGCAATAAGGCTTTCCAAAATACAGGTTCATTTTGATCTGCACATCAGCATTAAAGAGTGAAGATAAAATAGACTGATTAAAGAACTAAAATTACTACTAAGACAGAATGTGAGGTGCAGAATCCAATAAGGAGCCATGGCTCTGTCTAAGTAGACAATGGATGTGGCTGGTTCCAGGGCGCAGACCTGGGTGATGAATATGGAGATCCTGGGCTGCCCAGACATCAAGATCCCCCTCTCGGCCTCGCGGATGTGTTCCAAAGGAATGCAAAGCAGTATATTTGGCATCAGCTTGGCTGCAGGAGCTGCCTGGAGGTGACGTGATACATCATCCAACCGCCTTAGGGGCTCCACTCTGGATTTGTGTAGGGTTTACTCCTTAGCCTTCTCTTCTCCCAAAGATACCCACAAGGCAGTGGGATCTGTAACCCTGGATAGGGGCCCATACTGGGTACTGTCAGCCGGAGCCAGCTGAGTCCAGGATTCGTGTAAGGCAGGGACGTCACACCCTGTAGTAGTGACATATGGAGCCACTACCCATAAGGAGTGGGTAACCAGATAATCACATATGACACTTAAGCAAAGAACCTAACTTGACTTACTTTTTTATAGTAACTTCCATGAAACAAATTTAGTAATTTATTTGACAACTCATTCCTTCCACCACTCCTACTTTGAAAATGGTATACCCTCCACTCTTCGCCATTCTGGGGAAGGGGGAACTCACCTAAGACATTGCTTATTTCCTTCTCTCACAAATGCTACTTGACTGGCTGAGTTTTCGACATTTTCAGCATTTCTATACTTCAGTTTTGTTCAGGTCCTTGTATATGCAAGACACAAAGCCTTTTTTGGTTGCAGATAGAATGCGCCCAGAGTGAAATCCTTTAATGGTTTTCACATTGGTTTGCTTTAAGTTTCTCAAATGCAAAATGGCACATCTCTTAAAACTATTAAGCTGTTTAAGTTTATGGGTTTATGAGAAATACCAATTAACTATGTACTTTAAAAAAAAGATTTAACAGTAGAAACTGCAATCTCTCTCACCACTGTATACACAGCACCAAAGTGGTAACAGAATCAAGTGCAAAGAGGATGAACTCTGCAGATTAAGGAAGCCTTATTTATTGAGGTGATGGAACAATTACTGTTCAATCTCACATGAAGATTCACACTAGAAACCACTATTATAATTTTGAAAATTTTCTCTACAAGTGATAATGAAAGCTATACTGATGTCCTCCTTGAACTGGCATAGCAAGGTTTTGGCCAGCATTCGGCTGGTGCACTAACAGTAAACTGCACAGCATTCATCATTGTACCACTGGAGTAACTTGAGGCAATAAAGCTACCCAATATGCAGTAGCTTCCTGTACAAAATGATTGCAACGTTCATCAATCAACAAACCCTTGTCTGAAGACGCTTGACAGAATTACAAAGACAATTCACCGCAATTCCAGAAATATACCGTCAATAAGCTTCTATAAAAAGAGAAACTATATTTCAAAATGCGACCAGATAAAAAGGTGATGAAGACAAAACGTTAACACTGCTCCATTGACAAATACAGTGAATTCTGATTAATTAGGACACATCGAGACCAGTATGTAAATAAGCAGCTGCACCAATTAGCCAAAATTTCAAGGAAATAGTTAAAAAAGTATAAAGAGGACAAACTGAGTAACAAATTATGTATTCAAATGAAATATAGAACAAACTAACACTACCAATAGTACTACAGTATTATAAAACTGTACAAGTCCCTAATAGTTATCAGAGGAATTCATCTAGTATACATAATGAACAAAATCAGTGCTGACACCTATTGCAGTTAATGGGCTGCCTTCATACAATGCTATCATACATCCTCCAAATCTTCACTTTCATTGTAATATTCAAGATAACTGTCGATACCTTCAAGTTCATAGTTCTTGGTGAAGTAGTGAATGCTTGAAACCACAGTGAGCAAAAGTTTGGAATAGTCTTACAGCTTATTTCTCGCCAACTATCAGTGACAAAAATCACTCTTTTTGAACACAAATGTGTGCAACTGATGTCATTTAAAAACTGTTCACTTTAAGCATTATGTAGTGTCATACAAGTGCACACACTGATGCTCGTTAGTACCTGTTTAGCAAGTGTCTTGCCAAAATTAAGCATACAGTATCCCAATAAATGCAGGGAATCCGAGCAATTTTCTCAATTTGTTTTTTTAAAATAGTTGTCCCAAATAAGTGGCTGCCACAATTAACCAATGGCCCAATTAACTGGAATCCACTATACTACACAACCTACTGAGCATATACAGTATGTGTATTCATGTCACAGACTTTAGGTCTTCTAAAAGAAAAAAAAATCAGTATTTAAAAAAATACATCTTTCAAAAACGTTTTTTTCAATTTGACCAGTCTGCTGGCGGCTAACACCCACAACAGTTCAATTCACCAGCCTGTAGAAATACAAGCATTACTACCAACACTCAAGATCAGTTTGTGGGCATTTATCATCAACATTACCAAAATTATTTAAAAAAATATTTAACATTATGGATTTTTTAAAACTGTCGAGAGATTTCTTGCCAGAGTTCTACTTAAACCTTTAGAAATTCTCTACCTCAATTAACAAAACCTTGTAATTTTTAATTCTTTATTTGCTCTGCCATACGAGAAAGGTTAAGTACTGAGCATAGAGTTTAGTGCTCGGTCCTTTACTATTTACAGCCAGGTGTGAAATTACTGTCAATCTTGGATAACATTTCATGCATGTTTTATATAATAATAACAAAATTCATTCCATTTTTAGAAAATTTGATTGTTTTAAATTAAAAGCTGAATTACCAATCAATGTATTATTGCGATTTATTCAGAGACTCAATTGTGCAATGACTGCTGACATTTGGTAAAATTATTACATGCAGAACTTGATTTACTTGATAATACCACAAAAGTATAAGCTGCTGTGCCAGTTGACTGTGTGATTAAGGCGGCATATGGTGTATTGGCCTTCATCTACCGTGGGATTGAGTTCAAGAGCCGAGAGGTAATGTTGCAACTATATAGGACCCTGGTCAGGCCCCACTTGGGGTACTGTGCTCAGTTCTGGTCGCCTCACTACAGGAACGATGTGAAAACTATAGAAACAGTGCAGAGAAGATTTACAAGGGTGTTGCCTGGATTGAGGAGTATGTCTTATGAGAATAGGTTGAGTGAACTTGGCCTTTTCTGCTTGGAGTGATGGAGGATGAGAGGTGACCTGATAGAGGTGTATACGATGATGAGGCATTGATCGTGTGGGTAGTCAGAGGCTTTTTCTCAGGGTTGAAATGGCTAGCACGATAGGGCACACTTTTAAAGTGCTTGGAAGTAGGTACAGAGGAGATGTCAGGGGTAACACACACCAAAGCCGCTGGTGAACGCAGCAGGCCAGGCAGCATCTCTAGGAAGAGGTGCAGTCGACGTTTCAGGCCGAGACCCTTCGTCAGTCCTGACGAAGGGTCTCGGCCTGAAACATCGACTGCACCTCTTCCTAGAGATGCTGCCTGGCCTGCTGCGTTCACCAGCAACTTTTATGTGTGTTGCGTGAATTTCCAGCATCTGCAGAATTCCTGTTGTTAGATGTCAGGGGTAAGTTCCTTTTAAAAAAAACGCAGAGAGTGGTGAGTGCGTGGAATGGACAGTGGTGGAGGAGGATACAATAGGGTCTTTTAAGAGACTCCGGAACAGGTACATGAAGCTTAGAAAAATAGAGGGCTATGGGTAACCCGAGATAATTTCTAAAGTAAGTACATGCTTGGCACAGCATTGTGGGCCTAGGGCCTGTATTGTGTTGTAAATTTTTCTTTGTTTCAGATCCTTTGTCATATCACTTAAGTAAAGAGAGATAAACTGGAGCTAAAATAATTTTAAAAATACATCAGCCTTTCATTTAAAGTTAGATACAACTTAAAAAGATGTGTGTTGCATGTTTCAGAGTCACCCATAACTTAGTGTTGACAAACTGCCCTTTAGGCATCTTTCTCACTTATATTCCGTCTGGGTAGCCTCCAACCTGATGGCATGAACATTGACTTCTCTAACTTCTGCTAATGCCCCACCTCCCCCTCGTACCCCATCCATTATTTATCTTTATACACACATTCTTTCCCTCACTCTCCTTTTTCTCCCTCTGTCCCTCTGACTATACCCCTCGCCGATCCTCTGGTTCCCCCGCCGCCCCCCCCCCCCGTCTTTCTCCCCGGACCTCCTGTCCCACGATCCTCTCATATCCCCTTTGCCAATCACCTGTCCAGCTCTTGGCTCCATTCCTCCCCCTCCTGTCTTCTCCTATCATTTTGGATCTCCCCCCCCCCCACTTTCAAATCTCTTACTAACTCTTCCTTCAGTTAGTCCTGACGAAGGGTCTTGGCCTGAAACGTCGACTGTACCTCTTCCTAGAGATGCTGCCTGGCCTGCGGCATTCACCAGCAACTTTGATGTGTGCTGCTTGAATTTCCAGCATCTGCAGTATTTCTGTTGTTAGCTATGCAGCAGAATTGGTCTGCAATTAGCTTAGGCCCATTTGCCACTGGATCGAAACCTGTGACAGCTGATCTGCAACAGCAATTCCAGACAAGAGCTACTGTCACTTGAGAAGGGTTCCTGAAGATCACTAACATCACCCCAGCACAAACTTCATGGTCTTCCAGATGGCAGTATTTCATATGGCTCTGAGATGTTTTGACACATACAACAGACAGGTACCAACGCCGTAGCTGCAAGATCAAAATTCACTACCAGCAGGGCAAATAAAGCAACGCCAGCATTTAGTCCTGGGCTAATATCTTCAGCATTGAGGCCCAAGTTGTAGTTAGTTAACTGTATTGGGTAGTCCATGTTGTTCACTTGTCTGGCACTATGTTCCTCAAACTGTGCTCAGAACAGAGCATCTGTTACTAGAAGAGATTACCAGATGGACAAGAGAAAAAAATAAGATTGTGCTCAGGACCTCTGAAAATGCAACATTCCCAAACTCCACTGAATCTCTGGTCCATGATTGCTAAAATGAGGAGGAACAATTAGGATAGCATTTAATAACTAAGACGATTCATTCAGAATCCCTGTGTAGGTGGTGTAGGTGGGAATCATAGTCATAATCATACTTTATTGATCCCGGGAGCAACTGGTTTTCGTTACAGTTGCATCATAAATAATAAATAGTAATAGAACCATAAATAGTTAAATAGTAATATGTAAATTATGCCAGTAAATTATGAAATAAGTCCAGGACCAGCCTATTGGCTCAGGGTGTCTGACCCTCCAAGGGAGGAGTTGTAAAGTTTGATGGCCACAGGCAGGAATGACTTCCTATGACGCTCTATGCTGCATCTCGGAGGGATGAGACTCTGGCTGAATGTACTCCTGTGCCCAACCAGTGCATTATGTAGTGGATGGGAGACATTGACCAAGATGGCATGCAACTTAGACAGCATCCTCTTTTCAGACACCACCGTGAGAGAGTCCAGTTCCATCCCCACAACATCACTGGCCTTACGAATGAGTTTGTTGATTCTGTTGGTGCCTGCTACCCTCAGCCTGCTGCCCCAGTACACAACAGCAAACATGATAGCACTGGCCACCACAGACTTGTAGAACATCCTCAGCATAATCCGACAGATGTTAAAGGACCTCAGTCTCCTCAGGAAATAGAGACGGCTCTGACCCTTCTTGTAGACAGCCTCAGTGTTCTTAGACCAGTCCAGTTTATTGTCCATTCGTATCCCCAGGTATTTGTAATCCTCCACCATGTCCACACTGACCCCCTGGATGGAAACAGGGGTCACCGGTACCTTCGCTCTCCTCAGGTCTACCACCAGCTCCTTAGTCTTTTTCACATTAAGCTGCAGATAATTCTGCTCACACCATGTGACAAAGTTTCCTACCGTAGCCCTGTACTCAACCTCATCTCCCTTGCTGATGCATCCAACTATGGCAGAGTCATCCGAAAAATTCTGAAGATGACAAGACTCTGTGCAGTAGTTGAAGTCCGAGGTGTAAATGGTGAAGAGAAAGGGAGACAAGACAGTCCCCTGTGGAGCCCCAGTGCTGCTGATCACTCTGTCGGACACACAGTGTTGCATGCACACGTACTGTGGTCTGCCAGTCAGGTAATCAAGAATCCATGATACCAGGGAAGCATCCACCTGCATCGCTGTCAGCTTCTCCCCCAGCAGAGCAGGGCGGATGTTGTTGAACGCACTGGAGAAGTCAAAAAACATGACCCTCACAGTGCTCGCTGGCTTGTCCAGGTGGGCATAGACACGGTTCAGCAGGGAGACGATGGCATCCTCAACTCCTAGTCGGGGCTGGTAGGCGAACTGGAGGGGATCTAAGTGTGGCCTGACCATAGGCCGGAGCAGCTCCAGAACAAGTCTCTGCAGGGTCTTCATGATGTGGAAGGTTAATGCCACTGGTCTGTAGTCATTGAGGCCGCTGGGGCGCGGCGTCTTTGGCACAGGGACGAGGCAGGACATCTTCCACAGTACAGGAACCCTCCGGCTCATGTTGAATACATGGCGAAGTACTCCACATAGCTGAGGGGCACAGGCTTTGAGCACCCTGGTACTGACACCATCCGGTCCTGCGGCCTTGCTTGGGTTGAGAAGTGAAGAAATGAAGCATAACATCTAACTACTCACCCAGCCATCCTATTGGTCACTATTTGATTAACACATAGAACTCAATAAACAGAGCAGGAGTCAGTCATCTTCAACCCTAAGGTAATGCCCAGGGAAAAATTATGAACTGAGATGTTTTGAATAAATATTCTATTGTAACTACTAGGATACTGAACACAGCATTTTGTTTCACTTGGCTGTATGCAATCTGAATAACTAGTCAACACAAAAAGAACCAAACAAATTAAAAGGAAAATCGTGGTAGAAATATTGCAACATATTGCTTTAGGTTTTTGTTTCGATAGCTGAAAAATACAGGTAATTACATAAGGTTTTGTTTGCAACAATCTCAGAAAAGTATATATCTTTTTGTTATATTGCCATGCTCTTATTCCTCACATAATTATCTTGTAATTTGAAACAGATTATATTTACTAAACATTTATGTCATTATTCAAAGATTAATGCAGATTTTGAAGATGTTCTTTATTCCCTCTCCCATCCAACAACCAAGTTCCAGACACACCCAGATTCAGGATCAGGGTTCTTCACAGATGCACCAAGAATACTGGAAGACCTTGGCAAATCGAGCTCAGCCTCAGCAAATTAAAGGCAGGAATTTCCTCATTCCCAAATGGTGTGGTAAGATCTCAAGGACATAGTAAATTATCAGTCCTCTCATTTCTCCTCTGATATCCAATATGATCATGGCTGATTTGCCCCAAGCCTCAATTCCCTACAAACTTAGGTAGAGAGTTCTAAAAGTTCCTGCAAACTACAATTGGAAGTAACTCAATTTCTACCTGTCATTTCCCCTTCAAATCTTTATCTATTTCAATACAATCACCTCCGGTCTACATTTGACAAAATTTGAATCCAACTTTATTCATAGTCCACAATAACGTTGCACCTTATTGAATGGATTTTAAGGGTGCACTAAACCACAGTTATTGCTAAAAAAAAAACCTCTGATGCTAAAAAATGTGCCAGATATTTCTGGACTGCCATTCCCTTATAAATATAAAAATTCTCAAGTACTTTACTAGGCTATGTTTTTCAACTGTCAACTTGCTTAACCAATTCTCCACTCCTAATTTTGCTCTCAATAACATGCAGTATTATTCCATTTTAACATGCAGAGGGGCATGGTAGTGTAGCAGTTCATGTAACCTTTTACAGTGCCAGAGACATAGATTTAATTCCCGCCATCGTCTGTTAGGAATTTGCACGTTCTCCCCATGACTATTTGGATTTCCTCCAGGTCTCATATTCCAAAGGTAAACAGGTTAGTAAGCTGTGGCAAAGCAATGCTGTCACCAAAAGCATGGTGACAATTGCAGTCTGCTCCAAGTACATCCTCAGACTGTGTTAGTCATTGACGCAAACAATGCACTTTGGCTTGACACGTTAATTTGATCCCACGGAAATCGAAGCTTGATAATACAACTAAAAACCTAATAAAAGATGCAACACAAAACTTCAATGGTAATACCTTCATGTCAATTAATCTAAAATTGCTTCGTTATTTTCAATACAATCATTGGCGAATACTCTCTGTGTATCCTTTTCTCTAGATTTGCAATGCTAACTGGACTAGCAGGCTCATCTCTCTTCATCTATCCTATGTTAAGGAATCTATTAATGACCCTATGTTGTGATAGGAATATGGAAAATACAGAACTGTTTAACTAGCTCTATAGCTTCTCAACACAGTGGATTATGTACATAGCTTTCTATTCTACATTGATAACTATGAAATAATGCAGTGGATTCAGGTTAATTGGGACACAGTGGGACCAGAACATTTGCTCCAATTAAGTGCCTGCCCCCAATTAGTTGAAGTTTCATGGAAATAATTTCAAAGGTATAAAAATAACAAACCACCCTTTAACTAAGTAACAAATTATGTACTTAAATGAAATACAGAACAAATTAGAACATTACCAATGCTATTACAGTACTATAAAACCGTATTAGTTCCTAACAGTTATTGCTGGAGGAATTTACCCAGTGAATGCTGCCATGTATGGAGTATTCAGGGAGGGTAACATCAACAGTGAAGGGACTTGCCATGTCCATTCTAGGGCAGCTCATTCACATTTGTTCTCCACCGTTCACCAGCTCTCAGCTGTGGCTCCAACTTGCTGTTTGCATGTGACAGCGGCCACACCCCGGTGAAATAGGGCATGTCTGTCATAGCATGTGACGTCAGCTCTGGAAGACTAAGCAGATGACTTCGAAAATGAGATCAAATGGCCAAGAGAGTAATTCTACAACACTTCGTAGAGAGCAAAGGGCATGACAAGGCAGAGTAGTAGTCATGGATATCCGCTGCAACCGGAAGACCCCAGTTTGTGAAGGCTACTTGTACACAAGACCCAGACTTTCGAAACTGAGAGAGCAAACTGTTTCAGTGCAACAGCTTTTCCACTTTAAAACCTCTCCGTACAGGTTTCGTTGTCATCTTTGGATAGGACGGACAACGAATACACTGCCATGTTTCTTTTCATTGACTGTAAATGAACAAAATTAGTACAGATAATGGATTGCTTTCATACAATGCTCTTAAGATGAATGTTGGTATCCTCAAATTCTTCATAGGTCCTAACTTGTTGAAGTAGCGAAATCATTTCATTTTCACTCCCAGCCATTTTTGGCATCTCTAAGCTTGAATGCTTGGAGATGAGTAAAACAGCAAGCAAAACAGTTTTGGATTGTCTTACTGCTTATCAGTGAAAAAAAATCACTGCTTTTTGAATAAAGCACACACAACTGATGCAATTTAAAATGTGTTCACCCTAAGCATGTTGTAGTGTCTGACGGGCACACAAGTGCACATGCCCGCAGCATGTTAGAAATTATTTCAAAAGTCTCCTGCCCCAATTAAGCTACATACTGTCCCAAATAAACAAAGGGAATCCCAACTATATTCTCATTAGCACTTGCTCTGAGTTGTCCCAAAGAAGTGACTGTCCTGATTAACCACTGGATCTATTAGCCAGAATCCACTATATTTCATATTTATGACTGTACGTTATCAGAGTTCAACGTAAAATATCAAAGTACATGTATGTCACGAAATACTACTGAGGTTAACTCGTAGAACACTGCAGCATAGAAACAGGCCCTTCAGCCTATCTGGTCCGTACCAAGCTATTAACCTGTCAAGTCCCATAGACCTGTATCTGGAGGATTGCCTTCCATATCTTTCTCAACCATTTACCCATCTAAAATTTCTCTTAAATGGTGAAATTGACCCTGCATCCTCCACTTGCACTGGCAACTCATCCCACACTCCCACCACCCTCTGAGTGAAATAGTTTCCCCTCATGATCCCCTTAAACATTTCATTTTTCACCCTTATCCCATGACCTCTAGTTCTAGTTTCATCCAACTTCAGTGGAAAAAGCCTGCTTGCATTTGCCCAACCTATACACCTCAGTTTTGTATACCTCTGTCAAATTCACCTGAGTTCTAGGGAATAAAGTCTAAACCTATTCAACCATTCTCTATAACTCAGTTCTCAAATCCCGCCGGCAACATCCTTGTAATTTTTTTCTGTACTCTTTCAATCATATTGACATCTTTCCTGCAAGTCTTAGGCACCTGTTAGTCTCATGAGACCATGGATTTATGCCTTGGAAGGTTTCCAGGGTGCAGGCCTGGGCAAGGTTGTATGGCAGACCGGCAGTTGCCCATGCTGCAAGTGTCCCCTCTCCATGCCACAGATGCTGTCCAAGGGAAAGGCACTAGGGCTGATACAGCTTGGCACCGGTGTCATCACGGAGCAATGTGTGGTTAAGTGCCTTGCTCAAGGGAACAACATGCTGCCTCAGCTGAGGCTCGAACTAGCGACTTTCAGATCACTAGACCAACACCTTAGCCACTTGGCCGCGTCTTTCCTGCAAGTAGGTAACAAAAATTGCACACAATACACCAAATTAGGCCTTAATAATATCATACACAAATTCAACATAACATCCAAACTCCTGTACTCATTACTTTCATTTATAAGACTGTACTAAGGCCATTCAGCCCATTGGGTCTGCTCTGCCATTGCAGCATGACTGATTTATTATCCCCTTGTCCCCATTCTCCTGCCTTCTCCCCGTGACTTTTGGATGCACTGACGAACCAAAGATCTACCAACCTTCACTTTATATGACTTAGCCTCCATGGCCACCCTTGGCAATGAATTCCACAGATTCACTACCCTCTGCCTAAAAAAATTCCTCCTCATCTCTGTTCTAAAGACATCCTTCTATTCTGAGGCTGTGACCCTGGTTATAAACTCAACCACTATAGGAAACATTCTCTCCAAATCCACTTGACCTAGGCTGTCTGGCATTTGATAGGTTTCAACGTGATTCCTCTCCCCCCATTTTTCTGAACTCCAGCGTGTGTAACTCACAGCCACTGAATGTTCCTCATACATTAACCCTTTCATTCCTGGAATTGTTCTCCTGCACCTCCTCTGGACCCTCTCCAAAGGCAGCACATTTCTTCTTAGATAAGAATACAAAACTTCTCACAATACTCCTAGTGTGACCTGACCAATGCCTTATAAAGCCTCAACATCACATCCTTGCTCTTACATTCTAGTCCTCTCGAAATGAATGCTAACATTGCATTTGCCTTCCTTACCACTGACTCAATCTAAAAGTTAACCTTCAGGGAATCCTGCACGACTTTTATTCCTTCTACCAAAGTGCATGACCCTATATTCCAGGACCTAGGCCTTGTTTATCTTGATCCTCTATTTCTTCACTTGCATACCCCAGAGGGTACAGATTGGCAACAACATCTCAACAATCACCATCAGCACAAGTACACCACAAGGCTGTGTGCAGGACCCTATATTCCTACGCTATATTCCATCTGCCAATTCTTTCCCCATTCTTCTAATCTGTCCAAGTCCATCTGCAGACTTTCTGCTTCCACGTTACCTGCCCCTCCACTTATCTTCATATCATCCACAAACTTGGCCACAAAGCCATCAATCTGTCATCCGAATTATTGGTATAATGTAAAAAGAAATGGTGCCAAACTGACCCCTGCCCCAATGAAGACCAATGTGCCTAAAGCTTTTGTTACAACCCTCTCTACCTGTGACACCACCTTCAAGGAATTATAAATCAGTATTCCCATATCCGTGTTCTACCCCACTCTTCAGTGCCCTACCGCTCACTTTCCTCCTAAAGTGCAACACCTGACGTTTACCTGCATTAAATTCCATCTGTCATTTTTCAATAGGCATTCACAGTAGAACAAAAAAGTACAATAAAATCAATGAGAAACTACATTGACTGACAAACTGTAAATACAAAAACAATAACTGAGAACATGAGATGAACTTGAAAGTGAGATGGAGATTGCATTCCATGTTCAGTGCAGTGTTGTGGTGAGGGAAGAAATCCACGCTGGATCAGGAGTCTGACAGTTGAAAGGCAATATCTGTTCCTTGGGTGGAATGGAATCCAAGGTTCCTGGACCACCTCCTTGACGGTAGCAGCAGGAAGAGAGAATGTCCTGGATGGTGGGATCCTTGATGACTGATGCTGCTTTCTTGTGGCAGCACTCTTTGTAGATGTGCTTAATGATGAACCGGGCTGTACCCACCACTTTTTGTTGGCTTTTCTGTTCCTCGGCACTGGTGATTCCATAACATTCTGTGATACAACATCAATCAGGAAACTCTCCACTGTGCCCCACAGAAGTTTATCAAACTTCCGGATGATGCCAAACTTGGACAAACTTTGAAGAGCTTTCTTTGAAATGGCATTTACCTGCTGGTCCCAAGACAGATGCTCTGATATGATTATGCCAAGAAATTTACAGTTACTAAGCCTCTCCATCTCATGCCCTAATGAGCACTGGCTCATGGACTGCAAATTTCTTCCTCCTGAAGTCAATAATCAGCTCCTTGGTTTTGTTGCTGTCAAGTGAGAAGTTGTTGTGGTGGCACCACTCAACCAAATTTTCAATCTCCCTCCAATATGCCAAATTGTAACTACCTATGATGTTTGAGCTGCACTTCACCTCACAGTCTTAAGTGTAAAGCAAGTAGGAAGATAAGCACACAGCCTTGTGGTGTACTTGTGCTGATGGTGATTGTTGAGATGTTGTTGCCAATCTGTACTCTCTGGGGTTTGCAAGTGAAGAAATAGAGGATCAAGATAAACGAAGCCTAGGTCCTGGAGCTTATTGATTAGTTTTGAGGGATGACAGTGTTCAATGCAGAGCTGTAGTCAGTGAAGAGTTTGCTGATGTATGCATTTTCACTGTCCAGATGTTCCTAAGTTGAGTAGAGAGCCAATGAAATGGTATTTGTTGTCGACCTGTTGTGAAGGTAAGCAAACTGGATTGGATCCAAGTCACTCCTCAGGGAGGAGTTGATGTGATTCATGACCAACGTCTCAAAGCATGTCATCACAATGGATGTACAGCATGTGCTACTGGGCGATAGTTATTCAGGCAGGTTACCATGTTCTTCTGGGTTAGTCATAGTCATACTTTACTGATCCCGGGGGAAATTGTTTTTTGTTACAGTTGCACCATAAATAATAAGTAGTAATAGAACCATAAATAGTTAAATAGTAATATGTAAATTATGCCAGTAAATTATAAAATAAGTTCAGGACCAGCCTATTGGCTCAGGGTGTCTGACCCTCCAAGGGAGGAATTGTAAAGTTTGATGGCCACAGGCAGGAATGACTTCCTATGACACTCTGTGTTGGATCTCGGTGGAATGAGTCTCTGGCTGAATGTACTCCTATGCCCACCCAGTACATTATGTAGTGGATGGGAGACATTGACCAAGATGGCATGCAACTTAGACAGCATCCTCTTTTCAGACACCACCATGAGAGAGTCCAGTTCCATCCCCACAATATCACTGGCCTTACGATTGAGTTTGTTGATTCTGTTGGGGTCTGCTACCCTCAGCCTGCTGCCCCAGCACACAACAGCAAACACGATAGCACTGGCCACCACAGACCCGTAGAACATCCTCAGCATCGTCCGGCAGATGTTAAAGGACCTCAGTCTCCACAGGAAATAGAGACAGCTCTGACCCTTCTGTAGACAGGCTCAGTGTTCTTTGACCAGTCCAGTTTATTATCAATTCGTATCCCCAGGTATTTGTAATCCCCAGGTAAATACCCAGGTATTTACCGGTATGACTGAAACCTGATAGAAGTAGGTAAGTACCTGACTGCCAAAGTGAGATGTTTAAGATATCAGTAAATAGCTGATTAGCATAGGTAAATGCTATGTAAAATTATTGTTGCAAATTTAATCATCAGGTTGCTTAATGCTCGTAATTATTTGTTTACAGTCTACTCTAAAACTTCACTGTTCATTACCCAGGCTTTGAGTTTCAGGAATACATTAGTCAAACCCTGCATTTGTTTCATTTCCGAACTAGCTATATTTAATTAGATATTGTCATGAGATACACAGTCAAGAGTCATAGATATGGGTCCTTCAGCCCAATGAGTCTATGGCAACCACAGTGCTCACCCAGTATTCGGCCTCTAAGCTCCACCACTACATGTACCTATCCACGTGTTCTTAAATGATGCTAATGTACCTGCTCCAACCACTTCTTCCGATAGCTTATTCCATGTACTCACCATCCTGTGAGAGTAAAAGTTGCCCCTCAGCTCACTTTTAAATCTTATCCCGCTTATCTAAATCTATGCCTCTTAGTGTATGTCTCATCCACTCTGGGGAAAAAGACTTGCCATCTGTTACCAAGTATTTCCAACTTTTAGGAATTCTAACAACTAAAATTTGGACAAAAACTATTGCTAGTTGCATAATCACAATTAACATGAAGCCTCAAGCAGCATTATTCCATTCTTTTGTTTGTCCTCTAACTGCAACAAATATAGAGGCAATTGCATTAAGTATAAAATTGTGCAGAACAAGTATATAATTATACAAATTACACAATCTGGACATCTAGGTCATGCTGCCCGAAGTACACCCTCACTGGCAATAGGAAGGAAGGTGATTGATAAAAGCCATCTTAATATGCAACTCCAGGCACAAACAGAAATCTATTGCGTGGGGAGCAAAGTTTTGTATGCATAAAAATAGGTTTTCCTCATGATTCTTTGGTGTGCCTAAAATGCAAGTGGTGGCAATACACCACATTCTGCACAATCTGTTGTTGGACATTTCTTCTTACATTGCTTTTGAAGAGAGGGGTGACTTGTTTCCATGCCAATTATACAGAGTAGAAGACACCCGCATTTGGTTTGTTTACCATGGGTGGCTGGTGCAATCTGGCCAAAAGAGATTTGACAAAGCAGGTTCTTGGACCAGTGGCAAATAGATCCATAACAAGCAGAGGATGTGCTCCCCACACAGAAAACACATGGACACAAGGAGTCAGAGTTAAGTCCTGAAAAAAAATCTTGGGTCTGAAGGCAAGAGAACTTGAAAAGAAATGCATGATAATCAAAAGATTTAACGTTACCAGGAAATCTAAATGAAATGCACTGGGCAATGTAGGTTAATGAGACTGGTAGCAATAATTGGATTGTGCTTAGTGTATCAGATGTTGGCTGCTGTGTCATTGACAAGTTTCTGGGTGTTCCAGGGTGGCTACACACTACATCTGATTAAATCAAGGTTTTTAACAACACATCCAAAATTGGAATGAAGATATTGCAGAGGCACAAGAAAACAAAACGTATGTCTTTGCATGGTGGGTAAGGACTTACACTATACTAGTAGATGGTTTCATTCAATCTTAGAAGTTGAAAATGTTGATGGCATTATAAGAAAATATTTTTGATGATAGCTAAACATAATAGTTTCAATCTTCTTAATACTCATCAGGAAGCAATTGGAAATCTAAGAGTTAATGACAATTATCCAAAACTGTAGTTTATTGATTAAGTTGTCAAGAGATATAGTAGAAAAATGGAGCCTGGGTTTGCTATGCTCACAAATGAATTTGTCAAGCAGTAAATAAAGAAAAACAAGGTGGAACCTTCATCTTGGGAATTCTTCTTTTAAGTTATTGATTTTGTGTTACTTCGATGCCAATCTAAAATTAATTCTATAAACATAAGAAATTAGCACACATGTTTGTTTTGTCATCACATTAAATTAATAGCTAACTGTTTCAGAAACCAGTTTCACCACACAATAGACTGTTCAAAGTTAAAACATCAAGCTTCAAATATAAAATTGTTACTCATTTTCCCCACTTTTTACTGATTGGCTTCAAATACGCTTTCTGTTTGCCTGCTGTCCCCTTCTCCCATTTTGGAAGCTTTTTTTTTGCCATTTCTTGAAGTGATAGTGAAACTCCTTGAAGCATTTAGTCATTCACTGTTGTACCCCAAGAAGCTGTTCTACAACACTCCCTAGTTTCCTGTCATTCACTATCTTCCGTTTCAAATGTCTTACTTTGCACTTGTTAGACTCAATTTCCAACTGCCTTTCCTTTACCCACTTTCCTAGTTAATATAGATCCTCTTGTAAATTTAGACAACATATATTTCGTAACTATAGACACCCACTGGCCACTATACCGCCAACTTTGGTGTCCCCTGCAAATTTACTAATCATGCCACCTCAGAATCAGAATTATCACTGATACAAAATGTTAAATGTGCTGTTTTGCAACAGTAATACAGTGCAAAGGCATAAAAATTTATAAATTACAGAAAATAAGTGGAGCAAAAAAATGTTAATAATAAGGCAGTATTCATAGGACATTCAGAAAGCTGATGACAGAAGGGTAGAAGCTGCCACTAAATCAATAGAATTGGCTGAGTCCATAACCTTCTGCAACCCTTCATATTTTAGTCTCCATACCAAGCTGTGATGTAACCAGTCAGAATGCTCTCCACTGCACATCAAGAGAAATTTCTAAGAATCTTTGGTGACAGACCATACTTTTATAAAATCCTAATGAAGCTGCGATTCGGGCATGCTTTCTTTGGGATTGCATCAATGTGATGAGCCTAGAACAGATCCACTGAGATGCTGACACCCAGGAACATGAAGCTGCTCACTATTTCCACTGCTGACCTCTGAATGAGGACTGATGTGTGTCTTCCTGACATCCCCTTCTTAAAGTCCACAATTAGCTCCTTGGTAGTGCTGATGTGTGCGAGTTTGCTATTACAAAAAAAAAATCATTCAACCAGCTACCCTTGCTCATCAGCATCTGAGATTCTACCAACAACAGTGGAGTCATTTTATATTCTCGTCTAAATTATTAATATACATGACAAACAGAAGCCTACACTGAATCTTGTGGGTAGTGTCATGCAGTGTCATTAACAGCAAATGGATCAGAGTAACAAAGCACCACTTCCATTCAAATCAAGATTAAAAAAAACAAGTACACATATTCAGCCATTCAGCCCACAATGTTACACTGATTGTGATGCCAATTTATACTGAATGCCCTCTTCATGTGCTTCATTTATAATCACGCCATTCTCTTCATATTCATACATCCACCTAAAAGCCTCTTAAACACCACCGAACTGCCTGATTCCACTACAATCCCCAGAAACCTCTTCCAGGCACCTACCATTATCTATGTAATAAACTCGCCCCACACATCAGCTTTAAACTCCTCCCCAACCTTAAAACCATGTTCTCTGGTGTTTGACACTTCTACCCTGGAGAAAAGGTTCCTCCTTTTCCAGACCTTTGCCTTTTCCACCGATCACCTACCAGCTTCTTACTTCATCCCCCCTCCCCTACCCACCCGACTTCACCTATCACATAGCTTGTCCTCCCCTTCTTATTCTGGCTTCTTCTCACTTCCCTTCTAGTCCTAATGAAGGACCTCGGCCCAAGACATCAACTGTTTATTGGGGACCAATATTCTTGTAGGCAGATTTGTTACAGCTGTTAGGATGGGTTTAAATTAACTTAGCAGGGGGACAGGAACCGGAGTGAAGGGACTCAGGATAGGATGGATGGTTAAAAAAAAAGCAAAGTCAGCATGCAGCGGACTGTCAGGAAAGGCAGGCGGGTGATAGGACAAAATTGCAGCCAGCGAGGTGAGTATCAGTGCATTAGGGATGCAGAATCAAAAAGGGTAGCAAATACAATATTCAGTATAAGAAATAAGGTGGATGATCTTGTTGCACTTTTACAATGTTGAATCTTGAATACCTACAAGATGGCATTTTACAGCAGTTTGTCGTTGAGCTACTAGGGGATCAGCTACACCAGAGCGGGTGTTATGAAATGAACCGGAGGTGATTGGCGAGATTAAGGTAACCCTTAGGAGGCAGTGATCACAATATGATTGAGTTCAACTTGAAATTAGATAGGATGAAAGTAAGGTCTGACATAGTAGTATTTCAGTAGTGTAAAGGAAATTAAAGTGGTATGAGGGAGGAGTTGGCCAAAGTAAATTAGAAGGAGATACCGGCAGAAATGGCTTAAGTTTCTGGGGAAAATGAGGAAGGTGCAGGGTAGATGTATCCCAAAACAAAAATACTCAAATGGTAAAGCAGTACAACCTTGGCTGACAAGAGGAGTCAAATCTAATCTAAAAGCAAATGAGGGCATATAACAAAGCAAAAATTAGCAGGAAGAGGATTGGGAACCTTTTAAAAACCGACAGAAAGCAACTAAAAGAATCATTAGGGGAAAGATGAAACATAGAAACATAGAAAAAAGGTGGAGTAGGCCATTCGGCCCTTCGAGCCTGCACCGCCATTCAGTATGATCATGGCTGATCATCCAACTCAGAACCCTGTACCAGCCTTCCCTCCATACCCCCTGATCCCTTTAGCCACAAGGGCCATATCTAACTCCCTCTTAAATATAGCCAATGAACTGGCCTCAACTGTTTCCTGTGGCAGAGAATTTCACAGATTCACCACTCTCTGTGTGAAGAAGTTTTTCCTAATCTCGGTCCTAAAAGGCTTCCCCTTTTTCCTCAAACTGTGACCCCTCGTTCTGGACTTCCCCAACATCGAGAACAATCTTCCTGCATCTAGCCTGTCCAATCCCTTTAGGATTTTATACGTTTCAATCAGATCCCCCCTCAATCTTCTAAATTCCAACGAGTATAAGCCTAGTTCATCCAGTCTTTCATCATATGAAAGTCCTGCCATCCAGGAATCAATCTGGTGAACCTTCTTTGTACTCTCTCTATGGCAAGGATGTCTTTCCTCAGATTAGGGGACCAAAACTGCACACAATACTCCAGGTGTGGTCTCACCAAGGCCTTGTACAACTACAGTAGTACCTCCCTGCTCCTGTACTCGAATCCTCTTGCTATAATTGCCAGCATACCATTCGCCTTTTTCACCACCTGCTGTACCTGCATGCCCACTTTCAATGACTGGTGTATAATGACACCCAGGTCTCGTTGCACCTCCCCTTTTCCTAATCGGCCACCATTCAGATAATAATCTGTTTTCCTGTTTTAGCCACCAAAGTGGATAACTTCACATTTATCCACATTAAATTGCATCTGCCATGAATTTGCCCACTCACCTAACCTATCCAAGTCACCCTGCATCCTCTTAGCATCCTCCTCACAGCTAACACTGCCGCCCAGCTTCGTGTCATCCGCAAACTTGGAGATGCTGCATTTAATTCCCTCATCCAAGTCATTAATATATATTGTAAACAACTAGGGTTTCAGCACTGAGACTTGTGGTACCCCACTAGTCACTGCCTGCCATTCTGAAAAGGTCCCGTTTATTCCCCTCTTTGCTTCCTGTCTGCCAACCAACTCTCTATCCACATTAATACCTTACCCCCAATACCGTGTGCTTTAAGTTTGCACACTAATCTCCTGTGTGGGACCTTGTCAAAAGTCTTTTGAAAGTCCAAATATACCACATTCACTGGTTCTCCCCTATCCACTCTACTAGTTACATCCTCAAAAAATTCTATGAGATTCGTCAGACATGATTTTCCTTTCACAAATCCATGCTGACTTTGTCCGATGATTTCATCACTTTCCAAATGTGCTGTTATCACATCTTTGATAACTGACTCTAGCAGTTTCCCCACCACCGATGTTAGGCTAACCGGTCTTTAATTCCCTGGTTTCTCTCTCCCTTCTTTTTTAAAAAGTGGGGTTACGTGAAATATGAAAGCAAGCTAGCAAACAATACCAAGGTGGATTTTCAAGTATATAAAAATTAAGAGATGAAAGTAGAAACAGGACTGCTAGAAAATGAGGCCTGTGGAATAATAACGGAGGACAAGGAGAAGGCAGATGAACAATATGAGTATTTTGCATCACTCTTCACTGTGGAAGACACTAGCAGTGTGCCAGGTGGTGAAGGGTGTGAGAGAAGAGAAGATACAATTACAAGGGAGAAGGTGCTCAAAAAGCTGAAAGATCTAAAAGATACACAAGTCACCTAGACCAGATTAATTGCACCCTGGGGTTTTCAAAGAGATAGTGGTAGAGATTGTGGAGGCATCAGTAATGATCTTTCAAGAATCACTGGACTCTGGCATGGCTCCAGAGGAATGGAAAATTGCAAATGTCACTCCAGTCTAAGAAAGGAGGGAGGCAGCAGAAAGGAAATGACAGACCAGTTAGCCTAACCTCAGGGGTTGGGAAGATGCCGGGGTCAATTGTTAAGGATGAGGTTATGGAGTGCTTGGTGAAACAGGATAAGATAGGACAAAGTCAGCATGGTTTCCTTAAGGGAAAATCTTCACTGAAGAACTTGTTGGAATTCTTTGAGGAGATTACAAGTAAGATAGATAAAGGGGATACAGTGGATGTTGTATATTTGGATTTTCAGAAGGCCTTTGACAAGGTGCCACACATGAGACTGCTTACTAAGTTAAGACCCCATGGTATTACAGGAAAGTTAGTAGCATGGTTAGACCATAGGCTGCTCGTAGGAGGCAGTGAGTGGGAACAAAAGATCCTTTACTGGTTGGCTGCCAGTGATAGGTGATGTTCCGTAGGTGTTGTTGTTAGGACCGCTTCTTTTTATGCTGTGTATTAATAATTTAGATGATGGAATAGATGGCTTTGTTATCAAGTTTGTAGATGATACGAAGATTGGTGAGGGGGGCGGGCAAGGTAGTGTTGAGGAAACAGGCAGGTTGCAGAAGGAGACAGATTAGGAAAATGGGCAAGTGGCAAATTAAATATAACATTGGAAAATGTATGGTCATGTACTTTGGTAGTAGAAATAAGTGTGCAGACTATTTTCTAAACAGGGAGAAAATCCAAATAACTGAGATGCAAAGGGACTTGGGAGATCTTATGCAAAACACCCTAAAGGTTAACTTGCAGAACGACCTGGTGGTGAGAAAGGCACATGCAATGTTAGCATTCATTTGAAGAAGTCTAGAATATAAGAGCAGAGATGTGATGCTGAGGCTTTAAGACACTGCTAAGGCCTCACCTTGAGATTTGTGAACAGTTTTGGGCTCCTTATCTGAGAAAAGATGTGCTGGAAGAAATTTAGGAGGTTCACAAGGATGATTCCAAGAATAAAAGGGCCATCATATGATGAACATTTAATGGCTCTAGGTCTGCACTCGCTGGAATTTAGAAGCATAAAGGGGGAAATCTCACTGAAACCTTTCGAATGTTGGTAGGCCTAGACAAAGTAGATGTGGAAAGGATGTTTCCCACTGTGGGGGATTCCAGGACAAAAGGTCCCAGCCTCAGGATCAAGGTGTGTCCACTTAAAAGAGAGATGCAGAGAAATTTCTTTAGGCAGAGGAGGGGCGTTCATTTAAAACAGAGATGTGGAGAAATTTCTATAGGCAGAGGATGGTGAATTTGTGGAATTTGTTACCCCAGGCAGCTGTGGAGGCTAGATCGTTATGTGTATTTAAGGCAGAGATTGATAACCTCTTTATTGGCTACGGCATCAAAGGTTATGGGGAGAAGGCCAGGGAGTGGGGCTAAGGAGGGAGGACCAGCCATGATTGAATGGCGGAGCAGAGTTGAATGGCCTAATTCTGCTCCTCTGTCATATGATCTTATTTCCATAGATACTGCTTGATCTGCTGACTTCCAGCAGCATTTTGTGATTTCCAGCATCTGCAGGATTACTTGCATTTACCTTTCTGCAAGAGCTAATCTTATCCTTGCTCATAACCACCTCAAAACAACGTTTTAATGTATTGAATACAACATTAATTCTCTGAAATGGTGCCAGCGAACAACACCAGCAATGGAGACATCCTCAGACAGTTCACAAAATTTTTTTTAAAACACCTTCTTTCAAATATGATTCAGCTACTACACAGCGTGCAAATGGAACCTGCAATTTACATTTTGATGGTCTGTTTTCGTGCTGATTGAGCGCTCTGGCACTTTGCCGAGGGAGTTTGGTGATTTCCTGGGGGTGGGGCACGAGCCCATTTCTCACCAATCTCAGTGGCATTCAAGACTGAAATCAACCAAGACGCTAGTGGAAGGCAAGCAGCTGTCCAATGCCACCTGCCTACATTTCACTGGTCTCTATCTCTTGTTCTCCGCTGCGAGAAGAAGGTGTCTGCTTTTGACCAGTCTCTCCCAGTTCCTCACTGCTGCTGGTGGATGGTGCCAGAGTTTTCGACAAGGTTTAATCGACACAGTTTTTTTTTATTCCTGCTTTGTGCAATTTTGACCGGGGCCGATCGGCTCTGCAGTCAACGTGCAACAGTGAACTGAACTGAACTAAACTGAACATTCCTGGACTGTTTCAATGACTCTGGATTGATGTTTTATATTGTGTCTTTTTAGCTTTTTTTTGCTGCTTGTGCAATGTATTCTTTTTTTTGCATGTTGGGTGTTTCACGTTTTCTTTGAATGGATTCCATAGGGTTTTAAAAACGCAAACACGAAGAATTCTGCAGATGCTGGAAATTCAAGCAACACACATCAAAGTTGCTGGTGAGCGCAGCAGGTCAGGCAGCATCTCTAGGACGAGGTACAGTTGATGTTTCAGGCTGAGACCCTCCGTCAGGACTAACTGAAGAAAGAGCTAGAAAGAGATTTGAAAGTGGGAGGGGGAGGGGGAGGGGGAGGGGGAGATCCAAAATGATAGGAGAAGACAGGAGGGGGAGGGATGGAGCCAAGAGCTGGACAGGTGATTGGCAAAAGGGGTATGAGAGGATCATGGGACAGGAAGCCCAGGGAGAAGGAAAAGGTGGGGGGGGGGGTAGCCCAGAGGATGGGCAAGGAGTATAGTCAGAGGGAGAAAAAGGAGAGTGAGAGAAAGAATGTGTGTATATAAATAACGGTTGGGGTGCGAGGGGGAGGTGGGACATTAGCGGAAGTTAGAGAAGTCAATGTTCTGGCCATCAGGTTGGAGGCTACCCAGACGGAATATAAGGTGTTGTTCCTCCAACCTGTGTGTGGCTTCATCTTTACAGTAGAGAAGGCCGTGGATAGACATGTCAGAATGGGAATGGGATGTGGAATTAAAATGTGTGGCCACTGGGAGATCCTGCTTTCTCTGGCGGACAGAGAATAGGTGTTCAGCAAAACGATCTCCCAGTCTCCCAGGAAAGATGGGGGAAGATCTTATCTACTGATGTCTACCATAAGCCTACTGACTCTCACAGCTATCTGGACTATTCCTCTTCTCACCCTGTCTCTTGCAAAAATACCATCCCCTTCTCGCAATTCCTCTGTCTCCACCGCATCTGCTCTCAGGATGAGGCTTTTCATTCCAGGATGAGGGAGATGTCCTCCTTTTTTAAAGAAAGGGGCTTCCCTTCCTCCACCATCAACTCTGCTCTCAAAAGCATCTGCCCCATTTCACACACATCTGCTCTCACTCCATCCTCCCGCCACCCCACTAAGAATAGGGTTCCTCTGGTCCTCACCTTCCACCCCACCAGCCTCCAGGTTCAACATATTATTCTCCGTAACTTCCGCCACCTCCAACGGGATCTCACCACTAAGCACATTTTCACCCCCTCCACTCTGCTTTCCGCAAGGATCGCTCCCTACGTGACTCCCTTGTCCATTCTTCCCCCCCATCCCTCCCCACTGATCTCCCTCCTGACACTTATCCTTGTAAGCGGAACAAGTGCTACACATGCCCTTACACTCCTTCCCTTACCTCCGTTCAGGGCCCCAGACAGTCCTTCCAGGTGAGGCGACACTTCACCTGTGAGTCGGCTGGGGTGATATACTGCATCTGGTGCTCCCGATGTGGCCTTCTATATATTGGCGAGACCCGACGCAGACTGGGAGATCATTTTGCTGAACACCTACGCTCTGTCCGCCAGAGAAAGCAGGATCTCCCAGTGGGCACACATTTTAATTCCATGTCCCATTCCCATTCTGATATGTCTATCCACAGCCTTCTCTACTGTAAAGATGAAGCCACACTCAGGTTGGAGGAACAACACCTTATATTCCGTCTGGGTAGCCTCCAACCTGATGGCATGAACATTGACTTCTCTAACTTCTGCTAATGCCCCACCTCCCCCTCACACCCCATCCGTTATTTATATACACACATTCTTTCTCTCACTCTCCTTTTTCTCCCTCTGTCCCTCTGACTATACCCCTTGACCATCCTCTGGGCTTTCGCCCCCTCCCCCCTTTCCTTCTCCCTGGGCCTCCTGTCCCATGATCCTCTCATACCCCTTTTGCCAATCACCTGTCCAGCTCTTGGCTCCATCCCTCCCCCTCCTGTCTTCTCCTATCATTTTGGATCTCCCCTCCCCCTCCCACCTTCAAATCTCTTACTAGCTCTTCCTTCAGTTAGTCCTGACGAAGGGTCTCGGCCTGAAACGTCGACTGTACCTCTTCCTAGAGATGCTGCCTGGCCTGCCGTGCTCACCAGCAACTTTGATGTGTGTTGCTCCATAGGGTTTTGTTGTTTCGAGGCTGTGGGAAGATGACTCTCAGGGTTGTACACTACACAGATACTTTGAGAATAAATGTACTTTTAATCATTTTAAATATGTTGCATTCATATTAAGAGTGACAACATGCTGAAATTTTCTGTGTCAGCTATTGTATAGAAACAGCCTTCAGAGATAATGTTAAGCAATTCTAAACAACACACAAAATACTGGAGGAACTCAGTAAGTCAGGCAGCATCCATAGAGGGGGATAAACAGTTGATTTTTTTTTGGACTGAGACCTTTACTGGGACAATAATTCCATACCAGCACCTATGCAAGAAGCTATTTTCATGCTGTATTTGACATACATCCAAAATAAAATTCTGTTAACTGCAATCATTGGCACTTGCTAGAGTATATAGACAATGGCTGAGGCTTAACCAATCCTAACTACACTTTCACAATGAAAGTCTGAACACTAAATTAAATACAAACAAATGACGATGATATTATAAAGAATAGAGAAACCATACTTTATACTTCATTGTCGCCAAAGAATTGATACTAGAACGTACAATCATCACAGCAATATTTGATTCTGTGCCTCCCACTCTCTGGATTATAAATGTTAAATATTAAAAATATTAAAAATTAGTAAATATTAAAAATTTAAATTATAATTCATAAATTGAAAATAGAAAAATGGAAAATAAGGTAGTGTAAAAAAACAGACAGCTCCGGATATTTGGAGGGTACAGTCCAGATCCAGGTCAGGATCTGTTCAGCAGTCTTATTACAGTTGGAAAGAAGCTGTTACCAAATCTGGCTGTACAAGTCTTCAGGCTCCTGAACCTTTTCCCGGAGGGAAGAGGGATGAAAAGTCTGTTGGCTGGGTGGGTCATGTCCTTGGTTATCCTGGCAGCACTGCTCCGACAGCATGCGGTGTAAAGTGAGTCCACGCACGGAAGATTGGTTTGTGTGATGTGCTGCGCCATGTTCACAATCTTCTGCAGCTTCTTTCGGTCTTGGACAAGACAACTTCCATGCCAGGTTGTGATGCACCCTAGAAGAATGCTTTCTATGGTGCATCTATAAAAATTAGTGAGGGCTTTAGGGGACAGGCCAATTTTCTTTAGTTTTCTCAGGAAGTAAAGGCACTGGTGGGTCTTCTTGGCATTGAACTCTGCTTGATTGGACCAAGTCAGGTCATTTGCGATATTGACCCCGAGGAACTTAAAGCTTTTGACCTGTTCCACTTGCGCTCCGCCGATGTAAATTGGGTTGTGAGGTCCACTACTCCTACTGAAGTCAACAACCAATTCCTTCGTCTTGCTGACGTTGAGGAATTGGTTATTGTCTTCACACCACGCCACCAGATTCTTAATTTCCTCTCTGTACTCAAACTCATCATTACCCGAGATACGGCCTACAATTGATGTGTCATCAGCAAACTTATATATTGAGTTCGATGGAAACTTGGCTACACAACCATGGGTGTACACAGCATGGGGTTGAGTACACAGCCTTGTGGGGCACCGGTGCTCAGAGTGATTGTTACCCTGTAACTATTAATCAATTAGTATGATGTCAATGTCATCATGAGATAGAAGGAAGATCGGAAGACTATCTGAAAGGTTTGAAGATTTTTTTTTAAAATCTCTATTAAAGAATCTGGTAACACTGACATTGTCATACACACATCTTAAACTTGAAAGGCAAAATTTAGATACAGCGTACTCACCTAATAGCAATAACTCTGTGGTTGCCCTTTTCAATCTGCAAATCCCAATTATCTGGGGAATGTTACCTTCACTCGGGAATATTGTATACTTGCTAGAATGGAGTCATTGCCAGGAAACTGATGCCTACAAAAGAAAAGATTTTCTTTTTTAAAAGAAGTAGCTCTTTAACTTTTATATAAAAAATATCATTGCATGGCTCATTACTGTGAACTGCCAAAATTGTAAACATACTGTTCTCAATGAGGTCCATTTTATTAAGCAATTGAAGTTCATTTAATGAAAAGTGATATGTGGAGAATTTGTAAAAATATTTCCCATGTGTAAAGACTCATGCAAAACAGGAGGCTACAATGAAAGTTGTTTGGTAGACTCATACAGAAGTTGAAATATCACAAAATCATTGGCCAAACAGAATTTGCATGGATGTATCTCTCACTTCCTAATGCCAGTACTACAAATGAATGTATATCAAAATGCAGCAAGCAAACAGTATTAATAAAAAGTGCCTACAACCTGACATACTTAATTCAAAATAATTTATTGCACTCATTAAATTCCATTGTGATCGGTTTACTTCAAGTGCTTTGATCAAATGGAATTTTTCTAACAAAGCTGCCACACATTACAATAAATGTGACGAAGAGCCTTCTGTAAGTGTTAGCAATTCAAGAAGCTAAGAGTTCAAGTTCCAGAGGAGTCTCTGGAGAACAAAACTGGCAGCCATGATCATTTAATAGTGAAAGCAATAAAGGGCAAATAAATCATTTATAAACATGATCAGTGAGTGAAAACAATTACTTAAAATAAATGGGAGAAGAAAATCAGTGAAATATTTGCAACATGTCCCCAACTTCACCTTAGTAGATTGCACAACATACCAAACGCAATCATAAATTGTATCTAAATTCCTATGAATCTGGAGCAGAATGAATGTTTCAGATTTTGCAAATTAATTGTAACAGACTTTTTTGCCCAAAAGGCCTACAGCAATACAGGTTTCCCCCGCCATCCAAAGGTAGAGCGTTCCTATGAAACGGTTCGCAAGCTGGAATGTCGTAAAGCAAAGAAGCAATTACCATTTATTTATATGGGAAAATTTTGTGAGCGCTCGCAGACCCAAAAATAACCTACCAAATCATGCCAAATAACACATAAAAACTAAAATAACAGTAACATATAGTAAAAGCAGGAATGATATGAAGTAGATTGCATCGCCTCTGATCTGGGCCGACAATTACGTACTAGGCGGCACCTAATTAATTAGCATGTTTATTTCGGCTTTTTTCTTAAAGATGTGCTGTGTGCCTTCCGGCTACCGCTGCATTCTCTGCGAATCGGTACAGTATCTGTCCGGGGCCCGGGGGTTGGGGTGGTGGGACAGAGGGGTGTCATCTCATCGTCGATCAGGATGGGCAGCTCATCCTCTCCTATGACTGCCCACCTCGATGCCGAAGGTCGAGGTTCGTCCTCTGCTGTAGCTGATGTGGAAGGCTTGCTTGACTGCTGAGCCTCGCGCATTTTTCTATCATACAGTTCTTTATAAGGACTCAAACCATCCTGCAAATATCCCCTAAACCTACGTACCCTTTCAAAATTAAAGTCGTACTTTATCATTGCAGCAAAAATCTCACGCAGTTGCTTCACTTTCGCTACTGCATTCGGTTTCGATTGTTATCCTTTCCTCTTCCAATTGCATCAGCTCTTCATCTATCAGTTCTTGGTCATGAGATGCCAAAACATCATCTTCATCAGCTTCCACAAGCCAAACTCACTTTGTCCTTGCTTCGTTCACCACGATTGAAACGCTTAATTATGTTTAGTTTTACGCTAAATGTAACACCCTTACGAGCTCTTTCAGGCTTTTCCGACACCTTAGAACTCATCTTGCTAACAGCTGCTCACAGGCACGTGTTAAAGCAATGCCATTCCGAATCCGGGGGAGAGCGGCTGCTCGGGGCGCACGCTGCCTTTCTTCGTAATAGTGAAAACACCTTCTGAAAGCGAACACAGGGTACTAATGTAGGTCTTTCGTAACAGTGAGGTTTCGTAAAGCGAATGTTCGAAAAGCGGGGGACATCTGTATGTTAAACAAAACAAACTATACTTCCAGACCCTCTCTTCAAATTTTTTGCTTCTTTCAATCACTAGAGCCAATATGAAAGTGTCCCCAATGTCACATCATGGCACTTTATAGAAGTGCAACAATATAGCCTCTACAATTACTGAGGATTAATTATCTATTCTCTACTTCTCTAGCTTCTAGCTGAAAATCACCAATAAGCTAGTGCATATTGTTAAAAAATATTCTATATATACTGTATTTTGAATTACTTATCTCAACAGGATTGGGATAGGAAGGTGAAGAGATGTTTTAGCTATTCACAAAGTACTAGCTTGCATTTGGTTTCATACACTGAAGTTCGTGAAAGATACACTGGCCTTGGAAGGAGTATTGTGCAGATTCACCAGAATGATCCCAAGACTTATACATTTAATGAGATAACAAATAGCATAAACTTGATTTATACTTCGAGCTTAAGAGATCAAAAGACAGTCAAGACGTTACCCCAAATTTAATGGGGGAAATACAAAAACATTTTCCTCCAACTGCAAGAATTCTGAACAAGAGGGATCAGAAATTAGAACAAACATTGTACAGCAAAACCTGCTTATAGTTGGTATCAAGCAAAATTTGATCTTCTTTCATTCTCCATAAGACATAGGAGCAGAATTATGCCATTTGGCCCACGAAATCTGCTCTACCACTCCATCATTTCATTTATTCGCCCTCTCAACCCTATTCTTCTGCCTTCTTCCCGTAACTTTTGACCCCTTACTAATCAAGAACTTAACCTCCCTTTTAAATATATCCAACAACTTGGCTTCCATAGCCACCTGTGGCACTGAATTCCACAGATTCACCACCCTCCAGCTAAAGAAATTCCTCATCTCTGTTCTAAGTGGACTTCTCTCAATTCTGATGCTGTGCCCCACTACAGGAAACAACCTATGTTCACTCTATCTAAGCCTTTCACTACACAATAGGTTTCAATTAGAATCCCTCCCCTTCTATGCCCATTCTTCTAAACCCCAGAGAGTACAGGCGCAAAGCTATCAAACGCTCTTCGTATGTTAACCCTTTTATTCCTGGGATCATTCGCCTGAACCTCCTCTGGACCCTCTTCAATGCTAGCACATCCTTTCAAAGATCAAGGGCCTAAAACAGCTCACAATAATCTAAGTGTGGCTTTGATCAATGCTTTACAGTCAAAGATCAGTTATAACTCCCAAGTGAATGGCCCACTTTCATTCCTATGTATCACAGCAAACAATCAGGTATACAAGACTAACTGAGATTCAGGGATAAGTGCTTCATGTAGTCACTGGTGAGTCAAGAATCCAAATGCTTAAATTTCTTTTACATCCCCAGCAGTGACTACTTAAAACACTTAGCCCTGAACCTCAATTAGCCTTGTTCTGGTCTCCAAGGTCTTGCACTGTGCATATTCAGGCCATATTCATTGTTCTGCTAGGGCAAAACCCACTATTATTATCACTTTATATAATGGAGCTGTTCATTGATGTGTTATACCACAAAAGCATCAATTCTAACCATATTTAATGAGCCATAAAATAGAACACTACTCCAACCATAAGTCAATAACAAATGCTATGCACAGAATAACATATTTCAACATATTTGCCACATTGAAGGCATTGGTTCCAGAGGATGTTCATTCCAAGAACTCTGCTCTATGGACTGTTCCATTTGGACAGTCCTTAGAACACAGACTATGGACTGTTAGACTATCTTTAGCCCAGGCAAAGTATGTTGGCCCTTCAGTGCAAGGAATAATCCACAAGTGAATGATGGACACACTGAACCTTGATCCAGCCACAAAGCGTCTGTGAGAACAGACCACATTCTAGAGTCCTGTCATTATAGGGTTAGTAACACTGACATATCCTAGGGAACCCATTACAGTGAAACTCCAATAATCTGATACTCAGGAGTATGATAGTCTAGACTTGCAGAGTTTTCACTATATTGGATGGTACACTTTATTTCCAAAACATTTTAAATCATTTTAACAGGTTACAGTTTTACAGTACTTTTGTAAGCGCCCTAATGAGTCAAAATGGATTAATGGGATCTTGCCCACAAGTCAGTCAGGAGGATGCGTGATAAACTACCAGATGCAAAACTATTAGGGAATTACAAATAATTGGACAGAGGATTTCTGGAATTTGTTGTTTGACTAGAAATTACTTGGTACAGTGAATCAAGAAAATGTCATGACAACTATACTTACTCTCTATACTATGAATAAACTATTTTCAAAAGAATTGGAAATTAGTTCAATGCATATTATGATGAACACCATATTATTTACTGCTCAATTCATACACAAAGAAATTCAATCAATTTTGTTAAACTAAAACAATCTGATTTCATTGTTTATGTTAGTAGATTATAAAGTTACTAGAAATTCTAGAAAAGATCCCATCACTGGATCAAAATCAACCAAGGATGCACAATACAAATAATACAGACAAAATATTTACAGTTAAGGTTCACTATTTAGCTGCCCATCTCCAAAAAATTTCCATCACATTTTCCTTTATTCAGGTTTCTTGGTCTCTAATTTGATGTCCAGCTTTTGACTTTAGTACAATTCTTAACAATTCACTTTCCTGTTTGTCAGCATTTGCCACCGGCAATAATAAGAGAATTTTTCAAAAAAAAAAGTTTTCTGTTAATTCAAATGAATATTAATCGTGACCCTTGCTCAACTTTACTCAGTAATTCACTTCCATGGATATTACTGCCTACAAGGATATCAATACCACAGGTTTTTATTAATTGTACAGCATAGAGCATGCATCATGAACGGCAATGATGCTTCACTCCCAGACAAGCTTAATACCTTTGAAAGAGAGAATAGAACTACAGCTGTGAGGATCCCTGCAGCACCTGGTGACCCGGTGATCTCTCTTGGTGGCCGATGTCAGGTTGTTTTTTTTTTCTAGAGGATCTACCCTCGCAAGGCGACAGGCTCCGCTGGTGTACCGGAAAGGCTCTGAAAACCTGTGCCAGCCAACTGACGGGAGTATTGAAAGACATTTTCAATCTCACTGTTAGTTGGAAGTCTCCACCTGCTTCAAAAGGACAACAATTATATCAGTGCCCAAGAGGAGCAGGGTGAGCTGCCTTAATGACCATCACCAGTAGCACTCACATCTACAGTGATAAGTGCTTTGAGAGGTTGGTTATGGCTAGGATCAACTCCTGCCTCAACAAGGACTTGGATCCACTGCAATTTCCCTAACACCACAATAGGTCTATGATGGGCACGATCTCATTGGCTCTCCACGTGGCCTTGGATCACCTTGGCAATACAAATACCTTTGTCAGGATGCTATTTATTGACTATAGCTTAGCATTAAACACCAATACTCCTACGGTTCTAATCAAGAAGCTCCAGAACCTGAACCCAGAGGCACACTCTCAACAATTCAGGAAGAACTTCTTCCAGTCATCTGATTTCAGAATAGACATTGAACCCAAGAACACTTACTTACTACATTTTTTATTTCTTTTTTTTTTGCACTATTTAATTTAACTATTATTAATATAAATTTAGTGTAATTTAGTTTTTCTTCTCTATTATGCATTGCATTGATAATAAACCTAATTCTGATTTATACAATATTTTGTTGAGACTTGAACAGGTGACTGGTCACATGACATTTCAAGTGATGAAAATGCTGCAGACAGAACGCATTCAGCGCCTGACCCAAATCTAACTTGCTGAGTCATAAGAGATGAATAGGTTTCAAAATTAACTTAGAAGGAAACAAGATTGTTAAGGGATGGGAAGTGAATGGGTAAGGTAATGCAACATTGAAAAAGATAAATTATAGATGGGAAGAAATACTTCACAATGAATGATCAATGGACTTACAAATACAGCAAATATCTGTACAAAAAAAACTCAATAGCAGGTGAATGATGCAATGAAGAATAAAAGAAATCTTTTGAGATGGATAAATTATTAGATGTCAAATTCTGTTCTTCATCCATATGTGTAACAAAAATGTGAGAGATGCAAAGTACCTGAAATCTGTTAAACTAACTCAGTGTTTTAAAGACCATAATATCATAGTTTAAGAATTAGGAGTAGGCCACTTAGAACGGAGTTGAGGAAAAACTTTTTCAGCCAGAGAGTGGTGGATATATGGAATGCTTTGCCCCAGAAGGCTGTGGATGCAAAGCCTCTGGATGCTTTCAAAGAGGAGATGGATAGAACTCTTAAAGATAGTGGAATCAAAGGTTATGGGGATAAGGCAGGAACTGGATACTGATAGTGGATGATCAGCCATGATCACAGTGAATGGCAGTGCTGGATTGAAGGGCCGAATGGCCTACTCCTACACCTATTGTCTATTTCTCTGTGTCCTATAGACCACAGTATGCTTGCTGCTATCTGATGCAATGATTTCAGTGATTCAGTGATTAACAGATTTCAGGTAGTCTGAATTTCAAACATTTTCATTTCACATTTTCATTCCAACAGTTTTCTCATCTACTAAATCTGCAGCCTCAACATACAGCTGCTCCTCCAGACTTTTCTTCCCTCACTATTACCACCTTCAAGTTTGTCATTTAATGTCCTTTACTTCTATCATTTCCCTTGATTTTATTCTTATCTAATTCTTAAAATTATTCAGGTCAAAATTATTTAGAATTAGAAAAGAATAAAATCGAGGAAAATGGAAGTCAAATTTTAAGAGGTTTTGAAGACAGCTCAGGTGCAAGCAAAGTATTGAGGTGTGAGCACAAATGAAAGAATCTAAATAATGTGGCAGCTGTTGTAAAGAAATAATTAACATTCTGAAATAAGAAAATATGTTTTTTATTTTTCTCTGCTTTTTAATCAATTTCGATGTGAGGAAAGAAACCTTGCATTTGATATCAAACAAGAGAAAATCAGCAGATACCGGAAATCCAAGCAACACACACAAATTTCTGGAGGAACTCAGCAGAATCAAGAAGAACTCCCTTGCCCATTCGTCTCTCCCCACTGATTTCCCTTCTGCCATTTATCCCTGCAAGCAGAACCAGTGCTACACCTGCCCCTACACCTCCTCACTCACTCCCATTCAGGGCCCCAAACAATCCTTCCAGGCAAGGCAGCACTGCACCTGCGAGTAGGTTGGGGTCATCTACTGTAGATGGTGCTCCTGGTGTGGCCTCCTGTGCATCAGTGAGACCCAACGTAGATTGGGAGACCACTACGCTGAGCTCCGTCCGCCAGAAAAAACAGGATCTCCCAGTGGCTAGCCATTTTAACTCCACTTCCCATTCCAACATGTCAGTTCATGGCCTGTTGTAATGAGGCCACACTCAGGTTGGAGGAGCAACACCTTATATTCCATCTGGGTAACCTCCAAACTGATGGCATGAACATCAATCTCTCAAACTGCCGTCAATGCCCGCTCCCTCCCCCCCGGCCTTCACCATTCCCCATTTCCATCTCTCACCTCCTCTCCTTACCTGCCCATCACCTCCCTCTGGTGCTCTTCCCCCTTTTCTTTCTTCCATGGCCTTCTGTCCTCTCTTATTAGACTCCCCTTCTTGAGCCCTGTATCTCTTTCACCAATAAATTTCCCAGCTCTTTGCTTCACTCCTCTCCCCACCCTCCTGGTTTCACCTATCACTTGCACTTCTTCCTCTTCTCCTCTCACCCAACTGTAATTCACCTCTTTTTCTCCAGTCCTGACGAAGGCTCTCAACCCCAAACGTCAACTATACTCTTTTCCATAGATGCTGCCTTGCCTGCTGTGTGTTGCTGCCATCTAATACACTGTCTATTTGCACTTAAAACTACATTACACAGCTTTTAAAAACACAACAATCAGAACGTTTACACAAGTATCTCAGGAATGGTGTCTTACTATAATAATCCGGTAGAACTCACTTTTGTTTCATGATAAAGGTAATTAATTAAAAATGTAAGCACTCACTTATATTGGAGTTCTTCAGCAGAAGGTACAAGCAGAACCATTTTGTTAGAAGACAGCAGCAAAATAACATTTTCTAGTCTGGTTTCCATAGACAGCAAAAACAAGATCAACTCCCTACAGTAAACAAATCTCTTGTTCAACAACTGAAGTTGCTTTTCATTCTGCCTGGGCAAGTCACTTCAGGTTTATACTTGTTATATGGTTGGGCAAGTTCATCCACAGGTGACAAGGGATGCCATCGTGTTTTCCCCTAACAGCAGTAAGTACATTAATAATGTAATAAACAAGAACTAGTAAATGGTACTTTGATTCAAAACTTGTCAAAGTCTTTTGTTTTAAGCTGACCTATATTCTATTCTGGCATTTTTCACATTGGATATCATTAATGACAAAGCCTATTCTGAAGTCTCCTATGTAATTACAGTTACGATCAAGAATATAATCTTCAATACTCTGTACAAGTGGAACTGATGTGTAGATTTGGTTTTAAAAATACAATATTAAGGCCCTCAGTCGAATTTATATCAAGTACTGACACTTCGCAAGAATACTTCAACTATTTTAAAAGTTTACCAAAAAGCTCCATAATATAAAGAGCATGTTATACCACAGAACCACTTGATTTACAAAACAAATGCTCTCCTGGAGATAATTTAAGTGTAATTTTGTAAATCCAAAAGGTTGGGCAAATGCATCATGGATATTTACCGTCAGTGGATCCTTGTGGTAATGAGTTGGCGGTTAATCAACAGATGCGCAGATTTAAAAGCGTGTGCCTAAAATAGTCAAAGAACTATCATGAAAGCTTGAAAATCTTAGAATGCCTGTACTAAGCAAGGTGAAAAGGAACTCACTCCCCTCCAGAACCACAATAAGACACAGATTTGTATTTTATTTTCAAACTAGAATTATTTTGAAGTTAATCCTTTTATGTTGTTGATGAGTGTAGTTACTGAAACTAGCTAACCAGTTTCAATAGCATAAAGGAAACAATCAGATAAACTTGGTTCTTGCACTCCAAGAATAGCTTATGCTCACTAATCACACTGAGTACGTCAGTGATCATAAACTGGACTATGATTCTAATTTTCAAGAACCTAGACTGATATGACCCAAATATTTCACTTCCATTTACCGTGGCTTTACAGTGAAATATTCTTAAGCAATTTCAACCAAGTCTGGAGGTAGCCCTAAACTTCCCTTGTAAATGACCCAGATTCAGAAAAGATGTACATAAAGAAAACTATACAATGGAAGAAGGAAAAACAAGCAGTGAAAAGGAAATTGTTGAAGGCAAGAGGAAACCACCACAAAAAGGTTGATTATAGAGTACCATTCACAGGAGCTCATGTTTTCTCCCCCTCTAACAAGAACAGTAGTACAAGTAATTAGAGGAATAAAGGTCTAACATATTCAATCTTTCCTTCACACTCAGGTTCTCTAATTCTGGCAACATCCGTGTAAATTTTCTCTGTACTCTTTCAATCTTATTTACATCTTTCCTGTACGTAGGTGACAAAAACTGGATACAATACTCCAAATTAGGCCTCACCAAAATCTTATACAACTTCAACATAACATCCCACCTCTTCAAGTCAATACTTTGATTTATGAAGGAAAATATGCCAAAAGCTTTATGACCCCATTTACCTGTGCCGCAACTTTCAAAGAATTAGGGACCTCTATTCCCAGAACCTTTTCTTCTGTCATACTCCTCAGTGCAATAATGTTCAACTGTATAAGACCTACAAGGATGATGCCTGGATTGAAGGGTGTACCTTATGAGAATAGGTTGAATGAACTTGGCCTTTTCTCTTTGGAGCGATGGAGGATGAGAGGCGACCTGATAGAGGTGGTTAAGATGAGGAGCACTGATCATGCAGATAACCAGAGGCTTTTTCCCCAGGGCTGAAATGGTTAACACAAAGGGGCATAGTTTTAAGATGCTTGGAAATAGGTATCAAGGGGATGTCAGGGTTAAGTTTTTCCACACAGAGTGGTGGGTGCTTAGAATGCACAGCCGGTGGCAGTGGTGGAAGTGGATACAATAGGGTCTTTTAAGAGACCCTTAGATAGGTACATGGAGCTTAGACAAATAGAAGACTATCCATTAGGGAAATTCTAGGCAGTTTCTAGAGTAGGTTACATGATCAGCACAACATTGTGGGCCATAGGGCCTGTGATGTGCTGTAGATTTCTATATTCTATATTCATATGTTCAAAGAAGATGCTAAAAGCTTTTTTTTAAGTATATAAAGGGTAAAAGAGAATTGAGGGTAGATTTAGGACCAATAGAAAATGACGCTGGAGATATTGTAATGAAAGATGCAGAGATGGCAGAGGAACTGAATGCGTATTTTACATCAGTCTTCACAGTGGAAGACATCTGCAGTATACCGGACATTCAAGAGTGTCAAGGAAGTGAAGGATGTGCAGTGAAAATTATGACTGAAAAGGTGCTCAGGCTGCTTAATGGTCTGAGGGTGGATAAATCTCCTGGACCTGATGAAATGCACCCCCGGGTTCTACAGGAAGTAGCTGGAGAGATTGCGGAGGCATTAATAATGATCTTTCAAAAATCGATAGATTCTGGCATTGTACTGGATGATTGGAAAATTGCAAATGTTACTCCACTATTCAAGAAAGGTGGGAGGCAGCAAAAAGGAAACTATAGATCTGTTAGCCTGACATCAGTAGTTGGGGAGTTGTTGGAATCGATTGTTAGGGATGAGATTATGGAGTACCTGGCAGCACATGACAAGATAGGCCAAAGCCAGCATGGTTTTCCAAAAGGAAAATCCTGCCCGACAAACCTACTGCAATTTTTTGAGGAAATTACAAGAAGGGTAGACAAAGCAGATGCAGTAGATATGGTCTACTTGGATTTTCAGAAGGCCTTTGACAAAGTGCTGCACATGAGGCTGCTTAGCAAGATAAGAGCCCATGGAATTACAGGGAAGTTACTAGCATCAATGGAGCAATGGCAGATTGGCAGCAAACAGAGAGTGGGAATAAAGGGATCCTATTCTGGCTGGCTGCTGGTTACCAATGGAGTTCCACAGGGGTCAGTGTTGGGAGCGCTGCTCTTTTTACGATGCATGTCAATGATTTGGACTATGGGATTAATGGATTTGTGGCTAAATTTGCAATGATACAAAGATAGGTGGAGGAATGGGTAGAGGAAAAGAGCCTGTAGAGAGTCTTAGATAGTTCAGGGGAATGGGCAAATAAGTGGCAAATGAAGTACAATGTTGGAAAGTGTATGGTAAAGCACTTTGGTGGAAGAAATAAACAGGCAGACTATTATTTAGATGGGGAGAGAATTCAAAATGCAGAGATGCAAAGGGATTTGGGAGTCCTTGTGCAGGATACCCTGAAGGTCAACCTCCAGGCTCAGTCAGCGATGAAGGCGGTGAATGCAATGTTGGTATAAATTTCTAGATATATAGAATATAAGAGCAGGGATATGATATTGAGGCTCTATAAGGCACTCATGAGACTACACCTGGAGTATTGTGTGCAGTGTTGGGCTCCTTATTTTAGAAAGGATGTACAGACATTGGAGAGGGTTCAGAGAAGATTCACGAGAATGATTCCAGGAATGAAAAGGTTACCTTATGAGGAAAGTCTGGCAGCTCTTGGGCTGTATTCCCTGGAGTTCAGGAGAATGGGGGGGGGGAGGGGGGGCAGAAATCACATAGAAACATTCCAAATGTTAAAAGGCCTGAACAGATTAGATATGGCAAAGGTACTTCCCATGGTAGGGGAGTCTAGGACGAGAGGGCACAATCTCAGGTTTGAAGGATGTCCACTTAGAACAGAGATGCAGAGAAATTACTTCAGTCACAGGGTGGTATATCTGTGGAATTTGTTGCCACGAGTGGCTGTGGAGGCCAAGAGATTGGGTGTATTTAAGGCAGAGAGAGATAGGTTCTTGATTAACCAGGACATCAAAGGGTATGGAGAGAAGGCAGGGGAATGGGGATGACTGGAAGAATTGGATCAGTCCATGATTGAATGGCGGAGCAGTCTCAATGGGCCGAATAGCCTACTTATGGTCTTATATCTTATGGTCTTATGCTCTAATTGGTCCGTCAGAACACCTTCCAATAACTTTCCTACTACTGATGTTAAGCTCAGAGACCTTTCTTAAACAGCGGAACAGCATTAGCAATCCTCCAGTAATTTACCTGTCACTAAGGACGATTTAAATATCATCTGGAGCAACACAGTAGCATAGTGGTTAAGCACACTGCTTTATAGTGCAGGTGACCAGGGTTCAATTCTTGCTGCTGCCTGTAAGGAGTTTGTATGTTCTCCCTGTGACAGCATGGGTTTCCTCCAGGTGTTCTCATTTCCTCCCACAGTCCAAAGTCGTACTAGTTGGTAGGTTAAATGGTCATCGTAAACTGTCCCATGATTAGGCCAAATTAGATTAAATTGGAGCATTGCAGGGCAGTTTAACTCGAGAGGCCTATTCCACACTGCATCTCAATAAATAAATCAATCTCTGCTAGGGCCGCTGTAACTTCTGCACTTGGCTCCCACAGGATTCAGGAGAACACTGTCAGGCCCTGGGGATTTGTCCACCCTAATTTGCCTCAAGACAACAAATACGTCCTCTCTGTAATTGGTATAGGGTTCATTAAGTCGCTGCTGTATTACCTGACTTCTAACGACTGTGTCCAATTCCTGAGTAAATACAAATGTAAAAAAGCCGTTGAAGGTCTCCATCTAGATGCAAAGAGTTCCCCTATACAAACATCAATTTCAAAAACTGCCTTGCCAAGAAAGCAAAAATGAGATGCCAACATACTTTTTAATTACTCCTAACTACTATAAAGAATTTAGCATTGAACTAGTACCAGGCAAAGTTCTGTTGAAATTTAAGCTTCACGTACAGATCTTATAGTGCACATAAGGGAGTTTCAATGTAATGCTCATGGATTTTATATTCCAGGAGCAGTTACTACATATTGTTCCTTCACCCCATTTATAAAATGAAAGAATCAATCTGTTACAAATAATGAATGCCCTACAGCTATTACATGGAAAAGCAGGTTGGTTTTAGCCAAGTACTGACTATGTTGTAAAATTTTACTTGCAAAACAGCAACTATAAGAAAATAAACTCAATTATATATTTCCATTTCTGGAGTTATGAAAGCTGACTCAATACTTTACAGAAGGGAAAACAGCCTTGTAATCCTACATTTCTGTCAGCTGCACTTAACCAAGACATTTAAAAGTATACACAGTACGCATACAGAAAAACATTTATGTTTTGCAAAATTTAACAAAGCTTGACTTCATCCATGGCGTCAAGAAAGGAAGTTTCATTGCTCCAACTTGTGTCTCAGTCTATGTTAGCAAGATGCTGCATCTCATTTCCAATGAGCTTCTAGCCAGAGTAAAGTTAACCTATAGGATAACGGGAAGCCACTTAACCTTCATCTCCAGACCAGAAGCATAGTCACTTCAACTGCATGGTACCTACGATGCTAATGATGCACATATCTGGAGGCCAAGCCCCAAGTAATCGTGGACAACGTTCAATAAAACATAGAAAATAATGCACTTGAGCCAATTGTTCAGCTGCACAACATCCTTTGACAAAAAAAGTTTATATTGAGTCCATGATAAATGTGGACAACCTCCCACAGGAAAGGTAGACACCAACATTATTGCCTTATCTGTACTAACATGATATTCAGCTGTTGGGGGCAAAGTTGCTTAAGTGTGAGATAACCCTGACAATAACTCAACATCAGCATCTATGAGCTATCAGTCACTTTCATTGTCCAGTGTCCTCCACAGCAAGGCTATAAGCAGGTATCTGAAAGGGCACCGAGAGTTACCACCAGTACTGATGCTGAAAATTGCACCATCTCAATCTAGCTTTACAGTTTTGAAGACTACACAAATGTAGACTATTACGCAAAAAGATTACATGATATACACAGAATTCAAGAAAAATGGCATCAGATAGAAGCATGAAACTTGCCTCCAGACTACGCAGGTAAAAGCTTCATTTGTAATTGCTTTAGATGGTTGATTTCCTCTCAAAATAAAACAATATACTTTATCTTGTCAGTTAATATAACCTATAAATTACAAATGATTTGTGACTAATACCAAAAGTTTTGACACTAATTGAGAACGTAATAATTCACTGCCTCTATGATTTTCACCAACTGTTTATGTGAATTGAACTTCACTGACAAAATTTTCAAATCATAAACTGTTCTGAGAACAGTTACCATGAGCACAGAGGATATTATGACATCATTTCAACATTATGATGTATTATAACTGCACTGTTGACCAAATAATTGCAGCCGTATTAGCATTTCAGCAGCAAATACAGAAAAATTTTTAAACAATATCAGAGGTTGAGGACAATGAAAATTCCTACATAGCAAGTACATGGCTATGTTATAAAATGTTACTTCCAAATCATCCACTATAACAAAATAAACTATTGTAGTGTTGTGAAAACTGACTCAATATTTCACAGCAGGGAAAACAACCCTGTTATCCTGCCTTGCATACATTTCTACCAGTTAACAAAGACATTTAATAGTATACACAATACACATGCAGACAAGCATTAGCAAGCATTATGTTTCCAAATCTGTTTCTCTAGTAGCATCTCAAAATTGTTTCATTGCACAAGGTGAAAAAGTCACGAAGCACTGACACAACATTCCATGAGTCATGGAAAATACTAGACAGACCTTTACCTGAGACACAAGATCTACTTATTAAATTGAATTTTGCATTAAGAGTAGTTCCCTTTTGTTCAAAAAGAGTATCTCTTGAGATATTACTAATATCACAAATTCTTATTAAAATACCTTTCAATGACATGCAAAAAATTGGATTCCAGAAATCTGAAATTAAAACAAAATGTTTGAAAAATTTCTAACTTGCAAGTTGAGGAAATAATAACGGCACAATGCAATACAAAATGCAGTAAAACTCCGATAATCTGACATCCATTACTTGGAAATTTTAACAGCTTGCTCATCCACTAGGTTTGGGCCAGGTGACCAGAATATGAAGAGTGTACAGCCCGAGCCTGGACTGTAGACCAGATGGGCAGCTAGAAATGTGAATGGACTTCAGAACACCAGCAGTCAGAAGCATGGGTAGGTTTGCAGTGCATGCTTGTTTCTACTTTAAGAAAGAAGAGGTTCACTAGAAAATGAATGATATTACCGTGTAATAATAGGTAAAATTGCAATACAAATATAATGCAATATAATTAGGAATATTTTTGGAAAGTTGGCAAAAATTTGCTGAACCAGCATTGAGTCCCAAAGGTGCCAAATCATTGGAGTGTTACTCTGGAATGGTCCAGAGCTGAAAAATAGCAAATGCAATCTCTGCCACCAAATGTTATGTGAACAAATCTAAACTTTTTTGAGCTCAACTTGGCTTTAGGAAGTATGCAAGTTCCTAAGGAAAGGTAAGATGAACTTCAATAGAGCATAGCAGGTGTTAACAGTACCAGGTTTTTTGATTATCACAAACAAAAGAAAATCTGTAAATGCTGAAAATCCAAGCAACACATACAAAATACCAGAGGAACTCAGCAGGCCAGGAACCATCTGCGGTAAAAAAGTACAGTTGACGTTTCAGGCCAAGATGCCAACTGAACTTTATTTTTTCCATAGGTGCTATCTGACCTGCTGAGTTAGAAACACAGAAAACCTACAGCACAATACAGGCCCTTCGGCCCAGAAAGCTCTGCCGAACATTTCCTTATCTTACAAATTACCTAGGGTTACCCGTAGCCCTCTATTTTCCTAAGCTCCATGTATGTGTCCAGGAGTCTCTTAAAAGACCCCATCTTATCTGCCTCCACCAGCGTCGCTGGCATCCCATTCCACACACTCAACACTCTCTGCATAAAGAACTTACCCCTGAATCTCCTCTGTACCTACTTCCAAACACCTTAAAGCTGTGCCCTCTCATGCTAGCCATGTCAGCCCTGGGATAAAGCCTCTGACTATCCACACGATCAATGCCTCTCATCAACTTATACACCTCTATCAGGTCCCCTCTCATCCTCTGTCACTCCAAGAAGAAAAGGCCAAGTTCACACTATTGTTACGTACCCCGTAACTGGGTTGCCAAACCAGCAGAAATGGATCACTCAGTTGGAGTCTGGATTACTAGAACTAAGAAAGTTTTATTAAAGAAACAAGCAACACAGTACTCTAATCAAAAGGATAATAAATGCAACAGTTCAGCAATGATAAACACACATGTACACAGAATTAAGATAACAGGATCAATCAAGCTCTATCGTTGTCTGGGGTAAATGACCAGTTTCAAAGTGACACAAAGTTCTGTTCAATTTAGTTCAGTTCAGTTCGCAGACAGTGGGGGGGAAGGAGGGAGAGAGCAAAACGAATGAATATTCAAACGGCTTCCACACACAGACCTTCGCAGTCAGCTTTCGTGCGAGCCCTTTATGATGTCATCTGAGGTCACCGACCATGACCCCTCCGTTTCCAGATACGATCGTTTCTCTGCGGTGAACCCGGCACCCAGACAAGGGTGGACACACACCAGGTTCCCGCCAATCATGCCTTTCCACCCTGTGCGTCTATGGCTTGTCCCGCGACCAGCCGTCCAAAAACTTCCCACCGACTTGTGGAAGACGCACTGCTTCCAGGGTCTCGTTACCTCGGGGTGTTGTGTGTGTCCTGCCTTAGCGAACCTGTCCCTTTTTATCCCCCTGCTGGGGTATCGCCTGTCCATCACTTCAAACAGTTCAGGGTTCAAAGGGGGAGCCGATCTTGACAGCTCTCCTTCCGTTACTCTCTCCCGTCCCTTCATTAACATCTCCAAATGCTGCTCCATTGTTTTCTTTATCTCTCTCTCTCCTGAAGACAGGTGGCAGACCAACTGCTGATCCCACTGGTGCCAGCACAGGACAGCTAACATCTTAATCTATGTGTATTCTTGTCACACTATCTATTATCATAAGGCATGCTCCCCAATCTAGGCAACATCCTTGTAAATCTCCTCTGCACCCTGTGAGGCGACCAGAACTGAGCACATTACTCCAAGTGGGGTCTGACCAGGGTCCTATAGAACTGCAACATTACCTTCGGCTCTTAAACTCAATCCCGCGATTGATGAAGGCCAATGCACCATATGCTTTCTTAACCAGAGTCAACTGCGCAGCAGCTTTGAGTGTCCCATGGACTCAGACCCCAAGATCCCTCTGATCCGCCACACTGCCAAGAGTCTTACCATTAATACTATATTCTGCCATCATATTTGACCTACCAAAATGAACCACCTCACACTTATCTGGGTTGAACTCCATCTGCCACTTCTCTGTCCAGTTTTGCATCCTATCAATGTCCCACTGTAACCTCTGACAGCCCTACACACGACCCACAACACCCCCAACCTTTGTCATCAGCAAATTTACTAACCCAACCCTCTACTTCTTCATCCAGGTCATTTATAAAAATCATGAAGAGAAGGGGTCCCAGAACAGATCACTGAGGCACACCACTGGTCACCAAACTCCATGCAGAATGTGACCTGTCTACAGCTTCTCTTTGCCTTCTGTGGGCAAGCCAGTTCTGGATCTACAAAGCAATATCCCCTTGGATCCCATGCCTCCTTACTTTCTCAGGAAGCCTTGCATGGGGTACCTTGTCAAATGCCTTGCTGAAATCCATATACAGTACATCTACTGCTCTTACTTCATCAATGTTTAGTCACATCCTCAAAAAAATTCACTCAGACTTTTAAGACACGACCTGCCTTTGACAAAGCCATACTGACTATTCCTAATCATATTATGCCTCTCGAAATGTTCATAAATTCTGCCCCTCAGGATCTTCTCCATCAACCACTGAAGTAAGACTCACTCGGTCTATAAATTTCCTGGACTATCTCTATTCCCTTTCTTGAATAAGGGAACAACATCTGCAACCCTCCAATCCTCTGGAACCTCTCCCGTCCCCATTGATGATGCAAAGATCATTGCCAAATCTCCTCCCTCGCCTCCTACAGTAGCCTGGGGTACATCTTGTCCGGTCCCGGCGACTTATCCAACTTGATGTTTTCCAAAAGCTCCAACAGGTTCTCTTTCTTAATATCTACACGCGCAAACTTTTCAGTCTGCTTTAAGTCATCCCTACAATTGCCAAGATCCTTTTCCATAGTGAATACTGAAACAAAGTACTCATTAAGTACCTCTGCTGTCTCCTCTGGTTCCATACACACTTTTCCACTGTCACAATTGATTGGTCCTATTCTCTCACTTCTTATCCTCATGCTCTTCACACAAGTGTAAGAAAATGATTTTTTTTTTACTCCCACATCCAAATTTGAGCTACAGCTATAAAATTATGGTTGTCCAGTTAGGAATAAAAAGATCACACTGATTTCACAACATATTATGATTTGATTATGTACTTCAAAAAGGTTTCTTAAATTGCAGCTGAGAGCTCATATACACAGTTCCTGTGGAATTAGTGTGCAAGCAGGATGCCCTGAACTCCACCTCCCAAATGTCTCGCCCAACCAGCACACCTGACATCCAGCCAAGGACACATGCCAGCTAAAAACAGCAAGGTCCCTGGATCAGGTAGTATCCCTATAGCAAAACCTAACAAATTCACATTATAAAGCAGGAACTTAAGCACTGAAGACAGTACAATTTAGAACACATCTACATGAACTTTTCAACACTATCAAATAAACTGCTGATAATAATAAAAACTTACAAATATAGATTCCTCCACACAAGCATTGCTAGCACAGTACTCAGAATTACTAGACTAAGAGTTATACTTTTACTAGATTCAATGGTGATCTGGTAATCCCATACAGATCTTGGTTCAGACTCTTTAAAATTACATTGACCTCAAAGTAACCTATCCAATTCAAAATAATGAAAGTAAATTGCAAGGAGCTGCTGCAGGGATACCAACAGAGCAGCAATGGCAAGAGCTTCTGGAAAAAATGAGGAAGGTGCAGGACAGATGTATTCCAAAAACGAAGAAATACTCAAAACGGCAAAATAGTATAACCGTGGCTGACAAACAAAGTCAAAACTAATGTCAAAACAAAAGAGAGTGTATACAACAAAGCAAAAATTAGCGGGAAGATAGAGACTGGGAAGCTTTCAAAAATCTACAGAGAGCAACTAAAGGAATCATTAGAATGGAAAAGATGAAATATGAAAGCAAGCAGGCAAACATAATCAAAGTGGATAGTAAAAGCTTTTTCAAGTATGTAAAAATAAGAGAGATGAAAGTGCATATCCGACTGCTAGAAAATGAGGCTGAAAGAATAAGAACAGGGGCCAAGGAGATGGCAGATGAAATAAATGAATATTTTGCATCAGTCTTCACTGTGGAAGACACTAGCAGTGTGCCAGATATTGTTAATGTGTGAAGGAAGAGAAGTGAGTGCAGTTACTATTACACAGGAGAAGGTGCTCAAAGATCTGAAAATCACTTGGACCAGATGAATTGCACCCTAGGGTTCTGAAAGAGGTAGCGTTAAGAGGCTAAGGAGGCATTAGCAATGATCTTTCAAAAAACACTGATGCCAGAGGACTAGAAAATTGCAAATGTCACTCCACTCTTTTAGAAAGGAGGAAGGCAGAAGAAAGGAAATTAAAGACCAGTTAGCCTGACCTCAGTGGGTGGGAAGATATTAGAGTCAATTGTTAAGGATGAGGTTATGGAGTACTTGGTGACACAGGACAAGATAGGACAAAGTCAGCACGGTTTCCTTAAAGGAAAATCTTGCCTGACAAACCTGTTGGAATTCTTTGAGGAGATTACAAATAGGATAGATAAAGTGGACGTTGTACCTTTGGATTTTCAGAAGGCCTTTGACAGGGTGCCACACCTAAGGCTGCTTACCAAGTTAAGAGCTCATGACTCTACAGGAAAGTTACCAACATGGTAAGAGCATTATCAAGAGAAAATCTGCAGATGCTGGAAATCTGAGCAACACACAAAATGCTGAAGGAATTCAATAGGCCAGGTAGTATCTATGGAAAAAAAGTACAGTCGACATTTCGGGCCTGCTGTTCCATTGACTGATTGGTAGGGGCAGTGAGTGGGAATAAAAGGATCCTTTTCTGGTTGGCTGCCAGTGACTAATAGTGTTCCATAGGGGTCGTTGTTGGGACCGCTTCTTTTTATGCTGTATATCAATGGTTTAGATGATGGAATAGATGGATTTGTTTTCAAGTTTGCAGATGATATGAAGATTGGTGGAGGGGCAGATAGTGTTGAGGAAACAGGTAGATTGTAGAAGGACTTAGACAGATTAGGAGAATGGGCAAAAAAGTGGCAAATGAAATTCAAAGTTGGAAAATGCATGGTCATGCACTTTGGTAGTAGCTATAAATGTGCAGATTATTTTCTGAACAGAGGAAAACCTAAACTCTGAGATGCAAAGGAACTTGGGAGTCCTTGTGCAGAACACCCTAAAGGTCTGGGAATTCTGGGAATGAAAGGTTTATCATATGAGGAATGTTTGATGACTCTGGGTTTGTACTCGCTGAAATTTAGAAAGATGAGAGAGGAGCTCATCGAAACCTTTCAAATGTTGAAAGGTCTAGACATAGTAGGTGTAGATAGAATGTTCAATGTTTCCCATGGGGGTGGGAGGGGAGCCTAGGACAAGAGAGCACAGCCTCAGGATAGAGGGACATCCATGTAAAACAGAGATGAGGAAAAATTTCTTTAGCCAGAGGGTGGTGAATTTGTGGAATTTGGTACCACATGCAGCTGTGGAGGGCAGGTCACTGGGTGTACTTAAGGCAGACTGATAAGCTTTTGATTGGCCATAGCATCAAATGTTACAGGGAGAAGACCGGGAAATGGGGTTGAGGAGGAGAAAAAGAAACGGATCAGCCATGATTGAATGGTGGAGCAGACTTGATAGGCCAAATGGCCTAATTCTGCTCCTATATCTTATGGTCTCATATTGTAAAATAAAGTTGTAATATACTTTGAATATGTTTTTATACACTTACCACCATGGACCACATATTAACATTCCTACTTACAAAGTTAAGCCCTGCTATAATTAAGTTACCCACATATTTGAAATAATTTAGCCAACTATTAATTCTTAAGTTATTTTCCAACCAACAAGTACTTTGAAGAGAGAGTGATATTTTAGAACTTTTCTGTATGGTATGCAAAAAAAAATATGATCACTATTTAGTCAGTGGGTGCCGTCCCGAATCCGGGGATGGCGGCAACGCACCTCCATCTTCTTCCACCTTGCGATAGCACTGAGTACAGTCTCTCCTTGGCACCGCCCGCCACCACCCCCGTCGAACTCGAGCCCGAGGCCGTGATGGCCTCCAGCCGCTTCTTCGAACTTGGCCCTTCCTTAGGCCGAGGCCTTGGGCAGGTCCAGGCACACGGTGTAGTGCCCAAGTTCATCATGTCTCTTCTAACTAGGTGCATAGCATAACGATTCGTAGATATGTGGCAAGGCTTTAATCTCTTCCACAGAAGATGGCCGTTGGCTCACAAGGAGCTCATCTGCCCTTTGTCAGGTTTTTTTTTAAAAAAGTCCTGCTGGGTGTCCTCGCATCCTCCTCACCAGACTAAGTCTGATGGGGGAGCCGGCCCAAGTCGCCGACCACTCGACCACAGCCCCTGGCCGAGTGCCAGGCGCCCGCCCCCTGCCAAATCTTTCCAAGTATCCGGTGCCCAACCGAAAACCATGGTCGTGCGGCTGGCGACCAAACCATATGAGATTTAAAACATCATATATTCAAAAAAGCAGATACAAGTCAAAACTGCGAATGAGAAAATCTGCAGATGCTGGAAATCCAGGCAACACACACACAAAATGCTAGAGGAACTCAGCAGGCCCAGTAGCATCTATGATTGCAAATACCATCGGTATCAATTAACAGCAGAATTAGACACCAAGCAAAACTGGAGTGATGGCAGCAATTTACTCAAAGGTTGTCTACAATACAGTGTTGATAATATTGAAATGTGTTTAGACACTGCATCATTACCAGTTTTATTTAAGATGATAAATCGTCAAGGGTATAGCAGCTAGTTAGAAATTTTCAAATTTACATTGCAATCAAACAAAGCTTCATCTTCATTGCTCTAACTCGTGTCTCAATCTACCTTAACAAGATGCTGCACCCCATTTCCAATGAGCTTCCAACCAGAGTAAAGTTAATGTACATAACAACAGAAAACTGCTTAACCTTCATCTCCAGACCAGAAGTAGAGTCACTTCAAATGTAGGATACAGACAACACTAATGATGTGCATTTCTGGAGGCCATGTCCCAACTAATCATGGTCAACTTTCAATTATAGAAAATAATGCTCTTGAGCCAACTGTTCAGCTGCACATGATAATGTGGACAACTTCCTACAGGAAAGGCAGACATCAACATTATTGCCTTATCTGTACTAACATGACGTTCAGCAGTTGGAGGCAAAGTAGCTTAAGTGAGAGACAGCCCTGACAATAACTCAGCATCGGCATCTACTAGATATCAGTCATTTTCATTGTCCAGTGTCTTCCTCAGCAAGGCTATAAGCAGGTATCTGAAAGGGCACCAAGAGTTACCACCGGTACTGATGCTGAAAATTGCACCATCTCGATCTAGTTTTACAGTTTTGAAGACTACAGTTATTCCCCGAGTTACAAACGTCCAACTTACGAACAACTCGTATTTATGAATGGCCTGCCATAAAGCATATTACATTAAAAAATTTGTTGGCTCAAGGAAGGAGAACGCCATCCACCATTTTAAGTCGGATCACATTGCCGTTATCACTGTGTTGAGTGTGTAACTTTGTATTTGGCTTAAATTTTTCTTAGCAAAATTCACCCTGACCTCCCCCTACTTTCCAGTCAGCACTGCCCCCACTTGTCCCATTTAACCTATCTCCGTGCGGGTGGACTTTAGGACCCAGGGAAGCTCAGGACCCACCGCCCGCGGCTGCTCCTGAATCCGCAGTGTTTCTGTTCCGTTGATGGAAAACAATCACAATTGAAAATAAAGTGGAAATAATAAAGCAATCAGAAAGAGGTGAAACGCCTTCAGTCATTGGAAAAGCATTAGGCTACAGTCGGTCAACGATTGGAACAATTTTAAAGGATAAAGTGAGAATAATGGAGCATGTGAAAGGCCCTGCCCTGATGAAAGCTACAATTATTACTGAGCAACGCAGTGGTTTAATTATTGAAATACTGTACATACGCTTAAGTGTTTTATATGCATAGAAAGGTAAAATACTTGACTAACTGACACTAAATACTGGATGTACCCGTTCCAACTTACATACAAATCCGACTTAAAGATGGACTTAGGAACAGAACTCATTCGTAACCCGGGGACTGCCTGTACTTAAATGTAGATCATTATACAAAACAGCACGCGACACATACAAAATTCAAAAGAAATGGTAATCAGATAGAAACATGAAACTTGCCTCCAGACTATGCAGGTAAAAATTTCCTTTGGATGGTTGATGTCCTCTCAAAATAAAACAATACACTTTATCTTGACAGTTAATATAACCTATAAATGACAATGATTTGTGACTAAAACCAAAAGTTATGACACTAGTTGAGAACGGAATGATTCACTGTTTAACATCCAACTGTTTACGTCAATTGAACTTCACTGACAAGATGTATTTTCAAATCATAAACTCTTCTGAGCAGAACAATTACCTTGAGCAGAGGATATTATGACATCACTTCAATATTATGACATATTATAACTGCATTGTCCAGTAATTGTTGACCAAATAGTTGCAGCTGTATCAGCATCATTTCAGTAGCAAATACAGCAAACCCATTTATATGAAGTAGTATCACCCCAGTGACCTCAGAAGTTGAGGACAACCAAACACTACACATTACAATTTTTCTCTTTACTGTGTCATTAATGAACAAGGTTCAAGGAGATGTCCACATATTATTTGAACAAGATTACCAGGATTGGGTGCTAAGAAATTTTTTTGCTAAGAAATGCAATTAACTACACTATATCTGCATCCCTATATTAGCAGCTGGAACATTAATCAACAGGACAAAATGAAGTCGTATGGGAATTTGCATGCACTAAATTATGTTTTTTTTCCCCCCGGGGTAGAAGATGGGAATAGAAAATAAATAAAAATCAAATTAGGGCCCTTTAGAGGCAAGAAATGAAAAACCTGTTTGCAAAAAAAAAATGTCTGTCAGGCACTGTCAACTCTAAAGTATAAAGAGGTATAGGAAAGGATAAAATAAGGTTTTAAAATGTTGCAATTTCTATTGCAAAATTCATTACAAAAATGTGATAGTACTTATATATAGTATTTGCAAATGTGATTACAGTACTGCATGACAATTAAGTTTTAAGTCACCTAACTATGTATCTTCATGCTATTTTTAAAATAATGTTGAAAATAAAGGTTATTTTTAGGATTTAGCCACTTGATGGCAGCATAACATGACCACAATCAGTGATTCACACTTTCACGACCTTTGTTAGATAGCTTTGTACTTTAAGGTGATGGCTGAAAGCTTAAAACATTGTACTAAAATCATTCAAAAATATATCTCTACCTCTTATTTAAGCTCATGATACAAGCCTTGATCTCTGTCACAACCCTTAACCTATTTTTATTGTAGCAGCTGTCCTGAACATTTTATTTGTTTCCCTATGTGAAATTTTTGGACCTGTCAGAGGAGGTACAAATTGAAAATAGTTCTACGTCTGCAGTCAGATAATTTGGATGAGAATGTTGTAGGCATGATTGACTAGTTTGCAGAAAACACCAAACTTTAGGGGCACCAGGGCAGCCTAGCAGTTAGCACAATGCCATTTCCTCCTACAGTCCAAATACTTACCAGCTGGTAGGTAATAACTGGTCATTGTAAATTGTCCTGTGATTAGAATGGGATTAAATAGGAAGACTGCTGTGTGGCACAGCTCATTGGACCAGAAGGGCCTGTTCCACACAGTATCGTTAAATAAAAATGGTGGGGTGGTTAAGTAGAACCTACATCAATTGGAAAAGAGGGCAAAGGATAGCACATATGATTGAACTCAGAAATTTTGGATAAACCAGGGCAAAGCAGGTGAAAGAATTCTCACCCTGTCTCTTGCAAAAACGCCATCCCCTTCTCGCAATTCCTCCGTCTCTGCCGCATCTGCTCTCAGGATGAGGCTTTTCGTTCTAGGACGAGGGAGATGTCTTCCTTTTTTAAAGAAAGGGGCTTCCCTTCCTCCACTATCAACTCTGCTCTTAAACGCATCTCCCCCATTTCACGTACATCTGCTCTCACTCCATCCTCTCGCCACCCCACTAGGAATAGGGTTCCCCTGGTCCTCACCTACCACCCCACCAGCCTCCGGGTCCAACATATTATTCTCCGTAACTTCCGCCACCTCCAACGGGATCCCACCACTAAGCACATCTTTCCCTCCCCCCCCCCCTGCATTCCGCAGGGATCGCTCCCTACACAACTCCCTTGTCCATTCGTCCGCCCCATCCCTCCCCATTGATCTCCCTCCTGGCACTTATCCGTGTAAGCGGAACAAGTGCTACACATGCCCTTACACTTCCTTCCTTACCACCATTCAGGGCCCCAAACAGTCCTTCCAGGTGAGGCAACACTTCACCTGTGAGTCGACTGGGGTGATATACTGCGTCCGGTGCTCCCGATGTGGCCTTTTATATATTGGCGAGACCCGACGCAGACTGGAAGACCGCTTTGCTGAACATCTACGCTCTGTCCGCCAGAGAAAGCAGGATCTCCCAGTGGCCACACATTTTAATTCCACATCCCATTCTGACATGTCCATCCACGGCCTCCTCTACTGTAAAGATGAAGCCACACTCAGGTTGGAGGAACAACACCTTATATTCCGTCTGGGTAGCCTCCAACCTGATGGCATGAACATTGACTTCTCTAACTTCTGCTAATGCCCCACCTCCCCTTCGTATCCCATCTGTTACTCATTTTTATGCACACATTCTTTCTCTCACTCTCCTTTTTCTCCCTCTGTCCCTCTGAATATACCTCTTGCCCATCCTCTGGGTCCACCTCCCCCCCACTCCTTGTCTTTCTTCCCGGACCTCCTGTCCCATGATCCTCTCGTATCCCCTTTTGCCAATCACCTGTCCAGCTCTTGGCTCTATCCCTCCCCCTCCTGTCTTCTCCTATCATTTTGGATCTCCCCCTCCCCCTCCAACTTTCAAATCCCTTACTCACTCTTCCTTTAGTTAGTCCTGACGAAGGGTCTCGGCCTGAAACGTCGACTGCACATCTTCCTACAGATGCTGCCTGGCCTGCTGCGTTCACCAGCAACTTTGATGTGTGTTGCTTGAATTTCCAGCATCTGCAGAATTCCTGTTGTTTGAGGTGAAAGAATGAATGGTAGGGTTCTGGAAAATGTTGCTGAACAGTGAACAAGGAGTACCAGCACACAGGATCCTGAAAGTGGCATCACAGGTAGTCAGGACAGCAAAGACAACATAGTACATTTGCCTTCATAGGCTGAGGCAATGAGAACAATAGTTGGGACATTTAAACATAAACATGGAATAGGCCCTTCCAGCCCTTCGAGCTGCGCCACCCAGGAACCCCGATTGAACCCTAACCTAATCACAGGACAATTCACAATGACCAACCCACCTGGTACATCTTTGGACTGTGGGAGAAAATTTGAGGACCTGGTGAAAACCCACCCATTCCATGGGAAGGACATACAGAGACTTCTGAGAGGATGCTGGGATTGAACTCCGAACACTGACATCCCGAGATGTAATAGCGTCAAGCTAACCCCAGTGCTACCACGGCGCCCAACCGTGCCATCATGTCATACGAAACATTAGTTAAGCTGCACTTATATCAGCATTACATAGAAACTAAATAAAATTCACTTTTCTCAGAAAGCAGATGGGTTCTTTGGAGCATTATTCAAAAAGGCAGTCTCCATAATTTAGCAAGCAGTAAAGACTTTGTTTTTGAGGCCCTCTGTTGATCGGGATCAAACACAGATGATGCATACCAACTGTGTGTGACAGATAGATATTTTATTGATTCCAAAGGAAATTACAGAGCCACAGTAGCATTACAAGTGCACAGATATACAAATATAGGTAGTAGGCAGCCATCAATCCCAGGAGATATGGATTTGCACCTCTGATGGACCGTGTCCTCTCCAGAGTGCAAGCCTAGGTGGGAAGATTTGAAGAACCGGCTGTTACCCATGCAGCGGGTTCCCCCTCTCTACGTCACTGATTTAGTCCAAGGGAAGGGCAAGCACTGGTACAGTTCAGCACCAGTGTCGTCACAGGGGTAGCCAAAATGAAGCTGTAAACAACATCAAGCTGCCTTAGGGACCCCAGCTCTGGATTTCTTCCTCGGGGTTTACTTCTGAAGCCTATCCCATGGGTAGGTATGGCCGCAAGGCAGCAGAGGTTTAAAATCAGTTCCCTTTCTCTATACAAATATTAGAGAAGAAAGGATAAAAAATAAGTTACCTGAAACAGTCTAACAGGAGGGGGTCATCACTTCCCTGAGTATAGGTTGCCTCATTCTAGAACCTAATGGCAGGGCAGTACGACAAGGAAAGTAAGCTGTTGCCCATGTTGCAGGCTCCTCCTCTGCATGCAGTTGATGAATAGAAAGGAATGGCAGAGACGGATACAGCTTACCAGCAGTGTCACAGGAGTTCCCAGTCAGCACTGAACTCAATGTAGGACTGTCTCAGGGACTCCAGCTCTGAACTTTTCCTTGTGTTTACGTCCCAAGTCTTCCCCATGAGTGCGTATAGCTACAAGCCAAAGGTCGTTGACATCAGTTTTCCTTCTCCTACATGAGCTGCCAATCACAGCCGATGAGCTCCATCTGCCCAAAACGGCTGGTTTTAAGGAGCCAGTAACCCAACTTTGCCCCTTTTCCTGTCAGAAGAAACTGTTCCACCACGTTCAGTAGCCAAGCTGCATGTGAAGGCCAGGAGTTTGACTGGTTGTCAGAGGCTATTTGAGGCACACACCACTGGGAGCATTTAATAGATAGCGCAAGCTAATCTCCGCTACCACCATGGCTATAACAACAATAAGGATCCAGTAAAAGCGACTAGAGATTAAAAAAATATATATTCACAATAAAATATACAGTGCATCTTAAATAATAGTTATTCAGGATAATTACAAAGCAGTGCTTTAACATGCTGATGCACAATGAATAGAAAATTGATGATCTAGAGCAGGGGTCGGCAACCTTTTTGCCTCTGTGGGCCAGATCGCATATTAATGAGCAGATGGTGGGCCAGATAAATGCCATAAAAAACTTGAAATATCGGAATTATCCATTTAAATACATCGAGTTATGTTTTGCCTCAAATTAATGAATAAAGCATGCTAGAAAATCATTTGTGCTTAACCAAGGATGCCAATTAGTAATCAAAGAACTCAGTATAGTTGCAATTTATTTCAATCAAGGCATCTTTTGAATCTATTAAAAGGACACAAAGAATCTTTAAACATAAAACATATGAACATGATGCATTGAACGGTGGTAAATTAAGTATAATAAAAAAGAAAATTTAAATGCAAACAGTTGATAAATCAATGTGAAACTTGATGCTGTTTGTTGCTTGAAAGCTTCTCAATATTGGGTGTCAGACTTGTTGATGCCAAGATGGGCATCAGTCAATCTTGTTCTCAAATGGTTCTTGGTGTGCTTCATTTTTGAAAGTAATTGCTCACACAGAAAAGTGCTGCCAAACAACGATGCCATCTATTTTGCATAGTCCACTAAGTTAGGGTACTTTGCACTTGGATGAATATATTTTCTACAGAAGTCAAGCACTGACACATCTTCAGAATGAAATTTCAATCTCAATATGTCGTCACACTGCATCTCAATCAATTCCATTTGAAAAATTTCTGATGCAGTGTCCACTTCCACATCAAAAGGAGTAGCAAATAGCTTGAACTCATTTGCATGCAAGCAAAAATCAGCAAAACGAGATGAAAACTCTTTTCTCAATTCTTGGACCTTTGTCTCATTTTTAAGGCAAATGAGACAAACTTGTTTCCCAGTTTGCTTGATGAAGAAATAATCTAGTGTCCAAGTGTCCTGGAAATTTTGGCACTCAGTGTCTACCTTCTTGCCTTTTGCATTCATTGCCGTTGGAACTTTTTTCTTCAATTTTATTTCGAAACATGAGTTGTTCAACTAGTATCGTAGCACATGTAGATACAGGTGTCCCCTGCTTTTCGAACGTTCGCTTTATGAAACCTTGCTGTTACGAAAGACCTACATTAGTTACGTGTTTTCGCTAACAGAAGGTGTTTTCACTGTTACGCAAAAAGGCAGCGCGCGATAAAAGTAGCACGTGCTCCGAGCAGCCAAGCTCCTCCCCGGAACTGCATTCTAGCCGGCATTCATGCCTGTGAGCAGCCATTAGCCAGATGAGTTCTACGGTATCGGAAAAGCCCAAAAGACCTCGTAAGGGTGTTACACTTAGCGTAAAACTAGACATAATTAAGCGTTTTGATCGTGGTGAACGAAGTAAGGACAAAGTGAGTTTGGCTTGTGGAAGTTGACAAAGATGATGTTGAAGAGGTTTTGGTATCCCATGACCAAGAACTGATAGATGAAGAGCTGATGCAATTGGAAGAGGAAAGGATAACCATCGAAACCGAATGCAGTAGCGAATGGACCGAAAGTGAAGTCCTCCAGGAACTGAACGTGAAGCAACTGCATGAGATGATAGAAAAATGTACGAGGATAAGCAGTCAAGCATACTGTCGTTTTTCAAGCCTTCCACATCAGCCACAGCAGACGACGAACCTCGACCTTCGACATTGAGGCAGGCAGAGATAGAAGGTGACCTGCCCGTCTTGATGGAAACAGACGACGATGAGATGACACCCTAGTGTCCCACCACCCCGACACCCGGACCGATACACTGCTGCAGAGAATGCAGCGGTAGCCGAGGCACACCCAACACATCTTTAAGAAAAAAACCAAAATAAAGAAGCTAATTAATTAGGTGCCACCCTGCACATAATTAATTAGCTTGTTTATTTCGGCTTTTTTCTTAAAGATGTGCAGGGTGCAACCCGGCTACCGCTGCATTCTCTGCAGATCAGTATCGGTTCGCTACCTGGAGGTTGAGGACCACTGTACCACCCCAACCTCCGGCGACTCAGCCTAACACACCACCATCAGCGTGCTCGGCACTCTCTTCCCAATTCCGGTAAGTGATACAACACTGTGCATACATTATTTCTACTTTATATAGGCTGTGTATTTTTATGTGTTATTTGGTATGATTTGGCAGCTTCATAGCTTAAAGGTTACTGGACAGAGTGTTTCTGCCAACAGCGCTTGTGTGAGATTTTCGCTACGGAGAACAGTGCGGCAATGATTGCAGAAAAGTATTTCTACTTTATATAGGCTGTGTATTTATCATATCATTCCTGCTTTTACTATATGTTACTGTTATTTTAGGTTTTATGTGTTATTTGGTATGATTTGGTAAGTCATTTTCTGGGTCTGCAAATGCTCACAAATTTTTCCCATATAAATAACAGGTAATTGCTTCTTCACTTTACGACATTCCGGCTTACGAACTGTTTCATAGGTATGCTCTACCTTTGGATGGCGGGGGAAACCTGTACCTGGATATTTAGCGTGGATTTCTTGTTAAAACACAGTGACGCTGTTTTTGTTTACAAATTTGAACAATCCCATCTGAAAACCTGCATGTGCATGGAGAGTATCTAATACATATTAATAAGGTAGTCTGCCTTCCCGTCAATCGTATATACCAGTGTTTGGTTAGGAACAAAACGGAACCTGGGGCCAGTGTAACAAGACACCATGGATGTCCATCAGTGTGGTCGCATAAAACACTCAGATTAAGGGGGGGAAAAAATGACTCACGGGCTGGATAAGCATAGTATCCCAATATTTGCTCGCAAGCTGGTCAAAATACCTTCGCGGCCGGATTTGGCCTGTGGGCCGTAGGTTGCCTACCCCTGATCTAGAGTTATAATGATTAAATTTATGAATGCTAGGGCAAAATTAGTAGCTTAGTTTAAACGTGGAATGTAACAGGGCAGAGTCAATTTAACCTGTTTCTGGGGGCAGAACAGAAACATAAAACATGCACATGATGCTAATATGAATAAGCTCAACTTGTTTGAACTGAGTACTCATTATGCAATGTGTACTAAATGAGCAAAATAAGTTAATTGCAAATGCCTAATCCGAGAATGTAGAGGTAGAGAAAATGTTGAAAGAAATTTTCATTTCAATCTTGTACGAATGCTGATATTGCTCTAGTTATTTAGACAAATTACAACAGATGATAAGATGGTAAAGTAAGAGCAAAAGAGCAAGAAATATCTGTTAAGTAAATTAGTAGGTCTAAGAGCAAAAGCTCCTAAACATTAGCAGATTCACTTGTTGTCTTTTAAAGTTCTCTAGGTTCTGAAAAAGTCCCAGCAGACTAGAGAACAGAAACAGCACTATGAAAAGAAGAAAACAATATGTTTACATTAGTTGTCACAAAACTTTTGGATTTTATTATCAAGTGATAACATGACACTTAGAAATGCCTAATATGATTAAGCAAAACTATATTAAACTTCAAATTTCAAAGTAAATTATCAAAGTACATATACGTCACCATATACAACCCTGAGATTCATTTCCTTGCAGGCATTCACAGTAAATACAAAAAAACCATAAAATTAATGAAAAACTGTAAACAAGACAGAACAATCCACCTGCAAAAGACAACAGTGCAAATACAAAGAAAATAATAAATAACCAATAATTATCAGGAATATTAGATTGCCAAGATATCACCAATAAACAATGGCAACGTCCCACGACCACATACAATACTTCTAAATGTACCTCTTTTGAATTACTCTCACTGCAATCTTTAGCAAGTAATTTCCTTTAAGCAATGTACTTTTAAATCTTAATAAACTACAGATTTTATGGTCTTCTGAAGGACTCGGCGGACCTAACTTTCAAGCAAGTAGGTACAGAACCTTAAGTGGATGAAGGCTCATCACCATGGTCAGAAGTGAGGCAGGAAGGGTGAGGAACAACTCCAAGCACTGCTGAAATGCAGAAGGATGAAGGCCTCTCTACCAAGTATCATGCTAGCAAATGTGTAATTGCTAGAGAACTCCTGCGGGCAGGAATGCTATATCGAAGAAAAATGAGAAATTGTGTCCTGTATCTTACCGAGATGTGGCTTACTCAGAGTATGAAAGGTATGCCGATGAGACCAGAAGATTTCTTGATACACAAGATGTATCCAACTACATATTCAGAAAAGGCAAAAGGTAGAAGTGTGTGTTTTAAGGTAAACTGTGTGGTTTTGTCGTACACTTGTTCCCCCCGACCTTGAGCACTGAAGTCATAGTCATACTTTATTGATCCCGGGGGAAATTGGTTTTCATTACAGTTGCACCATAAATAATAAATAGTAATAGTAATACTACTATTGCTATATCAAATGCCAACCTTTATTTACCAAGAGAGCTCTCCTCTGTAATCCTGAATGCAGTTTACATACCACCAGTGGTCGACTATAATTGAGTGCTTGAGATCCTGCACAATGTCATCTCCAAACATGGAACAGTCCATCCCGTCGCATTTCATATCATAGTTGGGGACTTCAACCGGCCTGTTTGAAGAAACCCTGCACAATTACCATCATTATACAACCTACAGCACCAGAGGTCCCAAAACACTAGACCACTGTTATACTATAAGGAACGCCTACCATTCAATGCCCAGACCACATTTCAGTAAATCTGATCACTTGGCTGTCCTTCTCCTACCTGCATACAGGCAGAGGCTAAACAGTAAAGCTCAAGAGATTAGGACAATAAAAACGATGGTTGCGGGAGGCAAAGGAACAGCTCTGGGATTCCTTTAAGTCAGTGGACTGGGTTCAAGGACTCAACTGTGGATCTGAATGAATTGGCGATGGTTGTCACAGACTTTATTAAAACAGCTGCAGATGAGTGTGTCCACACAAAATTATTCAGTGTCTTCTCCAACCAGAAGCCCCAGAAACCACGGTATCTGCAATCTGCTGAGGGTTATGTCGGAGGCATTCATCTCCGGTAACCAAGAAAGTTAAAAGAGGTCCAGGTACAATCTCCGTAAAGCCATCTCATGGGTGAAGTGGCAATTCCAGACTAACTTGAATCCATGAAGGATGCTTGACAGATGCAGCAGGGCTTGAACGCCATCACCTCTTACAAAGTGAAATCAAACAACATAGGTAACAACAGGCCTTGACTTCCAGATGAGCTCAATGCCTTTTATGCTCGCTTTGACCATCAAAACATGGAGGAACCATCAAGAACTCCCATGGCCACCAGTGATCCTGTGGTTTCAGGATCTGAGACCAATGTGCGAGCATTTTCCAAGAGGGTGAATCCTCACATAATACTCTGCCAGGTAGCCCCTCTGGGCTGGATGCTGAGTGCTTATCAACTGACTGGAGTGTTCACAGATGCCCTTAACCTCTTGCTTCTGCAGCCTGAGGCACACACTAGCTTTAAGCAGGCCTCTATTATTCCGGTGCCTAAGAGCGTGGTAACTTGCCTCAATGACTATCCATCCAGTGGCACTTGCATCCACCATGATGAAGTGTTTTGAGAGGTTGGTGATGAAACATACCAACTCCTGCATGAGAGGTGACTTGGATCCGCTCCAATTTGCCTACCGGCACAACAGGTCCACAGCAGATGCTGTTTCATCGGCTCTTCACTGAATCCTGGAACATCTGGACAGCAAAGGATGCTCTTTATTAACTAAAGCTCAGCATTTAATACTATCATCCCCTCAAAGCTAATCAGTAAGTGTCAAGACCTTGGCCTCAATACTTCCTTGTGCAATTGAAACTTTGATTTCCTGCCTTGCAGACTCCAGTCAGCTCGGACTGGCAACATCTCTTCCACGATCTCCATTAGCACAGGTGCACCACAAGGTTGTGCGCTTCCCCCTGCTATCCTTACTTTATACTTATGACTGTGTGGCTAAGCATAATTCCAATGCCATATTTAAACTTGCTTGACAACACCACTGTGAAATGTGAAATCAAAGGTGGTGACGAATCAGCATACAAGAGGGAAATTGAAAATCTGGCTGGATGGCGCCACAACAATCTAACGCTCTGTGTCAGCAAGACTGAGATGATTAAAAACGTGAGAAAGTCTGCAGATGCTGGAAATCCAAGCATCACACAAAATGCTGGAGGAACCCAGTAAGCCTGGCAGCATCTACGGAAAAAAGAACAGTCAACGTTTCAGCCCAAAACGTCGACTGTACTTTTTTCCATAGATGCTGCCTGGCCTGCTGAGCTCCTCCAACATTTTGTGTGTATTGTTCCGAGGAGATGATTATTGACCAGGAGGAAGAAACTGGAGGTTGATGAACTGAAAAGTCCTCATTGAGAATCAGATGTGGAGAGAGTCAGCAACTTTAAATTCCTCGGTGTTTTCATTCCAGAGGACTTGTCCTGGACCCAAGACCCAAGTGCAATTACAAAGAAAGCACGGCAACGCCTATACTTCCTTAGATTTGGCATGATATCGATAACTTAGACTAACTTATATAGATGTGTGGTGGAGAGTATACTGACTAGCTGCATCACAGTTTGCTATGGAAACAGCAATGATCTTGAACGGAAAGTCCTTCAAAGAGTAGTGGATAAGGCCCAGTCTATCACCATTGGGCATATCAACACAGAGCATGGTCACAGGAAAGCAGCATTCATCATCAGGGAGCCCCACCACCCAGCGCATGCTGCTGCCATCAGAAAGGTGGTCCAGGAGCCTCATGGCTCTCATCACCAGGTTCAGGAACAGTTATTACCCCTAAACTATCAGGTTACTACTACTGAACCTGAGAGGATAACTTCACGTGCTCCATCACTGAACTGTTCCCACAACCTATGGACTCTCTTTCAGAACTCTTCATCTCATGTTCTCGATATTTATTACTCATTTATTACTGTTTTCTTTCTTTTTGTATTTTCAGCTTGTTACCTTTTGCACACTGGTTCTCCATTCTACTGGTGCAGTCTTTTATTGACTCTACTATGGTTATTGGATTGATTGAGTATACCCGCAAGAAAATAAATCTCCAGGTTGTATATGGTGATGTATATGTACTTTTGATAACAAATTTACTCTGAACTTCAAGATGAAAAGTCCTTGAAAGTGAGCCTATAAGGTTGTGGGAACTTCGGTGTTAGGGTGAGTGAAGTTATGTCCTCTGATTTAAGAACCTGTTGGCCGAGTGATAATAACTATTCCTGAACCTGGTGGTGTGGGAAACTACGTAAAATAGGGATAAGCAGATCAGTTTCAAGCTGTAATAAGTGGGGCATTTTCAATCAATGCAGAGATATCAGCAAATTACAGTTTATATTAATGACTACGATGACATAGGAAAATAAATTGCATAGTTACTAAACTTGAATGCATTATTCTATCTGATTTTGTGAGATGGTCACAAAGACCCTGAAGGAGTTGAAGGGCGTTTCATGTATTAAATGGATACTGCACATAGGGCTAATGCCAAAACAGTAGTCACAGAAAATAAAGCAAGGATGACAGTTATGCAGGCTTACCCTCCATTAACCTACACCTGCACAAGTCAGATACAACTTCATCACAAGCTGCTGCAGCTCCCACTACAACATACTAATGGGAGAGGGACAGGCACGTAGAAAGACTTAAAACAGGTGTTAAATAGGGAAGGAAGTCAGGGGAAGATAGACATTTAATGGAAAAACTTTCAAATGGCAGATAGCTAGTTCACTACTTTGCGTGATGTACTAGTCATTTTAAAATGTGTTAATTACTAAGTGTCGTAGTTTGAAACCTATGGATTCAATTTCCATCATTAATTAATTAAAATGAATCATGCACAATGATATCATCACATATAGGAAACTTAACCGGTAAATGTGTTATATCCCAATTTGTTAATCCACTTCTCCAACGAGAAAGACTTCCACAGGAAATGACAACAGATACTTCAGGAAGGCGGAGCTTAGGAGGGTTAATGGCACCTAACGGTGACTTCCTTTGCTTGCATCTGCAGAAACAGCTCTATTTCCATCTTTAATATCTCTATTTTTTTCACTTTCAGGGTTCTTTTGAAGACCCTGACCTGGAGTAAAACTGACTTTGGTTCCTTGCGGGAATGGGACCTGCTCTCGGGGTTTCATAACTGGCTGTTGTTCAGCAGCCAAAGGCTCAGCTTAAGAGTCCGGCTTAGATTCAGAAGCCTAGGATCTCGGGGCTCTGGAGACGGGCGGATCGAGGGTTGGTGTTACAATAGGAAACCCGTGTGTCATCCGGGGAGTCAAAATATCTACAGTTGTGTGCTTGGAGACTTGAGGTCTTTGCAAACTTCAGGCACAGAGCTCGATAAAAGTGACTTAATGGACTTTTAATATCGTAAACTAGCGAGTTGTTTGTTATGTCTCCCGCTCACTGGAAAACGGAGATACCTCTTTCTCCCTTATTAGGGAGAGAGAGAGAACCTGTGGTATGTCAAATACCAGGTGAAACGCGAAGCCTTTGGGGTAACTGCAAGTCTGTCTCTTTGCTATAGCTTTGTGCTCGGTGGCGGTGCCGATGCTTTTTTTTGTCGATGGGGGGGAAGGGGGATCGTTGCTTGCTGCTTGTTACACACGGGAGGGTGGAGCTGGGGGGGGACTTTGGGGTTCTAACATTTAACTGTTGTTCATTCTCCGGAGCACTCCTCTGTTTTCGTGGATGGTTGTGAAGAAAAAGCATTTCTGATATGTTACAGAAGACTAGATGTTAATATCCCTTATTTGCACTCCTGAGACGTGCTGCCTGGACTCTGTGGGGTGGCCAAGTGAGTGGTGGCACCTACTGGGTTATCAAGTGGTCACCCTCTTTCCTCAGTGTTTCACTGATTGGTCCATGACACCTCCGCAGGGTTCAGCAGTGAATCCTGGCATCCTGAGCTCACCCCCGAGAAGCCTTTCACTCACTTGGGGGCCCAGATGGAATCCTTTCTCTTCATCCAGAGCCACTGACTACCCTTTTCAGCAGCTCTAGAGAGGTCTTTGACTGCTTGTTGGTGTCTTCCCTCGCCCTCCCAACTCCCGGGGTAGCCTTGATGTTGATGTGGCTACAAATCCTCTGCAGCCTACTTCGACCAGTCGGACCCTTGCTTTCGGGATGTATATTGTATACATTTCTCTGACATTAAATTATACCTTTGAACCTTTGAAAACAGGAAATTTTTCTATCAATTTCAGAAAAGGATGTGCTATTGGATTCAATTTTAAGACATGGATGTCTATAAAATGATAGGGGCAAGTTAAATGAAAGACCGATTAAAAATAACAGTAGATGGAATTTAATGAGGGGGTCTGTGAGTTACCCAATTTGATTAAAGAAAAACAGAGCATTATTTAAACGGTGTGAATATATTTCCATCCTAAGAGGAATCTATAAACTGAGGCTTGTGCTTTAAATCCTTCCTCCTGGTCAGAGTAAAACAGAAAACTGAAATGCGTAACAGCTGTAGACACTGAGCACCAGGCTGGCAGAGCAATAAGGCTTAAGCCAATCAGGGGCCCTAGTACATTTTCAAAGTATCACTGTTATCATAGATTAGTAAACTGTCTGACATGATATTTTTGTTATGAGCTAAATGGAACAACATCACAGCACTTAAGCCCTCGACACGAATTTATGATAATAAAATGGTTCCGGTTACAAACAATATGTAGTGACTGAATTACCATCTAAAATTAAAGAACACAATTATATATTTCCTACACTGCAAAAAAATGACATAACGAAAGTATTTCATTACATTGAAAGAGCCCTATGAAAGTTTTAAGCTGGTACACAACTTTAGTAATAAAGGAATAGTGGAAATGGTGAGCAATATCTCCCTTCTCCATGATACAAACAGACCATTAAAAACTGTCAAAGCAGCTCAGATGCATGACCTGTGAGACTGAAACTGCTAGGAAATATTTTGTTCTTGCCACAAGTTCTCTTCCTGGTGTTATAAAATTATTCTCATCAGTTGCAATAACTTATGGAAAGTTTCTCTAGATAATTTAGTTCTTAACAGCACTGACTCTGACTTGGAATTAGAAGATAAATTCTATTCCATCCCCCCCCAAAAAAAAAGTAAAACTTGACATACATTATCAAAGTTTTACACAAAGGACTGAGGCCTGGCAAATCATTAAGGTTCATCATTCCTCAGAAAAATGAATAAAAGGGAGTGAACAAAAGGGTTGGATTACATTAAGCATGGAGATAGCTAATGGTCCAAATCAGAAAGGTTGACTAGTGTGTTGCTATGCTGCAACATTTATAGTGCAGGTTGTAACCAAATTCGTACATGATGCAGATGCTTTTGTCACTCCCCACAACCAGATTTTTGTCTGTAGATAGTTATTAATTAACCAGTATGATGTAATGTTTTTCCAACCTGATGTTATTATTCTCCTTTAAAAAGGTCAGTATCATATATACAGATAGTTGAGAAAGCATGAGTAAAGATGTGAAATGTATTATATTTGCACATATGCAAAATTAAACCAATAAAATTTCACACAATGTCATTTACAAAATGAAGTCAAATTATTACAGATTCAGTTTATATGTAATTTTAAACAATTGACCATAACTAATTGACCCAACTTTATTTAAATCCATTTGTTTTTCTTCACTTGCTCTTAATCATTAACTTGGCAGTGATTAAACCACTGTTAAGAGTCTGAGCTTGACAATATTGAGTAGGTATCAACAGTAATGCTGTTAATTTAAATGTGACATATCAACCTGTCATCCAGTTATGGAAAATGGATTTACCAGCATAAATATCAGAAAGCTCTCAAATGTCAGGCTCAGGAAGTAAAATTGATAGAATATGAAGCAGATAAAAAAAAGATTGCTAGCACCACCATAGCTATATTTGTTTGGCTATATGCCCTCCAGCTTTCAGGGATGCAAAAATTCAATTTTGCTATCATTTTGCAACTTCCTAGGACTATTCATTATGGACAAATAATGGCCAAAAGTTTCAGAAAGGAAATATAATAATGTGGATATTAATTAACAAATGTATGACTAAAATACTTTAATATGTCTTATTCACATAGCCATGGAGTAAAACAAAATCATTGGAAGAACATAAGTCAGAGTAGCCAATTTTCTACCCTGGTGTTCATGAACCTAACCTATTGAATTGAATTGAATTGACTTGACTTTATTACTTACAGATTTTTCACATACATGAGTAAAAATCTTTACATTACATCTCCCTCTAAATGTGCAATTAATAGTAATTTGTAATAAATAGTATGTACAACAGGACAGTCAATATAGCATGGAAATACAATTGTATCAGTGTGAATTAATCAGTCTGATGGCCTGATGGAAGAAGCTGTCCCAGAGCCTGTCGGTCTTGGCTTTCATGCTGTGGTACTGTTTCCCAGATGGTAGCAGCTGGAACAGTTTGTGGTTGGGTTACTCAGTTCCCCAATGATCCTTTGGGCCCTTTTTATGCACCTGTCTCGGTAAATGTCCTGAATAGTGGGAAGTTCACATCTACAAATATGCTAGGCTGTCCACACCATTCTCTGCAGAGCCCTGTGATTGATGGAAGTACAGTTCCCATACCAGGCAGTGATGCAGCCAGTCAAGATGCTCACAATTGTGCCCCTATAGAAAGTCCTTAGGACTTGGGGGCCCATACCAAACTTCTTCAACCATCTGAGGTGGAAGAGGCATTGTTGTGCTTTTTCAACATACAGACCATGGTATATACAGACCATGTGAGATCATTGGTGATGTGTAGACATAGACTATTACGTACAATATACATAGTTGATAACTATGATAACAATTTAAACCTTAATGCTCTGATATTAATGTCATTTCAGTTTTCTCCTGTGATGTGAATCTTCTAATGCCCGGGGGAAAGTTTACAGCACAAGCTTCAGTTTGTAGATCCCTCTTTAGGATGAGAGCAAGGTATCATGAATTTCTTTTATAACAAATAGTGAATGGAAATATGTTCACACAATTTAAATAATGCACTGGCTTTCTTTTCACATTATCAAATTGCTAACTCACAGACCCCTCAGCAAATTCCATCTACCTTTTACTTTCTGGCCACTCAGTTAACTTGCCCTTATGCCTTTTAAATACATTATTGCCTTGAAATTGAATCCATTAGCAAATCTTTTTTCTAAAATCTTCAAATTAAAAATCTTCTGTTTTGAAGTCTCCATGCTCAATTCCTGCAGAAGCTGTTCTCATTAGGGAAGTAGACCTACAAATCTGGAAATCAATTAGGGCTAACAAATTTACTGGTTAAATTTCCTACATGTGTTGATGTCATTGATGTACATAATTCATTTTAATTAATGACAGAAATTAAATCTACATGTTTCAACCTACAACACTTAATAATTAACACATTACAAAACAAGGAGTGAACTGCCTATGATTTCAAAGTTTGGTTTTAACACTAAGTATAGTTCTTCCCCTTGCTGTCCCTCTCCCAGTAGTAAATCGTAAATTATGTGGCAGCTACTTATAGTAAAGTTTCTTCTGATTTGTTCAGGTTAAGACTTTACACCTTAAGGAGTCTAAATCTCCATAAGTCAGCCTTGCTTTAATTTCACAATTATCTGTGACTTCTTATTTGGTATTAGCCCCATGTGCAGTATACAATTAATGCACAAAACACGCTTTGAACACATTCAGTGCACCTGTGACCTTCTCACACAAACAGATGGTACAATGCATTTAAGTTTACTGACTATGCAATGTTTATGAACTATCCTATGTCTCTTCATCATAGTAATACCATACCCACTTTGCAAACATTATAATAAATGAGGATTCATTTCTATCCATTTTCTCAAACAGATTCATTTCCAAATAGTAATTTCAACCGAAATGCAAAAAACAATGGATCGATGGATGCCTTCTTAGTACGTCAATACACTATTTTAAGTGTGGGAAAGAGATTGACTTTCAGGAAAGTTTATAAGGTCCATCCCTACATCCCCCCCCCCCCCCCACACCCTTTAGTAACATTGGGACAATCATGCAAAGTTCATGGTAAATTTATTATCCAGATACCTATATGTCACCATACAGTGCTATAAAAAGTATTCACCCCCTTGGAAGTTTACAGGTTTTATTGTTTTACAACATTGAATCACAGTTGATTTAATTTGGTCTTTTTTGACACTGATTGGCAGAGGCTCTTTGTATCAAAGTGAAAACAGATCACTACAAAGTGATCTAAATTAACTACAAATATAAAACACAAAATAATTGACCGCAAACATATTCATCCTCTTTTATATGACATACCAAATCATCACTGGTGCTGCTGATTCGTCACGACCTTTGATTTGGCCAACTTCAGTGGTGTTGTCAGCAAACTTACAATAATTCAGAAACCAAGTTTGACAACAGCTTGACAACACAACAGTTGCCTGCAAAGTCAGCTTTTTACCTAGAAGCAGAGACTACATACTTGTTGCAATGAGAAAGGTACTTTAGTGCACATCCACAGTTAGCATTAAGTATTATAATATACATAATTAATGTTGATATTTCTGAACATCTGATACCAAATTTTGTAGGTTTTTTTTTTAGACACAGCTACAGTTGCAAGGAAAAGTTTGTGAACCATTTGCAAATACCTGGTTTTCTGCATTAATTACTCATAAAATGTGATCTGATCATCTAAGTCACAATAACAAACACAAACACACATTACTACTTCTCATCAATACTGAGTACAATATTTAAACAATCACAGTCTAGGTTTAAAAAGTATGTGAACCTCTGAGGTAATGCCTTCTACAAAAGCTATTTGGAGTCAGGTGTTCCAATCAATGAGATGAGATTGGAGATGTGGGTTGTAGAGATGCACTGCCCTACTAAGAAAAGACACACAAAGTCAGATTACTGACAGACCCTGTTCTTCTCAAGAAAGATCTGTTTACATACATCATGTCTCGATCAAAGCAACTTCCAGAGGTCCTTGGTAGAGATGCATCAAGCTGGAAAAGGCTGCAAAAACATTTCTAAAGACCTGAAAGCTCATCAGTCCACAGTAAGGGATGTTGTCTACAAATGGAGGAAACTCAGTATTGGTGCTACCCTTCCTAGGGGTTGGCATCCTGGAAATATCACACCAAGAGCACAATGTGCAAAGCTGAAAGAGGTGAAAAAGAACCCAAAGGTAACAGCAAAAGACCTGCAGAAATCGTTAGAACAGACTATGGTTTCTGTTCATGTGTCCACTATAAGAAAAACACCCATTAAGAATGGTGTTCATGGAAGGACACTACAGAGGAAACAATGGCTCTCTCTAAAAAAAACAATTGCTGCACATCTCAAGTTTGCAAAAGACCGCTTGGATGTTCCACAATGCTTCTGTGACAATGTTCTGTGGACAGCTGAGACAAAAGTTGAACTTTTTGGCAGAAATGCCCTCCGCTATGTTTGGAGGAAAAAGGGCAATGCACACCAACACCAAAACCTCATCCCAACTGTGAAGCATAATGGAAGGAGCATCATGGTTCGGGGCTGCTTTGTTGCCCCAGGGCCTGGCTAGCTTGCAAATAGTTGAGGGAACAATGAATTCAAAATTGTATCAAGACGTTTTACAGGAAATGTCAAGGTGGTGATCTATCACCTGAAGCTTAATAGAAATTGGATGATGCAACAAAACAATGATCCAAAACACAAGAGTAAATCAGCAACAGAATGGTTTAAAAAGAAAAAAAATTGTGTTTTTGAATGGCTAAGTCAGAGTCCAGACTTAACCCAATTCAGATGCTGCGGCATGACCTGAAGAGGGCTGTTCGTGCAAGGTATCCCAAAAGTTTTATACGGAGGAATGGTCTAAAATTCCTCCTCACAGTTGTGCAAGTCTGCTCAATAGCTACAGGACATGTTTAGTGGAGGTTATTGCTGCTAAAGGTTATACCAGTTAATAAATACAAGCGTTCGCATACTTTTTCCAGCCTGGACCATGAATGGTTAAACAATGTGCTCGATAAAAGTTCATGAAAAGTACAATTGTTTGCGTGTTATTAGCTTAGGCAGATTGTGTTTGTTTATTATTGTGACTTAAATGAAGATCAGACCACATTTTATGAATAATTAATATAGAAAAATAGATAATTGCAAAGGGTTCACAAAACTTTTTCTTGCAACTGTTTATATGCTTATTTCCATATAGCATAAACCAGTGAAGAGTCTGAATTGCCCACAAAGCTAAGGAAGTAATACATCTATTTATATTGCTCTCTAGCATGAAGACCTGGAAGAGAACTTGAATAGAAAATAACATTGTTCAAAGGAAGCAGGAGATGAACCTTTGAACTCAATTTCTCTAAGAATTCATGAATGGAATAGGAATGAAGGAAACTAGACTCTGGACCAAAATATACTTCAAAATATAAGAAAGCCAAGGGTCTAATAACAAGAACTGAAATAATAAGTATTAGAATACAAATAGTACTCAACAGTTGACGTGACCCAAGGCTGACAAATTACAATGACCTCACAATCTACATTCTAGCTCTTGAAGAGCTGGCTATCCCCCCTCAGTGATATCTGCTGCCCTGCAACTCTTCGCCCATGTACTCACCTAAACTCAACACATAGCCACATATCCTTCCTGGGAAATTGTCTTCACCACAATCTTGTTCCGTATGACTTCCAGCTCCATTTTCAGACCTCCCAGTCTGGACCCACCGAGAATCCCAGATACTTATATTCCATTAACTACTTCTCCCTCCAAATTCTATATGCCACCCTCTCCACTATGTGGAGATACCTGCAGGCCCTCTCTCATTCTCTGCCTCAGCACCAGGCCAACCTCTCCTCCGCCTGCCATGGACCCCTCTGACATTTCATCCTCTACCAGATCCACTCTTTAACTGCCAGTTCTTTGCCTTTCTCACATCCAGAATAGGAAGATCGTCCATCTTCAGACAGCAGATCCTGCTAACCTCAACTCCAGTTTCGATGCCCTGAAAGTTCCAGACTGCAATCTTTGCTGTTTCCCGCTCAGACCTCAATTTGATCAGCTGCTTCTGGACCAGGGATACAACAATTACCAACTCCAGTTCCCAATGAACCTGGGTGCCTTCAGACCATAAATTATGTGGGCTCTAGCTCTGGCTCCAGCCTGATCATCGGCCACCAATACCTCCAAGCCGAGAACTTCCTCGCTGCTGCTGGACCTCTAGACTCCCACTCCCCCACCAACACTCTCCAAACTCGGACTTTCAGGGTCCACCACCATCTCTTGGGTCTTCAGAGTCTCCATCTTCCCCCTACCCCACTTTCCCTGAACACCCCAACCCCGTCCACTCCTGACACTACCAACTCTCCTGCCCCCTCTGATCCCATCTCTAATCCCTGCCATGTTTTCACCATTCCTCCTGACCTTCCTCTCTGAGGTGGAACACTCTATCCTCAGCAAAGGCCATACCTTTGGCTGCCTTCGCCCACACCTCAGTGAATTCCACACCCGCCATGACACCAAGTTATTCTTTCTTCCGTCACCTCGGTTCCCAAGCTAATTTTTTAGCAAGAATTTCTCAGCCCACACCAATGACCCCTTCTTCCACTCCCAACACTCCTCCTGTTCTTGGGACACCCCTCTCTAGTTCTCAGGTTTTTTTCATCTCTAAACTGGCTCAACTTCAGCACTCCTCCTCGAACCTTACCCCCTCTGAACGTACTGCCCTACATGTCAATCCCAACCTTCCTATCTTCTGCAGACATAAGAGGTGCTGCTGTAGTGTAGTGAACTTTACCTTGCGGAGGCCAAGCAGCAACTCTCAAACACCTCCTCTTACCTACCCTTTGAAAAGGACCCCATTCCAGATCATCAGAACTTGAAACAAAGTAAATTAACAGCTCCAGGTTCAACGATGGAAGGAAGTCAGTAGATAGGGAATGAGACTTCATCAACTCTGGAAAACTCCCATCCACTGCCACCAAATTCAGTTCCCTAACCCTACACTACTTGTTTCTACCTCCTACCCAAGATACACAAATCTGACTGTCTAGGCAGGCCCATCATCTCTGCCTGCTCCCGCCTCATTGAACTTAAGTCCACATACAGTGACTCCATTCTACAGTATTCGCCCTTAGTTCAGTCTGTTCCTACCTACATCCATAACACTGCTCATGCTCCCGACCTCCTCAACAAAGTTCAATTCCCTAACTGCCTCATTTTCACTACAGATGTTCAGTCCCAATTCACTTCCATCAAGAAGGCCTTAACATTCGATGCTTCGTTCTCAACAAAGGACCCAACCAGTTCCACTCCATCACCACCACCCTCCTCCATCTGGCAGAACTGGTCCTCACCCTCAGCAATTTCTCCTTTCACTCCTCCTACCTTCTCCAGAGTAGCCATGCGCACCAGCATAGGCCCCACTATGCCTTCCTTTTTGTTGGCTATGTAGAACAGTGCATGTTAGATGATACAAACTAAGTGAGACTGAGAGTGGGGGAAAATAATGTAGAGCAGATCAGAGATGATGAGTCATAGGGCAAGGACAGGGACTGTGCTGTGCGATGACAGACAGGATAAAGTTGATACTCAAAAGGAATTTCCTCATTCATAAACCATTGAAAACCATTATATACATGCAGCCAGCAGTTAGGAAGGCAAATGGTAAAAACTGATTCAAGTACAAGAATACAGACAGCTTTGTGCAATGTTATGGAGCCTTGTTGACACCGCACTTGGGAGTACTGTGCACAGATTCGTAGCGTTACCGTTATATAACTACATATATATAGTTGCCATTGAGGGCATGCAATGGAAGTGGTCAAGACTGTCAAGACAAATTATCCAGTGACAAGGTTAACCACAAAAATTGAGGCACAATAAATTAACAGCTCCAGTTTCAAGGATGGGAAGAAAATCGGTAGATAGGAAATGGAACTTCAAACGTCCAGTATAACAATGGATAAAAGGAGCAAACGGCCTTCTTTTAGGCACAGCGCAGGAAAATTATATAAAAAAAAGAAAATCAGCCATGATTTTGATGAATGGAAAAGCAGTTTCAAAAATCACAAATGGCCTACTTCTACTCCCATTTCTTCTGTACTTATGAACAGCACTGGTGAAAACATTAGCTGAACCACAACTGTTTTGTTTAAAGAATTACTGTACAACGTTCATTAGTACACACGGCTTGTTATTTTAATTGGCCTTGCATCTTTAAAGGCCTTCAGAGCATGTGATATTCATATGAATTGTGAAGGGGTGTGGGGGACATGTTGGATTTTATTTTAGAAACTACAGAGCCAAAACTCTTGCTCAGCATTGGTCATTGCCATTATACAACACAAATTCCAATTCGAAGGAATCTCAACTACATTTTTAAAATACTTTAGCAGGATATTGAGATTACTGGCAATGTCAGAAATTTTCATTCATCTTCAATTACCTGCGACTCAGAAAATGGTTAAGAGTCAACCACAGTAGTGAGTAAGTTACAAAAAAAAAGTCCAGAACTAAGACCATAAGACATAGGAGCAGAATTAGGCTATTTGGCCCATCGAGTCTGCTCTGTCACTCAGTTCATCGCTGATCTTTTTTTCCTCTCCTCAGCCCCACTCCCAAACTTTCTCCCTGTAACCTTTGATGGCATGTCCAAAAACCTATCAATCTCTGCCTTAAATACCTCAACGGCCTGGCCTCCACTGCTGACTGTTGTAACAAAACTGATTTAAGAGTCACTTCCCTCAAGGATATATGTGAGCCAGATGGGTTTTTACAGCATCCTGTAGATGCTATTGTGACCATTATTGTAATAAGATTTTTCTTTAGTTTTCCCAGATTTAGTTAAATAGTAGAATAATTTAAAGTCCCCAGTTACTACAATAGGATTTGAAGTCGTGCACTTGGATTAATGGTCCAGAACACTGGCTGCTTATCCAGTAAATCGATTAATTTACTGCAACTCCTATTTCAAATTAGTAGCGACTCAAGTTTCAGATAAAAAAAGAGTGAAGTTGGCGTATGAGATTACACAATCTTAAAATAAAATTGCACACATAAGGAGATTTTCTGATATCAAAAATCAGAAAGTTGTCTGAGGAAATGAAATCAACAACACCCACAGAAGATAAAAATCAATTATCAAAATTCAGCAGCAGGAGGCATGCGTCCCAGTCACCTTATTTGAATTAAGGGAACAGTAACTAAAACTACAATTGATGTTTTTTAATAAGTTTTAACCAATAGGACAAGGATTAATTATGACCATGATTGAATCACAACATTAAAGAATATGAACATTAGCGATGTTGAACAACAACGGGCTATAAGCTGAACAAGGATAACAGGAGCTGCACTTAAAACCATGGCTAATCAATTTGCAACCTCACCTCAACATTCCCATCAACCTGCTCAATTTTTCAACCCCTTGCTTACCAAGAGAAAGAGCTAAGGATAAAAAAGATACAGTCATTGATAATTATGCAGAATTAAAGGAGGGAATGAAGAATGGAGAACATCTGCAACAATCTACACCGGCATCAAGTTAATATCACTGGCATATGTCATGAAATTTGTTGTTTTGCAACAGCAGCACATTGCAATACATAGTAATAAAAGCTATAAATTACAATAAGTATATCTAAAAATATAAATTTAATAAGTAGTGCAAAAAGAGGGAAAAGAATACTGAGTAAGTGTTCATGGGTTCACTGTCCATTCAGAAATCTGATGGCGGAGGTGAAGAAGCTGTTCCAGAAACGTTGAGTGTGTCTTCAAGTCTCCTGTACACAACAAGACTAACAGCCATTTAGGAAATAATGTTGAATTTCACCCTTGCTCTCACCCAACCTTCAACCACCTCTCCAGGAAATTCAATGCTATGACTATTTGTCACTTTGGTCTTTGTCTCACAACAAGGGCGGGTACATAATATATATATACAGTGGCACTAGAAAGTTTGTGAACCTTGTAAAATTTTCTCTATTTCTGCATAAATGTGACCAGATCTTCACGCAAGTCCTAAAACTAGATAAAGAGAACCAAATTAAATAATTAACACAAAAAGCCATTATACTTGTTCATTTATCATTGGAGAAAAATGATCCAATATTACATGTATATGTTGGAAAAAGTATGTGAGCCTGTGAGGTCAATACCTTCTACAAAAGCTATTTGGAGTCAGGTGAGATTGGAGCTGTGGGTTGCAGATGTATCCTACTCTATAAAAAGAATAAAAAGTCAGGTTACTGACAGACGCTGCTCTCCTCAAAAAAGCTCTGTTTATGTGCACCATAACAGATCAAGCGGGAAAAGGCTACAAAAGCATTTCTAAAGACCCGAGTGTTCATCAATCCACAGCAAGAGAAATTGCCTACAAATAGAGGAAACTCAGTACTGTTGCTACGCTCCCTAGGAGTGGGCATCCTGCAAACATCACACAGAGCACAACATGCAATGCTGCAGGAGGTGAAAAAGAACCCAAGGGGAACAGCAAAAGACCTGCAGAAATTTCCAGAACCTTGCTAGTCTCTGTTCATGTGTCCCCTACAAGAAAAACTGAATAGTAATGGTGTTTGTGGGAGGGCACCACAGAGGAAACCACTGCTCTCCAAAAAAATGTGTTGCACATCTCAAGTTTGCAAAAAACTGCCTGGATGTTCCACAATGCTTCTGTGACAATGTTCTGTGGACAGATAAGAGAAAAGTTGAACTTTTTGGCAGAAATGCACATTGCTATGTTTGGAGGGAAAAAGGCGATACACACTAGTACCAAAACCTCATCTCAATTGTGAAGCAAGGTAGAAGCAGCATCATAGCCTTTTCCAGCTTGATGCATCTCGACAACCCTTCTTCTTCTACTATGGTCCTCTGAAATTTGTCTTGATCAAGGCATGGCAGAAGAGCAGGGCAGGGCACCTCTACAAATCACACCCCTCCAATCATACCCGACTCCAAATAGCTTTCGTAGAAATCATGACCCCTGAGGTTCACATATCTTTTCCAACATATATATGTAATATTGGATCATTTTTCTCAAATAATAAATGGACAAGTGTAATGTTTTGTGTTATTTTTTAATTGGATTCTCTTTATCTAGTTTTAGGACTTGCATGAAGATCTGATCACATTTTAGGTCATATTTATGCAGAAATAGAGAAAATTGTACCGGGTTCACAAACTTTTAAGCACCACTGTACATTTATATTTGATTAATCTAATCGGGTTCCCAAAGCATGCATCCAGTACAAGGGGGAACCAGTGGTTGTTGCACATTTGGATATTCAGAAAGCTTACAAATATGATCTCAAAGAAGGTTGCTGAACAAAGCTGAAGGTTGTGTAACTGGGGTATATTCACAATAGTACCTTCAGAGCCGTTTTACTGATAGAAAATGAATTAGAGCTAAACAGATCCTTCGCATATCAGTAGACAGTGATGGTGGGACACTGCAGGATTAGCATTCAGGTCCCAATTATTCTCAATTCACATCAATTTGGCTTATATGACCCATGTAACACTCCCAATTCTGCTGATGAAACAAAACCAAGCAGAAATGAGAGCAGCGATGGAGACACAAAAACAGTTTCAAGTTGATACAAATAAACAGTGAGTGGCCAGCAATGTGGCAAATGGAACACAATCTGTAAAACAGACATGAAGTTATCCACTGTCATAGGGGAAACAAGTGTCTTTTTTTTATATGGTACAAGACTGGGAAGGTGTTAAAATGTACATCCCTGTACAAAAGTCACTAAAACTGACATGCAAATGCAGCAAGCAAATAGGAATACAACTTATTGCTGCAGGACTATACAAGGCGAGATCTCAGCTGGAATACCCTGTACAATATTGATCCCTTTACCGAAAAGGAATATTGGAAGGAGTGCCACAAAGACTCAACAGGCCTGCTCTTGACAAAGCATTTCTGTCATGAGAAGAGATCAAATAGGTTTATTCTCTTTAGAGTTTAAAAGAATAATCAGGTAATCTCATTGAAACATAACAAGATTCTTCTAAGGCTTGAAAGCGTACATGTGGGAGGATATTTCCTCTATCTTAAACTAGTCATTATAATTAGAATCAAGTTTATCATCACTGACTGATAAGATGTAAAATTTATTGTTTTGTAGAGCAGTCCAGTGCCAAGATACCAAATTACTGTAAATTTTAGATAGTGCAAAAACTTAATGAGATAGTGTTCATGAGCTCAGAAATCTGACGACAAGGGGGGAAAAGCTGTTTCTTATCTCTAGGATGTGGGCGTTGGAGCTCCTGTATCACAACCGGATAGTAGTAAATGAGAAGACAGCTTCTCCCACACAGTGGGGGTCCCAAGTGACAGATGCCACCTTCTTGAGGCACCACCTCTTGAAGATGTTTTAATGGTGGAGAAGGTTGTGCCCATGATGGAGATGCCCAAGTCTACAACAAAAAATTACAGAATTTTGCAGGCCCTTGGGCCCACGATATTTTGCAGGCCTTTAAATATACTCTAAAATCAATCTAACCCTTCTCTCCCACATAGCCGTCCATTTTTTTTTTTCTGGATCCATGTAACTCAGAGTCTCTTAAATGTCCATAATGGATCTGCCTCTAGCACTACCTCTGGCAGAACGTTCCGCGCACCTATCACTGTGTAAAAAAAAAATCACTCTGACATCTTCCTTTCACTATCCTCCAACCACCTTAAAAAATATGGCCCTTGTATAATGTTTCGCAGCATCTTGCAATCCCGTACATTAAAGCCCCCATATCAGGCTGTGATTCTACCTGTCAGAATGTTCTACACTGTAGTTCTATGGAAATTTGTAAGTCTTTGGTTACATACCATGCCGACTCTACCCAAGCAGAGCTGCTGGTGTGTCTTCTTTGTTATTGCACCAATGCATAGGGTGTCAATATCCTCTGCGAATTGACACCAAGGAACAAAGCTGCTCACCATTTCCACTGCTGACCCCTCAATAAGGACTGGTGCATGTTCTGACTTCGCTTTCCTGAAGTCCACAATCAATTCCTTGGTCTTGCTGACGTTGAGAGCGAAGCTATTGTGAAATAGCCAATCTACATGACTCCTGAGATTGGTGTCATCTGCAAATTTGTACATGCTGTTTGAGCTGTACTTTGCCACACAGTCAACAGCATAGAGAGATTACAGCAGTGAGTAAAGCATATGTTCTTAAGGTGCTCCTGTGCTGACTGCGAGTAGGGAGGAAATGTCATTACCAATCTGTACTCAATGTGGTCTCCTGATGGGGAAGTCAAGAAACCAATCGCAGTGGGAGTTACAGAAGCCCATGTTTTGACGCTTGATTAATATTGAGGGGTGATGGCGTTTAACACCAAGCCACAATCCATAAACATCAGCTTGATATGTTTTGCTGTTGTTTAAGTGCTCCAAAGCAGAGTGGAGAGCCATTAAGACTGTGTCCACTGGGGACCTGTCATCACTGTAGCCAGTGATCCAGGTCCTCGCTCAGGCAAGAGTTAATTCTAGGCATAACCAGCCTCTCTAAGCACTTCTTTACAGTGGGCATAATTGTTATTAGGCATCAGTCCGAGGGCAGCTCACCCTGCTGTTCCTGAGCACTGCTATTAACGTTGCCCTTCTGAAACAGATGGAAATCACAGACCTCAGTAATGAGAATCACAGAAGCGGGCCCTTCAGCCCATGCAGTCCACACCATATTCAGAGTGGGGCACTCCTAGCCCCATCCATGTTCCTATCCAAACTTCTTTTAAATTTTGCAACTGAATCCATACCCGCTGCTTCCATTGGGAGCTCGCTTCAATAATGCAACAACCTCTGAAGGAAGTAGTTCTCTCTCAGGTTCCCCGTAAGTATTTCATCTTTAACCATAAGCCTTTGACCTCTTGTTTTGGTCTCATCTCCACTGGTTTGGGAAAATGCAGTAGATTCTCAGAGGCACACAGCCATGCAGGTCTTGAAGTCAGTGATGGTTGGGACATATTACAGTCTCAAAATAAGAGGTAATCTATTTAGTACTGAAATAAAGTGAAATTTCTTCATTCAAAAGGTGTTGAATCTTTGTATATTTCTCTATCCTGGAGGGCTGTAGAGACACTGATTTTGGGATTTTTTTTGAATTTTAGAAGAATCAAGAGAAATGGGAATAGAGCAGGGAAATGATGATGAGGTAAAAAATAAGCAATGATTTTTGCAAATGATGAAGCAGCATTGAAGGGTCATATGGCCTGCTCCTGCCTCTTATGCATGTTCATACTCACCTATACATACCAAAAATAGAACTCAACACACCTACTTTTACAATACTGTCAGCACACGCACAACAGCGGCATCTCAAACTTGCAAGGCAAAAACCATTCAACAATTTATCAGGAACAAGAGTAAACTCAATGCTGGAAACATACCATATGCATTTCAAAAATTAAATGTTTTGAGATTAGACTTTTTGGATAAGATAACTTATGACTGGTGGATCCTTAATCAGATGTGACCAATTTTGAGTAGCATAGGCAGAGCAAGCCCTGTAATAAAATCAGTAACAAATTTCAAACTATTTCAGTTCCTCTTTGTTTGTAGCAGAAAATGTTCAACTATTTACAGCTGTTTCTGCTTCAGTTTGTGGCTAGAAGTATTAGCAGCTGTTCTCTTTCAAATACAGGCAAGGTAACTGCTCCCTTAAGGTACAATACCATCAACAAATGGGATTCAAGTCAACAATTTAAATGGCCCTGAAATTACAATAATGACAAGACCACCTAAATTATCATATTATTTTAAACTGCAGTTGTCTGTCTCCTTTATTACTATGCAAAATACCAAGGTTAATATTTGCTTATAGCATAATATATATTTAGTCAGTCAAACACACCTGCTGTATCAGCATCATGTGCTACAGGTTGCTGGTATAATCCTCAAAGTCATAAATCAAAATTCAGGAGACAACTTATTCTTTAATTTTGTCAGAGAAAACCATTATAAATTTTAGGACTGCCTTAAGTATGTTTCCCAATACAGTGTTGATGGTCTCTGCCCACAAGTAGCAAGGTAACTCTCTGGAGACTGAACGCAAAGTACCAAACATTTCAACTACAGGTGAAACTAATAACCACTATGAAAGTAATTTTTGCACATACCTCCATAGACATTTTATTTTATTTAGAGATACAGCACGAAACAGGCCCTTGCAGCCCAATGCGCCATACTGTCCAGCAATCCTTTAAACCATAGCCTAATCACAGGACAATTTACAGTGACCAATTAACCTTCAACTGGTACATCTTTGGACTGTGGGAGGAAACCAGTGCACCTGGAGAAAACTCACGCACTCACAAGACAGGGACATGAACCTCTTACAGAGGACACCAGAATTGAACTCCAAACTCCAACATTCCTAGCTGTCGAAGCACTGTGCTAACTGCTATGCTAGCACTTCAGAAGATCAACTGTTGTGTATTTTAGATGAGAATTCACAACAATTTATAGCAGAGTCGTTAACATGGTAGAATATTCAAATGCCCAATCAATAAAACATGGTTGATCTTTCACCCCAGTGCCATTTCTCTAAACTAACCTCCTATCCTGAATTCCCTTAATAGCTAAACATCTGTTGATCCATCGTGAGAATACTCAAAAGACTCCATAGCCTTCGCAGGGAGAGAATTCTGAAAGATCCTCACATTCAAAAGACAAAATTCCTCTTGTCGTTCTTTAATAGGTGACTCTCTAATTTGAAACGTTAATTCCCTGCATGGAAGTATATCTATTATATCTATCATCAGCTTCATATCTATCTTGCCAAGCCTCAAGAATTCCTTTTCAACTCCAGAGAATATAAATCCAGCTTCTCCTTATTAACAAATACACCATTTAATCCAATAGTTACGTCAAAACTCCAAATGATTGTCACAGGTAGGTAGGGTGGTAAAGAAACTTTTGGCACATTAACCTTCATAAATCAATGTATTAAGTTGAGATGTTGAAATTGTATAAGGCGTTAGTGAGGTCTAATTTGGAGTAGTGTGTGCAGTTTTGGTCACCTTCCTACAGGAAAGATGTAAATAAGATTGAAAGAGTGCAGAGAAAATTTACAAGGATGTTGCCAGAACTTGAGGACCTGTATTATAGGGAAAGGTTCGATAGGTTAGGACTTTACTCCCTACAGCAGGATTTTTCAACCAAGGTTCTATGAAAAGTCGCTAGTGGCTCTGTGAGAGGTTGTGACTGAAAAAAATTAAAATCTTTTTTTGAAATTCACTCAATGCGCGATGCTAGCGCTCGCAGTGGTGGACAGTGACTGAGCAGCGTCGTTCACTATCTCGCTGGAGGTCTCTCAGTCCAGTGTGGCAGTGTGCTGTAGAACCATGTTTATTCTCAGTTTTTGATGTGAGGTAGGGGAGGCCATTGATAATTGATGAGCGCTGTATTGCATGGAGGAGAGGACGGTAGGCCGATCATGAGCACTGTATTGCATGAAGGGGAGGACAGTAGGCCGATGGTGTAAGCTGTATTGTTCGGAGGGGAGGATGGTAGGCAGATTGTGAGCATTGTATTGCATGAAGGGGAGGACGGTAGGCTGATGCTGTGCGCTGTATTGTATGGAGGGGAGGACAGTAGGCTGGTGAGGAGCATGAAGTGCATTTTCTGAGCATTGAATGGAATCACCCATCTAGGTCTGTGATATCAGCCTCTCCCTCCTGAATTACCTCTTCCATCTTCCTCTTGCGCACCACCAACTGACTCATGGGAGTGAACAAACTCTGCTGGAGTAGTAGAAAATTGGGAGGGAAATTTTCATTCTAAATAATTTCTTGTGACTTTACACACTGCGACTCAGCTGCTGGCCTACCGCTTTGCTGTTGTTGTGAACATTGCAAAAGGTGGATTGTGTAGGTTAGAAGTGAATTGTATTGTGAAGTTTTCGTATTTTCTTTTTACAGTTTTTTGCTAGTTATTTGTTTTGCCGTTTTTTTTAAAAAAGTATTTTATTAACCCCTATTTCATTGTGCCTGGTCTATGGCAAACAACTTACAAATGCAGCAATGGCTCCAGCAAAATTGAAGAAACTTAACTAAAAATCACAGCCACATGACACGTAAAAGTGCTGATTATTTTAAACAGCTATTAGAACCTCAAAACAAACAATAAAGCTTTTAATTAAAATCAACTTACAACCTGTATTTAAATTAAATCTACCAAGCCTACCTTTAGAAAAATTAAATTCCATTTGAGCTTAAACCAGTTATTTAACAGAAATGTATCATGTTTGACTTATGGGTTATTAAAATTTATGAAAGGAAAAGAAAGACATTTATTTCAAGAAAGGCAAGCTAAGCTTAACTACCTGTTCTTTTCCCCCCCCCAAGGTTGGCTAAAAATTCATTCTCCATTCAAGAGCATTGACCATTAATTTTAGATTATTACATCCACAACTTACTGATTACACTAACACACTGTGAGTTGTAGACATAATTTTTATGCAAGGGTTCCGAAACCTGAATATTATTTCAAAGGTTCCTCCAGGGTAAAAAAGTTGAGAAAGGCTGCCTAGAGTGTAGAAGAATGGGGGTAGATTTGATAGAGGTATACAAAATTATCAGAAGCATAGATAGTGGAAATGCAAACATGCTTTTTCCACTGAGGTTGGACAAGACTACAATTAGAGGTCATGAGTTAAGGGTGAAAGGTGAAATGTTTAAGGGGAACCTTCTTCAGAGGATGCTGAGAGTGTGGAATGTGCCACCAGTGTAAGTGGTGAGTGCACTGACAACTTCAACGTTTAAGAGAAATTTGGATAGGTACATAGATGGGAGAGGAGGGAGGGCTACAGTCCAGGCGCAGGCTGATGGGACCCAGGCAAATTAACAGTTAGGCACATATTAAATGGGCTGAAGGGTTTTGTTTCTGTGCTGTTGTGTTCAATGACACTGTATAGCAGGGTATATTGAAAATAATTAAATAGATCAATCTTAACAGTAGTTTACAGTATTTTTCCCCCACTTCTGGCATCCACTTCTTGTCTCCCCCTCCGTTAAATATCTATGATCTCAATTCCTCTTTTAACATAATAGGTTTAGTCAATAAAACCTATTAAAATTATACTCACTAGAACTTAATGATTTAAAACATATTTGGGTATTTGTTTATGCACCTTGAATGACACAAGTTAAAAACTATCTGAATAATTGATTGGTTTCCAACCCTGCTTCAAAACACTAATACAAAACATTAATACAGTTGAAGTCTACAGAGTATAGGCCCTCATCCTGTCTTAACAGCATTTCATTCCCGAGAACTGTTTGTACCCAAACAGTTTACAACTTGGAAGTACAGCCACAAACGAAGTTTCCTCATACAGGAGATGCCTGCAACCCTGCAGCAGCCAGCAAATCCATCCTGCTTGTCTCCTACATGTTTGCTTGTCTGTACAGAAGTAAAGTGCTCACAAGTTGGGCAGAACTTGCAGTTTCTTTAACCAGGAATACAAACTTCAACCAGGCCAACTCTAAGAGTGTGTTGCCAAAATGCTACCAGCCTGTCTCTTGTCCCACCAGGAACCCAAACAACCTTGATACTACCGCAAAACTATAGATGCCTACTGAGCCGCTATCCCTAGCCACAGTTTAGTAGATCAGACCAACAGGTTGTGCTCCTTCTCCCTGCATACAAACAGAAGCTGAAACGTGAAGATCTAATGCACAGAGAGTCATACTATATGGGTCTGAGGAAATAAATGAGTTTCTAAGAGACTGTTCTGAATCGGTAAACTGGCCCACGTTTAAAGACTAAGCAGCTAGCCTAGACAGCATGTCCCCTGCATCATGAATATTAGCAGCACACGTGCAGAAGACTGTCCCAATGAGGATAATCAGTGTGTTCATAAATCAAAAAACATAGATGAACCAGGAGATCCAATTGCTCCTTAAGTCCAAGACTGCAGCTTTCAAATTAGGTGACCCTGACCTATACAAGAAACTAAGATACAATCTCTCTAAAAGCTATTGGGGATGGCAAAATGCCATTCCAGTCCAAAATTGTATGTAGACTGTCAGCTGCAGCATGGCTTACATGGAATGAATGAGCTACAAAACAAAGTCAAGCAGCATTACCAGCTTCAGTCCATCCATTCCTAATGAGGCTAAGGCATCCTATGCGCACTTTGAAAAGAAGGGGTTTGGAATATCACCACCCTCCCAACAGCCTCCAATGCACCTGAACCTAAATTCACTGCTACAGGCACAAGTGCAGTCGTGCAGGAAATGAACCTGTGGAAAACATCCGAACCAGATAGTGTCCCACGTCACCCCTTTACATCCTGTACAGGTCAGCTGGCTAGGTATTTGCACACGATTGTAACCTCCCCTTGGTTCAGACATTCCCAGCTGCTCAACACGATACCCACAAAAAACAAAAGTAATATATTGTAATGACTACAGCCCAGTGGCTCTAACATCCACCATCATGAAGTGCTTCAAGCAGCTGGTCATAGCACACATTAACTCATGTCCCAGACAACTTTGACCCACGTATCTACCTCTTGCCAAAAGAGGACTCCACCATCTTTCTGGCCCTACACTCATCTCTGAAGGACTTGGACAATAAAGCATTCTTTTTTTTAATTGATTACCGTGTCTAGACTGGAACTGCCTCAACACCACTTTTTGCAACTGGATCCTAAACTTCCTCACCAACAGACCATAATCAAGAAAGGTTCTCTGCAATACCAGCACTACTATTTTCAGTACTGGTACCCCACAAAGCTGTGCCCTCAGCCCTCTATTCTACACCCTATATACTCACTACTGCGTGACCACATTCACCTTTTAACTTCATCTACATGTTTGCAGGTGACACCATTGGAGTGGACCGTATCTCTGTTAATAATGAGTCAGATTACGAGATGATAGAGTTCAGTGACATGGTGTCATGACAACTACCTTTCCCTCAATGTCAGCAAATCAAAACAGCTGGTCATTGACTTCAGGAATGGGGGAATTGGGGGGGGGGGAGAGAAAGAGGGAAAAATACTCCTTTTACATCTTGAGGTCAACAGGGTTCAGAGCTTCAAATTCCAGGACTCAACATTATCAGTAGCCTGTCCCAGCTCAACCAAGTTGACACTATGGCCAAGAATGCACACTGGCATTTTCACTTCCTCAGGAGGCTGCAAAGGTTTGGCAAATGTCCCCTTTGACCCTTGAAAGCATCCCACGTGGATGCATCATGGCTTGGTATAGCAACTGTTCTGCCTATGACTGCAAAAAGCTGCAGTTGTGAACTTAAGCTCAGCACATTACATCACAGAAACCAACCTCCCTCGTTCCTGTTGTTTGCTGTTGTTTGTCCCTCGTATACTGTTTACATTTCTCACCGCCTCAGGAAAATAGCCAGCATAATCAAAAACCCCTTCCACCCTGGATATTCTTTCCTCCTCCTCATATCAGACAGCAGGTACAAACCCTGAGAGCACGTACTACCAGGCTCAAGGGCAGCTTCTATTCTGTTACTACAGCACTATTGAATGGATCCCAAGTTGGAGGTATCTTGGATCAGAAAAGGCCGGCCTAGAATGTATTAAAAGGCAAGTCTAGAAGTAATAATGAGACTGATAAACACTTCAAAAGACTGGCTGAGACAGAAGCTGTAGTAGGCAACATCAGTTAGGTGCAAACAGATGCAAGTGTTGCAATTCAAAAGTTACAAATTAAGCACTAATTAAGAAATATGTTCATAATCCCTGACAGTGCAACACTAAGGAATCCTGTTTCCTTGACAGAAGACCCCTTAGCATTATAGTTTTACACAGGAGACATGAAAAAGAAATTTAGAAAAATAATTCACCAACAGTAAGTAATATCTGAAATGAGACAGTATGTATACAACTTCCCAGCACCATTAAAGGTCAGACCAAATTAAAAATTTACTCACATTCAAGGAAAAAATAACAATTTCTACAGCGCACAGACACATAGCAGGAACATAGATTAACTCCACCCCACTAATGTAATAATGGAGTCTCTCTGGAACAATGCAATAAAATTTAAGCAGCCAAGATCAGTTCAAGCAGCAACTTTCAGATTTGCACATTTAACTGCAGATACAGATGCCAGAAGTTATTGTCAAATATACCCCATAATGGTGAAAGGTAATAATCCCAGCATGATTTTTTTTAAAACAAGTAACAAAGCACAAACCACTTTAGTAAGTGTCCAAGTTGGTATTACTCTTAATTATATGTTTGACCATCAACATTTATAGGCATTTCAAAAAAATTTATGTCACATCAGTTCAAAATGGAGGAACGCTGTTTCATTGAGCTGTATTTATGTATGTCTGAATGATAATTAAACTTTAACTTCAAAATGAGGAACTACCTGTGCTTATAAACTGTTGTTATAACCTTGGTGTGTTTTAGAGTAATCTTTTATCAACTGGCATTCATACTGTTTAGCAGCTGAGCTTATCAGTACATCGGCCCTAAATACGGACAAGACGTCCCAAACCAAAAATCACAGACCATTACAATTTATTTCCTAGGACTTTTTGTTCTCTACATCAAGCTACAAGTTGCCAAGTATTTAACAAATTATGTAATGCTTATATGTGAGTTTAAGGGCTAGACACAATATCATGATTGTCAGCAGCAAAATACCCACAAAAGATTGAAATTGAGCTTTGAGTGACAGGACAAATTATAAACATCTAATTAGTGGATACACAAACCCCATTTCCAGAAAAGTTGGGATATTTTCCAAAACGCAATAAAAACAAAAAGCTGTGATATGTTAATTCAAGTGAACCTTTATTTAACTGACAAAAGTACAAAGACTTTCAATAGTTTTACTGACCAACTTAATTGTATTTTGTAAATATACACAAATTTAGAATTTGATGGCTGCAACACACTCAACAAAAGTTGGGACAGAGGCGTGTTTACCATTGTGTTACATCACCTTTCCTTTTAATAACACTTTTTAATCGTTTTGGAACTGAGGAAACTAACTGTAGTAGATTTGCAATTGGAAATTTTGTCCATTCTTGCTTGATATAAGACTTCAGCTGCTCAACAGTCCGTGGTCTCCGTTGTCTGATTCTCTTCTTCATAATGCGCGAAACATTTTCAATAGGAGATAGATCTGGACTGGCAGCAGGCCAGTCAAGCACACACACTCTGTGTCTACAAAGCCACGCTGTTGTAGCCCGTGCAGAATGTGGTCTGGCATTGTCCTGCTGAAATAAGCATGGATGTCCCGGGAAGAGACGTCGCCTTGATGGCAACATATGTCTCTCTAAAATCCTAATATACGCCTCAGAGTCAATGGTACCTTCACATACATGCAACTCACCCATGCCGTGGGCACCGATGCACCCCCATACCATCACAGATGCTGGCTTTTGCACCTTTTGCCGATAACAATCTGGATGGTCGTTTTCATCTTTGGCATGGAGAACTCGCCGCCCGTTTTTCCCGAAAACTTGCTGAAATGTGGACTCATCTGACCACGGCACACGGTTCTACAGTCTTTCGGTCCATCTGAGATGAGCTCGGGCCCAGAGAACTTGCCGGCGTTTCTGCATAGAGTTGATGTATGGCTTCCTCCTTGCGTAATACAGTTTCAAGTTGCATTTCTGGATGCAGCGATGGACTGTGTTGAGTGACAATGGTTTTCCGAAGCACTCCTGAGCCCAGGTGGCTATAATTGCCACAGTATTCTGTGCACTTTTCAATCTGATTTCACCTCTATCCCAACTTTCGTTGAGTGTGTTGCAGCCATCAAATTCTAAATTTGTGTATATTTACAAAATACAATTAAGTTGGTCAATAAAACTATTGAAAATCTTTTCTTTGTACTTTTGTCAGTTAAATAAAGGTTCATGTGAATTAATATATCACAGATTTTAGTTTTTATTGCATTTTGGAAAATATCCCAACTTTTCTGGAAATGGGGTTTGTACATGCAACCACCTAATCTGATGTACTACAAAATATTAAAAATGTAAAACACTCAAATGTTGCAGTCTTTACAAAAGACTATCTTGAACATGGAGCAGTTATGCCTTTGACTAGGTTGTTCATAAGAAACAATTTTATTGATTCAGAATTAGCTAAAAAACAATGGGCTAAATGCATTATTATAGGAGTAACTATTGTAAAGTAATATTTGTGCTGCTTATGAGCACTGGTCTGTGGGACTTCAAACCTGGCATACCAACCTTTCTTGAGAGCTGCCAAAGGGTACAGGACATGTGAGATAAATGAGATGTGGGGTAACTCTGCCAACATGAACACCATGTAAACTTGTCCATGGGTGTGAATATTGATAGTTGCACAGCACAATAGCTGGAGTGAACTCTAGAGTCTCTTTGGCAAGATCTAGGTCAACTTAGACTTTGTGGATGACCTCTGAGAGTGGAAAGAGGAGGGCACTGTCTTTCCTCCTAACAGAGATATCAAAAATTTGTCTGAACCCACATCTAATTTGAGAGATAGCCAATTGGCATATTAAAATGTCATGAACAGATTAAAACTTACTTATTTTGTTTACAGATACAGCACGCCGAGACACGAGACTTGCCACCCAGCAACACCTGATTTAAACCCTAGCCTAATCACAGGGCAGTTTACAATGAACAATTAACTTATTAACCTGTACATCTTCAGACTGTGGCAGGAAACCAGAGAAACCCATGCATTCCATGGGATGGACAAACAAACTCCTTACAGAGGACGCCGAGATTGAACTCCAAACTCCAATGCCCCGAACTGTAATAGAGCCATGCCAAATGCTACGCTTCCGTGGTGTCCAAAATGTATACCAATGTTCCCAGATGTACTTCAAATTGCCCTAGATAGGTTCCAATCTCAAGAGAAAATCTGCAGATGCTGGAAGTCCAAGCAACACACACAAAATGCTGGAAGGACTCAGCAGGTCAGGCAGCATCTATAGAAAAAAGTACAGTCAATGTTTTGGGTGAATCCTGTCAAAGGGGGCACGAAATGTCAACTGTACTTTTTTCCATAGATGCTGCCTGGCCTGCTAAATTCTTCCAGCATTTTGTGTGTGCTGCTTGGATTCCAATCTCAAAGGATTACGGATAACATTCTTTCACCTCTCCAGCTTTAAGAATTGAAAGATGTTGTGCATAAACATTTTTAATCATAATCTCTAAATCTCAAACAAATTTGAACCAAGTTTTGCGACATTTTCACACACACTTTCTGGCCAAACGCAAGATTATGCCTTCATGTTTATTCCTTTCAGTCCTCTATCTCCCCGCCTCTGTTACTGAACTGTCTTCGACCTCCCTGGCCAGCAGCTCTCCTCAAGTTCCCACAGCTCATCTACTTCCCTTTCACCAAGGCCTGGCAACTATTCACTCTCCTGCCAAACCTGGCTATAATAAAAGATCCTTCCCACTCTAGTCATCTTCCATTCTCCCTCAATAAGGCAGCAGATGGAAAAGCTTGAAATTCAACCATCAGCTCAAAAACAGCTTCCATTTCACTGTTATAAGACTCTTGAATGGAACTCTTGTACAATAAAAATGAATGCTTTTTTGCACCATACGTATCAACCTGCCCGCACTTTCTCTGGAACTGTACCACTATTCTGAATTGCTATTGTTTTTCCCCTGTACTACTTCAACATGCATGTTCGGAATAATCTGTCTGGATGGTGTTTCATTGTATCCTGGCACATGTGACAGTAATAAACCAATCCGAGTTACCCCTCAAGGAAACCAAATGCTACGCTTTCTCTACTTTTCCCATTGTTATAGTTTTCCTCCAGGACTCACTCCCATATCAGTTCTCACTCCATACTGAGTCATCCTTTTCATCTTATCAATAATCCCACTTCATTTCTCTCTAACCATCTGCCAAATCCTTGTGATCTTTTCATTAATGCTCATCATCTTCAACAAACTGACTCTGAACACAATTCAAGAGAGACCAATAAAACTCATCATGTGTCCTTGCAAATATTTATTTTTCCAACCAATATCATTGAAATCTGGCGCATGCTCATTACCATGTTGCTGTACACAAACTGTCATGCTCCAACTGACAGTATCAAATTGCCAGCCACATTTTTCACAATCCTCACCTTCAAATGCTTCAGATAATTGTGAAGTACCTTGGTGTTCTGAGGTTAAAATGTTGAAACACTACCCCTCCCCCCCCCCGTACTTTACACTCTTCAACACTAAACAAATGCGTTTACCATTTAAAAAATATTTTTTCTTATTCTCAAAATACAAGCAATTGGCAGGCAAGGATATTAAAAAGTCCAATATTTCTAATAAAGACTGAATATTTAAGTACATTTCCATCTATCAATTTAACATAATGTACACTGCTGACAAAAAAAAATCAAACTCCCTTCAAAAGTATTTCCAGTACTCACAGTAAATTATAAGGTACATATATTTCACCTTATACTACCCTGAGATTTATTATCTTGCAGGCATTCACAGTAAATATAAAGTACAATATAATCAATGAAAAACTGCACAGAAGACAAACAACCCATGTGCAAAAACAAACCGTGCAAATACAAAAGTAATAAAAATCAAATAATAAATAAACAAGCAATAAATATGGCGAACATGAGATGAAGAATCCTTGAAAGTGAGCCAATATTGCACTTGCATATTCAGATGCTAAGGCTAGCAATTAAGAACATCAATAGATATGGAAAGTATCATGGTTGAAAATAATAAATATTCAACTTATGCCAGTTCTCCCTGAAAACAGAAAAGATTTAATAACAAGAATTTTCAGTACCAACTACACAAAAATCAATCAGTACATTTTGTGACTAAATCCCAACTCAGAAGCAATATGTGGCGACACTTGCAGACAAATGAGACATTTCACTGTATGTTTTGATGCAAGTGTAAATCTGAACTTGAATTCTTTGAAAATTCTCACTTCAAAATTAATTTTACCTAGTTTAATTTAGTAATAAAAAAACAGCTTTAATGAAGCTACTTTGGAGTAAGAATATCCAGTCTGCTGCCCTTGTATATCAACCCAAAGCAGATACAAAAACAGAACTAGTTAGCTTTCTACAACCATCTACCAGTTAATGCAGATCTGGTACCATACTAAAGGATGGATGTAACAGCTTTAGAAGGTACAGAGATAAAATTCACAAGGATAACAATGGGAAAAGAGAGTTTGAATATTAGGAAGACTCACTAGATTGGGACTATTTTTAACAGAACAAAGGAGTCGGAAGGATGACCTCAGATAGAAGATTATGAAAACATGTGGAACATATACAAGATGCACTGCTGCAATCTTTTTTTACGCCAGGGAAGAGCAGTCTAAAACTACAATGCATAATTTTAAAGTAAGAGGAGGAAAATTTAAGGGGCATCTGAAAACCAAGTTTTTCCCCTCCAGAGGATGGCAGGTATACATAATGATCTGCCAGAGAAAGTGGAAAAGCAGGTACAATTACAACGTTTAAGACATTTGCACAGGTCCATAGAGAGGAAAGATTGAGGGATTTGGGGCAAACAGGACTAGTCCAGGAAAACAGCATGTTTGGCATGGATGAAAAGGGCATGTTTCAATGCTGTAAGACTAACTCATTTTGAAGTTCAAAATTCAAAGTAAATTTATTATCAAAGTACATATATGTCACCATATACAACTTCAATTAACTTTTTTGCACGCATATGCAATATATCTATAGAATAGAGTGCAGAAGACAATAAACTGCAAATACAAGACATAATAAGCAATAAATGTCGAGAACACGAGATGAAGAGCCCTTGAAAGTGAGTCCATTGGTTATGGGAACATTTCAACGATGGGGCAAATGAAGTTGAGTGAAATTATTCTCTGGTTCAGGAGCCTGATGGTTGAGGGGCAGAAACTGTTTCTGAACCTGGTGGTGAGAGTCCTGAGGCTCCTGCACCTTCTTCCTGATAGCAGCAGTGAGAAGAGAGCATGTCCTAGGTGGTGGGGTCCCAAATGATGGATGCTGCTTTCCTGCAACAGCACTTCATGGAGATGTGCTCAATTGTTGGGAGGGCTGTACCCATGATGGACTGGGCCATATCCACTACTTTTTGTAGCATTTTCCACTCAAAGCATAGGTGTTTCCATACCAGGCTGTGATGCGGCTATTCATTACACCCTCCACTACACATCTATAGAAGTCTCTCCAAGTTTTAAATGTCATGCTGAATCTGTGCACCCTCCGAAGGAAGTGGAGGTACTGTTGTGCTTTCTTCATAATTGCACTTACATGCTGGGCCCAGGACAGGTCCTCCAAAATAATAACAACTAGGAATTTAAATTTGCTAACCCTCTCCACCTCTGATTCTTTGGTTTGTTAGTGCTTGTTAGTGCTATTGGGCAGGCTTTAAACTAGATTTGCAGGGGGATGGGAACCAGAGTGCCAGAGCTGACAGTGTGGCTGGGGTGAAAATAAATGATGTTGAAAGTTCAAGCAAATCTGCTGATAGAAAGGTTGTGAGTGGTGGTAAAAATCTTCTGAGGTGTATGTATTTCAATGCTAGGAGTATTGCGGGGAAGGCGGATGAGTTCAGGGCGTGGATTGACACGTGGAATTATGACGTTATAGCAATTAGTGAAACTTGGCTACAGGAGGGGCAGGACTGGCAGCTTAATATTCCAGGGTTCCGATGTTTCAGATGTGATCGAGGCAGAGGAATGAAAGGTGGGGGAGTAGCATTGCTTGTTAGGGAAAATATTACAGCAGTGCTCAGGCAGGACAGATTAGAGGGCTTGTCTACTGAGTCCTTATGGGTGGAGCTGAGAAACAGGAAAGGTATGGCCACATTAGTGGGATTGTATTACAGACCACCCAATAGACAACAAGACTTGGAAGAGCAAATCTGCAGACAGATAGCAGGCAACTGCAGGAAACATAAAGTTGTGGTGGTAAGGGATTTCAATTTTCCATACATTGATTGGGACTCCCATACTGTTAGGGGTGTAGATGGTTTAGAGTTTGTAAAATGTGTTCAGGAAAGTTTTCTAAATCAATATATAGAGGGACCAACTAGAGGGGATGCAATATTGGATCTCCTGTTAGGAAATGAGTTAGGACAAGTGACAGAAGTCTGTGTAGGGGAGCACTTTGGTTCCAGTGATCATAACACCATTAGTTTCAATTTGATCATGGACAAGAATAGATCTGGTCCTAGGGTTGAGGTTCTGAACTGGAAGGCGGCCAAATTTGAAGAAATGAGAAAGGATCTAAAAAGCGTGGATTGGGACAGGTTGTTCTCCGGCAAAGATGTGATTGGTAGGTGGGGAGCCCTCAAAGGGGAAATTTTGAGTGCAGAGTTTGTATGTTCCTGTCAGGATTAAAGGCAAATTGAATAGGAGTAAGGAATCTTGGTTCTCAAGGGATATTGCAACTCTGATAAAGAAGAAGAGGGAGTTGTATGAAATGTATAGGAAACAGGGAGTAAATCAGGTGCTTGAGGAGTATAAGAAGTGCAAGAAAATACTTAAAGTAATCAGGAGGGCTAAAAGAAGACATGAGGTTGCCTTGGCAGTCAAAGTGAAGGATAATCCAAAGAGCTTTTACAGGTATATTAAGAGCAAAAGGATTGTAAGGGATAAAATTGGTCCTCTTGAAGATCAGAGTGGTCGGCTATGTGCGGAACCAAAGGAAATGGGGCAGATCTTAAATAGGTTTTTTGCATCTGTATTTACTAAGGAAACTGGCATGAAGTCTATGGAATTGAGGGAATCAAGTAGTGAGATCATGGAAACTGTACAGATTGAAAAGGAGGAGGTGCTTGCTGTCTTGAGGAAAATTAAAGTGGATAAATCCCCGGGACCTGACAGAGTGTTCCCTCGGACCTTGGAGACTAGTGTTGAAATTGCAGGGGCCCTGGCAGAAATATTTAAAATGTCGCTGTCTACAGGTGAGGTGCCGGAGGATTGTAGAGTGGCTCATATTGTTCCGTTGTTTAAAAAAGGATCAAAAAGTAATCCGGGAAATTATAGGCCGGTGAGTTTAACGTCGGTAGTAGGTAAGTTATTGGAGGGAGTACTAAGAGACAGAATCTACAAGCATTTGGATAGACAGGGACTTATTAGGGAGAGTCAACATGGCTTTGTGCATGGTAGGTCATGTTTGACCAACCTATTGGAGTTTTTCGAGGTTACTAGGAAAGTGGATGAAGGGAAGGCACTGGATATTGTCTACATGGATTTCAGTAAGGCCTTTGACAAGGTCCCGCATGGGAGGTTAGTTCGGAAAATTCAGTCGCTAGGTATACATGGAGAGGTGGTAAATTGGATTAGATATTGGCTCAATGGAAGAAGCCAAAGAGTGGTGGTAGAGAATTGCTTCTCTGAGTGGAGGCCTGTGACTAGTGGTGTGCCACAGGGATCAGTGTTGGGTCCATTGTTATTTGTCATCTATATCAATGATCTGGATGATAATGTGGTAAATTGGATCAGCAAATTTGCTGATGATACAAAGATTGGAGGTGTAGTAGACAGTGAGGAAGGTTTTCAGAGCCTGCAGAGGAACTTGGACTAGTTGGAAAAATGGGCTGAAAAATGGCAGGTGGAGTTTAATACAGACAAGTGTGAGGTATTGCATGTTGGAAGGACAAACCAAGGTAGAACATACAGGGTTAATGGTAAGGCACTGAGGAGTGCAGTAGAACAGAGGGATCTGGGAATACAGATACAAAATTCCCTAAAAGTGGTGTCACAAGTAGATAGGGTTGTAAAGAGAGTTTTTGGTACATTGGCCTTTATTAATCAAAGTATTGAGTATAAGAGCTGGAATGTTATGATGAGGTTGTATAAGGCATTGGTGAGGCCGAATCTGGAGTATTGTGTTCAGTTTTGGTCACCAAATTACAGGAAGGATATAAATAAGGTTGAAAGAGTGCACAGAAGGTTTACAAGGATGTTGCCGGGACTTGAGAAACTTAGTTACAGAGAAAGGTTGAATAGGTTAGGACTTTATTCCCTGGAGCGTAGAAGAATGAGGGGAGATTTGATAGAGGTATGTAAAATTATGATGGGTATAGATAGAGTGAATGCAAGCAGGCTTTTTCCACTGAGGCAAGGGGAGAAAAAAACCAGAGGACATGGGTTAAGGGTGAGGGGGGAAAAGTTTAAAGGGAACATTAGGGGGGGCTTCTTCACACAGAGAGTGGTGGGAGTATAGAATGAGCTGCCAGATGAGGTGGTAAATGCGGGTTCTTTTTTAACATCTTAGAACGAATTGGACAGATACATGGATTGGAGGTGTATGGAGGGATATGGTCCGTGTGCAGGTCAGTGGAACTCGGCAGAAAATAGTTCGGAACAGCCAAGAAGGGCCAAAAGGCCTGTTTCTGTCCTGTAGTTTCTATGGTTCCATGGTTCTCCTGAAATTTATAATCTGCTCCTTGGTCTTGGTGACATTGAACAAGAGGTTGTTTTTACGGCACAACTCCTCCATACTTTCAATCTCCCTCCTATATGCTGATTCATCACCACCTTTGATTCAGCCTACGACAGTGGTGTCATCAGCCAACTTGAATATGGCATTGGAGCCGTGCTGAGCCATACAGGTGCAACTCTTCAAAGGTAGCATATATAAAAAAAACACTCACTAAAAGGGTAGTACGCTGACGGAACCAGAGAGTTCCAGCAATACCCACAGTTACCATACCCTTCGTTTGCTCTGAGTGCACCTGTTTCCTCGCAAATTCAAAAGATGTGCAAGATGATAACTTAATTGGCCATTGTAAATTGTTTTTAATGTGGAAGTGTGAAAATCTGAATAAGTGCTTTATGATCAACATGGATTTGGTGGGCGGAATGACTTGTTTCCTATGCTTACATAACAAAAAGACGCTGTAAACGACTCTATTGTGTTCTCCTCACTCCACAACAAAAAGCTTTCACTCCAGGGAGACAGAACTAAGCAACAAAAATGGAACTCTTTAAACAGCAAACACATTGCACTTTTGCTAAGTCTGCAGGTATATTCTTCCAGCAGTTTCCACTGCAGCTCCTGTCATGCCCAGAAATGTTTTCAATCCAATGAGAGAAAGGGAACACATCTCTTAGAAAAAAAAATGCTCGGTCCTTCATATCCACCAATTTGCTATCCATGGATCTGTGTATTTGAGAGGATGGCCCAATACCTATGTTCCCTCTAAGCTGTGCGCGTGTGTGCACGCACAAATGTTTTTCAACCAGCGCACAAAGGAAATTAATGTGCACACAAAAGGCTAGTTACTTAAAATAATGTAGTAATTAATAATTATACTTACTGAAAATAATCTTTCAGCTAAATGTTTCTGTTAACTAGTTAGTCGGGTTTTCAAATACCGCAATGCATGTCACTAATTTACGTCACCTCACCTTTCCTGTTCCAGTTTGTACAGCCGCATCACAGCAGCAGCCATCTTTGGCAGACAGTGTTCATATCGTAAAGTTTACAAAGATCTGTTTCAAATCCTGTATATAGCTTACTAAGTTTTTATTGAAAAAGATCAGTCAAGTTACCCTGTGGTTACATACTGTCACAAGAAATTGATGAACATCACATACAAAGTAGCTTTACAGGTTTTAAGTGATGTCTTTGATGAACTGGCTGCACTGTGCAAGATTCTGCAAAAGAGTGGCCTGACACCGATTGATTTACTTCATTTTGCGCGAGGCAAAATTAACAAGAAAGCAGTATCTGGGAGACAATGTTTCGTGGAGTGACAAAGGTAAAGTTTTGCTAAGCCAACAACGTGAAGAAAACGTCACAGTGGATACAAGTTCGCTGTTGACTTTTATAAATAGTCTTTGTGTTCATTTAGAAGAAAGGTTTCCTGAAGATGAGGTACAAGAATGGTCAGCTTTTGATTTCTCCACAATTGCAGATTGTGACTTCACATTTGGCGATGAACAAGTTAATGCCTTAAGTCTAAAATATCATGATTTTCTGGCTGAAAATACTGCAATAGTTAGACAGTTTAATGATTTCAAATTTTCCATGCAAGAAAAAATTAAATCCAAACTGATTTCAAACTTAACTCATATGGTGGCATTTGTACTTCAAAATGAACATTTTGCGACCTTGCACAGTTGATGGACAGTGGGGGAACCTTTCTTGCGTCTAGTGTGGACTATGAGCGAGGTTTTAGCCTAATAAATCAACTCAAGAACAAGCTGAGAAACCGCTTAGGTGAATGTCATTTGGATATGTTAATGAGAATCAAACACTATCAATTAATCTAGATATAGTTTACAAAGAATGGGTCAGTGCCAAAGACAGGGGAGAGAAAAAATAAACAGTGATTTAAATATGTATGTTATTTTGTTGTTATTCTGTGCAGTTTTATGTCAAATATTTTGTAAACCCACATAAACTATGCCATGTGTGCATTCAGTGCGCACATACTTTTGTCTCAGGAAAAACATTTGCACAACATAAAGACTGATTTATACTTCTGTGTCAACGCAACGCCATAATTACTGCGTCGCCACAAACCCTATGCAAAGCCAGTGCGGATCCCTACGCCAGAGCCTGCATTGCTGCGACGTGCACCTCTCCCAAAATGTAACTGCGCGTCGCGGCAACGCAGAACGCAACAGCCGTGATTGGTCCATTTGGTAGCATCGCATTTCAACCTACACTGCAATAGCTTCCCATTGGGCAACTGACGGGCAGGGAAGGAACTCAGCTTTACAGACCTCCGAAGTTATGGAGGACACATTCCGCTTTCACAAAAAAAGATGTTCACTTTAAACTTGTTTACCCCGAGAAAGACTATCATGACCATGAAGTCTTGCACAGGCAAATGTGTGCGTATGTGACGTGCGTGAATTGCAGAGCGATGCAGACACACCAACACACAAGTATAAATGCTCTCAACGCGCTCAAGTCACTTGCGTAGGTTACGGCGTCGAGTTAACACAGAAGTATAAATCAGGCTATAGATTTTTGCACACAATGACTACTAAAAATTAGAGGGAACATTGCCCAAGACCCAATCAAAGTTCAGCAGAGGAGGACAAAGGGCTTAATTAGGAAGGGGAAAAAAGATTATGAGAAAAAACTGGCAGGGAACATAAAAACTGACTGTAAAAGCTTTTATAGATATGTAAAAAGGAAAAGCCTGGTAAAGACAAATGTAGGTCCCCTACAGACAGAAACAGGTGAATTGATTATGGGGAGCAAGGACATGGCAGACCAATTGAATAATTACTTTGGTTCTGTCTTCACTAAGGAGGACATAAATAATCTTCCAGAAATAGTAGGGGACAGAGGGTCCAGTGAGATGGAGGAACTGAGCGAAATACATGTTAGTAGGGAAGTGGTGTTAGGTAAATTGAAGGGATTGAAGCAGATAAATCCCCAGGGCCAGATGGTCTGCATCCTAGAGTGCTTAAGGAAGTAGCCCAAGAAATAGTGGATGCATTAGTGATAATTTTTCAAAACTCTTTAGATTCTGGAGTAGTTCCTGAGGATTGGAGGGTGGCTAATGTAACCCCACTTTTTAAAAAAGGAGGGAGAAAGAAACCGGGGAATTATAGATCGGTTAGCCTAACGTCGGTGCTGGGGAAACTGCTGGAGTCAGTTATCAAAGATGTGATAACAGCACATTTGGAAAGCGGGGAAATCATCGGACAAAGTCAGCATGGATTTGTGAAAGGAAAATCATGTCTGACGAATCTCATAGAATTTTTTGAGGATGTAACTAGTAGAGTGGATAGGGGAGAACCAGTGGATGTGGTATATTTGGATTTTCAAAAGGCTTTTGACAAGGTCCCACACAGGAGATTAGTGTGCAAACTTAAAGCACACGGTATTGGGGGTAAAGTATTGATGTGGATGGAGAATTGGTTAGCAGACAGGAAGCAAAGAGTGGGAATAAACGGGACCTTTTCAGAATGGCAGGCAGTGACTAGTGGGGTACCGCAAGGCTCAGTGCTGGGACCCCAGTTGTTTACAATATATATTAATGACTTGGATGAGGGAATTAAATGCAGCATCTCTAAGTTTGCGGATGACACGAAGCTGGGTGGCAGTGTTAGCTGTGAGGAGGATGCTAAGAGGATGCAGAGTGACTTGGATAGGTTGGGTGAGTGGGCAAATTCATGGCAGATGCAATTTAATGTGGATAAATGTGAAGTTATCCACTTTGGTGGCAAAAATAGGAAAACAGATTATTATCTGAATGGTGGCCGATTAGGAAAAGGGGAGGTGCAACGAGACCTGGCTGTCATTATACACCAGTCATTGAAAGTGGGCATGCAGGTACAGCAGGCGGTGAAAATGGCGAATGGTATGCTGGCATTTATAGCGAGAAAATTCGAGTACAGGAGCAGGGAGGTACTACTGCAGTTGTACAAGGCCTTGGTGAGACCACACCTGGAGTATTGTGTGCAGTTTTGGTCCCCTAATCTAAGGAAAGACATCCTTGCCACAGAGGGGGTACAAAGAAGGTTCACCAGATTGATTCCTGGGATGGCAGGCCTCTCATATGCAGAAAGAATGGATGAACTGGGCTTGTATTCGTCGGAATTTAGAAGATTGAGGGGGGATCTGATTGAAACGTATAAAATCCTAAAGGGATTGGACAGGCTAGATGCAGGAAGATTGTTCCCGATGTTGGGGAAGCCCAGAACAAGGGGTCACAGTTTGAGGATAAAGGTGGAGCCTTTTTGGACCAAGATTAGGAAAAACTTCTTCACACAGAGAGTGGTGAATCTGTGGAATTCTCTGCCACAGGAAGCAGTTGAGGCCAGTTCATTGGCTATATTTAAGAGGGAGTTAGATATGGCCCTTGTGGCTACGGGGATCAGGGGGTATGGAGGGAAGGCTGGGGTGGGGTTCTGAGTTAGATGATCAGCCATGATCATAATAAATGGTGGTGCAGGCTCGAAGGGCCGAATGGCCTACTCCTGCACCTATTTTCTATGTAAGTGTTTCCGAACGAATCTATCTGTATAACTACAGTCATCTGTGTCCAGACCACTTATAGCAAGAGGTTTATTTCCATGCACATTTCTAATAAGGTAGGGGTTTTGTTTAAACAGTTTTACTTTCATTTCAAAATCAATTACTGCCTGAAGGTTTCAATGAAACAAGCTTGTTAACATCATTTCTTTGCAGGTATTCAAACATTTCAATTATTTTATTAAAGTGTATTAATGCTTGAAAACATTTTAAGGCACAATTATTTGGGCATCTAATGATTGTAAAGGACAAAACCTTAGTATTAACTTCTAGATGGTACCCACACAAAATCTGCCCATTCTGGACAGATAACAAAGATTTCAGACATATTCCATAGACATAACCCACAATACAATCAACAGCATGCAAAACAAATATAAATGGAGAATTAGGAATTGGACAATTAACATAATCCTGATGCAGGATCTCAACCCTAAATGTTGATTATCCCTTTGCCTTCACAGATTCTGCTGAGTTCCTCCAACAACTTGTTATTTTTTGAAAACAGATGTCATCATGGTTGTCTCTCCATTTTCACAACATAATCATCTATCTACTTCAGTGATTAGAAGACTAACTCTTCCAAAGAAAAATATCATTACAATCACAAGGTGACACCTTATGAGGAACTGCAATTCACAATGACTTCTGCTTGCAAATTTAAAATGGGGTAAATATTTAAAAAGAAACATCCCAAATAACTGGGACATCCCAAATAACTGCTGGCATTCTATAAAATAAAAAGACAGTAGGCAGGCAAATTTTCAAGCCACCAACTTCCCTGCACAAATTCCCAGCTTCAATTTCTACAACATTCTGCAAACCTGACCTTAGCCTTGCTATCATATTCATCTTCAATATACGAAAGGACACATTGGTCACATAAATAAAAGACACAGAAGGCTCCTTTTCCCTGATTGCTAAGATTTTCACAAAAAAATCAACCCTCTTGAATCACTGAATCGTGGCCGAAGGATAGGTTGTCGTTGGAAGCTGAACGTCTAAATTTACACATTGTATAGGAGGAACAGCAAGGTAGGCAGAAGGGTGACGTGGTAAAGAATGGCATCAAATCATTAGAAAGATGTGACATAGGATCAAAAGATGTCGAACACTTGTGGGTCGAGTTAAGAAACAGGACTCCAAACAGTTGCTGGGATGTAGACTACAGATTACAACAGGAATTAGAAAAGGCATGTCAAAAGGGCAATGTTATGATAGTCATGAGAGATTTTAACATACAAGTTGGTAATGGACCTCAAGAGAGTGAATTTGTTGAATGCCTATAAGATGGCTTTTTAGAGCAGTTTGTCGTGAGCCTACTAGGGGATCAGGTATACTGGATTGGGTGTTATGTAATAATCCGGTCGTTAGGGAGCTTAAAATAAAGGAATCCTCACAATATGATTGGGTTCAACTTGAAATTTGATAGGAAGAAACTAAAATCTGAAGTAGCCATATTTCAGTGGGGTAAAGGAAATTACAGTGGTATGAGTGAGGAGTTGGCAGAAGTAAATTGGAAGGAGATACTGGCAGGGATGACAGTAAAGCAACAATGCCTTGAGTGTCTGGGAGAAATGAGGAAGGTGCAGGTTAGATGTATTCCAGAAAAAAAAATTCAAATGACAAATTAGCACAACTGTGGCTGACAAAGGAAGTCAAAGCTAATGTAAAAAGCAAAAGAGAGGGCAGACAACAGAACAAAAATTAGCAGGAAGAGAAAAGATTGGGAAGCTTTTGAAAACCTATAGGAAAAAAAATGAAAAGAATCTTTAGGAGGAGAAAGATGAAATATGAAAGCAGACAACAATCAATATAAAAGTGGATAGAAAAAGCTTTTTCTATCATTGCAGTGAAAATCTCACGCAGCTGCTTCACCTTCAGTTCCTGGACGACTTCACTTTCGGTCCGTTCGCTACTGCATTTGGTTTTGACTGTCATCCTTTCCTCTTCCAATTGCATCAGCTCTTCATCTATCAGTTCTTGGTCATGGGATGCCAAAACCTCTTCAACATCATCTTCATCAACTTCCATAAGCCAAATTCACTTCTTCCTTACTTCGTTCATGATCAAAACGCTTAATTATGTCTAGTTCTACGCTAAGTGTAACACCCTTACGAGCTCTTTTAGGTTTTTCCAATACCTTAGAACTCATCTTGCTCAAAATAAAACGACATAAAGCACAGATGCTCACAGGCACATGTTTAAGCAATGCCGGCTAGAATGCAGTTCCAGGGCAGGAGCTTGGCTGCTTGGGGCGCACACTGCCTTTTTTCGTAACGGTGAAAACACCTTCTGTTAGCGAAAACAGGTAACTAATGTAGGTTTTTCCTAACAGCGAGGTGTCATAAAGCGAACGTTCAAAAAGCGGGGGACACCTGTACCTTTGTTTCAAGACTTCCTAGACCACATCCTTTGAAATAATCCAGGAAATTACTCCGGGTCCAACATATTATTCTCCGTAACTTCCACCACCTCCAACGGACCTCCGGGTCCAACATATTATTCTCCGTAACTTCCGCCACCTCCAACGGGATCCCACCACTAAGCACATCTTTCCCTCCCCCCCCCCCTGCATTCCGCAGGGATCGCTCCCTACACAACTCCCTTGTCCATTTGTCCCCCCCATCCCTCCCCACTGATCTCCCTCCTGGCACTTATCCCTGTAAGCGGAACAAGTGCTACACATGCCCTAACACTTCCTCCCTTACCACCATTCAGGGCCCCAAACAGTCCTTTCAGGTGAGGCAACACTTCACCTGTGAGTCGACTGGGGTGATATACTGCGTCCGGTGCTCCCAATGTGGCCTTTTATATATTGGCGAGACCTGACGCAGACTGGGAGACCGTTTTGCTGAACATCTACGCTCTGTCCGCCAGAGAAAGCAGGATCTTCCAGTGGGCACACATTTTAATTCCACATCCCATTCCCATTCTGACATGTCTATCCACGGCCTCCTCTACCGTAAAGATGAAGCCACACTGAGGTTGGAGGAACAACACCTTATATTCCGTCTGGGTAGCCTCCAACCTGATGGCATGAACATCGACTTCTCTAACTTCCACTAAGGCCCCACCTCCCCCTCGTACCCCATCTTTTTATGCACACATTCTTTCTCTCACTCTCCTTTTTCTCCCTCTGTCCCTCTGAATATACCTCTTGCCCATCCTCTGGGTCCCCCCCCCCCCGTCTTTCTCCCCGGACCTCCTGTCCCATGATCCTCTCATATCCCCTTTGCCAATCACCTGTCCAGCTCTTGGCTCCATCCCTCCCCCTCCTGTCTTCTCCTATCATTTTGGATCTCCCCCCCCCCCCCACACTTTCAAATCCCTTACTCACTCTTCCTTCAGTTAGTCCTGACAAAGGGTCTCGGCCTGAAACGTCGACTGCACCTCTTCCTACAGATGCTGCTTGGCCTGCTGCGTTCACCAGCAACTTTGATGTGTGTTGCAGGAAATTACTGTTCTTTCACCTAAACTCACTCTCTTCCATGTCCGTCAATACAGTAAATACAGCCAGAAGTATTAATTTAAGACCTCTATTTCCACAGCTCTGCACCTACTCTACTGTAGATTACCTCAGTGACCCTTAGGGGACCTTCTCTCTCTCTCTCACACACACTTAATATGTTCGTATTTACTTTCATCTTTTCTGTTGGAGATATCTCCTGGTCCATCTCTGCCCTTTGAATTCCCTTCAGTGTATTCCTACATCCCTTATACTCAAGGGACTCAAGAGACATATGCCCCTTTTCTGACCAGACCCTCAATATGTGTCATCAACCAAGGTCCTTAATCTTTCCAGTGCAGACCCAAAGTTCTTCCCATCTTACTTTCAAAAGCCTCCAACTTGACACAAAATGAATGACAAATATAAGCAGTTGTGCTGCTGAACTTCTGGGGTCAGAAGTTCAGCCAGTATGATGCCACTGTCATAAATTATCTGGTTCAGCTTCACAGCTAGCTGCCAGGGAGAGGGATGGAGTCAGTAGACAGAGAAAGGATTTTTGCAATATTGACCAAATGTACTCGCTTCAGGCTTCCCATTATTTTAGAGGCAATTTTTGTTCATCTAGTAATAGACATCATTCAAGCATTGTGATAAATCACTGAGTCACGGAATGGCTACAGCAAAGACCATTTGTGCTGGCTTCAGGCTCAAGAGTGTTTAATACCATTTCCTGTACACAAGTGTAACAGACAACAAAATAATTGTTACTTCAGATGCTATGCAGCATAAAAATAACAAAAGATAAAGAACACAATAATAATTTTAAACAATAAATATAAATACACAAGATAGCTTACATACATAGATTGATTGTATGTCCATAGAGCGACACTAGGCTGTATACAAGGTGACTGATGGGAAATAATAAAGTAGTGGTGGAGTTATTGGGTGGAGGTGTTGATCAGCCTTCTTGTTTGCGGAAAGTAACTGCTTTTGAGAATGGTCGTCTTAGCATGAATGCTATATAGCTTCCTCCCTGATAATGTGATAGGTTTTCACTTTCTTTCTTGATGTTTTTTGCCAAACTTGCTTTCTAAATCGCAACTACATTCAAAAGATCACAAACAATTGTAGCAAACTTCCAACTAACAGTTTATTTAACTTCTGGTCATAAAAGGAAGTCAGTCTTCAGTTCTTAATAAGTAAATGGGAAGCAATAATCAACTTCAAGTTAAAACACAACTTTGCAAACAAACTCTGTATTTTGCAGACACTAAAAGCAGATGACAGCTCACAACATCCTGACTTTCTGTTGATGAGTACAGTATAAGACAAAGGGTTATTCAATTCGTGTCGTTTCAAACAGACAAACTGACTCTAAGTTGCCTAGTTCAGGGAAGCTTGCAGAACGACAGATATCATCATTCAGCAGATCAATAACAAACATTTACAGTTGGGAGTTTTATGTAAGCTTTATAGCATTAGTTGTGAACTGGTCTACATCTCAAAAAATTGCTTTTGGACTCTTCGTGGTAAGGGATACCTGGGGAAGAATCATATGCTTGTGCCGGCCGGTGGTGTTATAGCATCAGCACTGGACTTCAAGGCGGATGGTGCCAAGTTTAAATCCGGCTGGGTCCTACCTGGGCAGCAACAGTATCTGTGCAGAAGAGAGGGCTGGCGATCTACTTTATCCATAATGACTTACAGCTTCATATGCTTGTGAAGTCACCAGATGAGAGTAGAGTATAAATGTAGAAAGCAGTTCAGGCTTATTAGGGTAAAGAACATCGGGAAACATGAAGGAAGGGAGGGATGGAGGGAGGGAAGAGAATCCATACCTCCAGCTTCAGTTTCTGCAACAGATGATTCATTTGTCTACACTCATTGTTACATCATTTTAGTTTATAGGAATTGTACCTGCGCTTTGGAAATCCTTCGAGTTTTAGATATGCTCTATTTTTTAGAAAACCTTTGTATGAGAAATCCTTTGTGTTTTAGAAATGGTTCATTCTTTGTGCTTAATGATTGTCTATTAGAAATGGTTTGTAATTTGGAAATGTTTGAGGTAGAAATCCTCTGAGCTTTAAGTATGCTTTAAGAGTGTTGGATGGAGTTAAAAGTTTATCACTGAAAATAAACTGTGTTTTAAACTACTTTGTCATCTGTAAGCATCTTCGAATTGGTATGGAGAGGGAACCACTGCTTAACTAGTGGGTATTGGCAGCTAAACTCACTATGGAAAATAAAAAGAGTTGTAAACTAGTCTTTGAAGACTGGGTAGTTACAGTATAATCTCTCTTTAATAAGAGTGTCCATGGCTATTTATATCAGCTAGGGTTTAAGATCTTTGAGTTCAAAACTTTGTGGTCAGCAAACCCAAAACTATCACAATGGGAATAGGACAAACAGTCCATGAGCAGGGTGGGAGGGATCCTTCATTATGTTATTGGCCCAGTTTCTTTCCCCACAGCCTCAAACTTTTTCCCTCAATATTCTGAATTTTTCCGCTACCCTTTTAAGCAACAAGCTTTTGATTATAGCACGTTATTTAGATAAACTGTTTTCTTACATTTTCTCCCGCATATCTTGTCAAAATTTATACTATTTAAATTAGTCATGACCCACTAACAAATCTTTGCTCCAATTAGAATAAACTCAGCCTCTTTAATTAAGCCGGTATGATTTATCCTGGAACTATTCTACCAAGTCTTTTGTACAACCTCCCTATGACCTTCACATACTTCCTAGATAACAGTAGTATAGCTAGAAACACTGCTGCCTCAGAGCTCTGGTGAATTGGATTCAATCTTGACCTAGAGTGCAGTCTGTAATGAGTTTGCAGATTCTCCGTTACTGTATGTGTTTCTTCTAGTTTCCTCTAATGTCTCAAGCAACTGCAGGTAAGTAAGTGTAAATTGTCTCTAATATATAAGAAAGGAATACAATCTGGGAGAGTCAAATGAAATGAGGGAATAATAAAAAGAATTATACAACAAGGGAAGAATAAATAGAATTTATGCAACTGGACATTCGACATTCAGCGTGAACTTAAAGCCATATAGCTTCCTTTGACGCTGTGCGATTTTGATGCAATATTCCAGTTTTTGTACAACAGAGCACCCAGATCATTTAGTTTAGAACACCAAGAAATCACACTGAAACATTAAAAGTTGTTTTTTTTTAAAAAAGAAAGAGCTCAGACTTGATGTCAAAGCCAGTCATTCTCAACTCACCTCCTGGATTTAACTCTTAGGTCAATGTGTGGACCAAGGCAATTACACACAAGCTTGAGGCAGACTGGTCCCAGGATAACCTTAGTGAACTACTAAGAAACAGATTATTGTTAACTAAGTCATACTTGACAGCACTGCCAATAATACCTATCAATTTGCTCATGAATGAATGTAGATTGTTCAGGCATAAATCAAATTCGATTTGTCCCATTTTTGAACTGAGCAGTTTTCTATACAGTGAGGCATGCGCTAGTTTTGTAACTGTACTGGATTCCTACGGCTAGAAGAACAGTTTTTAAGACAATTCTTCAATACTACAGATGAGACTCTGGCCTCACTGCCTTTAAGATATCCAATAATCTGTTCCTTGAAATCATGGAATAAAGCATTGTGATCGAAGTCTGCCTTCTACAAGGATCTCCGAGAAACGAAAATATAGCATTCATTTGGAATTTCTGGCCAAACATTATTTTAACACTTAAATGCTCGATCCGAGTTTTGGGATGACTTTGGAGTCTCTTCCCACTACATATTTAATTGTCCTCCATTAAAACTATGTAATCCATCATTGATAGAAACTATTAATAAATTGAATTAGCACTTTGCTTGGTAGATTGCAACTGAAACAGAATTTGTTCACATTTTGTTCATTTCATACTTTAATATACAAATTTCAGATATACACTTGCTTTAAATAAGTCCCAAGTAGACAGCAATCTCAAAATACCTAATATTTCAGACTCTTCAATAGTTAAAAGCAAAATTAAAAGCTGTTTCTAATTCAGTTATATTTACATAGTTTGAAATGTTTAGTTAATTTATTCTTGTATGGCACCTTGACTCAAATGAAACTTCTGAAAGTACTTTTCAGCGACAATGAGTCAATTCCAAAGTGTGGCAAATAACTGTTCATGTATACGCGCAAACTCTGCTCAAGTTTTAGAAGTTAGGCAGGTGTTAATTTCTAAGAACTCCACTAAGTAGTGAAACTCTTTGAATTTTAGCGAACTCTTCAAACAGCTACTCTCCTTCCTCTGTTAATGCCTTCATTCTTCAAGAAATGGAAGAGCAAACTGGCCGAATACATGAAGATGGTAGACAACATAAACAAATAGACAAGCAGCACTTTAGAATTCAGCTATGTGGACAAAAATCTGATCAATAAATTGCAACACAATTATACAAAATTCAAAAGTTATTAATTCTCCCATATGAGGAATCAAGGAAAAGTGAATGCCAGAGAGAGAATGAATGTTTTGTATCTAACAAAACATATTAAAAGGAAGAGGAGAGTAACCAGAGGTGAAACAAAAACCTGAAGAAATTGGTAAAGAAATAATACTGGATAAATTAAAGGGAGATGCCAACATTCTATGGGAAGATATGCATAATAACGCTTAAAACAAAAATAGATGCACATAAATCGATTGCATTTAAATTTTCTAAACTGTCAAGGCTTTAGAAATATTCCCTATGTATTAGGCTTCAAATATAATTCATACAAAAGGAAAGAAAACACAAGAAAAATGAGAATGATTAGGTAGGGGTATTAAACATCAGCAGTGGAAAAATTATTTTGCAATCTATTTTATAATGTCAGAAGCAAATCATAAATATTTTTTGCCAGACTAGATAAAAGGGTGCCAGTGAATGAATTTAGTATATATTGGATTTTCAAGAAAATCGAACAAGGCTTCACACTGACTGTTAATGGACAAAATTAAAGCTCAAGGATATTGCTATGGAAGCTCTTCAAGCACTAATTGCCTGCTTAGATTGACCATTCTAACTGCCACTGGTTCTTTGAAGCCAGTCCCTTAGATCCTATTGGTTTTCTAGCCTTCATGTCCTCTGACATTCGAGTATTGTGGCAACAAATTCATCAAACACATAACATTAGAAGTATTATATATTATCCAATTACAAATCTATTTTAATGAACAAAAGATGGGTCATTTTCATCAGCAGAATGTACCAACAGGAAACCACACTATTAGAGCTTACACTCACACAACCTATGACTAGGTTGCAAAATGAAAGACCATGTAAAGTACCGCAGAAGAAAATAGGCAGGTTCAGCTGATGGGCAAAGCAATGTTTTTGATATACTGGGAAATGTGAAGCTTCCCCATTTGAAAGAATACAGAAATGCAGAATTATACTATTTGAAATAACAATACAATGAGAATCATTAATCAGATGGAGCCATTATGTAAACAAGGGATTGCAGAGACTGGAACCTGGGGAAAAACATCAGCTTTAGGAACTCAGTGGCACAAACAGTACACATAGGGAGAGAAGGAACTGTTGACATTTTGGTCAAAATCTTTGCATCAGCACATTAACCATAGTTGTACAGCAAAACAGCATGATACAGGCCCTTTGGCCTAAACTAGTCCATGCAGATGACGGCTCCCACCAAGATAGTCCTAAGTTTCTGCATTCAGACTATCTCTCTGAGCCTTGCTCCTCTATAATACCTGTCCAAGTGCTTCTTAAATATTATTGTACCTACCTCATTGACTTCCTATGGCAGCAAAATTGCATATATTCATCACGCTCTATATGAAAAATTGGCCCCAAGGTTTCTTTTTAAATCTTTCTCTATAGCTATGCCCCTTAGATTTAGTCTTTTCTAGCTGAGGGAAATGACTTAGCATCCACCTTATCTACATCTTCCATAGCTTTGTCAATAAGATGGATGGTCTTACTTCAGTTTTCAACCTTAAACAATGTCAACAATGCTTCCTCCTCACACCAGCCCACCTTAAAAATGTTCCTCAATCTGTTGAGTTCCTCCAGCAGATGGCTTGGAAGGAATATGCACTTGTATACAGATCACCAAATATTTATGCACGTGAGTTTAATGATTAAGTCTTAATGAAACGACAATTGGGGCTTCATATTCAAATAATTCTTTCCCCAAAGAGAATATAATATATACATACACATATAGTCAGATATATATATATATGTGTGTGTGTGTATATACACACACACACACACACACACACACACACGTGTACATACGTATACATACATATATAAATAGTTAAGTTAAATAAGTGATGCAAAAATAGAAATAAAAAAGTAGTGAGGCAGTGTTCATGGGTTCAATGTCCATTCAGAAATCAGACAGTAGAGAGGAAGAAGCTGTTCCTGAATCATTGAGTGTGTGCCTTCATGCTTCTATACCTTCTTCCTGATGGTAGCAATATGAACGAGGCATGACCAAGGTGATAGGGGTCCTTAACGATGAAATCTGCCTTTTTGAGGCATTGCTCATTGAAGATGTCTTGGAAGGCTAGCTCTCATGATGGAGCTGACTAAGTTATAACTCTGCAGTTTGCTTCGATCCTGTGCAGTCACCCCACCACCACCTCCCACCACCCCCACCAGACAGTGAAGTAGCCAGTTAGAATGCTCTTCACCACACATCTGTAGAAAAGTGCAAGCATTTTTGGTGGCATACCAAATCTTCAAACTCCTAATGAAATACAGCTGCCGCCATGTCTTCTTTGTAGCTGCATTGATATGTTGGGTCCAAGTTAAATCTTCAGATATTGACACCCAGGAACTTGAAGTTGCTCAGTCTTTCCACTTTTGATCCTTCTATGAGGACTGGTGAGTGCTCCCTCATCTTACCCTTTCTGAAGTCAACAAGTTCTCTGGTCTTACTGATGTTGAGTTCAAGGTTGTTGCTGCGACACCACTCCACCAGCTGATACATCTTGCTCCTGTATGCGCTCTCCTCACTATCTGGAATACTGCCAATAATGGTTGTATCATCAGCAAATTTATAGTTGGCATTTGAGCTGTGCCTAGCCACATGGTCATGATGCAGAGAGAGTGGGCTAAGCACACATCCCTGAGCTGCACCAGTGCTGACTGTCCGCGAGGTGGAGATGTTATTTCCAATCCACACAGATTGTAGTCTACTAGTAAGGAAGTCAAGGGTCTAGTTGCAGAGGGAGTTACAGAGGCCCAGATACTGAAGCTTTTCAATCAGAACTATAGGAATGACTGTGTTAAACCCCAAGCTGTAATCAACAAACAGCATCCTGACATAGGTACTTGTATTGTCCAGGTGATCCAAAGCCGCACGAAGTGCCAATGAGATTGCATCTGTCGTAGACCTACTGTGGCAATAGGCAAATTGCAGTCAGTCCAGATCTTTGCTGAGACATGTTAATTCCAGTCATTATCAACCTGTCAAAGCACTTCATCACCATAGCTGTAAGAGCTACTGGACGATAGTCACTGAGACAGCTCACCCTGCTTCTTGGGTACTGGTATAATTGTTGTCCTTTTGATGCAGGTGGGAACTTCCGACTGCAGCACTGATTGATTGAGAGTGTCTTTGAACACCCCACCAGATGGTTGGCACAGGTTTCCAGAGCCCTACCAGCTACTCCATCAGGGCCCATCACCTTGCAAGGGTTTACCCTCTTGAAAGAAAGCTGATGTCAGCCTCTGAGACAGAGATCACAGAGTCACCGGGTGCTGCAGGGATCTGCATAGCTATAGTTTTATTCTTGCTACAGTTGTAGGTTGGACTAACGCCAATGAAAAGGGATTTTCCGTCAAGAGATATTGTTAAATAGGTCAATATTCCCTCATGTTCCGAAGAATGAAATCTCCAGAAATGTTAAAATTTATAGGAAGCTTAAAAGAGACAGCTGCAGGGAAATTTCCAATGACTGGAAAGAATTACAATAAGGTTACTCATTTCTTGTAGAGACGAGGTGAAATGTGTTCTGATGGTGATAAAGCAGGTTCTCTGTTATTACATAGATTTCAGCAAGCAGAGAGCTTTGAGCATTAATACAACCTAGAAGTATCGAAACAGCCCAAGAATGTGGAATTAAAGATTCAATTCAGATGGTCTCATTGAGTACAAAGAAAGCTCTAAAAGAAGCTAAACAGCTGAGTCTTGCTCTAGTTTCTAACATTCTTATGTGAAAATTAAGATTGCAAGTAGTATTAACCAGAATATACTGCAAGTACTAATGATCTTAAAACTATTAAACATCTAAGTCAAGAGGTGAAAGCCTGTTACTTGAGCCAATCTTCATGTTAAATCAGTGCAGGAAAACAAGGAAAAAGCAAACTAGATAATAAACAGTGTTTGAAGTGTTGCTGGTTGGAAGTGGTGAGTAAATAGAGAAGAAAAAAGGACCACTGCTAAAACATTAAATCTATAGCAATAAGATTGATAATATTCTGACACTAGCCATGCAAATAAATTGAAGGTGGTGTGTAAAATTATCCATTTGTATTTTGTCAAATCACTAAAAGCCAAAATAACATAAAATACAGATGGTTTTCTGAAAGCCATACACAAGTTAGCCAGCAAACATTTCATATTGATAACATTATGGAGATAAAAGGGAACAAAAATAAAAAGCAATCACATTGGACCAATCCATAAGTGAAAAAAATTGTTATATTCTCTGACATTAACTGAAAAAAATGGCAACAAACAGATACACAACTGAATGCAGAAATTTAACTATTGATATGTAAACACAATATCCCAAATATATGTGTGCCTTCAGGCTTCTATACCTCTGACTTAAAAGGTAACAGTGAGAAAAGAGCATGCCCTGGGTGCTACAGGTCCTTGCTAATGGACGCCGTCTTTCTGAGACACCGTTCCTTGTAGATGTCTTGGGTACTTTGTAGGCTGGTACCCAAGAATGGAACTGGATAATTTACAATTCTCGGCAGCTTCTTTCGGTCCTGTACAGTAACCGCACCCCCTCCATACCAGACAGTGATGCAACCTGTCAGAATGCTCTCCACGGTACATCTATAGAAGTTTTTGAGTGTATTTGTTGACATACTAAATCTCTTCAAACTCCTAATGAAGTACAGTCGCTGTCTTGCCTTCTTTATAACTACATCAATACGTTGGGACCAGGTTAGATCCTCAGAGACCTTGATACCCAGGAGCTTGAAACTGTTCATTTTCTCCACTTCTGATCCCTCTATGAGGATTGGTATGTGTTCCTTTGTCTTACCGTTCCTGAAGTCCACAATCAGCTCTTTTGTCTTACTGACATTAAGTGCCAGGTTGTTGCTGTGACACCACTCCACTAGCTGGCATATCTTACTCCTGTACGCCCACTCGTCACCATCTGAGATTCTACTAACAGCAAATTTACAGATGGTACTTGAGCTATGCCTAGCCACACAGTCATGGGTATAGGGACAGTAGAGCAGTGGGCTAAGCACACACCCCTGAGGTGCACCAGTGGGAGGTGATAGGCAGGCAAGGAGTCAAGGTGAGAGGGGAAAAGGAGGATGGGGAACGGTAAGGAAAGTGGTGATTTATCAAAATTTCGAGAAATTGATGTTCGTGCCATCAGGTTGGAGGCTACCTGGATGGTGCTGTTCCCCAACCTAGTGTGGTCTCATCATGGCAGTAGAGGACACCACGGATTGACATATCAGAATAGGAATGGGAAGTGGAATTAAATCTGGTGTCCACTGGGAAATCCCATTTTTTCTGATGGAAGAAGCATAGGTACTAGGCGAAGAGGTCTCCCAATCTGTGTTGGGTCTCACTGATATAATGGAAGCTACCCACAGTAAATATGATCCACAGGTGAAGTGTCACCTCACCTGGAAGGTCTGTTTGGGACCCTGAATGGTAGTGAGGGAGGTGGTGTAGGGGCAGGTATAGCACTCGCTCCACTTGCAAGTATAAGTGCCAGCAGGGAGACAATGGCGAGGGACGAATGGACAAGAATGGAGCAATCCATGTGGAAAGCAGAAAGTGGGAGGAAGGGAACGATGCTCTTGGTGGTGAGATCCTGTTGGAGATGGCAGAAGTTCTGGAGAATTACGTGCTGGACGCGGAGGCTGGTGGGGTGTTAAGTGAGGACAACAGGAACCCTATCCCTGGTAGGGTGGTGAGAGGATGGGGTAAGAGCAGACATGCGTGAAATGGAAGAGATGTGGTTGACTGCAGCATTAATGGTAGAGGAAGGGAAGCCCCTTTCTTTGAAAAAGGAGGATATGTCCACATGAAAAGCCTTATCGTGAGAGCAGATGTGGTGGAGACAGAGGAATTGAGAGAAGAGGATGGAGTTTTTACATGTAACAGGGTGGGAAGAGGTGTAGTCCAGTAGTTGTGACAATCCATGGGTTTAGACATCAGTAGATACGCTGTCTTCACAGACAGATCGAGAAAGAGGAGGGATGTGTCAGAAATGAACCAGGTAAATTTGAGGGCAGGATGGAAGTTGGAGGCAAAGTTGATGAATTCGACGAGCTCAGCATCATCAATGCAGTGGAAGAAAAGTGAGGAACAGACACGGGTGTAGGCTTGCAGCACAGACTGCTGCATGTAGCCGACAAAAGGCAGGAATAGCTGGGATCCATGCGAGTGCCCATGGCTACATCTTCTGTCTGAAGGAAGTGGGAGGAGCCAAAGCAGAAATTATTTAGAGTGAGGACACGTTCCACTAGACAGAGGGGAGTGGTGGTGGAGGGGAACTGGTTGGATCTGGTGTCCAGAAAGAAACAGAGCTTGGAGGCCTTCCTGGTGGGAGATGGAGGTGTGTAGGGACTGGACATCCAGAGAAAATAAGATGATGCGGGCCAAGGACTTTGAAATCATTGAAAAGATTCAGAACATGTGAAGTGTCTCAAACGTAGGTAGGAAGGGACTGAACTAGGCGGGATAAAACAGAGTCAAAGTACGCAGGTATGAGTTCAGTGGGGCAGGAACAAGCTAAAATACTGGGTCTACCTGGACAAGTGGGTTTGTAGATCTTGGGGAAACAGAATGTGCAAGGTGAGGGAACTATGAGGTTGGTGGCAGTAGATGGAAGATCCCCAGACTTAATAAGGTCGGTGATGGCGTGGGAGACAATGAACTAGTGCTCCTCAGAGAGGTCCTGTTCAAGGAGCAAGTAAGAAGAGGTGCCTGAGAGTTGTCACTGGGCCTCAACACGGTAGAAGTCAGTCCGCCAGACTACTACTGCACCTCCCTTATCTGTAGGTTCGCTGATGAGGTCAGGATTAGTGCGGAGGGAGTGGAGGGCAGAGCATTTGGAAGGCATGAGGATGGAATTGGAGTTTGGAGTGTTGAAGTCAAGATGGTTGACAGGACATCGGCAGTTGGCAATGAAAGGTCCAGAGCAGACAGAAAACCAGGTAGGGGAGTGCAGGAAGAGGTGGAGGGTTGAAAATGGCTCACTGGTGCAGGGTGGAGAGTACTTATGAAAGAAGTAGGCTCAGAGGCGGAGGAAGAAAAGCTCAGTGTCATGGCGGGCATGGAAATCACTGAGGTGTGGATGCAGGGGGACAAAAGTGAGATCCTTACTAGGGACAAAATGTTCTGCCTCAAAGAGGGGAAGGTCAAAGGGAACGGTGAAGACCCGGCACAGATGAGAGCTGGGATCAGAAGGGGGAAGAAAAGCAAGGTTTTTGGTGTTCAAGGATGGTGCAGTGAGAAGAAGATGGAGCCTCCCATGACCCAAGAGCTGGCAGTGGGACCTGAAGAGACAGGATTGCAGAGTGGTTGTGGGGGAAGGGGAAACAGGGGTTCCAGCAGCAGTGCGTGAAGACCCAGCCTGGAGGTCAAGACTGGAGTCGGAGTTGGAGATTGCATAATCAGCACTTTGGAGGGGTCTCTCTGGTGCTCCTCCCCCTCCCCCCACCCTTTTCTTTCTTCCATGGCCTTCTGTCTATTAGATTCGCCCTTCTCCAGCCCTGTATTTCTTTCACTAATCAATATCCTAGCTCCTTAACATCATCCCTCCCCCTCCCGGTTTCACGCATCAGTTTGTGTTTCTCTCTCCCCTCTCCCCACCTTTTAAAACCACTCATCTTTTTTTCTGCAGTCCTGCTGAAGCTCATCAGCCCGTAACATCGACTATACTACTTCCCACTGATGCTGCCTGCATCCAGCATTTTGTGTGATCCTAAATATATTCACTTCCTTTAGTCACACAGAGCAAGACATTTGTTGCGTTGTCTTATTAACAGACACAAAATGCTGAAGGAACTCAGCAGGTCAGGCAGCATCAATGGAGAGGAATAAAAAGTTGGCAATTCAGGTTGAGACTCTTCATCAGCACTGGAAAGGAAAGGCAAAGAAGCCAGAATAAGGTGGGTGGGGGAGGGAAAGAAATACAGGCTGGAGGGTAACAGGTGAAGCCAGGTGAGAGGGAAGGGGGATGAAGTGAGAAGCTGGGAGGTGATAGGTGGAAAAGGTAAAGGGCTGAAGGAGAAATATAATGGAGAAGAGTAGACCATGAGAGAGAGAGGAGGAGGAGGAGGAGCACCAGAAGGTGACAGCCAAGTGAGAAGGGGCAAGTGTAAGAATAGGGAATGGAAAAAGAGAGAAGGGGAAAGGAGATGAGAAGGAAAGGGGACAAGAAATTACCGGAAGTTAAAGAAATCGATGTTCATGCCATCATGTCAGACAAAATGCTCCTCCAACCTGAGAATGACCTCATCATGGCAGCAGAGCAGACCATCGACTGACATATCAGAATGGGAATGGGGAATGGAATTAAATGGTTGTCCACCAGGAATTCCTGCCTGTTGCAGACAGAGCAAAGGCACTTCACAAAAGCAGGTAAGCTTATCTAACTGGTATTTAATCATAAAGCAAATCAAATAATTTTGTGCTCAAAACAACTGTAATAAATTCCAGACCTACAAGAGTTTGAAACCATATTATGCAGTTATTAGGTTATGTATAACTTCTGATAATCCTACCATTAGAAAATGGCTTCCTCCAGATGGAGTTTTTGAAGCAAAACCATTCATACCAGGGTATTAATGATGAGAAAAATATTCACAACTTCAAAATGCAAAGGCACCAAAGCCCACCATTCGTCCAAAGCTCAGTTGAATCTATTTCCTTCATTATTTTTCTCTCAATTCTTAGCTAGCAACTCATGCATGTCTAATACAAAGAAGCATATATTCAATTCTAATGAAGGTTACATTCAGAACTCTGTTACAGTTGACAAACTTCGTTTCTATTTTCAGTATATTCTGTTAATGGCCAAAACTTTTGAGCTTTTACATAATTGACTTACTTGTTTTTGTTGGTTTAATTACTTTGTCTCAAACAATGATCTACGCCTGGTATGGAAGTTCCGATGCACAGAATCGAAAAAAAGCTACAAAGGGTTGTCGACTCAGACAGTTACAAAATGGGCACTAGCCTCTCTACCTTAAAGAACACTTTCAAAGAGCAGTGCTTCAATCATTAAGAAATCCTCACCATCCAGAACATGCCCTCTTCTCATTACTACCATAAGGGAGGAGGTACAGGAGCTTGAATATTGTATTATATTAAATTTGTAAGACATTGGATGAATGACTTGGGGGGCGGGGGGGGAGAGAGAGAGTAAAATGACTATTTAGCTCTTCCTGATCTCCAGCATGTGGGGTCAGTTAGGGGGCAATGTTTGTGAAGTATCTGTACAAGGTAAACACTGTAGGTCTGTTAATATCTGTTAATGACTAAATGTCTGTTGGTCACTGAGGTAGGCTGATGGATTCTTCTTAGCGTCTGCATTCAAGCTTAATGCTTATGTATAAACATTAATGTTCGTTTTCAAGTCCAAAGGAATGTTGTGTGCTGTGAAATAATGAGGAGTGACCATTAAAGTGTCTGATTGATTTATGAGGGTATGCTCAACACTGTTGATGGACACATGTTGCTTGGATGAAAGCAACCAGTCTGAGCTAATGTAAGAACAAAGAGTTTGTCTGTCTTATGGTTGCTTTGCGCGCTTGTGAAACTCGTATTTATTGGGCTGCCTTTCCCTGTTTTTTTGGACTTCAAGTGGAACCGGAACAGGATCGGTGCCTGTGACCAAAAGGGCAGCTCCACAAGCAATTCAGAATTCAGAGATCCTGTGACAACAGCAACAATCAAGCAGTGACCAAGAACAGTGAGTCTTCCAATCTTTGTGCAAGTCTTTATGAATTGCTATGTAGTATTTCGTATGGCTTATTTGGGCTTTCTATTTTATATAATAAATTAAGCTTAAGTTTCTTTGTTGTGCTTGTACACTTATTACCACATCTCCTGGACACTAGAATAGATTGGCGTCTGATTAAACCAGGCCGTGACAAATATGCACACATTTTCAGAACAGCTTCTTCCCCTCCACTATGTGCTTTCTGAACGGTGCATGAACATATCTCACTATTTTACTCTCTTGTTGAACTATTCAAGTATTAGTTTTTATATTTCTTATTGTAACCTTTACAGCAAGATTCTTTTTGTATCACACTGTACTCCTCCCACAAAACTAATTTCACAATATATGGCAATGACAATAAACCTGATTCTGAAGGTTTAAGGATAGAAAAATCGTTAACAGTGGACAGCAACAGAATTTTTAACTGTGCAATCTCACTAGATCATAGACCAAGCAGAGAATACAAACCTTCCAACTATTATATATCCCATTTGTTTCTTTGGAGAATAACTTAACAGATGAAGTTGAAGAAATAACACTCAACTCTGAAAGGTAGCGGATCCCACTAATCCCACTTGGAATCAGGACTGAAGTGGTGGTTTCATCATGCCACAAAAAGGTTATTTATTTAACTTTGGCCTCTTCAAAATAATACAAGATACAAATTGATTAATGTCAAAAGTCCCAGCAGAAAGGATTAAATTTTGTACACTTCTTCATTTGGAACAAACAAATGACCGAAGCTGAATGTAAATGCAAAATGTATGCCATATAAGGACAGTGACCTACAGTAACAGCCATGATGGAATATGATAAAATAAACATGTCTCAAAAAAGGGATAAAGCCAAAGTGTTCAGAAGAGAGAGATTAGCAAGGAAAGAATGGAGGGTGATATTGATGATAAATAATTATTACAGTACAGGAGAAAAGGGATGTCAAAAATGTAGAAGTGAAGGGGATGTCACAAAGGTTAAAAAGAGTAGCCATCACACTACTGAGTGCATAGGTCATCAATAAGTAAATATGGAGAGAAATTATAAATAGGTACAAAAAAAATACAAGGTAGCTCTAATGGAGGACAGAAGACTATCATTATCCTTGTTTAGACTGAGATATTTTAAGTGCAGAGTATGAAATTTTGTAGAAATATATCCAGAGTAAATTTCTATACCTGTATGCTTCTGGTTCAAGGACGAAACTTTACTGGATCTCATTTTAGGAAATGACGCAGTAGGGAAATATGTGGGAGATGGTGATCGTAACTTCATTGGGAAGGAAGAGGAGCAGAGTTAAAAGTTCACTAGGATTAAATTCAATACAATGAGGTGAGACTCTGAACTAGGTATATACTAACTACAAACGGACAAGAGGTGCAACAGCACAATGGACTGTCTTTCTGAGACGTTTGGGTATGGATGAGGTACATTCTTATGGAGGGTCAAAAGGAACAAAATCCAGAACTTCCTGGTTGAAATATTAACATGGAAAGAAAGCAAAAATGCTGTCAGTACAAATGGAATTCAGGAGTAATCGATCACCATTAAAATATTAAAGAGGTAGTAACTGGAAGTATGTGAAACTTTCACAGTAATGCACAAGGTATTATAAATGTACTAAATGAGTACTTCAAACATTCCATCAACAAAGCAGAGGCTGCTTCCAAATGTTAAAAAACGAAGGAAGATGAGGTACTAGACACATTAAAAATTGATAGTATTGGAGAGAGTTTAAGAAACTTGATTGAGCTTAAAGGTAGGTAAGTCACCTAGACCAGATATGATTTTTGAGGGAAGTACAAGGAAATCACGGGACACAGACCATCATCCTCCACTGTTTCTGGAAAATGTGGATGATGCCCCACAAACGTAGAGAGGCAAATGTTCAAACAAGGTAATGAAGAGGAAGACCAGCAAGAGCCAGTTTAATTAGCAGTAGCACCATTGATCGAGGACAGGATAAAAGCATTAACTGGATAAAAATCAATAAAGGCAAGCTAGCAGAGTTTTATTAGGGGAAAATAGTGTTCAACCAATATGATAGAATTGTTTAGTAAAATAACAAAAAAAAGTTGCAGAGGGTGTTGGGGTCGATGTGACATACAAGTCTTCCAGATGGTTTTTGACAAAGGTACTATAACAAGTTTTAAAAGTAAAGCTATAAGAGATTATACAAGAGAGATATTGATAGCATAGATGAGAATATAGCTATAAAGGCAAAATATGGCACTACAATGAACAGCAAGGATTGTTACAATTTTAGCATGATCTCAACCCGACTGATAAATGGGCAGATGGATGGCAGACAAAATTTAATGCACAGAAAAGGTAGATGATGCATTTTGGCAAGAAGAACAAGGAAGGCCATTATAGAATGAGACAGCAGGAACATAGATGGGGCGATGGGAGCACACATCAGGCCAAGAAAATTATAATAAAACTGTTAAGTGAGCAAGCACATTTGGGACTTTCATTTTAAGATGTTATACACAGAAGTTGAATCAGTGAGCAGGTAGAAAGTGCCAGAACTGGTTAGTTAGATGCTGAATCACTGGCATTTCGGAAGAGCTAGATAACAAATAATCAGAGTTTTACAGGCAATAATGCATGTACAATTTCGGGCATTGTCAATACAGGCAGAGGTACAGTGTAAAAGCAGATAAATGATGCCAACCCTTTACAAAATATGTACCCTTTCAATTCTGTCAAAACTTGATTTTTATGTTGGTGTTTGTGTCGGTATATTCTAATCTCCATATCAATACTTTAGTGAGGACACAAAAAAGGAAAAACTCAAAATAACATTTTCTAGAATGGAGGACTACAGTAAGGACTGATTCAGAATTATTTTCTTTGAAGAGGAGACTGAAGGCAAAATTTAGTACATTAAATGAAGGGAGGACTGGTTAGAGTGGATAACTCACTTCGGTGCTGAAGTCAGACACTAGAAGTCACAGGTATAAACTACAAAAGAAAATTAACAAACAACAGAAAGTAAAACCTCTTCTCTTTTATCCAGTGTGTAGCTGGATTCTGGTTAACACCATACAGATGCAGTACAATTTACTATGGAACCTACATAGTGAAGAGAAAAATTTGCAAGATCGCTAAGAAAGGACCAATTGGTAAAACTAGGTAGTTAGCACAGTGAAGATGGGCTGAATGGCCACCTCCTGTGTAGTAACTATTCTGGCACCAAATCAGATTATTCAAGAATGACCCTGGATCATGAAAACAAAGACACATTAAATCATTACTGCTAAATTTGAATCTGAATAAGATATACTCAGTTGAAAATGTTTGCCAATCTTTCAGTTCTAAACTAACTTTTTTTGAATTATGATGACTCACCATGCATTTTTAAAACAAATTTTCACTGCAGTGCTTCTCAAAAACTTTCTTGGAGCTGACTAGGCCTTATACACAAATAATTTCCCATGCTTAATGGATGCCCTTTGTGAGCCCATCTACACACACAAAACACCAACATGATAACAAAATTAATTCTGCAGTAAAAAAAAATGTAGTGTTATAACGATTTCAGTGTCAACAGCTTTTGGGGTTTGCTAATTTTCAGCACAAGCTCACATCATTCATCTCTGCTGGTTCAAATTCCACCGTCATCTTTCCAAATCTTCAATTACAGAAAATCAGAAACTTCACCATGGTACATTACAATCATCCTTAAGATCAGAGAATCACAAAATCAACATGTATACAGATAAAACTATTTCACAATCAAGCAGACAAATGAAATAACAATTAACAAAAAACACAAGATAAACAATTCAGGTCCATACAACGTATTGCAATTTAATCCTTGTACCACTCAGCCTCAGCAGCTTATTCATGCCAATGGCTACTGGTGAATTCCAAGATAAATCTTATCCCCTCCCGCCCACCCCTAAAATTCACCAGCATACATACCTGTACATCTAATTGAATCACTAATCAAAAAAAAATCCTTAAATCCTACAGCCAGCCAGGCAGACAGACCCCAGGGGGGTAAAACTGCTGAACTTTAGAAGACCCATTGTTTTCTTCCAGCTTTGGACTCCTCACACAGATCAGTCTCCTTGTGGTCAAGTTCTCTGAAATAGAGGCCTACTCAAGTTATATATCCCTACCATCAAGCCATCCCACACGCAAATCCATGTAAAAATAGAAACGTTTCTTCACTCAGCAGATTCCAGAGACATCTGAATAATAGCATTCAAGTAATGCAATAAATTAATTATTGAACATTATAGTAAAATCAGTATTAAGTATTGTTATTTTCCTCCATGGCATGAGCAAAATAAGGTGAATAGGCTTTCCCATTTATGTTTCAGATCCTTCCAACAGAATTGAAAATGCAGCTGCAATCTTCAGTATATTTAACTATAGCGTATATAAAAAAGATCGCATTTCAGTGGTTTAAATATTAATTACTTCTCCCTAAAAAAAATTTATTAACCAACCCCCGACTGTCAGGGGGGAGGGAGACATCTACAAAATCTGCTATTTGAATATGCTAAATAAGTGAATAAATAACATTCTCCTTCAAAGACTAGCACGCTTTATCTTTTTACTATACCTACAGAACAGCCCACGCTAAAACCAAACTCATGTAGCACAAAAATAGGCCCGGTAGGCATCAAGAGCCCATCCACACCAATTCAATTTACCAACACTTAGTCCAAAGCTTACTGAGCCTTGGTAATTCAAATATTAATCTATATACTTAAATTATACAAAATATCAGCATTCACCCCTTTTCCATTCAGTATTTTAAATTACCACCATTCCCTGGTGGGGGGAAAAAACGTCTTTCTAACAATCATAATCCTATTGTTTGCCTGCACTCCACTTTCTCTGCAACTGTAACATACCTCAGTGCCTCATTACATCAGTGCAATGATATTGATGGATGAAACACAAGTTTTTCCACCTTAACTTAGTACACAAAACAATAATTTCCCAATGCTCTTATGTTTTAGATATGACCACTGTGGGGAAAAACCTCGCCATCCACACTATCTATGCCCCTCAATTTCGTACAGTTTTATCAGAATCCATCTCAATATCCTATACTCTTTCCCTATAGACAAAACATTCCATCCTGGTAATATCCTCTGCATCTTCTCCAATGCATTCACAGTCTTCCCATAGTGCGTTAGCTAAAGCAGCACACATCCAGCTGTGGCCTAACTAAAGGTTTAAATTCATACCATGACCTCTATATGCCTTGCTAATGACATATTTCTTCAGCACCCTCTATGGATGTATACAGTCAATAACCCTCAAGATTCTGCATATTCTACAGTTTAAATGAGATCCCGCCACATTCTTCTAAACCATAGTGAGTAGAAGCCCAGAAGTATCAAACACTCCTGATACGTTTACGTTTTTATTTCCAGGATCATTCTCGTAAATTTCCTCTGGACTCTCTCCAATGCCAGCACATCCTTTTCTAGATAAGGGGCCCAAAACTGCACACAATATTCCAAATGTGGTCTGACCAATGCCTTATGAAGCATCAGAATTACATCTTTGCCTTTATATACTAGTCGCTTTCAAATGAATGCCAACATTGCATTAGCCATCCTTAAAACTGACTCAACCTGCAAGTTAACCTTTAAGGAATCTTGCACGAGGACTCCAAAGTCCCTTTGCAACTCTAATTTCTGAATTTGCTTACCATTTAGAAAATTGTCTACACCTTTATTCTTTCTACTGTAGTGACTGCCCTGCACTTACCTATGCTGTATTTCATCTGCCCTTACTTGGCTCATTCTCCTAATCTGTCCAAGGCCTTCTGCAGAGTCCTTGCTTCCTCAATACCAACTATCTTTGTACCACCCACAAACTTAGTCAAAAAGCAAACAATTCTGTCATACAGATCATTAACATATAATGTAAAAATAGCAGACCAAACACCAAACCCCGTGGAACAAAATAGTTAACATTGTCTGTTATTTCCTTATATAATTCCAAGAGATTTGTTAAGCAAGATTTCCCCTTAAGAAAACCATGATGAACTCCTCTTATTTTATTATGTGTACCAGAAAGTACCCTGAAACCTGGTCTTTAATGGACGAACATCTTGCTAACTACAGAAGTCAGGCTAACTGGCCTATAGTTTATTTTCTTTTGCCCATCTCTCTCTTCTTAAAGAGTAGAGTAATATTTGCAATTTTCCAATACTTTAGAACCATTCCACAAATGATTAATTCGAAGATGACCTCCACAATCTCTTCAACTATTTTCAAAAACCCAAGGTGCAGTCCACCTGGCCCATCTACCTTGAAACCTTTCAGCTTCCCAAACATATCTTTAGTAATAGTGACTACATTCACTTCCACCCCTTGACACTCTTGAATTTCTGGCATTCTGCTGACATCTTCCACAGTGAAAACTGACACAAAATACTTCGTCTGCCAGTTATCTGTTCCCCATTACTACCTCTCCAGTGGTCCAAAGTCCATTCTTACCTCTCGTTTACTCTTTATATATTTAAAAACCTTTTGGTATCCTTTCATGCTATTGGCTAACAAAGTTGAAAATCAAGGTATGTATACCGCACACAACCCTGAGATTTATCTTGCATTCATATTTCATCTTTTCTCTCCTTACAGAATGTCTTAGACAGATTAGGAGAGAGGGCAAAGAAATGGCAGATGGAATACAGCGTCAGTAAGTGTATGATCATGTACTTTGGTAGGAGAAATGAAAGGGTCGACTATTTTATAATCAGAGAGAAAACACAAAAAAAAGTACAAAGATTAGATTAGATTCAACTTTATTGTCATTGTGCCAAGTACAGATACAAAGCCAATGAATTGCAGTTAGCATCTGACCAGAAATGCAAAGAATAGTGTTATTTACAAAATAACTGCGAATAGAAAGTAAGTGCTACAGCACACAAAAATAGAAGTACTGAGACAGTACAATACGGATGCAATACTGCTTAGCGCTGTGATGTGAGGTTCAGCAGGGTCACAGCCTCAGGGAAGAAGCTCTTCCTGTGCCTGCTGGTGCGGGAGCGGAGGCTCCTGTAGCGCCAACTGGATGGAAGGAGAGTAAAAAGTCCATGGTTAGGGTGAGATGCATCCTTGATAACGCTTTTTGCCCTGCCCAGGCAGCGTTTATGGTAGACTTAGGAGTCCCTGTGCACGATTCCCTAAAGGTGAATTTGTAGGTTGAGTCTCTGGAGAGGAAGGCAAATGCAACATTAGCATTCCTTTCAAAAGGACTAGAATATAAAAGCAAGAATGTAATGTCAAGTCTTTAAAAAGCACTGAGGCCTCACTTCAAGTACTAAGAGGAGTTTTGGGCCCTTTATTATAGGGAGGATGCACTGAAACTGGAGACTGTTCGAAGAAGGTTCACAAAAATGATTCCAGGATTGAATGGATTTTCATATGAAGAGTATTTGATGGCTCTGGGCCTGTATTCACTAGAATTCAGAAGAATGAGGAATAACCTCATTGAAACCTATGGAATGGTGAAAGGCCTTGACAGAGTGTATATGGGGAGGATGTTTCCTATAGTGGGAGAGTCTAAGACCAGTGGACAGCCTCAGAATAGAGGGGCGTCCATTTAGAATGGAGATGAGGAGAAATTTCTTTAGCCAGAGAATGGTGAATTGGTGGAATTCTTTGCCACAGACAGTTGTGGAGGCCAAGTCTTAAATATATTTAAGGCAGAGATAAATAGATTCTTGATTGGTCACGGCAAGAATGGAAAAGGCAGGAGATTGGAGCCGAGAGGAAAATTGGATCAGCCATGATATAATGGTGGAGCAGATTTGATGGGCCTAATTTTGCTCCTATGTCCTATGGTCTTACCCCATAAGGAAAACCAGGTTATTGTCCCACAGATCCTCAATGGACCATGAACATCACCGCATTATTCCTTTTTTTTTTATTATTTATAGTAATTTTATGCCTTTGCACTGTACTACTGTCACAATACGAATTTCACATCATAAAAGCACCTTAAGAACCTGATTCCGATAAATGCAGTCTTCTTTTATTTCTCAGGTTTGGAAATAATTTGCTTCGACTCTGCCTTCTGTTACCTCAGAGTCTGCAGAACAAATGAAGAATCTATAGACTTGATGATACATGGAACAGGCATATCATGATGGGATGATAATTGTGTAATGGTGCTCTCCTCTCATTGGTTCCATGTATTTGCAAACTATCATGAAGCAAATGCAAGGAGGAATTTGTGCAAGCAGCAAAGTTTGACAGGGGCATTTTGCAGATTATTCCAATTAACGGATAGATTGTTAGATACATTAGTATTTCTCCTAGCAGTCTCCCTCTTCAAATACTTTGTTAAAAAAAAAATGCAAAACAGGAAAGCCCTGTGAAAAATCAAAATATTCAAGTAGTGAACAAAAAAACAATTATAGATTTCTACTGACTTGGCACCTAACCCTATGCCCTCATAATAAGTACAAATTCATATATGACTTAAATGAACCTTAAGTAAAACTAAGATTTCCAAGGGCTTAACCTTTCAGAACTCAATTCAAATAGATGAAATAATTTGGGATGAAGATCGTAGTTTGAAACATAAGGGGCATTTTACAATCAAACAAATTAAATGTTCAACATGGCCTAATTTTGATTTTAAAGTGTTATTCCACTACAAGGCTTAATCTAACCTAGATTTCCCTTGCAGCTCAAAAAGTATTCATAATAACCATTTTGTTTTCTCACATGGAAATAAAAACTTTTAAGTCACTTTAAAATTATAATGAAATGCTACAAAAAGTATTGATTTGATTTTAATAAGTATGTGAAGCACAATCTGATTAGCCAAGCAAAACAGAAATCCAGCATTAAATGGTACTCCTTTCAATTTACCGTTAATACCGTTCACATAAAACATTAAATTCATAAGTGCAAAATCTTTGACATTTTTAAACGCTACACATAGTGGTAGAGTCTCAATCTATCACTGGCACAGATGAAAAGTACCAATAGTAACACCTGCATAATATCTTCTACACAGTAAAACTTCAAGGTCTCCAAGTGTGCATGATAAAACAAAATCAGAGTACCAAAGAAACAAAAAGGGATGATCCATACAAGACTACTTTAAGGGACATCTTAAAAAACACCATAGCACCACTTAATTTAGAAACTATGCAGTGCTGGACTACCACAAAACAGGTTTAAAACAATAAGAATGGAGAAACAATGGCTAATACTAAAATAGCAGAAATGTGACGTATAACCAAAGCACTGATAGAACACAAATATAAATAGGAGGCAGCCATTTGGGACTCTTCTACCATTCAATACTATGGTTGATACGATCATGCGGGCAGTGGGAAAATATTCCTCGAGAGTTTGTAGATATCATACTGGAGATGTAGCATCACTTCAACCTGCCACTTAATATCCAGGACCCCCTCTTGCCTTTCGTGGGACCTTTCTCCTCGTTAAAACCATTTTAAAGTTTAAGTTACCAGTACGTTAAGGTTGTGGTGTTATTACTCATGCTTAGTGTTAGAGCGTTTATAAAACAGGAATGAATGATATGATTTGGGGGTCGTGCACCAACTTGTGGGGGTGTGGAGGGAAGGGCGAGGGTAGGGTTGGGTAATGGAGGTAGAGGTTTCATGGCGAAGGGAGGGGGAGCTGGCAGTATGAAGAGGGATGATGTAGAACCTGGTGGGGGGAGCGGGGTAGAAAGAGAGATAAGAGAAATGTAAAACTGATAGTGCTGTGGGCTTCTACTCTAGCACCACCACCTGCACTAATCCTATATCCCTTGAATTCCTCTAATACCTAGAACTTCATCAACCCCTCATGCATACTCTCTACAACCGAATTTTAAGTGAACAAACTTCTTACTTCCATCCTAAATGGTTTACCTCTGATTCTACAATGAGACTCACTTCCCTCATGCAAGACACGTGTAAGAATGTTGTCACTGCGGTAAGATCATCTCTCATTCTCCTAAGTGCAAACCCAGTCAACTTAACCGCTCATACAACACACTCTGGTGAATCTTTACCGTGCTTCTTTTATCACAAGGATGCCCTTCCATGTGCAAGGAACTTAGACCCATACGCAGTATTTCAGATGTCTTAACAGGGTTCCGTGTAACTGACAAAATACACCTCTACTTTTGTAGATCAATGTTTTTGCAATATATGTTAATGCTCCTAATTGCTCAGTATGTATGCACATTAACTTTCAGTGGTCTATATACAATGATACAAATGCTCAATGGCCTCACAACCGTAAAAGATAATTTCATGAAATTAAGTATATGGTCTGTCACAATGAAACAAAGTATGTGTAATGGAAGAGTGAAAAATTTGCAGAGTTTAACTGCATTATATTTCATTTATTTTTAATGTATTCATATTTAAAAGAGAAAAAGGTCAGAAGAAATTACTGGAAGCACTTGGCTTTTCCACCAGTAGGGGAACAAGGAGTTCCCTTCAGATCCCTCAAAAAGGAAAAAATAACAAAGCAATAAAAGCATTTATATAGAATAGAGAATAAAGGAGAAACAAAAAGTTACCATGTACTATGACAAACAACTTGCAATGTGCTTCAATGGAAAAAAGATAGTTCAATTTTAATGTAGAGATTGAAACCTTACAAGTAATAATGGACAAACATGAGACTGTGAGGAGCTGAAAAATGAAAGGAGATAAGATGAGCAAAAACTACTAAAGTGCAGCAGCATTCAGAGGACCCAAATGCATTGCTCTCACATCCTTTCCCTTCCATATACAACAACATGAAACACCAATGCATTCTACTGCAACATCAATGACTTCCATGGAAAGTAAGTTATTTAAAATCAATATCAATGCCACAGCACTGTAAAGTCCTTAGAGAAAAATAGCCTGCCGCTGTTCAAGTTTAGATTCACCACGAGGCCATGGCCATCAAGATTATGGTGAACAAGCATAAGCCATAACACAGTCGCCCTAGATGACATTTGTACATACATAGAACAAATCCTGTGCTGTCAAAAAGTTTAGAAAGTAAGATTTAAATTCAATATCCCAGCCTGAGATAAATTAACTTGCTTTCATTCAACAAGAATGTTTTGGGTTAAATTAGAAAAACAGTGGAAATGGACAGCAGGTCAGGCAGCATGTGTGTGAAGAGAAACAGAATTAATGTTCCAAGTGAAAGACACCTCATCAGAACTGGAAAAGGAAAAATATTCTTCCACAGCTTTGTCAAAGTCAATGCAAATTTTATTGATTTTTCCATAGATTCTGCTCCACCTTGAGCATTTTCTCCTTACCTTACAAATCTCCAGAATATCTGGGGTTCGAAATAGCAATGAGTGCAAGTAAATAAACAGGTGTTGCAACTCCCACAATCACACAAGAGGAGGAGGATGCTGGACTCACAACACGCTGGAAGAACTCAGCAGGTCGGGCAGCATCTGTGGAAACGATCAGTCAACGTTTCGGGCGGAACCCTTCATCAGGACTGAAGGGGGAAGGGGCAGAGGCCCTATAAAGAAGGTGAGAGGAGGGTGGGAAGGAGAAGGCTGGTAGGTGCCAGATGAAAAACCAGTAAGGGGAAAGATAAAGGGGTGGGGGAGGGGAAGCAGGGAGGTGATAGGCAGGAAAGGTGAAGAAGGAATAGGGGAAAACACAATGGGTAGTAGGAGGAGGCGGAACCATGAGGGAGGTGATAGGCAGCTGGGGGAGGGGGGCAGAGTGAAATAGGGACAGGGGAAGGGTGGGGGGGAATTACCGGAAATTGGAGAATTCTGTGTTCATACCAAATGCCTGGAACTACCTAGACAGTATATGAGGTGTTGCTCCGCCAACCTGAGTTTAGCCTCATCGTGGCAGTAGAGGAGACCATGTATGGACATAACCGAATGGGAATGTAAAGCAGAGTTGAAGTGGGTGGCAACCAGGAGATCCTGTCTGTTGTGGCAGAAGGAGCGGAGGTGCTCGACAAAGCGGTCCCCCAATCTGCGTCGGGTTTCACTGATGTAGAGGAGGCCGCACCGGGAGCACCGGATGCAATAGATGACCCCAACAGACTCACAAGTGAAGTGTTGCCTCACCTGGAAGGACTGTTTGGGGCCCTGAATGATGGCAAGAGAGGAGGTGTAGTGACAGGTGTAGCACTTACACTTACAGGGATAAGTGCTGGGTGGGAGATCCGTGGGGAAAGGAGGATGCTGTCGGGACTCGAGGACTTGAGTTATAGGGAGAGGTTGTGTCCTGGTAATAGCTTTTTATAACAGAATTTAAATGATTTTACTTAAATTCTCAACTGTCAGGGTGTGATCTGAACTCAGGCTCCAGATTGTTAGTTCAGTAAATTGGAATTTTATTCATCCATCTACATTTTTAACAATTTTATGAGAGTGATAAACTTGTTACGTGGCTCCTCCTTCTGCTTTCTTTCTCTGTGTTGTTAAAAACACTAAATAATATCACACAGATCCCATCCTGATGAAAAATCATTGAGTCTGTGTGCCAGATTCCATCCTGATGAAAAGGTTATTGAGTCTGTCTGCCAGATCCTTTCCTGACGAAAGGTCACTGAGTCTGTCTGCCACACTCACACACATACATGCCTGCCCTGCTGAGTATATTTAGCATTTTCAGTATTTTTAAGTACCTGTCGAATGTTAAACATCAGATCCTACATCCACTCTATAATCACAGCTTTATTGCCACTATCTCGGCAAATATCTTAACTCTGATAAAATTTATTTTTTTGTTAAACCCCAGAAGCATTCATCTTAGTTTAAGTGTAGTAAATATGTTGCAGACATACATATCAATATTATCCACAAACAAACCCTTACCCATTACTCAAGAAAAAACATTCCAAATCAGTCACTTCTTAAAAACTTGACCTACCTCTACGGAAATCCACACTAGCTTTTCCCGATCTGCTGCAAATTTCCAAGGTGTCCAGTCATGTTATCTTTACTTATTGCCTCTAGTAATTTGTTGACAACAGCCATTCAATTACCCAGTCTAGAGAATTTCCTGGAAAACAGAATGGTTCTAAGATATAGTATAATATCTTAGGCATGCTATTGTGCATAAATTTAAATAAACTATATTTTTCTTCCCAATATCAAGTGTACAGTTTCAGCATTTTATTGCCAATTTCTCTCTACAATCATTTGCCTCCTTTAATTATTAGCATCATAAATGATACATCAGTTAATATTTAATAATACATCTTCATTTCAGTGCAAACAAAGACAACAAGGGTCAAAATTTCATACTCTGAACATCAATCTTCATAACTTGCATTTAGAATAGATAATAAACTTCTGCACTCCTATTCCTTAATTATCTGCCAAATTAACAATGCTAGTTACCATTTAATCTTGAACTTGTGCTTTGACACAGGAGTAATTGCAGTAAATAATAAAGGCATATTTAAGGAGAAAATTTATGAGGATAAACATACAGGGAAGGAAACAGACGTTTATAAAGACAGGCTCAAATGAAGGGGAGTGAAGAAACTCAAACGATACATAAACAGTATCGACCAGAGAAATTAACTGGCCTGCTTCAATACAGTTAATTCCACATTAATACACAAGTAAAATTCCTGCATTTACATCCCAATAAAACATTCATTATGAAGAGACAAGAGACTGCAGATGCTGAAATGCGGAGCAGCAGATGATATGCTGGAGGAACTCAGTTTATGCTAAATCTATTGGGGAGGAAGGAAGGGACAATTGTCAAGGATTTAAATTGAAACCCCGCATCAGGACTGAGAATGAAGAGGGAAGATAGAAGGGAGAGTGGCGAGACAGAAGCCAGTAGCAGATTAGAGGACCATGGTTCAAGTGCTGGTGAAACCAGGCAGGGGAGGTGGAGGCGTGGAGCTGGAAGTGGAGAGCAGAGTATTATAACACAGATGCAGGCTCTTTGGACTAAATAGTCAACGCCAACCAGTGTCCACCCAGCTAGTCCCTATTTCCTGCCTGCAGCCCATATCCCCTTAAGTGAAGACAGGCAAAAAAAAAGTCACGTGGGGGTAAGGGAGGATGATAGGAAGTGCACCAGGACTGGAATCTTAAGTGAAGAAGGCAAGAATGAAGACACCATCAGGGGAGAAGTAGACAAATGCACAGATAGAACCAGGTAGAGGGGGTGGGGGAAGATGTGGACAATGTATGATGTGATAGGTTGATGGAATTTGTGGGGGGGAAAATCGGGGGTGGGGTGGAGTGGTTTGGACAGATAAGACAAAATGGGAGAACCAGAGGTGGCTTAGAAAGAGCCAGAGAAGGGCAAGTGTTTGCATATGAATTCATGTATATATAGAGAGAGGGGAAAAAAAAAAGCTAGGAAGGGGTTACCCAAAACAGGAAAATTCAAAGTTTATTTCACTGAGTTATTACCCTAGTCCTACCACAGCAAAATACAAGGGCTATCCCTCTAGTTTACAACAGACCTCAGGCTGGCAGTGGAGAAAGCAGAGATGGGCAGGTTGGAGTGGCAATGGGGAGGGTAGTTGAAATGGTATGCAACCTAGGAGCTTGAGATGGTTGTGCTGTTCTGAAGGTGCAAACAGTATCTTAAAAACACAACATATCCCTTCCATACAATCCTTGTGCTCACCATCCCAAGGAGGTAAATTTCAAATTAAGAACACCACAAGAAAAAAAATAATTTTGCACTTGCCCTGTATTCTCCATTAAAGAGTGATGTTTCATGCTCCTCACTCAATAACCCAATTCACACAAACCAAAAGCAAACACACAGGTGCCCAGTGCTGCATGCAAATTATCTGCCACCGTTTCATACGTTTCATCTGTCCTCCTTCGGCACATCTACAGGATTAAAGATGATTTGCTTGCACTATGGTTTTATTGTTAAGAGGTGATTGATGTGGGAACACAAACTCCTCTACAGAAAGGGCTAGTGGTGCTTGAAGGAGAGATCAAGTAGGTATTTTCTGAGGTTGCAGATGATGCACTCGTTTTGTTGTTTATGTGAAGCTTTTGTGTGCTCCGAATTCAAAGTCCTTAATGTCCAACATATTTCTTCACTGTGCAATCATAGGCAAGCAACTCCCAAACATTCTTAGGGATGATGCAGTTTCCCCCCACAACAGGGGATTATTAAGCACATTCTTCTTTTCCCAACTGGTATCTTTAAGGGACCAAACAAATACAATTATATCCTCAACACTGGGGCTATTAGCCCAGGGAGGACATCAACATTACTTTGTCTAATCATCCAACATGTTGGAACAATTTTGCAGAGACAGGGTTGCTGGTATCAAATGTACTGAGTTGCCTGTCTCATGCCCATGTCTCATAAGAATATTGAAGGACAGCAATTACTACTATCCAGCAGACATGCTCGTGCCAGGCCTGAGTTCTTGATGTTCAAACATATTTTCTTTAAAGCAGCTTTGCTGAAACATTGAAAGTACTAGTGAATTTTAACAATGATGTCCACCTTTGTCAAGAAGTGTTGCTCTAAAATATGGATGGGAGTATGGGAAAGGTAATATGCCTTGCAGATTTTGAGTGCTAAGTCCAGCCTCTCATACATTTCAGTCATACAGTGAAAGATGTCATGGAGCTCAGTATTCCATCAAGAGTCAACCCAAGTTAACTTTTTACTACAGCTTAACCAGAAATATTTGAGTTACTTTAGCTCTGATGCAACACAGTAATGAGAAAGATCGTCAGAAGTCTTAGGGCAACATCACACCTTTGTTTGGTACACATCTTCACCAAGGATATAGGACAGATTTAGATCCACTGGCTAGGATCATGGTTTGTTTGTCATCAGGAAGCAAAAATGAAATAGCGGCAATTTCTGTATTCAGCTAAATTGAGTACGCATATTCAATAGGGCTCCTTATGTTTTTCTTGTAACAGTCATGTGATGAAGATCACATCTACTGTGCATCTGGATGCATGGATTCGAATTTGAGGAGCAGCTCTCTAGCCACATTGGGAAAGGCAACCATGTACGACCCTTGGGACCCCCTGCAGTTACCCTTATTGATGACAGTTCTAACTACAGCATCTAATAATATATTCTTCTCTTCCAAGACTCTTTTAATGAGATTGTAGATTTACAACTGAAAGTCCTCACCACAAAGTTATGACATTAACACTTCTCACAATGTTTTCAAGTTAGCATAAGGCCTTTTCTAACATCTTGACAATGGGGATGGAATGGACCAAATTGGTTGTTGTGCGATGAAGTCAAGGGTACTCATGTCAAGACAAGGATCACGGCCATGGAATTCCACAATGTGTTCCCTTCTGCATACACTGACTTTTTGTGGCAAGTTCAACAAGTCCATGGGCCTCTGATGCTTGCCTGGGCTGCAGATGGCCATATCAGCACTGAAGAACCCTTCTCTCTCCATCTACCACCTGTTCTATAGGTCACAGGTCTTCTGCTTTCAGGTGACTACAGTTTTTTTTTTCCTTCCCCTTGAGGGATGGTGAAGTTTCCAACCCAGAAAAGCCTTGAGATTAATTAGCTCCTCAATTTTGTGTTCATTCTCAAACCAGTTTTGGCTCTTCCTGGTAATTAAGTTTCTATTCATAGATGCCAATTACGAACGACTTCAGAGTCGCCCATAAACTGGGTCCTACAGGGCAGTGTAGAAAGTTTACCTGTAAAGCACTGCCAAACAGCTATGTTTGTGGGCTTTTGAGGACTTCCACACTGAGCTTCTTGAACAATGCTTCTGTTGGTAGTGTTCTTAGGCCAAGCTGGTGAAAGCTGTTGCCATAAATGATGAGACAAAAGGTACATTCATTAACTGTAGAACGTTTTGAGGCACAAAAATGTTGTGAAACCTCTCCTGTTACTAATGATAGAAACAATGAGTGCAAACTCATCCTGGCTAACATTTTAACTTAAGTATCACTCCAATATTGCAACATTCCATTTATGAACTGTTATATACAGTGTAAATTAATTGTGTTAATCAGATTTCTGAAAATTCAATGAAGTGGGCCATCATAAAGACAAATATAGGGTACTCAAAATCTTTATGAATGCCAATCTAATTCTTTAGACAATCCTTTAGACTTTAAATAAATCAGATAGGACTGTAAGCATTATTAATTCTCTTGGTTCCAAGTTTCTGACTAGTTTTAATTAGTGTTGCTATCTTTTAACATTAAAATATACTTGCTGTCATACCATTTTCTTGGACAAAGGGATGGGGTGCATGAAAATTGCAAGTCCATGATATCACATAACTGATATTGACAACATAGCTGAGGTTGAGTTTCAAGTTCCTATAACTGAATATCACCAATAGCCCGAAGTGATCCACAACCAAGAAAGCTCACTAATGCCTCTATCTCCACAAGAGGTTAAAAGAATTTGGCAGGTCCTTGCAGACCTTTATCAATGTAAAAAAAAATCACTGCACCATAGAAAGTATCCCATCTGGATACGTGATGGTTTGATATAGCAACTGCACATGACCGCAGGAAACTGCAAAGTGTTGTGGACTCGGGTCAACACGTAATTGAAACCAGCCTCCCCTCCATGGCCTCTTACTATACTTCTCATACCTCATTAAAGCAGTCAGCATAATCAAAGAACCAACTCATCCCAGACATTCCCGACAGTCCTGTCTTCCAGGGGATACAGTAATCTGCAAGCACATACCTCCAGACTCAAGAGCAGCTTCTCCCCTCTCAAAAGATTACTAGATGTTTCCCTAGTATGATAAAATGGTCTCAATCTCACAATCTACCTCTTTGTGATCTTATTGTTTACCTGCACTGCTGTTACATTATTCTGCATTGTTTCTCCTTGTCCATCAATGAACTGTAATGACTTGATCTATAAGAACGGTATGCAAGACAAGCTTTCACTGTATCTCAGAACATGTGATAATTCCAATAGTTACACCTGACTAGCCTCCATTAAACTGGCAACAAAACACAGGCTTTTGTTAAACAATTAATACAAACCAATTATAATGGATTTTATAGTTGCAAAGGATGGGCCTGGGCTTGTCACCGTATTAGGTTCTGTTTACTTCGGCTTTGCCACACTACCTTTCCTCCCAAAAAAGTTTTTGAATACAAAACTTTACTTAAGACCACAAACCCACAGGCAGTGGTCTGCAGACCCTGCAGAATGACATAATAAATTCCAAGGGACAGTTTCCGAAGCTAATATGAAAACATACGGCAGAATGCCTCATCGGCAGAATTCTCTGATAAACGGTAAAACCTTGCTTGGCTGCCAGTGAGACAGGCAATGACACCCCATGTCAGACTACTCCTTCACAGGGCAACGTACACCTTCTTGCACGTTGCCCTTGAGATAACTACAAAGAGGATTAGATAATCACCCACTCTGAATTGTGAATTTGTAAAGGTTTGAAATAGGATGCTAGAATCATTGACAAGCTTCAATGCAAGCAGCCATGTAACAGTATTCTGTTCTACAAGTTGTTCCCAGAAATATTTATCAGAACAAACATGCTAGTGGAAGATGACGAAAGACTGCATTTTGGTCTGCCCAAAACATTTGATCTTCCAATGGAAGAATGCTACCTGGCACATTCCACACTGCAGAAATACATGCCAAAGGATGCACTGAAGGTTTATGCAGTCAATGCAATGGCATTATGCAAGAGCACTGCAGTCCAAGGTCCTGCTGCAAGTGGACACTGAGGGGCTGAGTCTGTGTAACAACAATGCAAATATTAGAAGGGTATATTGTTCAGAGACAATGAGCAGCATTGGGTTTACAAATAGAACAATGAGACCTAATGACACTCTGAATATGTAAACATGACACACTATGAATCAGAATAAAGTTTAAGATTACTGGTATATTTATTTACTTAGAGATATAGCGTGGAATAGACCCAACCACACCGCCCAACAAACCCAGACAACCCTCCATTTAACCCTAACCTAATCAATTTACAATCACCAATTAACCTAGGAATTAGCAAATCTTGGGAATATGGGACGAAACCAGAGCCCCAGGAAAAAAAACATACACATTCCACAAGGATGACGTTCAGATTCCTTACAGAGGGTGCTGGAATTGAACTACAAACTCCGATACCATTAGCTTTAATAGCATCGCGCTAACCACTTACACTACATGTCGAGAAATTTATCGTTTTGAGGCAGCAATACTTAGCAATACACAATGAAAACTAAATTTTAATAATAATACAAATATATTGTATATATAGTGCGAAAAGAAAGGGGAAAAATGTCGTAAGGTAGTTTTCATGGGGTCATTGTCCATTCAGAAATCCAATGGTGAAGGGGAAGAAGCTGTTCTTAAACGTTAAGTGTGTGTCTTCAGGCTCCCTCTTGATTACAGGAATGAGAAGAGGGCATGTGGTGGGTGATGGGGGTCCTTAATAATAGATGCCATTTTTATGAGATATCATATTTTGAAAGTGTCCTGAATACTGAGGAGACTTGTGCCCATGATGGAGTTGGCCGAGTTTACAACTTTCTGCAGCTTTTTCTGATCCTGTGCATTGGCCCCTCCATACCAGATCACGATGCCACCAGTTAGAATCCTCTCCACATACCTCTGTAGAATTTTGTGAGTGTCCTTAGTGACCTACCAAATCTCCTCAAATTCCTAATGAATTACAGCCACTATCGTGCCTTCTTTGTATTTCCATCAATATGTTGGGCCCAGAATAGATCCTCAGAGATGCTGACACCCAAGAATTTGAAACAGCTCACTCTTTCCACTACTGATCCCACGATGAGGATGTGTGTGTTCCCTCGACTTCCCCTTCCTGAAGTCCACAGGACTATAAAGTTGTTGTTGCGATACCACTCAACCAACTGAGATATTTGCACCATTATTAACCTCAAGATTGAGGAACATAGCTAACATTGTGCTTTTAAGAAGGGTGGCAGAGAAAAGCTTGTGATCTATAGACCAGTAAGTCTAATATCTGTGGCAAGTTACTGAAGAGGATTCTATTATTTTTAATTCAGACATAATGTTGAACAGGCCCTTTCCCGACCACCAAGCTGCACCACCCAGTAACCCACCTATTTAATCCTAACTTAACCACAGGACAATTTATAATGGCCAATTAACGGGTGCATCTTTGGACTGCAGGAGAAAACCAGAGCACCCAGAAGAAACCCACATGCACAAGGAAACAATATACAAGCTTCCTTATTTTCTATTCTGAGGGATGAAATGTATATATATTAGGTAGTTAACATGGTTTTGTGCATGTGAGATCATGTCTTACAAACCTATTTTTTTTATTGAGGAGACCAAGAATGCTGATGAGGGCATGGCAGTAAACGTGGTCTACATGGACTTCAGTAAAGCTGTTGCTAAGGTTCCACATGAAAGGCTGCTCTGGAAGGTTGAATCACATGGAATCCAGGAAGAACTGGCTAACTACATACACAATTGGCCTAATAATACAAAGCAGATGGTGATGGAAGGCAGCTTTCTCAGAATAGAGCCCCGTGAATGGTGGTGTGCCTCAGGGCTTGGTATTGGGTCTATTATTGTTTGTTATCTATATCAAAATTTGGATAAGATTGTATAAGGCATGGTTTGTAAATTTGCAGATGATACTAAAATTGGTCATATAGTGGACACTGTAAATTATCAACAAAGTAGTGGGAGGTGTTGTATTTTGGAAAGTCATATTCAAGTAGGAACAAAGGGATTTTGAGTACAAGTCCATAGTTTTCTGAAAGTGGAGGCACCAGTACACATGATGGTGAAGAATATTTTTAGCACACTGGCCTTCATAAATCAGGGCACTAAGCATAAAAGTTGGAGGTCATGGTGCAGATGTACAAGATGCTCGTAGACCACACTTGGAGTATCATGCTCAGATATGGTTACCCCGCTATAGAAAAACATCTATTACACTGGGAAAAGAGTACAGCAAAGATTTACAAAGATGCTGCCAGGACTTGAGGAGTTATAGGGAGAAGTTGAACAAGGTAGGACTTTATTCCTTAGACTGTAGGAGACAAACGTGATCTTATTGAGGTTCATAAAATCATGAGAGGCATAGCTAGGGTAAATGCACTCAAGTCTTTTTATCCCCAGAGCTGGAATACCAAGGACTAGATCAAGAACTTGCTCAAGGCATAGGTTTAAGGGGAAAGGAAAAATTGTTAAAGTGAACTTCATTTTTACACAAAGGATGGTATCTATGAGGAATCAGCTGCCGTGAAGTGTTATGGGGTTAAGGACCAAATACTGGGAAATGGGACTAGCTTGGATGGACATCTTAGTCAGTATGGACCAGTTGGGCCAAAGGCCCTTTTCCTTGCTCTGATTCTATCCCTTCCCATCATTAATATGATCTACATGTGGCAATGCCTCAAGGAAACATCTATCAAATATCCCCATGTGGGCCTTACCATTTTCTCACATTTACCATCAAGCAGGAGGCAGAGCAGCCTAAAGTCCCCACAACCAGCAAATTCAAGAAAAGCTATTTATCTTCAACCATTCTGTTTCTTGAACCAATCTGCATAACCCCAATTACCACCTCAGTATGACAACACTTGGACCACTTTGCACTATAAAGGACTTACTTTTCCTTATTCTAATTGGGTTCTGTCTAAGCAAAAAAAGTGTACAACCTATGTTTTCCTTGGAAATGCTGCTTATCTGATGCTATATGCCTGTATTCCTGTTGCAAGTTTTTCATTGCATTGGTTGATACACATACTTGTGCATATGGCAATAAACTTTGATTTGGGAAGGAAAAAAACAGTTCAAATTTTAGATTGCTCATCCCTCATCAAAACAAGAAAAAAAAGTGAGGACAAGCACATCTTAAATCACTGGGAAGGGGTGGGGATGAAGCAAGGGAGGAACGGGGAGAGCAAAGAATCTCTGAAAGAGGAGACAAAGAATCCATGTGAGAAATGCCACTGGAAGGTGTTGAAGGCTAACCACTGCTGACCAGTCAAGTGGAGTAGTAAATGGAGGGGGATGCGGACAAAAAAGGCTGGGGGGGGGGGGGTACTCGAACTGTGAGATGCAGCACCTAGAAGGTACTAGAAATCAGAAAAAGAATCCAGGAAATATTCTGCAGGTTTCTGTAGAAAGAAATAAAATTGAGTTGCAGTTTGATAACCGAAGAGGAAGGCTATCTAACGTTAGAGTTCTACGATTGCAATGTACCTACGCAGAAGATAATCTCTGTTCTAAATGCATTCAGGCCTTAAATAGAACAGTATTGGAAATCAAAAAGACTTCAGAGTGGGAATGAAATTAATAGTTAAGTGATAGGCAACTGGAAGATCAAAGGCACCCAGGCAGAATCAGAAATGTCCCGCAAAGCAGTTACCCAATTACCATTTTACCTTCCACAAAGTCCAATTCAAGTTCATTAATTGTACCTCATCTTGTTTAACTATGTTGCAGCACCAGCATAATATTAAAACCAACATGTCAGTGGCCAGTCTTTCCTGTTTGTGTCAGAACTGGCCAGATCTAACACAAGGACATGAAACTGCTAGTCAGATGTTGCACCCTCCTCCTCTCCCCACTCTCCACTGAACCAATCTGACTGCCCAAGTATTTATTAAGCATCTGCTTTTATTTCACATTTCCAGCAACTGCTGTGACCTGCATCTCTCAGTCTCAGCATTTTATTTCCTTCTCATCTCCCACAACTTACATTCATGAAAGACAGATCAGTAATGATTAAAAAGTCTAAACCATCTCAGACAGTTCCAAAAGTGTGACAAGTTAGTTTATTATTGTCACATGCACTGAGCCACAGTGAAAAGCTGTTTTACATGCCTTTCATACAATCATGTTATCACATCAGTACACTGAGGTAGTACAAAACGCAATAACAAAATGCAGAATAAAGTGTTACGGTTACAGAGAAACTGTAGTGCAGATAGACAATAAGATGCAAGGCCCTGATGAGGTAGCTTATGAGGTCAATATTTTATCTAATAAAAGGGGACCATTCAATAGTCTTATAACAGTGGGATTGACAGTCAATAGCCCTGGTGTCTGGTGGAACATATTTTCAGATTTTTGCATTGTCTGTCTTGACAGGAGGAAGAAGAAAGAACGTCTGGGGTGGGTGGGGTCTTTGATTATGCAGCTCTTTACTAAGACCACAGAGGCAAGGCTCTTTTCCATGATGTGCTAAACTATGTACACACTCTAGATTATTGTAGTCCCAGACACAGCAGTTGCCATAACAAGCTGTGTTGTATTCAGATAGGAGCCTCCTGCGGAAGTAGAGGCACCAGTCCAGTTCTTGGCCATAAAACCTACGTGGTTGAACAGGTTATGCTATTGATGATAATGGCCTAATTCTGCTCCTATGTCTTATGAAATATGCCGGTGAAATATGCTTTAAAATTTAAAGCTAAAGACAGAAATTCCTGCAGGACTTTTGAGGAAGCACATTCAGAAAATTTGGAGTTGAACACGTACAATGTTAAAGTTATAACTGATGGGAAGCAAACAAAATGCTTAGCAGGTCAAGTAACTGCGAAGGAATATTAACGATTAGTAATTCACACTGATGACCCGATGAACATTCATGGACCTCCTTTTTTTCTCCCACTTTACAGACTATGATCTGCTGAACATTTCCAGCATTTTCTGCTTTCATTTCAGAGGCCCAGCTTCTGTAGCACTTTGTTTTGAATGGCGACGTGAAACATAATTAACAGATGACCCAATGCCTTCTCAAAGCAGTCTCCAAACAGCAGATTGACTGGACAATTCCACCACAACGTACTATAGTTTTCAATCCCAAGTACCCTACTGAATGAACTGCGTTTAGTAATGCAGTTACACTACTGCCTGGGTACTTCAGCATACCTTTCATTTAGCTGCCTTTACAGGAACATAATTTATGGATTTCAATATCAATTCCAAAGGAATCAAAACAATCAGTTGCTAAAATCACGCAGAAATTTTTGTTGATTTAAATATTTTCCTTTATCAAAGAAAACAATTCTTCTCATGGTTGGTGGCTTTCCTTATCTTTCTGCATCTTCCTCTGTTTCCTTCAATGACATTAGGCAGGCTTGAACAGAGGCCTATCTACTTAGAAGCCCTGTGGTGATCCCAGTGTCCTTGCCTCTTCACTGGTAGATGGAGGGAAGGAAATAAGCTGTTCCATAATATACAAAGAGAACAATGCAGCAGGGTTTAAGTTACCCATTTTTAAATACATACAAAAAGCTGATCTGGGAATCTGAAATTCACAGAACATAACAGAAGCAAAATCAACTTCAAAATATATTCAGATTCTGTCACATCACTAGATACCAATTTCTGACACTGTCTAATGAATGTCCAAATCCGAATCACAAGACCAAAATATTTTAACTTTATTTAGAGATCCAGCATGGGAAAAGGCCCTTCTGGCCCAACAAGCCCACACTGCCCAATGACACTCAACCTACTAAACCTGTACATCTTTGGAATGTGGACAGAAGCCAGAGCACTCAGAGGAAATCCAAGCAGTCAAGGGGAAAAGGTAAAACACTTTACAGACAGCAGCAGGATTTGAACGCCAGTCGCTGGTGTTGTAATAACATTACGCTAACCACTATGCTACCATGTGTTCAAGCAATTTAGTTTGTGAAATATATTAAAGTTTGCATACATACATTCATCAAGGCCCCAAGACTACAGAGGTGGGTTAACTGTAACCTGTTACTGTTCACTAACTGGCACCAGCTCGTTTTACAATTAAGATATTTACATAATTTAACCAAATTCAACACATTTCAAACTGCAATGTTTTTGGAGAGAAAAGTAGGTAAACCCAGCAACAGATCTGAAAATCATCTTTACAATATGCATCAATTCTGATATTCTGAGTATAAACTTTTGTACAATTAATCAACCTTTCTCCACATTTAAAAACTGATTTAAAATACAGGATTGAAATTAAGTAACCCAGCTGTATGTTTCAAAACACTCCAAGTCCATGCTTTTCCTACTGAAGTCTTTTTTTTAAATTCACAAGTAAAACAGGCAATTGTTATTTCACACTCATCCTCATTGCCATTTTTCAGAAGAGTTTAGAGACCTCCATAATATGCCTGGATGTACATATAGGCCAACCAGATAAGAACGGCAAATTTCCTTTCCTGGAGGAACTTAGTAAAGGATGGGTCTTATACAACAATCTAGCAACTATAATTATAACTGATTTCAGATTTAGATAAATTTAAAATCCCCAAACCATTAAGTAGAGTTGAAAAAACTCTCCACATGAATAGTCTAGGCCTCAGGATGCAAATTCAATGATAACCATTATCGTACCAATCATATTCATATTTCTTTTAATTTATACACATGGCCTGTTCTTAGAACCCATCTTTAGTTGCTTAGATGTCTAAGTAATCTAGTTGTTTATAAAACCAGACCAATTGAAAACAAACAACTACAGTCCAATGAGTTATTTGAAAGTTATTCACACTGGCATTACATGAAACTAGACTGGGCTTTCTTTCCTAAAGGTAATGGATTATTTGATGTCCATCAGATTTTCATGTTAAGCAACTTTGTATACAAAAAAATGTTTGCCCAGAAAGTTTATTTGGTGCTGCAATTTGTTATTTCTTAGAACATCAAGTAACAAATTAGCACAATACAAAGACTGACAGCTACTATGGATTAGAGTATGCTGTATGACATGCAAATGAGATACCAAGAACAAAAAAACAAGTTCTTCAGCCACTCTTAGCTATGCTCCCCACATCAGCTTTACCTGCTATAAAGAACCACCTTCAAAGATTCAAAAGATCCAATTAGCCAACTGCACTTTTGTCCTTACTATTCAATTCCTGATGTAAATTAAAACCTAGCCCAACAAGTTAGCTATCAGGTACAACATTAGTTTAGTCATCTAAATTACCATTAGGTAAGTTTATAAATAACAGATGATGAAATAACGTAAAAGGCTTTATCACCTTTTTTCATGCTATATCAAACTGTCATTACAAACCCCTACGTGGGTCAGAAACAACAAGAGTTTAAATATGTCTAACGAGATGCAACTTTCCAAAAGATTTTGTGTGTCTGCGGGAGAGAAGTAATTAGGTAGCGAAGACAACATTCTTATTTCATTTGCTCGATTATACAACTCAGCTGGGCCAAAGGGTGAGAACGGAGGGGGAGGGGAGTGGGAGTCGGGGTGGTGGTGGAAGAAAGGGACAATCTCTTTGTTCGTCGCTAACCAATCGCCTCAGGAAGCCCTGACGGAAAGGTTCATATGCGACCGAGGAGCGATAATACGCGGCGCGTTTTAGCTGCCACAAATGACTAGTACAAGCTCTGGCACATCCTCATCACAGGATCCACATATTAATTTTCTGTCAGTCAAATAACAGTCAATAATCTCGAATGTTTTACAATTTTTTTTCCCTAATCCAGTAGAGGTCCATCCTCCCAATGAGCAAGGATTATTTTAGGATAATAAAAGCGTGTGTCGCTGGTTTCAGATAAGCCCAGGAGGGCCGGAGCTCGGTGTCCATCATTACCTGCTGCTTTGTGAAGTTTCCCCCACTCCCATTTATTCGGGGACCGCCGGGTTGCGAGCGCCTGCTTCGGCCCAATTAAAACACTTAAGTATCATTTGCTTTTCCAAAATCAACCAATATCAATCAAAGTAAAAAGGGAAGAGCCCAACAGGCTACTTACAGTCCTCGGCCCGGAGCCACACAGGCACCGAGGGCTCCTAACGTCCGCGGCCGCCACACAAGTTCAGGCTTTCAACTGTTTGGGGCGGTCGGCCGCTGTTCGGCTACCTTCGTCACATCTCGGTAATTTCCGGCCCTTTCCGGAAGCCGCTGCCTCTCTGTTTATGAGCGAACTGTCAATCAAATAGACCAGCCTTCCTGGAAGCAAATTCAGACGTTACAGGAAGTACGGTCAAGGGATTTTTTTTCATATTGTTACAGAAGGAAGGATGCGTTATGTTTTGCGTGTTCTTTTTCTGCAGCTTGCAGCCTCAGGTGCCCTTTCTATAATTAACCTGCATAGTAATGTTGTAAATAAGGATTACAAAACTATGGATGCTGAATTATTACCCTTCCATCAGAACATGACCTGTGATTGCATTAAACAATCTGGCCATCATCTTAAAATATTAATCCTCTTTCTCCTTCCACAGACGCTGCCTCACCAGCAGAGTATTTTGGTATTTTATGTTTTAATCCAGTAATGATGTGCTGATGAACTCTTAAACAGGAACACTGTCATTGGCTTTTTAACATTGGACAAAGAACACTATTTTGCAGCTGGGTGTACAAATCATGGACTTTACTTAAGGATAGTTCTTCTCTCTGGCTTTGAGTTGTAGTATTGCTGGCTTGTACGAATTTACCAATAGAGGCTGGCAGAAAAGAAGAAGGAATAAAGATAGTTACATCCTAATTAGAGAAAAAAACTGCGTCCAGTGCTCCGGATGTGGCCTTTTATATATTGGCGAGACCCAACGCAGACTGGGAGACCGCTTTGCTGAACATCTACGCTCTGTCCCCCAGAGAAAGCAGGATCTCCCAGTGGCCACACATTTTAATTCCACATCCCATTCCCATTCTGACATGCCTATCCACGGCCTCCTCTACTGTAAAGATGGAGCCACACTCAGGTTGGAGGAACAACACCTTATATTCCGTCTGGGTAGCCTCCAACCTGATGGCATGAACATCGACTTCTCTAAATTCCGCTAAGGCCCCACCTCCCCCTCGTACCCCATCTGTTACTTATTTTTATGCACACATTCTTTCTCTCACTCTCCTTTTTCTCCCTCTGTCCCTCTGAATATACCTCTTGCCCATCCTCTGGGTCCCCTCCCCTCCTTATCTTTCTTCCTGGACCTCCTGTCCCATGATCCTCTCGTATCCCCTTTTGCCTATCACCTGTCCAGCTCTTGGCTCTATCCCTCCCCCTCCTGTCTTCTCCTATCATTTTGTATCTCCCCCTCCCCCTCCAACTTTCAAATCCCTTACTCACTCTTCCTTCAGTTAGTCCTGACGAAGGGTCTTGGCCTGAACCGTCGACTGCACCTCTTCCTACAGATGCTGCCTGGCCTGCTGCGTTCACCAGCAACTTTGATGTGTGTTACATCCTAATTAGCATATGCCTTTGCCTTGCTCTTTATTGTAATTATAGTTACTACATTGGCAATATTTTGTTTTTACAATCAAACATTTGCATTTTTCAAAAATGCACAGCAATGAGTTGCCAACAATTGGGCCGGTACCAAAATATTAAGGTATCAAAAGAGAATTTTAATTGTTATTTGGATCATTTTAAATGACAATTAATATTTCAGATGAGAGAAAGAAAACATGTTTCTTTCCATTTTAATCCTAGTAGATTTCTAAAAATTTCAAAAGAAAATTTCATTGGAATACACATAAGGCATTCTCTGACATTTCAAGCCAAGGTCATTTTCAAGCGAAACATTTTAGGTTTCAACATTAGCACTAAAAAGACTACATCATTGCATTGAAGGGTCCAGTATGTTCCTGCATTCCTAGATGATACTAGAAGAATTCTACACTCAGTGGCCTCTTTATTAGGCATACCTGTAACCTGCTTGTTAATGCAAATATCTAATCAACCAATCACGTGGCAGCAACTCCAGGAGCTAAGAAATTGTCACGCTGCTAAAACAGTCTGCCATCATTTGCAGAAAAAAAAATGGGAAACAAAAACAAATGTTTTAATTGCTGATTATGGATTGGTATTTCAGCAAATTTAAAGTCCAATTTTAAATTAATTTTAAAAGTTCAGCAAAAACATGTTGCAATGAATGTCATGAAACGCTTGAGTGCTCATTTATCTTATTTAGAGAAGAAATCCTGCTAATTATAACTGATCTGATCTGTATGTCCACTCACAAGCCAATGCACTAAACTTCTTTATGGACCCTGAGGCAATTGAAAAGCAGGCTGGAGACATAACAGACTGCAGATGCTGGGGAGTAACTCCTTTTCCCTCTGTAGATGCTGCATGACCCACTGAATTTCCCCAGTGTGTTTTGTGTCATTACCTGCAGGCCACCAAGTTGTATCCAACTACTGTTAAAAACTGTCAAGGTTCAAGAAGATGATATGTTTTTGAAAATCAATGTGGACACTTCCACATGACAAATTGAAACAAATAATAGTACATTTTGAACATAATAAAATAGTATTTCATATTAATGTGTTTATTTGGCCACTAATGGAGCAATTTACAAATTGGTAGACTTATCAATGCACAATATTTAAAAGTCACCAACTTATGTCACACATGCTGGACACTAATAAGTATGCCAATTTGGAGTATATCATGATCTGTGTTTTTCTATGTAGGTAGATAGATGTCTTATTGATCCCAAAGGAAATTACAGTGTCACAGTAACATTACAAGTGCGCTGATATACAAATATTAGAAGAAAAGTAAGAAAGAATAACAAATAAGTTAACCTAAACAGTCTAACAGGAGGGGGTCATCACTTCCCTGGCTGTAGATTGACTCATTATAGAGCCTAATGGCCAAGGGTAAGAATGATCTCCTGTAGCACTCTTTGGCGCAGCGCAGTTGTCTTAGTCTATTACTAAAAGTGCTCCTCTGTTCAGTCAAGGGTGAGAAACATTGTCCAGAATTGCCAGGAATTTCTTGTAGGGTTCTTTATTCTACCATAGCCTCCAATATGTCCAGTTTGACTCCTTCATGAATCTGAGCTGTCATTTTAATTTCTTTCATGAAAACCGATAGCTAGATACAGACATTGAGGCAGCAGGAGCAAATCACCATAGTCCCCTCAACTGAATGAATTACAGATGTGGATCACAGGATAATATATACGACACACAATTTATGATCAGAACAGCTTATGTGTTAAAAATGTTGTTTTTTATTTACTAATGCTTAGCTTTAAAGTAGTAAGAGCAGCACTGCATGTCCAATGAAAGTCTTGATGCTCAGGGTTATAAACTAACTGCATCAAGTAACTTACTTCTCTATGTGGGAAAACTGAATGGCCCAAGGGCACTGAATTTCAAGACTCTGTTCTGTCAATCTATGCAAAACTACAGGGAGTTACTGAACCTTTCCATCATTAATACTTTACTCCAGGCAACAATTGAGAGATCAGTAATACAGAAAGTACCATCAAGTCATTACTTATTCGCAATTTTGAAGCATTTCAGGCGGTATGAATATACATTAATAATCAAGATCAGTTTCTTTTTACAAAGATAGCCTCTGCATTACAATAAATATCAAGATGTACAATTATTTACGTTGTTACTGTTTGCAAAATTATATTGCTTATAGGTAATTTTGCCTTTAACGTAAACATATACAGGTATTTAAATTATCATTCCAATCTTTTTGACTGTCCGGGAAATCAAAGGTCAATGATCGTGAGTTTTCTTGAATGGATTGGAACAAACTTAATTGGGAACATCTTGCCGTTGTACCTAAACCTAAAATAAATTACAGCAGTACATAAAAATGCAGTTAGCATCAAGAGCCTTAACTTCTCAACTCTATTCTCCTTCAATTATTCAACATTACAAACTTATTTGATTTTGTATTTCTGCTGTTCCCTTGCTTGTTTTTAAATTCTGTTACTTCCTATTCAGCAGTACTGTGGGAGTACTCTCACTGAGAGGAGTACAGTGGTTGTAGAAGGCAACTTGTCACCTCCACAAGAATAATTCGATATGGGTAATAAATGTTGCCCCACATCCTAAAGAAAAAAAATTAAAACAGGAACAGCGGGGGTAGATTTTTAGCTTGCTGCCTATTGACTATCTGTAGGTCATTTTCAGATTTAACGTTAAAATAAATTGAGTGGGTTTCTGTAACTGGTGGGTGATTTGCCAATTTTACAATCAGATGCTAAAATTTTTTATTATTACAGGTGAATTTTGTGTTCAGAGAGTCTATTCAAGTACCAATGATTCAGATGGCAAATTGACCTGAATAGTTCAATAAACAAAATGTGCAATCTTGGTATCACTGTTGAAGCCTGTTGTTGCGTGAATGAAATCGCCAGAGAGAATTACTGGTGGATACAAAGCAGCTTCTTTACTTGAAAAAACAAGGTACATGCAGCAGGCATCATATGGAGACGCTTTCGGTGGAAAGGTCTGCTGGCCCAACATGGGGCACAATATTTATCTGCTAGACACAAAGGACAATTCCATATTTACAAAGTACAGACAATGCTTTCTTTTGAAGCTACCTACAAACTTCACACCTTCTGATTCGCATCAATCCCACAGACGCCAGATTGGGATTCACAGCTTTTAGGAATGCATTGTTCCAAATTAAATCCAGAATACATTTTCAAGGAACGGAAGACTGGTAGCCAAAGCCACTTGCTAAGTGTAAATGACCTACACCCAAAAGTCACTCTAACAAAGCCAACACTGGATAAGGCCACTAAAGTCTCATAATGGTCATACCATACATAAGTAGTAGTGCAATCACTCGAGTCAAGTATGATGTTGGCCTAAGGGATGTCTATTAGTGGGTCTTCAGGTGGCTGTACAGGCCAATCCAGGATCACCATGGGACTTAATCCAGGGTGTTGGGATGCATTCCCCTAATGGAGAATGCCTGTATGTAGCATTGAATACAAAACGATTGGAGACCATTCACTGCTGCAGCCTTTCTTCACCTTCACTGCCGTTGTGATATGCAATCGTCTTTCACCAACTCCACTGCTGAGGTCTTTGACTGGAACCTACCAGCATGAGTGACCCTACCAGGAGCTAAGCTCCAGATAGCATTACTCTTGGCATCAAAGGAACTCCAGTCAAGTTCAAGTTTATTGTCATTCGACCATACACATGTATACAGCTAATTGAAACATTGTTTGTCTTAACAAGCCTCTCAAGTTTATTGTCATTCGACCATACACATGTATACAGCTAATTGAAACATTGTTTGTCTTAACGAGCCTCTCAACCACAACAAAGTGACAATCATTGGAAAAGATGTGCATAAGCCCTAAATAATTCTTCTTGTGCCAGCTTGCAACCATTTAAAAAGTTTACACAGTACTTTAGTAGCTTGACCTAATATCCTTTCCTAAGTACAAACAGTTATTTGGAAGCATACACCGCCTTTATTTTGAATCATACTGATACATAAAGGGATATCTACAGTTTCTATTTACTTTGTTGAAATATGGCAGAGGATTTCTGCGTAACAATCAGGAGATTTTCAAGTATAGTTTGTTAACATTTAATGCAGAAATCAATGATATCTTCATATAATTGTTCAAATAGCAGTTTTTCAGAGTCTTCATGAAAAACGGTCATAGACATTCCCAGGGTTGGTTTTGATTAAAGGTGTGAGATGGCATCCTTCTTGCAGGCGGGTAAAACACTGAAGTTTCATGAGCTTGAGACTTTTTGGTCATGATTCTAGCATCTGCAGTCTCTTGTAACTACATTCTTGGTCACTGGTCAGCTTTTCTGCATGTTGCCAAGTTTTAGCAAGAGCATTTCACCACTCTTCCCCGCCCCTCCACTACCCCCCTGCACTGTCACTTTCTGTAGACGTGCATCTATACTTACTGCTCCATGAAAACTGCATCTCGTCAGTACTTTAGTACTAGATTGGCAGGTGGTTGTCTTAACACCTCTAGACGAGTAATGGTAAGCAACATTATTTGTGAGATCCAGACTTCCAAAGAGATCATTCCATTAGCTCTGCAGACACTTAGCATCTGCTTTCAGACTTTACCCAAAATAACATCTACGTACTTAATTGAAAACAAACCTAGACTTCAAATGTTTCTTTCTTGAAGAGATTAACAATGTGATGGATTGTATAACCCTCTTTCAATTGTTGGATTTGGGTTTAGGTCCAGTGGGTGACAGCAATTCTGCATATTGATGATGTGTGGGGGAGGTGGCAGTCAGACATAAGTGGGCTGGCATTTTAAATAATGCCATGAGAGCATGAAGTCATTCAACACAGCTCCCAACCTAATTGTTTCTTCCAAATACTTACCTCAAATAGAAGTAGAAATAGTGAGATAGAGAGAATGCAGGATAATGGAAAGGTAAGGTCCTGCTTCCATAACCAACATAAACTCTAAGTAAAATTGAGAAGTTACGACAGATCAAACACATAGTCTCCAGTAATTTTAATTCTGTGATTATGAGAAATCAAATTAACATCTGAGAAATGTTTTGGGCAAAGTGAAGTGACCTTTTATTCTTCAACTCTTCTCTGAGGATCGTCACCTTGTCATGGAGGAGAGGTCTGTGAGTTCCTTAGATCCTGCGAGTGATGCCATCTGTAGGTTGGCTCCTGGTAGAGTCACCTGTGGTGCTAAGGTCAAGGGGGAGGTTCCAAACAAGGAACGATCTAACCAAGACCTCAACAGTAGAACTGGCAGAAGATGATCACAATGACAGTGAAAGCAGAGGAAGGCTAGAACAATGAAGGGTCCTAGTCATCTTGAGGCTATGGTACTGGGTCCTAACCCCAATTGACAAAGGACTGTGTAGTGGCCGCCCGTGCCTCAGCCTCCCCATGTTAAACATATTCACGCATACACTTTCTTGATTAAAGGAATAACCCCTTGGGAGAGCATCATACTTGATTCAAATGATTTCACTATTACTACTATTCTTCATATGCTGAACCAATACCAGTCATACCTGGAACAGACTGTCTACGACAGGAATGAAAACTTCTAATTATCCACTCTAAGTTTTCTGCAGAGAGCTGGGATTATGAAAATCTAAGAAATAAGTCAAAGAACATTCATTTTTCTTCAATTTCCCCCTGTACTGAAAAATATTTGCTGTTTGGATAAACAAAAGTTCAAGGGGTGGGGTACGTGGGAACAGATGCTAGGTTGGTTGGTGGCTTGTAGATTTCAGGCAACTTTAACAAAAATGTGTTATTTTCTATTCAAAAATGAAGTTGATTCTCTATTCTGTTAGAAAATACCATACTTACAGTGTTGCTGATATTCACCTCATTTTCATAGCAACATCTTATCTTATTTAATCTGTTTATGCTAAGCTTTATCACCCACAACATCGTATGGCTGCTGCCTGAGTTGATGATTCATGTGCCTCATTGCTGCTATGTGATATGTATGGTAGATCCACAAGTGTGTGACAGTTACAATTCTGTATGTTAATGATATGAGGGGGAGGTGACAAGCAACTTGACATTCTGTAGAGAATACTATAAAAGCATGAGATCTGCACCCAACTCCAATTATACCATCAAAACAATTAGCTCTGAAGGAAATGACAATGGAAGAAAAGCAGAACAATCTTTGGAATTGATGTCGCTAATGATCCATAGTTGTGTAATATCCATTGGTAAAATTACCCTATCTCTGCATTTTTAAAATCGTTCTACCTAAATCCTTTGTATGGGGAAATGCTAAACTCAACAAATCTAAGAAGCATTAGTCTTCAGAAGTAGAGTTGTTAGAAGGATTGAAAGAATTATAAATGCCCCAACATTGCTTGCGTCTTAGATTTCACTGCTGAAATGGCACTATAGCAGCTGTATTTCATCATTAGTTTGAGAAGACGTGGTGTAAGATCATAAGACATAGGAGCAGGTTTAGGCTATTCTGTCATTGGGTCTGCACCACCATTCCATCATGACTGATTTTTTTTATTCCTCTTGAACTCATTCTCCTGCCTTCTTCCCATAACCTTTGATGCTCTGACTAATCAAGAACCTATTAACCTCTGCTTTAAAGATACTCAATGACTTGGCCTCCACAGCCAGCTATAACAATGAATTGCAAAGATTCTCAACTCTCTGGCTAAAGAAATTCCTGCTAGGTTCTAGATGGATGTCATACTAGTCTGAGGCTGTACCATCTGACCTGGACTCATTCACTACAGGAAATATCCTCCCTAAATCCATTCTTTTCAGACCTTTCAGTATTTGACAGGTTTCAATAAGATCTCCGTCATTCTTCTAAAGACAAGCGAGTACAAGCCCAGAGCCATCATAAGCTCCTTATACATTAGCCCTTTTGTTCCCAGGATCATTCTCCTGAACCTCCTCTGGACACTCTCCAACGTTAGCACATCTTTTCTTAGATAAGGAAACTTTCGAAAACTGCTCACAGTACTCCAAGTGAGGTCCGACCAATGCCTTATAAAGCCTTAATAATACTTCCTTACTTTTAGATTCTAGTTCTGTTGAAATGAATGCTAACATTGTGTTTACCTTCCTCAGCAATAACTCAAACTGCAAGAAAACCTTTAGGGAAAAATGGCATGCAGTAGATGTAGAAGTAAAAGGGAGAGTTGTATGTTTGCAGATAACACCAAAATTTGGTGGTGTTGTAGATAGTGTAGAAGGTTGTCGTGGGTTGCAATGAGACATTGATAGGATGCAAGAGTGGTCCTGAGAATTGGGCAGACAGAGTTCAATTCGGAAAAGTGTGAGGTGATACACTTTGGAACTTGAAGACAGAGAACAAGGTTAATGGCAGGATTCCTAGCAGAGTGGTGGAACAGAGGGACCTTGTGTTACACATCTATAGATCCCTCAAAATAGCCATGCAAACTGATAGGCTTATCGTGTGTTGGCCTTCATTAGTCAGGAGATTAAGTTCAAGAGCCGTAAGGTGATGTTGCTTAGATATCATTTGCAGTATTGCATTAATTTCTGGTCATCTTATTATAGGAAAGATATGGAAGCTTTCACCAGGATGCTGAAGAGATTTATTAGGATGCTGCCTGGATTAGATAGCATGTCATGAGGAAAGGTTGAGCAAGCTAGGAGTTTTCTCCTTGGAGTAAAGAAAGGTGAGAGATGACATGATAGAGGTGTACAAGATGAGGCTGTATGGGGCCTCCAGGGAGGGGTAGTACCTCTGGAGATGACCTTGTTGTGATCCACCCAGGGGCAGCTCATCCACCCTGCCACCCAGCTCTCTCCTGTGGCTCCATGTAACTGTTTGAATGCGACAGTAGCCACACCCTGGCACAGCACTTCAACAGGCAGGCTAAAGCAGGTGAGGGTAGCCAGGAACCTCCAACCCTGGTGAAATAGGGACATGCCTACCCCAGCCTGTGAAGCCAGTTCCGGCAGACTGGGTGGATGAGATCAACTACAAGATCCAATGGCCAAGAAGGCAGAGCTGCAATGCTTCATGAAGAGTGAAGGGCATGACAAGACACAGAAGGCATTACAGCTGTCCACTGCAGCCAAGATAGTTTCCAGTCATGACGATTTTTCATACCATTGGACCAAGATTTTTGAGGCAGAGGGAATGGAACTGCCTCAGTGCAACAGCTTTTTCACTGTAAAGCGCCTCCCACACAGCTTACGTCATTGTCAGAAACGATGGACAACCGACACATGGTGCTAAGAGGCATAGGGTGGACAGCCAGTGTGGCAAAGAGCATAATTTTGTGTTGATTAGAGGAAAGTATAGGGGGAGGGGGGGCGTGGAGTCAGAAGTAGGTGTTTTTTTAGAGTGGTAGGTGCGTGGAATATGCTGTCAGGCACAGTGGTAGAGATTGATACATTAAGGAGATTTAAGAGGCTCTTAGGTTGGCACATGGATAAAAGTAAAAAGGAGAGCTACGTGGGAGGAAAGAGTCAGATTGAAATTGGAATAGGTTAATAGGCCAACACAACATCATGTACTGAAGGGCCTGTACTGTTGTATCTTCCTTCCTGCTTACAATCAGCAGAATATAATTCAGTAACTCGCCAGCACTTCTTTAGCTCAACTTCCTAACTACACTCATTTATCAAAAACAAATTTAAAAATGTTTTGGGTCGATCATCAACCTACATATTGTGGCACTGAAGAAACTGGAGCCACTTTGAGGACTGTGCCTCATTTAAATATGCTGTAACTATCAGGCTAACTATTCCTTAAAGTAGCCTGATGCGTTTTGTTGGACTGAAGCTGATGCACCATCGGACACCTTACTGGCTGTTTGCCATGAGAAGGCATGTTGTGAGATGCAGTTATGAACATCTAGTTTGATGATGGGCTGCCTCCATTCTTTTTGATCCCAAAAAAATAATTTGAACCTTAATTTTCTTGGGCCTCTGATTCTACTGATAGCCATCTAAAAGGGATGTCATATACGTGGCCATTTCTGTTTTAAAATTATTTTCAATATCTGAAACACATTATAAGTTCCCACTTTGCAAATTAAAAGCTATTCTGGTCACTTGTGAAAATATGTGTTGGGGAGTTAAGGGCAGACTTGCACTGCCTCTGGATTGATAAGAAGCTTCGTACTATCTTAATGGATTTTTAAAATATTAATACCTATCCCAAATGCTCCCAAGAATATGCAGTAAATCCATATAAACTGTTGCAGTCTATGTTGTGAATAATTTGTACCAACTGATAGTTATTTCACAAAGCAGTTTATTGGACAAGGAGTCACATCTGTATTGCAGATTTCCTTCCCCAAAAATGATTATTTACCATGTGAGTTTTTCCAACAATCTGATAGTTCCATGTTCCTTATTATTGATATTTCAATTCTAGATTATTTAATTAAGTTAACTTAAATACCTCACAGTTGCCACTCTGGCACCTGAGTTCATGTCTTCAGATCTTTTGTCCAGGCTTCTTAATAAGTTATCCATTAATTTCATTATAGAACCACATTGCTATTGAATACTTTATACTTTATTGTCGCCAAACAATTGATACTAGAACCTACAATCATCACAGCGATATTTGATTCTGCGCTTCCCACTCCCTGGATTACAAATATTAAAAATAGTAAAAATTAGTAATTATTAAAAATATTAAATTATAAATCATAAATAGAAAATAGAAAACTGGAAAGTAAGGTAATGCAAAAAAAAGAAACGAGAGGCAGGTCCAGACACTTGGAGGGTACAGCCCAGATCCGGGTCAGGATCCGTTCAGCAGTCTTATCACAGTTGGAAAGAAGCTGTTCCCAAATCTGGCTGTACGAGTCTTCAAGCTCCTGAGCCTTCTCCCGGAGGGAAGAGGGATGAAAAGTGTGCTGGCTGGGTGGGTCATGTCCTTGATTATTCTGGCAGCACTGCTCCAACAGCGTGTGGTGTAAAATGAGTCCAAGGACGGAAGACTGGTTTGTGTGATGTGCTGAGCTGTGTTCACGATCTTCTGCGCTTCTTTCTTTATGTTCTATATAAACATAACATTAACCTTAATCACACGTAAATTCTTATGGAATTTCAATCAATATAAATATTGTACTTTACCCAAGTTTAAAAAGGCTTTTTTATTGATTTAATGTTAAGCTTCAGAACATTGTGGATACTCTCAACATCAGGATTGATATCTTGACATTAGGGCATTGATGAGAGGATGGCTAACCTCCTGAAAGGAGAGCTGTAATGGGCTGGGTTGATCAGACCCAAACTAATTCGAGTGTCAGGAGATGTGAAAATAGGCATACAAGCACGACTATCACGACACTGGAGCAGGGATCCAATCGCAGACCCAGTACTGTGCACACAGTGATACTAATTGAGTAACAAATCTTGAGGTACAAACAAAGTCGATGTCAAAGTTCAGGTAAAGATCAAAACATCCAGAGAAATCCAAAAACCAGAATCAGGAAACAGGCAGAGTCGATATTCAGACAGACAGAGTACAGATATGAATGCTAGAAAGGCTCAGGAAAACTCACTGGCACAATCTGGCAACAAACAGGTGAAAACACAGGACTGAAATACACTGAGCAATAAACAGAGGCAGATGATAGGTGGAGCACAATGAGACACAGGTGGAGCAATACAGGAAACAATGAGAAACAGATGAGAGACAGAGTATTCAGTAACTCAGGGCCAGAGTAGAGCAGGAGCGGGGACAGGAGCACATGGCAATACAAAACCACAGGCTGACAGCTAGGGGAAAACACACAAAAAGGCAGTTCAACTGGAGATACTGACAGTACCTCTCCCCTCTACAGATGCCCCCTGATGTCACAGCAGGTAGAGCTCGGTGCTGGCAATGGAAGTCCCTGATGAGAGAGTGGTCCAGGATGTTACAGGCAGGGACCCAGCACCTCTCCTCAGGACCGTAGCCCTCCCAGTCCACAAGGTACTGGAGGCCACGGCTCCGACGATGAACGTCCAGCAGTCAAAGCACCGTGAAGGACTCTCACCCATTGATGAGCTGTGGTGGGAGGGAGGGGTGAAGGGTGGGAAATGGCTCATGAAAGGCTTGATGCGAGACACATGGAAGGTGGGATGAATGCAGCAGAGAGTGGAGGGGAGCTTGAGATGGACGACAGCAGGGCTGATGACTTTAGCAATGGGAAAAGGGCTGATGAAGCAGGGGGCGAGCTTGCAGAAATCCACCTTGAGGGGCAGGTCCTGGGTTGAAAGCCACACATGTTGTTCCTGGTGGTAATGTGGGGCTTTGGAGCAATGGCAGTCAGCTGGACGCTTGATCCTCACAGAGGTACGGAGAAGGGCAGAGCGAGTGGGCCTCCATGTCTGCTGACAATGGCGGATGAATGCCTTGGCAGATGGAACACCAACCTTCTCCTCCTTGGCAGGAAATAGTGGAGGTTGGTAGCCAAGGCAGCACTCGAAGGGGGACAGACCGGTGGATGAGGATGGATGAGAGTTTATGGTGTGCTCGGCCCAGGGTAGCTGCTGACTCCGTGCAGAGGGGTTCTGGAAGACCAGACACCACAATACCGTCTCTAGCTGTTGGTTGGCTCGCTCAGTCTGGTCATTGGTCTGTGGGCGGAATCCTGAAGACAGACTCACGGAGGCACCCAGAAGATTACAGAATGCCCTCCAGAAGTTGAATGTGAATTGAGAGCCCCTGTCTGACAGAACATCTACAGGTAAACCATGTAATTAAAAAACATGCAGTACTAGTAATTTGGCTGTTTCTTTGGCCGAGGGGAGTTTAGGTGAAGGAATGAAGTGTACAGACTTGGAGAAATGATCAACTATTGTGAGAATGGTGGTGCAGTGTTACCATCTGATGGGGGATGACCAGTGACAAAATCCTGGGCAATGTGGGACCAGAGTCTCTTGGGGATAGACAAGGGTTGTAACAGACCAGCAGGTGACCGGTTAGAGTTCTTGCCTTGAGCACAGAACGAGCAGGCTGAGACAAAGTTGCAGATGTCATCTCCCATGGAGGGCCATCAGAACTGCCAACTGATAAAGGCCTGAGTACACTTGGTTCCAGGGTGACAGGATAACCGGGAAGAATGACCCCACTGCAATAACTGTGAGCAGACAGAGCTGGGAACATAAACACGGTTAGTGGGGTATTGACTAGGGGCTGCCTCGCTCTGTTGAGCAGCTTGCACCATGGCTTCAATGTCCCATTGCGCTGCACCCACGAGACAGTGAGCAGGGAGGATGACATCGGGTACCTCAGGGGTCTCAGAGGAAGAAATCTTTGGGAGAGGGCATCAGGTTTTCCTTTCTTGGAACTAGGGCAGAAGGACAGAATATAATTGAATCTTGAGGAAAAACAGGGACCAACGAGCCTGTTCGGAGTTGAGGCACTTGGCCGGATATATTCCAGATTCTTGTGATCAGTCCAGACCAAGAATTTGCTTTCTCCAGCCAATGCCTCCACTCATCCAGAGCTAGCTTCACAGCCAGCAGCTCCTGGTTTCTGACATCGTAATTCTACTCCACGGGAGTGAGGCGGTGAGAGAAAGCGCGGGGGCATACCTTCTCATCCTTGGCAGAGCGCTGAGAGAGAACAGCTGCTATACCAATGTCAGATGCATCCACCTCCACAATGAACTGCCGGTCGGTGTCGGGTTGAATCCGGATGGGGGCAGAGGTGAAATGTTCCTTCTGGTCAGAGGATGCTTTTTCAGCAGCAAGGGACCAGGAGAATCTGACAGCTGATGAGACAAGAGCAGTGAGTGGTGCAACAGTGTACTGTAATTTCTGATGAAGCGGCGATAGAAGTTAGCGAAGGCCAAGGATCGTTGCAACTCCCGATGAGTCGAGGGTTGGGCCATTCGACCACTGCCTTGACCTTCTGTCGGTCCATCTGAATGGACCCGCCTGAAATTACATACCCCAGGAAGGAGACTGTATTGCGATGAAACTCACATTTCTCAGTCTTCAAAGAGCTGGTTCTCCAGAAGGTGCTGGAGAACTCTGCAGATGTGACCTGTGTGTTCAGCAAGGGACTTAGAAAAAAAAAATCAAAATGTCATTGAGATACACAAAAACAAATTGGTTCAGCATGTCCCCGAGAACATCATTTATCAGGGCTTGGAAGATGGCAGGGGCATGGTGAGACCGAATGGCATGAACAGATACTTATAATGGCCTGAGGTGGTGTTGAAGGCAGTCTTCCACTCGTCCTCTTCGTGGATGCGGCCAAGATGGTAGCTTGGTGAAAACTGAGGCTCTTTGTAGTAGTTCAAATGCCAGGGTCATGAACAGAAGAGGGTAACGGTTCTCAACAGTGACTTCATTCAGTCCCCGGTAATCAATGCATGGACGCAAGGAGCCGTCCTTCTTTTCAACAAAGAGAGAAAAAAAACAGCCCCAGCAGGGGAGGAAGACGGCCGGATGATGCCTGCAGCCAGACAGTCTTGAATGTACTTATTCATGGCTTCTGTTTCAGGTACGGATAGGGAATATAGGCGGCCCCTTAGGGGAGATGTGCCAGGCAAGAGGTCAATGGCACAATCATATCGATGATGAGGTGGCAGAGAAGTGGCTTGGGACTTGCTGAACACAGCCTTGAGGTCCATGTATTCAGGAGGGATGGCACTAAGGTCTGGAAATTCCTCTGGGGATCTGGGCTTCGAGACAAGGGGATCGGAGCATGGTGGAGGCAGTGGGAGTGACAGAATGGGCTCCAGTCTACAATCTTACGACTGAGCCAGTCAATGTGGTGGTTGTGTCTGACTAACCAGGGACCAATGGGAGCTTGAGGATAGTCAATAACATAAAGGGTTAACTGTTCATGGTGGTTGCTGGATAAACTGAGACTCACCGGGGCCGTGACATGGGTGATGTTAGCCAGTCTCTGACCATTCAAGGCGTTGGCCATCAATGGTGACTGGAGAGCAAATGTGGGTAATCCCCACTGGGCAGCCAAGCCGGAATCAATAAACCACCCCTTTGCACCAGAATCGACTGAGACGGAGACTGCTCGCCGTTGGACGCCCCACTCCAGAGAAACAGGTATAAAAGTGAGTGGTGATGAGGAGGGCCGGACAGGAGTCATGCTCACCAGTACTCCTCATCCTACTGGTGAGCACTTAGCTTTTACTGGGCAGGCGGAGATGAAGTGGCCTGGTTGGCCACAGTACTGACAGGAGCAGGTGCTGATTTCCTTTTGTCTTTCAGCTGGCGTCAGGCGGGTACGGTCAACATGCATAGCCTCGGGCTCTGGAACGGGAATTGTAGGTGGGGGCAAACAGCAGGGCAATGTAGACTGATGAAGAGCTTGGAACTCACCCAGTGCCCCCAGGGACCCTCTGGAACCCCTCCCTCTGCGGCACTGCTGAAGTGAATATCAATATGGATGGCCAAATCCACCAGGGTTTCAAAGGTGGCAGGAAGGCCCTGGGTGACCAGCTCATCTTTGGTGTCTTCTGGAAGATGTCGCACTGTGCCTCCGAGTTCCAGCTGCTGGAAGTGGGTAGGGTCTGGAACTCTGTGGTGTAACCTGACACAGATCTGCACCCCTGGTGCATGTGCAGCATTTCACAGGTAGCCTCTCTCCCATGTTTGGAGCGATCAAACACTTTTCTCATCTCCTCAGAAAATAACTGAAAACTACTGCAGTAAGGGGAGCCTGCCTCCCAGACGGCTGTCCCCCATTCCCTCACCCAACCAGACAGTTGGGAGATGATGTAGGCTGCCTTAGCTCGATCAGTCAGAAATGTTGGTTGCAATTCAAAAATGAGGGTACACTGGGAAAGTAAAGAGCAGCAAGTACTGGGCTTACCTGAGTACTTTCTGGAGGAGGCAGACAGGGCTCTTGGACAGGAGTGAGCAAGAATGTGCATGCCAGAGCAGAAGATGCAGTTGCAGAATGTTGATGGGCGCTCTGGGACAGTTGGAGTGACTGATTCTGGGCCACACGATCAGCTACATTGGCAGAAAGTGACTCTACTGCCCTGAACATAGAGTCCAGCTGGTTCTGGTGTCTCCCCAGCATCGCTCCCTGTTGTTCCAGGGCAGCTCTCAGACAATCAGGGTCTGCTGGATCTATGCTGGCCAGATTGTACTGTCAGGACACTGGAGCAGGGAACCAATCACAGAACCAGTACTGTGCACACAGTGATATTAATTGAGTAACAAATCCTGAGCTGCAAACAAAGTTGGCATCAAAGTTCAGGCAGGGATTAAAACATTCAGAGAAATCCAAAAGCCAGAATCGGGAAACAGGCAGAGTCGATATTCAGACAGACAGAGTACAGATATGAATGCTAGAAAGGCTCAGGAAAACTCACTGGCACAATCTGGCAACAAACAGTTGAAAACACAGGATTGAAATACACTGAGCGATAAACAGAGAGGCAGATGATAGGTGGAGCACAATGAGACACAAGTAGTAGCAATACAGGTAATAGTGAGAAACAGATGAGAGACAGAGTATTTAGTAATACAAGGGCTGGAGTAGAGCAGGAGCACATGGCAATACAAAACCACAGACTGACAGCTAGGGGGAAAGCACACAAAAAGACAGAGTTCAACTGGAGGTACTGACAACAACAAAGTAACTTAAGCCTAATTTCTTCTCATAAATGGAAAGCACAAATACACATCACAAAATACGAAGTAATAAGTTACAAAGATTTCCACAAAGATTTCAGGGTTCATGATTCTTGGTTCCCACATGATTGTTGTCAGAGGACTTGATTGTCACCATTGTAAGGGGAGCTCTGAATTCTGACTCATGAAATCACCCTGGGTCCATTTTAGGTCTAGGTGATTCCTCAGTCTACGTAACGTCGGAAGGGTGCCTCAATAAACAGGGTTTCAATCCATAAGGATAGCGAGACACACAGAGGTAGACAAACTATTTGATAGTATGGTTCCTTTAGGAGTTTCACAAACATTGAGTGACATGCAGAGACAGTTAATCTCTTTACTGGTTTGTTCTCATGCCACTAGTGCCTGAGGCCAAGGAAGACTCTAGCCACTATCTGCAAACATTAAACGTTAAACCTACAGTGTTTGACTTGTACAGACACCTTGACACCTTATATGCTGCAAGCTCACAAGGTGTTAAAGTGTCATTTGGAGTTGTTCAGACTTTCATCCAATAATTTACAAAATTTAGTACATCACAACACAGGAGGAGTTGCCTGTCTCATCGAGGCAATATTGTCCTTATTTGCATATGAGCAGAAAGCAGTCCACCACCTCCTTCTCAAAGCCAGTAAGGAATGAACAATACATGCTGGTTATGCCAGTGATGAAAACTGAATGTTCTTAAACATTCTGTTCTGGGATGACTTCAGAATTTGCAAGTGAAGAAGGTCTTCAGTTCCAGAGTCAAACTAACAGCTACCTGATCTGCATTCAAAATGGGCGGATCTTTACATGGTTAAGAGTTTAATGTAAAGCTGAATTAAACAAAAAGTGGTGGTGAAGTTTTAAAATCAAAGAAATGCCCTAAATATTCATACCAACATAGATAAATGGCATAAATCTAGATAAACACATTTGATATATTCGTCATTATTGAGACATGGTGACCAAGGAAGGGAATTAAATATTCCAAGCATCTTGACATTTGCAAAGAACAGACAAAATGAAAAAGGTTATTGTCAGGCAATGGTATAATTTAATATAAAGGGAAATGTAAGAGTATTGGAAGATTGATTTATACAATGCATTTGGAAAAACTCTCTTGGAACCGCTGTAGAGTGGAATAGATTGGACTTCGTCTTGAGTGATATCATATGGTTAGGCAGAAATCTTCTTCTAAAGCATCTTTTCAGGAAAAATTATCACAATTTCACAAGGATCACAATGATAGTTTTTGTATTCTATTCCTGCAGAAACCGGAGGCTATAAATTATATCCAGTTTCTGTGACAGTTTTACCTGAAAACTGGTTGCACAATGGAAATAGTATCTCTATACACATGTTCTATATTTTACAGTAATGAAGTGATTAATACTTAGCATGATTTTATATGTAATGACACTTTTTAATTCTGTTGTTATCTGACTATGACGATGACTCAGAACTTTGTGCGAAATCTGAGCAGTTTTGCCTGGAAGTACTGATGATACCCAGTATAGAAAACCCATGCTCCAGTGAGCACTCGTGCATTTATTTCTGAATACCTGAAGATGCTTGCTGACAATTTCCTGATTGAATACAGATCTTGTAGGGCTCATGGAGCCTAGCAATTGAACTCCAACTTCCTGAATCACAGGTTATGTGGGGTAACACATGCTGCGGTAAACCTGGGGTAGATTCAATGATTCTATGCAATGCAATGGGGAAGAATGACAGCGAACGAGAGAGCTAAGTTAGAGGTAATTTGTGTGTGCTAATTGAGTATTACTTGTTTTAAGCGTTTTAATTCATTTGGATTTGAAAACTTATAAATTAATTTTTACAACACACATAAAATGCTAGAGGAACTCAGCAGGCCAGGCAGCATCTAGGAAAAGAGTACGGTCGACGTTTTGGGCTGAAACCCTTTGGCATGACTGGGAAAAAAAAAAGCTGAGGAGTAGATTTAAATGGTGGGGAGGGGTGAAGAGAGAGACACAAGGCGATAAGTGAAACTTGAAGGGGGAGTGGGTGAAAAAGAGAGCTGGGATGTAAATAGGTGAAAGACACAGAAGAAAAGGGAGGGGAAGCACCAGAGTGAGGCGATGAGTGGGCAAGGAGATAAGGTGAAAGAGGGAAAAGGGGATGGGAAATGGTGAATGAGAGGTGGGGGGTGGGGGACATTAACGGAGTTCAAAAAATCAATGTTCATGTCGTCAGGTTGGAGGCTACCCAAACGGAATATAAAGTGTTGCTCCTCCAACCTAATGGCGGCTTCATCACGACAGTGGAGGAGGCCATGCATGGACATATCGGAATGGGAATGGGAGGTGGAGTTAAAACGGGTGGCCACTGGAAGATCCCACTTCTGGCGGACGGAGCGTAGGCGCTCTGCAAAGCGGTCTCCCAAACTACGTCGGGTCTCACCGATACACAGGAGGCCACACCGGGAACACGAAACACAGTAAATGATTCCAACAGACTCACAAGTGAAGCGTCGCCTCACCTTGAAGGACCGTTTAGGACCCTGAATGGTAGTGAGCGAGGAGGTGTAGGGGCAGGGGTAGCACTTGTTCCGCTTGCAAGGATAAGTGCCAGGAGGGAGATCAGAGGGGAGAGAGGAATGGACAAGGGAGTTGCATACTGAGTGATCCCTGTGGAAAACAGAAAGTGGGGGCGAGGGAAAGATATGCTTGGTGGCAGGATCCTGTGCATTTTTTCAAATGTGTGATTATGAAATCTTCTTCTGAATCCAAAGATATGTATAAATTTCTCACCATTTGTTAGTTTTGAACAACTAGTTAACATTGTAGTGTATTTTAGACATCTGCAAAGAATTTTTCAGTATTTTAGAATTTTTCAGGGCATGTTTTTACAGAGTGGTGCAAGCCTGGAATATGCTGCCATGTTAGTAGTGGAAGCAAATACAATAAAGGGCTCTTAATATCCAAACAATGGAGGGATATGGACTATGTGCAGATGGGAGGATTAGGTTAATTAGTTTGACACAGAATTGTGGTATAAACGACCTGTTCCTGTGCTGTACTGTACTATTCTATACTTCATATTCTGTCCTTGTGGGGTAGGAGTGAATATTTAAATGCGTAAAGCCGTCCTGAAGAAGGTGCACCAGCGCATTTGCTTTCTTAGAAGCTTGAGGAGATTTGGCATGTCACCAATTATTCTCACTAATTTCCACAGGTTCACAGTTGAAAGTATCCTGTTTGGTTGCATCACAGCCTGGTACAACAATTCCAATGCGCAAGAACACAATCGGCCACAATCAGCTGTCAGCACAGCCTGGACCATCACGGGCACAGCCCCCCTCAGCATTGATAGCATCTACAGGAGGCACTACCTCAAGGATCCCACCATGCCATCATCAGGCAGGAGTTAGAGAAGCCTGAAGTCCCACACCACCAGGTTTGCGAACAGCTATTTTCCTACAACCATCGGGTTCAGATGTACTGTTTTGTGTTCTATGTTCTATGCTTGTACGGTAGGAGTGAATCAAGTCTAGATATATAAATGCAGAACGCAATCCTGAAGAAGGCATGCAAGCACATGTCCTTTCCTAGAAGCTTCATGACGTATTGATAATAATTGGGCAGTGATTTCTTTAAAGAAGTCTCACTGAAGTCCCCAATAATCCCCAACAGTCTACCATAAAAGGCGTGGTAGACTGTTTCTTGTTTTCTGATAGCTGAACTCAATACTGTGAGTACTTGCTTAACATCGGCCTTTGGTGGTATTTAAACTGCAGTCAGGATCACAGAGGAAAACCATCTTCGTAAGTAAGACAGTCGGCACTTAATCAATAACAAGAGAAAATCTGCAGATGCTGGAAATCCAAGCAACACACACAAGTGCCAGAGGAACTCAGCAGGCTAGGCAGCATCTATGGATAAGAATACAGTCAACATTTTGGGCCGAAACTCTTTAGCAGGACTGGAGGAAAAAAGAAGAGGAGTCAGAGTTAGCAAGGAGGGGGAGGAAGAAACAGTGCGTTTGGAAGGAGTGAGGTTGGAATTGGGGAGAGGGGCGTTGAATTGAGACGGCTGATGTCCCGTTGGCATTTGGCAATTAAAAGATCCAGAACAGGCAGAAGACCAGAACAGGGTGTTCAGGAAGAGGAGGAGGGTTGAAGACAGGAAAAATGTTCATCAGTGCGGGTTGGAGAGTCCTTGCCAAAGAAATAGGCTCGGAGATAGACGCAGCAGAAGAAGAACTCAGCGTCATGGTGGGCATGGAACTCACTGAGGTGTGGGCACTGGAAGATAAAGGTGAGGCCCGTACTGAGGACAGAACGTTCTGCCTCAGAGAGGGGAAGGTCGGAGGGGATGGTGAAGACCCAGCATGGATGAGAGTTGGGATTGGAGGAGGGGAGGGGGTTGGTGGTGTCAGAGGTTGGGGGAGTGTTGGGGCATTCAGGAAAGGTGGGGTGAGTGGAAGATGGAGACTCTGAGGGCCCAAGAGCTAGTGGCCCACTTTTCCCATGCTACACGGACAACTGCATTGGTGCTGCTTCCTGCACGTGGAGCTCATTGACTTCATCAACTTTGTCTCCATCTTCCACCCTGCCCTCAAAGTTACCTGCTCCATTTCTGACACCCCCTCCCCTTTCTCGATCTCTCTGTCTCTATCTCTGGAGACAGCTTATCCACTGATGTCTATTACAAACCCACTGATTCTCACAGCTACCTGGACAATACCTCTTTCCACTCTGTTACTTGTAAAACTGCCATCTCCTTCTCTGAGTTCTTCCATTACTGTCGCATATGCTCTCAGGATGAGGCTTTTCATTTCAGAATGCCTTCTTCAAAGAAAGCAGCTACCCTTCCTCCACTATCCTCAACTGCACCTCTTCCATTTTGCATACGTCTGCTCTCACCCCATCTTATCACCACCCCACCAGGGATAGGGTTCCACTTGTCCTCACCTACATCCTCTACATCCAGCACATAATCCTCCACAACTTCTGTCATCTCCAGAGGGATCCAACCACCAAACACATCTTTCCCACTACCCCCTTCGCTGCACTTTCAGCGTTCCGCAGGGATCAGTCCCTGTGTGACTCCCTTGTCCATTCCTCTCTCCCCTCTGATCTCCCTCCTGGCACTTATCCTGACAAGTGGAACAAGTGCTGCACCTCCCCCTACACCTCCTCCCTCAGTATCATTCAGGGCCCCAAACAGTCCTTCCAGGTGAGGCAACACATCACCTATGAGGCTTTTGGGTTCATATATTGTATCTGGTGCTCCGGGTGTGGCCTCTTGTTTATAGGTGAGACCCGACGCTGATTGGGAAATCACTTCACCGAGCACCAATGCTCTGTTCGCCAGAAGAAGTGGGATCTCCCAGTGACCACCCATTTTAATTCCACTTCCCTTTCCCATTCTGACATGTCAATCCACGGCCTCCTCTACTGTCACGATGAGCCCACACTCAGGTTGGAGGAACAACATCTTATATTACATCCAGGTTGCCTCCAACATGGCGGCATGAATATCAATTTCTGGAAATTCCGGTCATCCCCTTGCCCCTCTCTCACCTTATCTCCATGCCCGCCCAATGCCTCTCTCTGGTGCTCCTCCCCCATTTTCTTTCTTCCATAGCCTTCTGTCCTCTCCTATTAAATTCCTCCTTCTCCCCCCGCCGTATCTCTTTCACCAATCAACTTCCCAGCTCTTTACTTCACCTTTCCCCCTCCCAGTTTCACCTATTACCTTGAGTTTTTTCCTCCCCTCCATTCTAACTCTGACTCCTCATCTTTTTTCCTCCAGTCTTGCTGAAGGGTCTCAGCCCAAAATGTCCACTGTACTCTTGTGGCCTGCTGAGTTCCTCCAGCATTTTGTGACTGGCACTTAATCGTTAGATTTCCAGGTCAGTTGAACAAGAATGTGACAAGACTGCAGTGTCCAAGCACCACAAAGAATTTAACCCCCACCTTTTGCCCTCTCCAAGTCAGCAGTCTGGTTCATTTGGTGTATTGAGAGGTGCTCAGATCTGACTGATATATCTGAAACCTCAGTGTAATACAGATCCAGTACACGGAGAGCTTGTCACTGACAAGAGGTTCCAGGCCAGATTTTCTGAACCAATAGAAAAGAATCCAGAAACTTGACAACAATGGGGACAGCAATGTGGCTCTACCAAGTTATCACAATATCAATCAGTGGAACCAGCACACAATAAGTTAAAATAGTTTTCAAGGGAACATGAGGAGGTAAGCCATGTATTACCTTAAAGTGCTTAAGGCAAGGTATCTCCACAGGATATGGGGAGTAATAAAACTATTATAATGATTTAGATGAAGATCAGAAAGATTACCGAACAGTCAGATTTGTTCATTTTTATCTTATTATGATATATTAGTGGTTTGTTTAGTATGCAGCAATCAAAGGAAAAATGATGTCCAAGTTTGGCAAGAATTTCGTTCAGTAGAGTTGCAATGTCTTGATAAAGATCTGATTTTGCAAATGATTGTGTATAACATTAACCTTCAAAGAAAGATAAGTCCAACAGACCCTAAACAATAATTTTGTCATTACCTTACGATCCTTTTAGATGTGGTTTATATTGGGGATATTTGGATACCCATTGTCAGAAATTAATCATCCTTTTCCTTTGTGGCCATTCCTCTGGGAATCCTATACTATTTAACTTTCTTAGCAACACAATAGATAAAGGAAGAAGGTCGATGTACTCACCAAATTGCATTGATTTTTTACTGATTCCTTCTAGACTACCACAGTGAATGTCAGTAATGTGGAACTATTTTTAGAACTTTGACATATCAATTGCACGATTGGTGCCTTGTGTATGAAAACAGAAACTTTTACAACTTCATCGATGAATATCTAAAAGCAACAGGTCTTTAGCTGTTCATGCATGAGACAGGTTCTAGGAGCAAAGAGTATTTTCATTTGACTCAGGTTTTTTTTGAATTGGGAGGGAATTTTGTCATGTAAGATGGGTAAGGGCAACACAATGTATGACAAAGAAGTATGAAGCTGAATTAAATGCTAAGGTGTATTTTTTTCCATGATAATTTACAAAATATGTGGTGAGTATTAAATTCTGCCCTTTGACAGGATCGAGAGTGGTTTCTGTGAAAAAAATGTGTTTCAGATTTTGAAATGGAGATTGTGGGCTGACTGGAAAAAATTGACTTGGGGCAACGATAGTCATATGAATCATTGCCCCCTGAATTGTGTTTGATTGATAAGGTAACTTCCAAATTGAGAGCCACTATACTTATATGAGATCAGTGTTCTCCAAGACTGCTGGAATCCTGTTGTAACGATTTCTGTTCATCCACCTGATGTATCCATCTATCTAGTTTGGCAATTTCTGAAAAGGCAATGAACTCATGAACACCACCTCATTATTTTAGTTCTCCTTTTGTATTACTTACTTAATTATAGATATATATTCTAATAACTTATAATGATTTTATCAATTGCACTATACTGCTGCTGCAAAACAACACATTGCTCATCATATGTCAGTGATACTAAACCCGATTCTGCTTCTGATTCTGAATGTAGTCATGATTTGATGTAGGTTCACAGGACCTCTGAGTGAGAATGTGGCGTACAAAAGGTTTGTGTATATTGAAGGGAAACCATAATCAGTAGATGCAAAAACTATCTAGAGATAAGAAGTATTGTATTGTTGAGTAGATGATGTTCCCTGTATCCAGCAGCCTAGCAACCACCTTGATTTTGGAATACTGATATTTTTATTTTTGCAAGTGTGTGGCACTGAAAAGCAATGGAAATGCATCAGTCGAATTCCAAGAGTTGGTTTCACCCTTTGGCCAGGAATATTGAGCCCAGGATTTTCAGAATGGAGCTTAGAGACTGCACTGACTACTCAATTAGCTGTTCCAATCTCTAAAGCCAAACTGCTTTGAATCTGGAGCAGCAACAGGATGTACAGGAGAGTGAGAATATAATTGATCCAAGTTTAAAGGAAGCAGGCACACCGAAGTTGCAGGAAGCGAGTAGCTGGGTGACCGTCAGGAGAAATGGAAATAGGCATTAGAGCAGAGCATCCCCGTGACCATTCCCTCAAAAACAAGTATACCACTTAGGATACTTCTGTGGGTGATAACTTCCTGGGAGAATGTCACGGTGACCGGGTTACAGGCACCAAGCATGGGTCCATGGTGCAAAAAGGAAAGGGAGAGAAGAAGGAAGCGGAAGTGATAGGGGATTCAATAGTGAGGGGAATAGACAAGAGATTCTGTGACCGTGAACGGGACACCTGGATGGTATGTTGCCTCCTAGGTGTCAGGGTCAGGGACGTCTCAGATCGTGTCCACAAAATTTTGGAGAGAAGCGGGGAGCAGCCAGATGTCTTGGTACATATTGGTACTGATGACATAGGAAGGAAAAGCAATGAGGTCCTGAAAAGAGAATTTAGAGAGCTCGATAGAAAGTTGAGAAGCAGGACCTCCCGGGTAATAATTTTTAGATTGCTGCCTGTGCCACGTGCCAGTGAGGGTAGAAACAGGATGATTTTGTGATAAATGCATGGCTGAGAAATTGGTGCAGGGGGAGGGCTTCAGATTCTTGGATAATTGGAATTTCTTCTGGGGAAGGTATGACCTGTTCAAAAGTGATGGGTTGCACCTGAACACGAGGGAGACCAATATTCTCGCGGGCAGGTTTGTTAGAGCTGTTGGGGAGGGTTTAAACTAATTTGGCAGGGGGTTGGGAACCAGAGTGAAGGTACTCAGGAAAGAATGAATGGTAAAAATGTAAAGATAGCGTGCAGTCATATTGTCAGGAAGGGCAGGCAGGTGATGGGACTTAGTTGCAGCCAGCAGGCTGAGTATCAAATCATTAGGGATGCAGAGTAAGAAAGGACAGTATAGATGGTACTCAAGGTGCATGTAGTATAAGAAATAAGGTGGATGATCTTGTTGCAATGTTAGGGATTGCCAGGTATCATGTTGTGGCCATCACTGAATCGTGGCTGAAGGATGGTTGTAGTTGAGAGCTGAATGTCCAAGGTTACATATTATATAGGAGGGATAGGAAGGTAGGCAGAGGGGATGGTGTGGTTCTACTGGTAAAGAATGGCATCAAATCAGTAGAAAGATGTGACATAGGATCGGAAGATGTTGAATCCTTGTGGGTTGAGTTAAGAAACTGCAAGGGTAAGAGGACGTTGATGGCAGTTATATACAGGCCTCCTAACAGTGGCTGGGAGATGGACCACAGGTTACATCAGGAAACAGAAAAGGCGACTCAAAAGGGCAACGTTATGGTGGTCATGGGAGATTTTAAGATGCAGGTCGATTGAGAGAATCAGATTGGTAATAGATCTCAAGAGAGTGAGTTTGTTGAATACCTAAGAAATAGCTTTTTAGAGCTGTTTGTCGTTCAGCCTACTAAGGGATCAGCTATCCTGGATTGGGTGCTATGTAATGAACTGGAGGTGATTAGGGAGCTTAAGGTAAAAGAACCCTTAGGAGCCAGTGATCACAATATGATTGTGTTCAACTTGAAATTTGATAGGGAGAAAGTAAAGTCTTATGCAGCAGTATTTCAGTGGAGTAAGGGAAATTGCAGTGGTATGAGAGAGGAGTTGGCTAAAGTAAATTGGAAGGAGCTGCTGGCAGGGATGTCAGCAGAGCAGCAATGATGTGTGTTTCTAGGAAAAATGAGGAAGGTGCAGGACATGTGTATTCCAAAAATGAAGAAATACTCTAATAGTAAAATAGTACAACCATGGTTGACAAGGGAAGTCAAAGTCATTGTAAAAGCAAAAGAACAGCCATACAACAAAGCAAAAATTAGTGGGAAGATAGAGGATTGGGAAGTTTTTAAAACCTACAGAAATCAACTAAAAAAAATTAGAAGGAAAAGATGAAATATGAAAGCAAGCTGGCAAATAATCTCAAAGTGAATGGTAAAAGTTGTTTCAAGTATGTTAAAAATAAAAGAGAAATGAGAGTGGATATAGGACCGCTAAAAAATGAGGCAGGAAAAATAATAATGGGGGACAAGGAAATGGCTGATGAACTAAATGAGTATTTTGCATCAGTCTTCACTGTGGAAGACATTAGCAATATGCCTGATGTTGTAGTGTGTGAGGGAAGAGAAGTGGGTGCAGATACTATTACAAGAGAGAAGGTGCTCAAAGAGCTGAAAGGCCCAGAGGTACTTAAGTCACCCGGTCCAGGTGAACTGCACCCTAGGGTTCTGAAAGTGGTAACGTTAGAGATTGTGGTGGCATTAAAAATGATCTTTCAAAAATTATTGGACTCTGGCATGGTGGCAGAGGACTGGAAAATTGCAAATGTTACTCCACTCCTTAAGAAAGGAGGAAGGCAGTAGAAAGGAAGTTATATTATAGACAAATAATTTTAAAGAAATTATAGACCAAATGCCGTGTTAGCATTCATTTCAAGAGGTCTAGAATACAAGAGCAAGGATGTGATGCTGAGAATTTATAAGGCACTAGTAAGGCCTCACCTTGAGTATTGTGAACAGTTTTGGGCTCCTCAGCTTAGAAAAGTTTTACTGGCATTGGAGGAGGTCCAGAAGATTTCAAGAAAGAAAGGGTTATCATATGAGGAACGTTTGATGGCTTGGGGTCTGTACTCGCTCAAATTCAGAAGGATGAGGGGAGAATCTCATTGAAATCTTTCGAATGTTGGAAGGCCTAGACAGGGTAGATGTGGAAAATATTTTCCCATGGTGGGAGAGTCTAGGACAAGAGCCTCATGATAGACGGGCGCCCTTTCAAAACAGAGATGTGGAGAAATTTCTTTAGCCAAAGAGCGGTGAATTTGTGGCATTTGTTGCCACGTGTAGCTGTGGAGGCCAGGTCGTTGGATGTATTTAAGGCAGAGATTGATAAGTTCTTGATTGGATATGGCATCAGGGAGAAGCCGGGAACTGGGGTTAAGGAGGAGATAGCGAAAAAAAGTCAGCCATGATTGAATGGCGGAGCAGACTCAATGGGCCAGATGGCCTAATTCTACTCCTTTGTCTTATGGTCTCCTTGTCAGGATGATCATGGACCAGCTCATCATAATCCTAGCAGATGCCAAAGCACTATGTAATGTAATCCAGTGCTGTTATGGCCTATAATACCCTTCATCCATGAAACATCTCTGGAAGCCTTTCATACTTGCCAAAGGTAAACTACCATATTTATTGTTTACCAATGTTGTTACGAGTATTTAATGAGATTCAAGACCTTACAAAAAACTATATAAAATGAAATAATGAAAGTACATTTGAAATTATTTGTCTAAAATATAGCCTAGAAATTTAAAATATAGCAAACAGAAAGAATAATTTAAAATAAAAGACATGTCTTATCTTACTTTTCTCTGCAGCACAATCTCCATTAGAAAGAATGGGTTCACAGATTCTGCACTATTTTAAACGTGGCATGATATTGGAAAGAAGATTAGCCAAAGTTGATGCTGGGGTATTTTAGCAAATTCAAAGGTTCAAAGGTTCAAAGGTCCAAAGGTCCAATTTAATGTCAGAGAAATGTATACAATATACATCCTGAAATACTTTTTTCTTCACAAACATCCATGAAAACAGATAAGTGCTCCAAAGAATGAACGACAGATAAACATAAGAACTCCAAAGTCCCCCCCAGCTCCCCTCGCTCCCACGCGTAAGCAGCAGTGAGCAACAATCCCCCCCACCCCCCCAACAAAATAAAACCAAGTATCAGTACCACCACCGAGCTCTCAGTGTGAGCAAAGCAACAGTCAAGACACAGTCTTGCATTTACCCCAAAGACTTCGCGTTTCATCCGGCATTTGACATGCCCCAGATTCTCTCTCTCCCTAATAAGGGAGAAGGAGGAGTCTCCATTCTTTCCCCCAGCGAGCGCGGAGACATAACAAACAACTCGCTGAGTTACGATGTTAGAAGTCCGTTATGTCTTTTTTTTCGAGCTCTGTGCCTGAACATTGCAAGGATCCCCGATCTTTGGCCCCATAGTGTAGCAGATATCCCAACCCCCCTGATGACACACAGGTCTCCTAACGTGACACCGACCCTCGATCCCCCCATCTCCAGACCCCCGAGAGTTTGGGTTTCCGTATTCGAGCCGGACTTTCAGTCCAAACACTTGGTATGCCGAAAAGCGGCCTGTCCTGAGAATTGAGAATGGGTCCCATTCCCGCAAAGAACCGAAGTCAGCATGTAACTCCAGTTCAGGGTCTTCAAAAGTACCCTGAAATGGGAAAATAAAAATATTAAAGATAGAAATAGAGCTGTTTCCGAAGACGCAAGCAAAGGAGTCGCCATTTAGCGCCATCTTAACTTTGCTCTGCCTCCCACCTACAATTCTTGCTGCGTTGTAGAATTCCCCGTGGCAGAAACTGTTTTGCAATCCATATTAATAAAACCACAAAGAGGACTGCAGATGCTGCAGCATCTATAGGGAGAATACAGCTGTCAGTGTTTTGGGTGAATCCAAGAGGTGGACAATTTCTTCACAACCACCCCCCCACCCCCCGCACTCCCCAACAGATGTTGCTCAGCCCACTGAGTTCCTCCAGCAGGTTGTCATTTGCTCCAGGTTTCAGAATCTGTAGTCCCTTGTCTCTCCACTGATCTTATGGATATAAGTTTCAACACCAGTTCAACCAAACTGCAAACAGATTGAGGAAACAAGCAAATCCCAAACTTTTTTTTCTCCAGGATATTTCTGTACATTTACTTTTTAGTAAGTAGTGAGACATATAGAGTAATAAAATGGATTTCCACATGTCAACTTACTGTATTTTAGTTGGATGAAAGAATAATGTAATACCTCTATTTCAGAACAGTAACAATAGATTCAGAGCTTGTAATAGTAAAATGTACTGTATGGAGTTCAAGTATTGAGCATTCAGATTTCTAATCAACCAGTATTGTTCTTCTACATCATTGTATTCAAGGTCAAATTCAAGTTTAATTATCATTCAGCCATACATGAATATAGCTAACTGAAACAGTATTCCTCTGGGGCCAAGGTGCACAACACATTGCCAACAGCACACAGCACACTGCGCAAAACGCATAGCACAAATAGCATACATGGTTACGATTTCAGAAAAAAAACATACATTCACAAAGAAAAAAATTGAATATAGCCCAAATCCCTGAGTGACATGTCTGTAGATCAAGGATTCCCAACCTGGGGTCCACAGACCCCTCAGTTAATGTTAGGGGTCCATGGCATAAAACAAGTTGGGAGCCCCTGCTGTAGATTACTCTGGACCAGCTTGTTCTTCCACTGACTGAACACTGGAGGGCAGCACCATTGAATACTGCAGGGAAGCACCGAGCGAACAGTGGAGGTCAGCACTACTAGGAGGGGTCAGCCCCCAACGCAGCATGACTTGAGCATACCCAGCAGAGGCCCCTGATCTCTCCACTGGGTGGCTACATTCAAGATACCTCCACGGCCATGGCCTAGTTCTTGCCACAACCAAGGCAACACAGCTTCCCCACCGTCGGTCTTACCAATGAAACAGAGAACCAGATTTGCAGAATTCTACGTTATCATTGTCCAACAGAGTCTTGCGATCCCAATATAAACGCTCATGGTACAGTAATCACTTGTTCCATTAGCTGCATCGCTCATCATCTCACCACAATGGTACACGTCCAGACAGCAACACAACAACCATACATAATCAGTTCCATCACTATTAAACAACTTGCTGGTGGAATAGTCCTACAGTACTTGATATTCTTCGTATCCAGCAGAGATTTGAGGTTATTAAAAAGGATTTACAAGGTGAACAAACTCACTTTTGATTTGACCCCAAGTTGCACTGCATCTGAGCATGTTACCATCCTACTGGAAGTATTCACCTATTTATGTTAGTATTACATAAACTACAAAAGACATGACAAATAGGCTAGGAGAATAGGGTAAAACTGTAGGAGAAAAAAAGAGATTCTTTCAGTTGCAATTGGACCACAGATATGAAACACTCAAACAAAAACCCTCTCCCCAATAAAACACTCAATGTTTCTTTTGCAGAGTGATAAAACCATCATGTTCAGAGACAATTAAACTGCAAAAGTATTGATTTTTGTGGCAATGGTAGACCTGCAGGAAAGAAAAGTAAGAAGATGGCAAGTTGCTGCAATCAGCATTATTACCAATAACACACACAAAATGCTGGAGGAACTCAGCAGGTCAGAGAGCATCAATGGAGAAGAGTAACCAGTCAATGTTTCGGCCGAGACCCTTCTTCAGGACTGAGGATGGAAGAAGTGTCTCAGCCCGAAACGTTGACTATTTACTCTTCTCCATAGATGCTGCCTGACCCACTGAATTCCTCCAGTATTTTGTGTGTGTTGCTTGGATTTCCCGTATCTGCAGATTTTTTCTTGTTTAGTATCACTATTAATTGGCATACAAAATAATTGTCAAAGACACTGGTAAAAGCAAGTCCTTTAAGGATTTTCTGCTTTTTATGTGCAACATTGATTGAAATATCAGATTATTGCAACCCACACTACAAAGTATATGCCTGCAGTACTCAGGAAATGAATGTTGTAAATAAGATTGAGCTTAACACAAAATAATCATACTAACAGAATGGAATAGAAACAAGATTCTTAGAAAAGAAAGAAGATTTTGCATCGATGATTAAGTCTCAGTTTTGAATCCCTTTAGTGACACAAAAGTTAAAAAAATAGGGAATTATAGTTGTTGATGCTCCTCGTAATTCCAAATAGTCCCTCATTCAGCTTGCTGACAAAATCAAGATTACAATCAACTAGAGTTGAATCTACAGCAGTGTCTTGACACATTAACATTCATCAGAGCTTTCAACAACATCAACTGTAACCACAGAAAAGTTATTAGCGAGCCCAATACCTGCAGTGACATCTGTTCAGACAGCAGAGGAAGAATCTGTTGATGATTCAGATGTTCAGATGTGGAACTGTTTCTTCTGAATATGGAAGTGGAGAACAGATTAGACATTGTAACATTAACCTCAAAAGCTTGTTAACCTACAGAAGAACTGAATCAAATTTACTGTTTTATGGTATATGGTACAATTGGTTTGGGACACACTGGGTACAGTACATTATGACCCAAATATACAGCTGCCCCAAATATCCGAAGTTTCATGGAAATAGTTAAAAGGATATTTAAAAAAGTCAAACTACCATTTAACTGAGGGACAAATGATGTACTTAAATGAAATACAGAAAAAATTATAACACTACCAATATTGTAAAACTGTGAATTAGTTCCTAATAGTTATTGATAGAGGAATTCATCCAGTGTATCTTGCCATGTTCTTTTGATTGACAGCAAATAAACAAAATTAGTGCAGACATCTAGTGCAGATAGTGGGCTGCCTTCATACAATGCTTTTGACGATTACATCCTCCAATTCTTCGTGTTCATTGGAACATTCAAAATGATTATCAATACCTTCAAATTCTTCATAAATCCTAAATTGTTGAAGTTGTGAAACCATTTCATTTTCAGTCTCAGCTGTCCAAGCCTGAGTGCTTGAAACCGCAGTGAGCAAAACAATTCTGAATTGTCTCATTGCTTATTTCCCGCCAACTATCAGTGACAAAAATCACTGCTTTTTTAAACACAAACACTCGCAACTAATGTTATTTAAAAGTGGATGCATTACAGATAACAATAGCCTATCTTTAAAATAGAAAATGCTGCAGGGAATTTTACAGAATTTTAAGGAGGAGAAAGTTGACTTTGAACTGATGGAGGAGACGTTTGGAAAGCCAATTTCAGTTTGAGCAGAGAGGTGATTTTTAAGAAGAGTTAATGGAGGGAGGAAGTTGCAGTGGCAATGGAGTTTCTTGAGTGAATTTCAGAGTGTGGAATTTGGTAACTGAAACCACAATCTATGACAATAAGTCAAACTGAAATAATTGAAACAGAGGAAATGACCCAGGAGATTCATGGATGTTGCCAAGATAATGAGTGTTCACTGGCCTGTGATTACACAAAAGCTACATAGTCTGGAAATGCAATCATCTTTGGATGATGGAAGTGACTCAGTCCAGCCAAGCAGAATTCAAACCAATGTACATATATATATCTGATGTTAATGGCACCATGCACCGAGGGGAAGTCTGATATCTATTCAAAACCTCAATCTCAATTCAAGAAAGAGGGAAGCCAGAATGATTTGCATTTATAAAGCATCTATCACACTCTCAAGATGTCAAAAGTGTCAATAGGACCTTTTAAAATGTAGTCACCTTTGTAATGTAGGAAAGGAGTTTGTATGTCTTTTACTTTATAAGGAGAGGCCTTCAAGTACCTTGGAATACCTGGTAAGGCTCGGAAAACTTGTGCCAACCAACTGACGGGAGTATTCATGGATACTTTCAACCTCTGACCGCTATGGTTGGAAGCTCTCACCTGTTTCAAAAATGCAACAGTTATACCAGTGCCAAAGAAGAGCAGTGTGAGCTGCCCTAATCACTATTGCCCAGTTGCAATCACATCTACGTTGATGAAATAATTTGAGAGGTTGGCCATGGCTAGAATGAACTCCTGCCTCAGCAAGGACCTGGACTCGTTGCAGTTTGCCTGTCGCTACAATAGGTCTACAGTGGATGCAATCTGAATGGCTCTTCACATGGTCTTAAATCACCTGGACAATACAAACACCTATGTCAGGGTGCTGTTTGTTGACCATAGCTCAACATTTAACACCATTGTTCCCACAGTCCTGACTGATAAGTTAAAGAACCTGGGCCTCTGTACCACCCTCTGCAATTGGATCCTCAGCTTCCTAACCAGAAGACCACAATCTGTGCAAATTGGTGATGATATCTCCTCCTAGCTGTTGTTCAACACTAGCACACTGCGCTACTCTCTCTATACCTATGACTGTGTGGCTAGGCACAGCTCAAATACCAATGGTAAGTTTGCTGAAGATACGACCATTGTTGGTAGAATCTCAGATGGAGATGACAGAGTGTACAGGAGCGAGGTATACCAACTAGTGGAGTGGTGCCACAGCAACAACCTTGTACTCAACGTCAGTGAGGCTGATTGTGGACTTCAGGAAGGGTAAGGTGAGGGAACACAAACCAATTCTCATAGAGGCATCAGAAGTGGAGAGAGTAAGTAATTTCAAATTCCTGGGTGCCAGGATCTCCGGGGTTCTAACCTGATCCAAACAATTTGGTGCAGCTATGTAGAAGGCAAGACAACAGCTATTTTTCATTTGGAGTCTGAAGAGATTTGGTTTGTCAACTAAAACACTCAATATCTTCCATTGATGCACCATGGAAAGCATTCTGACAGGCTGCATCACTGTCTGGTATGGGGGCAGGTGGGAGGGGGCTACTTCAGGGGTAAGCTACAGAAAGTTGTAAAATTAGTCAGCTCCAATCTTGGGTGCTAGCCTCTGTAGTATCCAGGACATCTTCAAGGAGCACTGCCTCAGAAAGGCGACCACCAATATTAAGGACCCACCCACCACCCAGGGCATGCCCTCTTCTTATTGTTACCATCAGGAAGGAGGTACAGAGGCCTGAAGGCACACACTCAGTGATTCAGGAACATCCTACTTGGATGATATAGGACTAGGTATAAAATTTTAAACGGGCGTCTCTAAAGACCTGGCTTGTTAGCCCCTCACGAATGGCCACTGGACTCAGTGGTGAGAAAACCACCTTTTTCGAACTCTGTATGTCAAGGATTTGTATGACTTGAGTCCCACCAAAAAAAGGAGGTTGGGATGTTTTGACCACACGAACCTTGATCTGAGTGAATATTGTGTAATTACTGACCACTTGCAATTATCTGTCAGCTTAAATAACAGATCGTACATGGCATACAATTATAAAGAAGGTGTATTTATGAATGTTGGCTTAATCAGTTATTAAAGAAGAAATTAAAAAAAAAATTAAAAAAATAAAAGGGCCCATTATAATTAAACCAGTCAAAAAGCATCGGTGCAACATTTGTGGGCCAAAGGGCCTGTACTGTGCTGTACTATTCTATGTTCTATGTTCAAATATGTACAACGTTGAAGATCATATCGTCCAAAAGCTGGATGTGTCTTTTTTCTCATGGTGCCCACTTTTACTTACCTATCCCCAGGAGGTAGTGTGCATGCGCCAGTCGTACATGCAGCCTGTTACAGTTGCTCCGTAGTGTCTTACTTTTAAACTTTTTAACTTAGTTATTTGTTGTTTTTTTTTCTCACGGTAACACGTTGAAGCTGCACCCTCTCTAACATGCTGGTGGAGAGAGTTTTATTTGTTTTTTTAGCGCTGGAATTAGTTACTTTCGGACACGTCTCGTCAGCGTGGCAGTAGGATGGCCACATTGTGTATTCCAGGGACCAATTGATTGTGCTCATGCCGGCCGGCTTAGCGAACAGAGCAGTGGACATCCCAGCTGAAATCTGGAGGAAAACACACAGAGGATGCAGAGGGGGATCAAAAAGGTGGGGGAAGAGGACCAGGTTGAGACAACAGAGGCTTATGGAGAAGAGAAGTTATGAGCCGTGTCTCCCCTCTCTCATGATAGGAAATGTGAGATCGCTGGGGAATAAAATGGACGAACTGACGGCGCTTGTCAGGAGTCAGAGAACATTTCGGGAGAGCAGTGTCATGTGCTTCACTGAGACGTGGCTGCATGAGGACATACCCGATCAAAGCGTTTCCATAGAAGGCTTCCAGACCGTTCGAGCTGACTGGAATTGCACTGAGACCGGTAAGCGTAAAGGAGGGGGGCTGGCGGTTCTGGTAAATAACAGATGGTGCAATCCTGGGCAGATTACGATCAAGGAACGTGTCTGTAGCCCGGATATTGAACATTTTGCTGTTGGACTCCGGCCATATTATTTGCCAAGGGAAATCTCGCATGCAATTGTGGTTGTTGTGTACATCCCTCCCTCTGCCAACCCGACGTCGGCGTGTAACATCATTTACACTGTCATAGCCAGATTACAAACCCAGCACCCGAGTGCCCTCATTACCATCTCAGGTGATTTCAACCAGGTTACCATGGCTAGAACACTGCCCAACTTCATGCAGTACGTGAGCTGTACAACCAGAGGGGAGAGGACTCTGGATTTGATGTACGCTAACGTTAACGATGCATACAGCTCCTCTCCCCTCCCCCCATTGGGAAGGTTAGATCACAACCTGGTGCATCTAAAACCCTGCTACATGCCTCTGGTGAAGAGTAAACCTGTAACCTCGAGGACAGTGAGAAAATGGTCGGAGGAGGCTTATGAGGTGCTGCAGGGTTGTTTTGAGGTGACAGACTGGCAGTCACTCTGTGAGCCACATGGAGAGGATATTGATGGGCTCACAGAATGCATCACTGATTACATCAACTTCTGTGTGTACTGCAATGTTCTGACAAGAACTGTCCTTTGCTATTCAAATAACAAGCCATTAACAAAGGACATTAAGGACATCCTGAACGCTAAAAAAGAGGGTGTTTAGAGATGGAAATAGGGAGGAGCTGAGGGCAATACAGAGGGACCTGAAAGCCAGGATCAGGGAGGCTGAAGACAGGTACAGGAGGAAGCTTGAGTGGAAACTCCAGCAGAACAACATGAGAGAGGTCTGGAGGGGGATGAGAACCATCACTGTGTTCCAGCAAACTAGCAACAGAGGAGCGGAAGGCAGTGTGGACAGGGCCAATGAACTTAATCTGTTCTTTAACAGATTTGACATTGTGGCCCCTGCCCATCCCCCACATGAGCCATCTGTTGTCGGCTCCCAACCAACACATATTCCACTCTCCTACCCCTCCTCACAGTCCCCCACCCTGCTCTCATGACTGTACCCCTTTCCCACACGAAACCACCACGGTGGGCTTCACGGCTGAACAGGTAAGAAGACAGCTGAAAGTTCACAACCCAAGCAAGGCTGCGGGACCGGATGGTGTCAGTACCAGGGTGCTCAAAGCCTGTGCCCCTCAGCTATATGGAGTACTTCGCCATGTATTCAACCTGAGCCTGAGTCTCCGGAGGGTTCCTGTACTGTGGAAGACGTCCTGCCTCGTCCCTGTGCCGAAGACGCCGTGCCCCAGCGGCCTCAATGACTACAGACCGGTGGCATTGACCTCCCACATCATGAAGACCCTGGAGAGACTTGTTCTGGAGCTGCTCCGGCCTATGGTTAGGCCACGCTTAGATCCCCTCCAGTTTCCTTACCAGTCCCGACTAGGAGTTGAGGATGCCAACATCTACCTGCTGAACCATGTCTACGCCCACCTGGACAAGCCGGCGAGCACTGTGAGGGTCATGTTTTTTGACTTCTCCAGTGCGTTCAACACCATCCGCCCTGCTCTGCTGGGGGAGAAGCTGACAGCGATGCAGGTGGATGCTTCCCTGGTGTCATGGATTCTTGATTACCTGACTGGCAGACCACAGTACGTGTGCTTGCAACACTGTGTTTCCGACAGAGTGATCAGCAGCACTGGGGCTCCACAGGGGACCGTCTTGTCTCCCCTTCTCTTCACCATTTACACCTCGGACTTCAACTACTGCACGGAGTCTTGTCATCTTCAGAAGTTTTCAGATGACTCTGCCATAGTTGGATGCATCAGCAAGGGAGATGAGGCTGAGTACAGGGCTACGGTAGGAAACTTTGTCACATGGTGTGAGCAGAATTATCTGCAGCTTAATGTGAAAAAGACTAAAGAGCTGGTGGTAGACCTGAGGAGAGCGTATGTACCGGTGACCCCTGTTTCCATCCAGGGGGTCAGTGTGGACATGGTGGAGGATTACAAATACCTGGGGACACGAGTTGACAATAAACTGGACTGGTCAAAGAACACTGAGGCTGTCTACAAGAAGAGTCAGAGCCATCTCTATTTCCTGAGGAGACTGAGGTCCTTTAACATCTGCCGGATGATGCTGAGGATGTTCTATGAGTCTGTGGCGGCCAGTGCTATCATGTTTGTTGTTGTGTGCTGGGGCAGCAGGCTGAGGGTAGCAGACACCAACAGAATCAACAAACTCATTCGTAAGGCCAGTCATGTTGTGGGGATAGATCTGGACTCTTTCACGGTCGTGTCTGAAAAGAGGATGCTGTCTAAGTTGCATGCCATCTTGGTCAATGTCTCCCATCCACTACATAATGTACTGGGTGGGCACAGGAGTACATTCAGCCAGAGACTCATTCCACCGAGATGCAGCACAGAGCGTCATAGGAAGTCATTCCTGCCTGTGGCCATCAAACTTTACAACTCCTCCCCTGGAGGATCAGACATCCTGAGCTAATAGGCTGGTCCTGGATTTATTTCATAATTTACTGGCATAATTTACATATTACTATTTAACTACTTATGGTTCTATTACCATTTATTATTTATGGTGCAACTGTAACGAAAACCATTTTCCCCGGGGATCAATAAAGTATGCCTATGACTATGACTATGAGAACTTACCATCTTGGACTCCAGCGAATTACGTATTCCAGTTGAATCGAATCCTATGGCCAGTTCGCTCAACCTCCTTCTCTCTCTATTTTCCACCAAAAAAAGACCTCAACCCCCACCAGTGTCATTCATGAAACCTCTCCTCCCACATTCCCTGGAACTTTCTCCTAATTCCACCGTCCTGATTGGCTGACCCAACATTCCTCTGTTGAACATCACGACCCCTCACCTTTAACTGAAACCCAAACACTATCAGCAGAGCACACTGCATCTACAGAAAACCATTAAATGCAATGCCCTACAGCATTAGCAGTAAAATCGTAACCAGGGCATTACAGTCTCCCTCCACCCTTCCCCCCCCAAACCAAAATAGTATTTTTCTTTTTTCTGATTTTGTAATTTATCAACCCATCATTAAGAACACAGTTTTCAAAGAAACTTTGTGATGTCAGGACTTCCAATCTATTTCCCTGGTGGGAGTGTTGCATCTATTTCCCTGGTGTGTTATATGCCAGCCTATCTGGGAGTTTCCTGACTCACTGAGACATCCTTATCACATCTTCAGCTTCTTCAGCCTCAAGCCCTCCTTGGGACCTTTCCTCTCTGCATGGGATGCCCTCACCCCCGTCCATTAGTTGTGCTCACCAGTAGCTCAGAACACTCTGTCAAATGACTGAGCTCAGCTTCATCCCCCATTACACTGGAGCCCAGCTTCTCTTCTTATTCTAGTATCCAGTCTGCCTGTCCACTGCTAGTACCCCCTGCTACATCTGAGTCAGCGTGAGGAGGTTCAGGAATCTCTTCATCAATTATTGGGGAGTTTACAGAAGGTAACATATACCACACCCCCATTTCCGCATCCTCTGAATCCATACAACATTCAGTGTTTTGGTCCCTATCAGGTCTCTCTGCTGATTGCCTTTCTGTTCTCTCCCTTCTGCACAGCTTTCTACTAGGTGTAGAGCCCATGCCAGGCTTTGGATCAACATGTACCCCCTGCCCTAGAGATACAAGGTGATTCTGATGGGGAATTTTGACAGGCCCATTCCCATCTTCTGGCTTCAACTGGAAAACTGGCACCAATAGCATCTGACTCTCCACTACGTAAGGTGTAGCCACCCAGCAGTCTGACAGTTTATGCTTTCCTGGTAGCCTAAATTCCTTATTAAAACTTTGCGGTAAGCTTGTGGAATGGCACAACCAGAAGCTCAATCCTGTCATAGCCCTGTCTCTGATTTCTCTGTGGCGGAAACTTGGCACATTGCTTTACCTTCAGAGGCAGGAACACTCTTCTACTCTCTGTACATTTCCAGACCCTTGTGCGAACATTGGGGCAATGGATTTGCATCAACATTCTGGCTCCCAGGTTGATACTTCAGACTGAAATCATAGGCAGTCAACACCACCAACCAATGAGGGCCTGCGGCATCCAGCTTTGCCGAGGTCAGGATACAAGTCAGTGGATTGTTGTCAGTCCTCGCCTTGAACTTGGCACCACAAAGATAGTCACTTAACTTATCCACCACAGCCTAGTTCAATGCCAGAATCTCCAGTTTGTGCATGGTTTACTTTTGCTTGGAGGGTGACAGACTCCAGCTGACAAAAGCGACAGGTTTCAACCCTGTGCCCTAGTCCTGATACAGAACTCCCCCTAAACCCTCTCAGCTGGCATCTGTATGTCGTACATACAGCAATTGGGGGTTTGCAAAGGCCAACCCAGGTGCTTTAGTCAGAGGCTCCGTCAGCAACTGGAAGGCCTCTTCACGTTTGCATCCAATCTTGCTCTGAAAGACTCCAAAGGGCTAAAATAAATGTTACCATCTTCTCCTTTCATTCTTCTCCCTCTCTTCCCCAAAATAGGGTCACCATGTTATGTCTATGCAGAACTGCATATCATTAAATAAAAGCACACAGGTGGAAGATGGTTTTAACTGGTGACTGGTGTGTCCACATTGGATGGAGGGAGGAAGGAAGGAAGAGAGAGAGAGAGAGAGAGAGAGCACAGTGTGCATACGTATACAACTGTGCATGCACAAACAACAGATCAATATGTAGTGCTAAGGGGGGGGGGTCATTGCTCTAAAAGAAATAGATCTATATATTACACTTGCCCTTTAGATTAATGCACTATAACACTGTATATGAACTAAACATTCAATTTTGCTTTCACAAACCTGTATTCCAAATAAACATGCTTTCACAATAACAGTCCATAGCAACTTCACAGTTCTAAAAGTTCAGTTTTTTGGGTGGAGCTCTGTTTCTTTCAGGATATTGCCTCTGGACCTGTGGAGTGACATCAGGTTTGGCAGGTGTCTTGTCTAAGACAATGCTCTGGGTTTCCAGTTTCATGTTGCTGTCATGGTCATTAGTGAGGTAAGTCCAGCGACTGTATTGTGCCCATCTTTCTGGATGCAATCAACTCAGGTGTGTTCTTTATTTGAGCATCCAGTATCTAGTCCACGTGACATCTCCATGTCTGATCTCCAACATCCACTGAGTACATCAGTGGTCCAGTTCTTGTCGCTATCCTACCAGGTAATCACGCTCTAGGACTTCCTATCCAATCTTGGAGCTCCTTGCTGCTTCACTTGGAAGCTGGCTGAACTGTTTATTCCCTCTGTAGATCTGGTTTCAGAAGGTCTATTCGAGATCTCAGATTCCTGCTTATGAACAGCATTGTAGGTGTTTGATTTGTCATTGCATATTCAGAGTTCTGATACACAAAAAGGAAACTGGCCATCTTGTACTGTAGAGAAATGTCCATCGCTTCAATAGACTTCTTGAAGGTTTGGATAAACCTTTCAGCTAACCCATTCATTGCTGGGTGGTAAGGGGCTGACTTGAAATCCCTGCAGCTGATCTCAATGGCTCTAACGATCCAGAGCAGACTCATAACCCAGACCCCCTGCCATCAATTCAGGTTCCAATAACCTCGGCCATCGTCAAAGTGCTGATTGCACAACCTCCACCTCCGACTCTGGCCTTGACCTCCAGACCAGGACTTCATGTGCTGCTGCTGGATCCCCTAAACACAAAATCCCCTGTCTCCTGTTCCCTCACCACCATTCTACAATCCTGTCTCTCTCAGGTCCCATTGTCAGCTTCTGGGTCCTCGGAGATTCTACCTTCTTCTCACCCACCATCCTTGAACACTCCAAACCTCCCTTCTCTCCAGAAACCACCAACCCCCTTGGATCCCAGCTCTCATCCATGCTGTGTTTTCATCATTCCTTCCAACCTTCCCTTCTCTGAGACAGAACGTCTTGTCCTCAGTAAGGGCCTCACCTTTGTCAACCATTCCCTTTGACCTTCCCCTCTCTGAGACAGAACGTTCTGTCCTCAGTAAGGGCCTTACCTTTGACCCCTGTGCCCGCACCACCGTGAGTTCTGCGCCTGTCATGACACTGAACTCTTCTTTCGCCGCCTCCATCTCCGAACCTATTTCTTTGGCAAGGACTCCCTACCCGGCTCCGATGACCCCTTGTCCCATCTTCAACCCTCCTCCTCTTCCTGGACACCCCACCCGGGTCTTCCATCTGCTCTGGATCTTTTCATTGTCAAATGCCGACAGGTCATTAACCATCCAGACTTTAATACTCATCTCTCCTATTCCAACCTCACTCCTTCCGAACGCTCAACTCTCCACTCCCTCCACACTAATCCTAACCTCACCATCAAACCTGCAGGCAAGTGGGTGCTGTAGTAGTCTGGTGAACTGACATCTACCTTGCTGAGGCCCAGCACCAACCCTCAGTCACCTCCTCTTATTTGCTGCTCAAACAGGACCCCAATAAGGAACACCGGGCCATTGTCTCCCACAGCATCACCAAACTTATTGATTCAGGGGATCTCCCATCCACCACCACCAACCTCATTGTTCCCGCACCCCGCACGTGTTTTTACCTCCTATCCAAAATCGAAAAACCTGCATGTTCAGGTAGACCCATTGTTTCTGCTTGTTCCTGCCCACTGAACTCAAATCTGCGTAACTCAACTCTGATTTATCCTTCCTATTTCTGTCCCTTACCACCTACATCCATGACACTTGACATACTCTCGATCTTTTCAATAATTTCAGGTTCCCTGGCCCTCTTCATCTTATTTTTACTGGGGATGACCAGTCCCTATGCACCTCCATCCCCCACCAGGAAGGCCTCAAAGCTCTCTGTTTCTTTCTGGACACCAGACCCAACCAGTTCCCCTCCACCACCACTCTCCTCTGTCTAGCAGAACTTGTCCTCACTCTAAATAATTTCTCCTTTGGCCCCTCCCACTTCCTTCAAATAAAAGGAACTCGCAATGGTCCCAGCTATGCCTGCCTGTTTGTCGGCTACGTGGAACAGTCTATGTTGCAAGCCTACTCTGGTGACTGTCCCATACTTCTCTTACTCTACATTGACAACTGCATTGGTGCTGCTTCCTGCACCCATGCTGAACTCGTTGATTTCATCCACTTTGCCTCCAACTTCGACCCAGCCCTCAAATTCACCTGGTCCATTTCTGCCACTTTCCTTCCCTTTCTCGATCTCTCTGTCTCTATCTCCGGAGACAGCTTATCCATGGATGTCTATTATAAACTAACAGACTCTCACAGCTATCTGGACTATACCTCACCCCACCCTACTACTTGTAAAAACACCATCCCCTGCTCTCAATTCCTCTGTCTCTGCCGCATCTGCTCGAAGAATGAGGTTTTTCATTCCAGAACAAAGGAGATGTCCTCCTTTTTCAAAGAAGGGGGCTTCCCTTCCTTCACCATCAATGCTGCCCTTAACTGCATCCCTTCCATTTCATGCACATGGGCTCTCACCCCCATCCCTCCACTACCCTACCAGAAATAGGGTTCCTTGTCCTCACCTACCACCTCACCAGCCTCTGCGTCCAGCACGTAATTCTCTGAAACTTCCGCTGTCTCCAACGGGATCCCACCACCAAACACATCTTTCCCTCTCCCCCACCACATTCTGCTTCCCATAGGGATTACTCCTTACGTGACTCCCTTGTCCATTCGTCCTTCTCCACTGATCTCCCTCCTGGCACTTATCCTTGCAAGTGCAACAATTGCTTCACCTACCCCTACACTTCCTGCTTCACTACCATTCCGGGCCCCAAACAGTTCTTCCAGGTGAGGCGACACTTCACCTGTGAGTCTGTTGGGATCATATACTGTGTTTGGTGCTCCCATTGTGGCCTCTTTTATATCTGTGAGACCCAACGTTGATTGGGAGACTGCTTCACTGAGCATCTACGCTCCATCCGCCAGAACAAGCAGGATCTTCCAGTGACCTCCCATTTTAGTTCCACTTCCCATTCCCATTCCGACATATCCATCCATAGCCTCCTCAACTGTCATGATGAGACCACACTTACGTTGGAGGAACAACACCTTATATTCTATTTGGGTAGCCTCCAACCTGACGGCATAAACATTGATTTCTCAAACTTCCAGTAATGCCTCCACACCCCCCCCCCTTCACCATCTCCCATCTTGTTATCCCTCTGTCATGTTATCTCCTTGCCTAACCAACGTTTCCCTCTGGTGCTCCCCCACATTTCTTCTTTCTTCCATGGCCTTCTGTCTCTTTCACCAATCAACTTCCTAGCTCTTTGCCTCCTCCAAGTTTCACCTATCGCCTGCCTTTTCTCTCTCCCCTCCCCCTACCTTTCAAATCTACTCCTCAGCTTTTTTTTTCTCCAGTCCTGCTGAAGGGTTTCAGCTTGACACGTCGACTGTATTTTTTTCCATAGATGCTGTCTGGCCTGCTGAGTTCCTCCAGCATATTGTGTGTGTTGCTCGGATTTCCAGCTTCTGCAGATTTTCTCTGGCTTATGACTTGAAGTGTCTGATGCCATTTTACTTCACCAACAGTCGGAATTCTTCTGACATGTATTGTGGCTCGTTGTCACTCACAATTTGTTTGGATAAGCCATTTCTGATGAAAATTGTCCTCGGAGCAGAGAGTATCTTTGCTGAGGTGGTTGATTTCATTGGTGTACTCTCCAGTCACTTCAAATGAGCATCCACAGCTTCAGAAATATGGAGTTCATGAATGGCCCAGCAAAGTCAATGTGTACTCTTTACCATGGTGACAACAGCTACTCCCACGGGTGTAATGTTGCCTGTGGGGGTGCATTTTGAACTTTTGGAATCCTGATTAGCTTTTGGCCAAGTTTTCAATCTGCTTATGTATTTCCAGCCACCACACATGGCTCTGGGCAAGACTCTTCATCTTGTCCGGACCCAGGTGTCCTTCATGCAGATTCTCTAACACTCTGGTGTGTAGTTTAGAGGGAACCACAACACAAGGTCCACATATCAGGATTCTTTGACATACTGACAGTTAGACTTGTCTCATGATTTTTATAAATGACCTGCTTGAGGAAGTGGAGGGATGGGTTAGTAATGACACAAAGGTTAGGGGTGTTGTGGATAGTGTGGAGGGTTGTCAGAGGTTACAGCAGGACATCGATAGGATACAAAACTGGGCTGAGAAATGGCAGATGGAGTTCAACCCAGATAAGTGTGAGGTGGTTCATTTTGGTAGGTCAAATGTGATGATAGAATATAGTATTATTGGTAAGACTCTTGGCATTGTGGAGGATCAGAGGGATCTTGGGGTCCGAGTCCATAGGACACTTAAAGCTGCTGCGTAGGTTGACTCTGTGGTTAAGAAAGCATACTGTGCATTGGCTTTCATCAATCGTGGGATTGAGTTTAGGAGCCCAGAGGTAATGTTGCAGCTGTACAGGACCCTGGTCAGACCACACTTGGAGTACTGTGCTCAGTTCTGGTCCCCTCACTACAGGATGGATGTTGAAACCATTGAAAGGGTGCAGAGGAGATTTACAAAGATGTTGCCTGGATTGGGAAGCATGACCTATGAGAACAGGTTGAGTGAACTTGGCCTTTTTTCCTTGGAGTGGCGGAGGATGAGAGGTGACCTGACAGAGGTGTACAAGATATGAGAGGCATTGATCGTGCGGATAGTCGGAGGCTTCTTCCCAGGGCTGAAATGGCTAGCACGAGAGGGCACAGTTTTAAGGTGCTTGGAAGTAGGTACAGAGGAGATGTCAGTGGTAAGTTGTTTGTGCAGAGAGGTGAGTGGTGAGTGCGTGCAATGGGCTGTTGGTGACGGTGGTGGAGGCCGATACGATAGGATCTCTTAAGAGACTCCTGGACAGGTACATGAAACTTAGAAAAATAGGGGGCTATGGGTAACCCTAGGTGATTTCTAAGGTAAGGACATGTTCGGCACAGCTTTGTGGGCTGATGGACCTGTATGGTACTGTAGATTTTCTATGTTTCTATGTTCTATGTATTCAGAAAGATTTTCATCTTTTGACTGGTTCTTTCTGAAAAATCGAAATCTCTCAGCTATTACCAATGGTTTAGAGCTCAAGTGATTTTGTAACATTGTAACAACTTCATTGAACGTCTTACTTTCTGGCTTTTCAATGGTTTCTAAGTTGTGTAAGAGACTAGGCTATCTTGGGCCCATTAAGCTAAGGAGTATTCGTGTTGCAGTACAGTTCAATGCTTTCAATGTACGACAAATTCATCAACTTTCCTGGCAGAGACCATTGCCACGTTATTTTCGCTTTAAATTTCAGCGCGCCTTTTATTGTTACTCACGTGTTCCTTTGTTAGTGACCCTGATGGCGCTCTCGAGTTGTTTAACCCGCTATTTTGTCCCGTAATTGTCAGTGCAGTTTGTGATATTCTCTGACATTCAGGTTCGTACTCATCGCCATTTTGTTGTGTCTGTGCACAACTACATATCGATTAAATAAAATCACGCACGCGGGAGATGGCTTTAACTCGTGTCTCCACATTGCAGTGAGAGAGAGAAAGAGAGAGAGAGCGCAATGTGCATGTGTAGACAGCAGCACATGTGTCAACAACAGATCAACAGACAGTGCTGGGGTGGTGGCAGAGTCGGGTGGTCATTGCTCTAAAAGAAATAGGTCCATACATTACAAACCACACAGAAGCTGTTTCAAAGGGTGGCTTATTTTGGAGTTGTCCTTCACAAATCCCTACTAGTACCCACAGAATCCAATTTTGCGCCTTGGCCATGAGGTCACTGCCTCTATCTTGGATGGATCTGTAGCTACTCCATACTGTGAGACTGTGTGCCGGACATAGTTGACAGACGTCTTGCAGAACTGGCATTTGTCAGTGACAGTTTTAACCCTTCAGCTTACAGGTGGTCTAGCGCCTTCAGTAGCCTTGTCTCATGCTCTTCTAGGGCGGACCCAAATACTATGAGATCACCCAGGTACACCAGAGTCTCAAGCAAGATAATGTTCCCAACAGTCTTCTCCATAACACGTTGGAAAGTAGTCAGGGCTCCTAATATGCCCTGGGGCATTCTTTCAAACTGAAAGAATCCAAGTGGACCAATGAGTGTTGTCTTCTCTATGTCAACTTCACTGGGTATCTGATAATACCCTCTCCTTAGTTACAGCACACTGAACCACTTTGCTCCACTCAGGCAGGCCAGAGCATCCTCGATCCATGGAACAGTATTCTGATCAGGGACTGTACAATGGTTCAGTGTCCAATAGTCAACATGCATTCATATCTTCTTTTTCCTTGCCTCCACGATGGGTGACACATAGGGAGTCCAGGACTCAGTGATAACCCCAGCTTCCTTCAGTTTCAGCAGATGTTGCTGCTAGTTGTCCAGATATTCCTCTGGAAGGTGTGTCTTCTGTCACTTGGATAGTGTGGCGAGTACTCTTGGAGCAACCCACATCAAACTCGTCAGTATAAAAGACAGCCTCAAACTTTAGCATCTTCTCCATCAGGCTTTTTCAACTCTCAGGTACCAGGGAGTCACCAAATTTGAATGAATTGGCTGTTAACTTTCCTGATCCAAGAGATTGACTCTCTCTTGGTTTTCTCACAGGATAACTAGACATAACGGTCACTAGGAAAAGATGACCTCCTCTCTGAAGTGTTCCTGACAACCACTGTCATCTTGTTTATTTGTACAGCCAAAGGTTTCTGCAGTTCGGGCCTCACCAGCACCCCGGCAGATAAGCTTGACTCTTCTTTGTGGTCTTCCAGGGCAACTAGCAGGAGGGCCTTGGCATCAGGCATTCCAGGAACCACTCTAGCTACTTCCCCATGGCCGTAACTTCCCCAGGCTCCCACTAGCCTTCTCAAAATTGGAGTATTTGTTCCTACAGGAATGGAAGTTTTGGGCAACTAGCGTCTGGGTAAACCAACATTAACGTATCAATGGCCTCAGCTACTTCAACATCTGCTTCCGAAAACTCCAGCTTCAACGACAAGTAACCATCATACAGGTAGTTATCAGTACTAAGGCCCCAAATCTCTTGGGCATTGAGTGGAATCAATGGTAAATACATCAAATACTTGTTGGAGAGGGGTCTGTACGGCAGAGTACCCTGAGAATCTGTATCAAGTATGGCTGTAGCATAAATACCCTCAATCCGTATGGATACATTGGAGTTTAGCTCCACTAAGCCTTCAAGAATAGGGTTTTGCACTTTGGTAAGTTCCTTGGTACATTGATTAGAATATGTTCCCCTGAGACCCCAGATCGTTTCCTTACTGGGTCTTTCTGGTTTCCCGACATCCTCTTCTGTTTAAATATCTGTTGGTTCACTTTCTGAAGGTTTTCCTGTCCTTCACACACCTGCTTGGAATGTCCATCCTCACCACAGTTGAAACAGAAAATACCAGTTGCTCCTGTGGTTAATGAACCCCACTCAGCATCAGCCCCCTGCTTAGGATGTCCCACCAGTAGGCCCGGCTCCCTCCTGCTTTGTCATGCTTGGTGGAGGCATCTGCCGATAACAGCTGAGGTATCTTGGCTCTCAGATCTGTCATAACATCCTGCAAAACCCCAGCTGGTGTGGCATCAGGAAGCACTTTGGCAACAGGGGACTTTGCCCTGCTGATGGAGGCCTTCTGCTCCTCCTTCACGTTTTCCTCTTCTCTTACATCTCTGACAGCTCAACAAACAAGGGAGAGAAAAGCGTCCTACGAGCCACTCGAAGGCTTAAAGCAATTGTGTCACGGGACTGTGCATCCTTTGCTACTCGATCCATCCTGAATTGATTCATATCAGCTAGTTGAATAGCCTCTCTACAGTGTAAGCAAGGCAGCTGTCTCTCTAGTCCAAAAATGTAGGGCAGAAGTTTCTCCCCTTTTTCCTGGAGCATGCACCTGAACCTGATCATAAGCTGCGTTGCCCAACATGCCAAAAATGCCTTCTAACACAGGCATGTAGTCCTCTGCCTTTAACGACCTCACCACCTCAGCAGCCAGACCTTTTAGACTCTCTACAAGTCACTGTCCTTTCATATAATCTGAGCACTGTCACTCATCCAGCAACTAGATATCTGCTTCACCCAAGTCTCATATTTCTCCTTGCCCTCAGGTGTGGTCTTCACTCCCGAGAACATTCTCAGCCTACGATAAGTTTGACTCTCTGCTGGTGCACTTTGGAATGTAATTGCCGATACCAGTTCAGTATTTTCACCAGCCACTGAAGGACTCATTAAACCTTTCACTTCAGACAACTCCTTCCACTCACTTCCCAGAAATGAGAGCAACTTATCTTTAAAGTATTTAAAGTCTCCACCTTCAGCTATAAGAAACCTGTCTTCCAATTTGTCACAATCAGCTACACTCCCCTCTTTGCTAAAAGTATGGACAGCCCATGGCCCCACCTCTGCAGGTGCCCCAATTGTACCAGGCGAATCCACTCCCGTCTCACCACTGCTAGTTTGAAATAAAATGACACCTTTGCCCATTGTTCGGTCAAACCATCGTTCCATGAGCATAACTTTCCATAATACTGGAACTGAACTTAAAATTCTAATCAGCAATACATATGGGCTGCAGATATTCACCCCATTCAGAACACAAGCATTAGTTATGAGTAATCTCTTTGACTTGCACCAGCGCTTAATCCATACATCCATAATCATGTATCATAATCACTTTCCCAGGCACTAGTTTAAACACAGGCTTAAACACACAAACCACTTAATTAATCCTTACAGCAAATAAAATTCTTTCGGTGAATCAGATCTCGGGCGAGTCCCCACAATGAAACCCCATTTTATTGGGCGTCTATAAAAACTTGGCTTATTAGCTCCTCACTAACAGCCAATGTATGACTAGGGTCCCACCAAACTGGGAAGTTGGGATGTTTCGACCACCCGCACACCAATCTGAGCGAATACTGTGTAAATACTGCCCACTTGCAATTATCCATCAGCAAGAAGTAACAGATCATACACTGCATACAGTTATAAAGAAGCTGTATTTATGAATGTCAGATGAATTAAACAGTTATTGAAGGAGAATGAAGAAAATAATAAAAGGGGCCCTATAATTAAACCAGTCAAATGTGCATAAGGTTGGAGCTCATATCTACCAAAAACTGAATGTGTCATTTTATCACAGTGTCCATACCTATTCAATGATCCTCAGTAGAACTTTCCATCTTGGACTTCATCAAATTGCGTATACCATTTTGATCAAATTCTACAGCCAGTTCGCTCAATCTCCTTTTCTCTCCATCTCCCACTGATGAAGACGTTGACCCACCAGTGTCCACCACAAAACCAGTCCTCCCACATTCCCTAGAATCTTCTCCTAATCCCACCATCCCGACTGGCTGACCCACATTTCTAAGTAGAACATCACAACTCCTTATCTTTAACTAAAACCCAAACACTATCAGCAGAGCACACTGCTTCTACAGAAAGCCATTAAATGAAAGACCCTAGAGCATTAGCAGTAAAATCTTAACCAGAGTATTACAAGATGTTTAGACGTTAAGCAAAATTTCTGTTTCATTCAGTAACAGAACATCAGTACATTGGTAAAATCAACATATACTGACTACCCTCAGTTTCCCTCGCAAAGACAGTTGTGAGCCTCTTCGATTTATGGTAAAACAACATGGTAACACAGCAGGTAGTACTGCCAGGTCGTGACTAAGGTGTCATCCTGTCTGTGTGAAGATTGACATGTAAAGGAGAATATATTACATCAAAATTAATGGCAGAATGACACTGAAAGGTTTTTTTCTGAGCCAATATAAACTTGATGTTCAAGTAGGCCTGTATTCTCATTAGAAAACGTGGAGTGAGGAATTGTATTGATGAATAAGAGAATACATCTCTTTCAATGGTCCTTAATGAAGTTAAAGTAAGAGAAAACTAGCAGTGCTGTGGTCATCTGGTAAGTATGCTTCATCTTCTCCTCCTCCCCTCTGATATCCTGCTATTTCAATCTTCCAGCTGCTTTCAATCTCCCAGTGGAAGACAAACCAATAATTCAATGCACGGAGCATCTTAACTCAAACAAAACCAGCCAGTGAGGTGTGTACACCTAGCAAATTACACACAATCTTAAGGATACACAGACTTATAGCAACAATTAACATTTAATGCCCCCTTTCATTGTTTATTTTAACATTTTGTACAACTGCTTGAGGTTGTAAAATTACAGCAATGTCTTTGACTAAATATTCCACACTCATTTCTGTCATTATCCTTCAGTCACGGGTCTTGTCTCCAAGCTCATTAACCAGGTTATAGACTTGTGCTCTCTCCAATCTATATATCATAACATTATTATCAAGACATTTTTATCTATGTTTGGATCAGAATACAGGCAATATATGGTACATTTTAGTTTCTATTGAATTTGTCGTTCTCTTCAAGTAATATCTAGTCAGGTATATCCTGAAATGTCCTCTGATATTAGCCATCGCTGCCCTAGGAAAATACAATGGCTATCCATTCTATCTATGTTTCTTATGATCTTATACAGCTGTATCAAGTCATCTCTCATCCTTCTTTACTCCAAAGACAGAAGCCCTAATTCATCGAACCTTTCCTCATAAGACATGTTCTCTAAGCCAGACCGCATTCTGCTAAATCTCCTCTACACTCTCTAAAGCATCCACATCCTTTCTATAAAGAGGTGATGAGAACTACATTCAATGCCAAAGTTTTACAGAGCTGCAACATTAACTTGCTGCTCTTGAACGAAATTCTCTGACTAATGAAGGCCAATACACTATATGTCTTCTGAACAACACTATCAACTTGCATGGCAACTTTGAGGCACCTATTAAGCTGTTCCCCCCACACTTCTAAGAATCCTGTCATTAACCTTGTACTCTGACTTCAAGTTTGACCTTCCAAAGTGAATCACTTCACACTTTCCTGGATTGAACCCCACCTGCCACTTCTCAGCCCAGGCCTATGGCACTCTGTAACATAAAACAGTCTTCTACACTATCCACAACAACCAGGTTGAAGTCAAAGCCAGAGAAAATTAGCATCAGATACTGTGATAAAGAGTTTGAATTCCTTTGAATTGTCAATTCCATTCATGAAAAGTTTATTACAGATCCATTTATTTTGCACATTTTACCAGATGCCTTGCTTATAATATTGTTTTAAACATCTGGCTAAAGGTCACCTTGTATTAGTTAATCTTTTTCTGAACAGGTTTCGATGAATAACAAAATTAGCTCAGAGACAGTTGATATTAATTTGATCTGCATTTCTTCTCTTTGTGAAAAAGAAGTATTTCTGAAGTATCTGGAGTACGTCGTCAAACAGTAGTTGGATATGTCTTTAAAAAAGATGCATTCCAGCTCATTGTGGAGACATGGTGAACCAGGATTTCTTGGAATACATTCTTAAAAGGTAACAAGAGTGCAATGGAATGAATGGCCCATTCAATACAGTTGATGCCATAGAACATAACATTGGATTTGATAATCTTAGGAATAATTTATAGAAAGCATGCAATTTTAGGCTGAATCTGGATCTTCGGGTTGCTTTATCATTGAAGACAAGGTAAGGAATTGCATATGGGGGAGGAGATGGACTTTTACCTGTCCCATTAATGTTATCAGAGCAACTTTGATTGCCAGAGATTATCCCATTTTACTCCTTCCGTTATGCCAAGTTGTTTGTCCTTCTGAAAAAGGTACCTTGTAGGTCTGCGAAAGAACAAAAAGTGAAAATGAATCAAGCTCTTTGGTTACGTCAATAATGTTAGACCTCACTTTTTCCTCATTTCTGCTTTTCTTACAAGTGGAACAGAGTGTCTGTCTATCGCTGATAGAGTTCTGCTGTCATGATCTATATCATTCAATAACTCTTAAATGAGGGTGAATAGAAAAAGGGTAGTTTTGATCTCTTCACTACCAGGAAAGTGTGTTTAAGATTTCCTCCTCATGATTTTTACAGGAACAAAAGTTGTGCATTTATCATCTTATGGTGAAACTGAATTAATGAAATATCAATAAAATTCATTCCTAAGTTAATACCAATGTATGAATTATTACAGCTCAGGTAATAATATAATTTTTCCTCGATTTGCCAATATTGAAAAAGTGAAATGAAAAAATTTATCCTATAAGGATTAAGTATTTTAATTGGCTAAATTCATGGCAGTTTTGATTATTTCTCAGTACAGTAATTCTTTTCCTGCAGGGCTACTATTGATCCCCGATAGTAAAAACAGCAAAAACATGTTTAGGAAAATAGTGTAAGCAGTCCATACAGGATCATTGTATTTTTCTTTTGAGCTGGTTCTGTACAGCTTTTGATAGCATGTCACATCAAATTTCCTATTTTATCTCATTGGCAATCTCTTCATGGTTGATTGTGATTTTCCTTCTAGGAGGCATGCCAATGGAATGACATCTAAGTAGGAATGTACAATCCGCTGCTTATTTCTAAACACTTTACCTGATACTTCCTTATTATGGAATATAATCCCTGTTCCAGCCAAGAATCAGTCCTGCCAGAAACTTTTTTGACAGTTGTACTATTTGCAGGGGGTAAAAGAGAGTATAGCCTATTTCTGCCTGTAGGAGCCGTATATTTGTTCCCTATTTGCTTTCTATTCTGTTTTCCATGTTTATTATGTTTATCATGGTAATTAGTCACATCAGTGTGGGCATGGTAAAAGCGAAGGGAATAAGTTACGTATTCTTGCTTATTTCGTGGTAGTTTGTGGCTTGGAACCAGCAGAGGTCATATCTTTGCTGACCACTTGGTACTATTTAATATCACTTCAAGATTGTATGTTTGCTAATTGCTAATAAAGGATTGAAATAAGGAATTTGACTCTTTAGAACAATGGTTTCATTGGAGCTGAGCGTACATCATATAAGTATAAGAACTCTGTAGTGGTCACAGGCTAATGGCAATTGTTTTGATTTTGGATTAGTTTTTTGCCGGTACATTTTGTCAGCAATGTTTTCGACAGTTATACCAAATGAACATCACACTTGAATGTGTCTGGAAATTGGAAGCAGCAGTCTGGAGAAGCTTGAGCTAAGTACCAACCTCTTGTGTTGTTTCACACTATGTGTTTGGATCTGAAATACAGTTTTGAAGTGGTCAACATTACCATGTCCACTTGGGTTGGACTGGAATGCTCTATAGTGGCGTTTGCCTGAAGTGTTTGACCCTTGATCCTGTTGAAATGCTGAAGAATTGAGGCATTGAATTTCCGTTGTTGAAAAGCTGAATTGAAACTACCACTGTTTTGTCTCTTTGCACACTTGGAAAACAGAATGAGTTCAGCTAGAAGTAGTGACATTGAAGCTAAGAGAGAAGTTAAACAACATGTGATATTGAAGGTCAGTTCCCTGGAGGAAATGAATATATTTACAAAGACAAAGAACAAGTTGTGACTATTTATAAAGTTGAAGACAGAGTGCCTAACATGCGTGAGGTACGTTCTGCAGCCACTAGCTAGATATCCCATGTGCCTGATACCTCATCAGTATGCATTAGAATGGAGGCTGATTTTGCTGAGTTATATGCAAGACAACAGCAGTTGAGGGATAAATATGCCTTGGAGGAAAAGGAGGGACAGCTTTGAAAAGACCAGGGACATCATGAGGAAAAGCTTCAAAGAAGCCAGGAATAACTTTGAAGTGATCAGTTAGAATAGGCGGAGCAGATTTGAAGGAAAATGGAACAGATAACGTTGCCGTAAGAAATTGCAGTCAAAGTGTCCAGAATTAAGGTGCTAAGGGCTTCAAGTGCTGTGAGTGTTAAACATGCTCCTGCAGAGCAGTTCTCTGGTGAGAAAACTCTCCATCGATGAGAGGTCCCAGCATTGGATTCAAGGTTGCTACTATTACTGCAGGGAAGCAATGGACCAAATGTCCAAAGCTACAGCTGTCGGGAGAATTGCTGTTGGGAGGACTGTGATGGTAGCAGTCACTATCCCCGACCCCATGGATTCTGGCATCACGCTGAAAGCGAAGGTCTCTTGAGGTAAGAACCAATGAGCAATGAATTGTTTTTGTGGACTCTGGGGCAACCAGTAATTTCCAGAACTTGGGGATGGTCTGTCAGCTCAATGTACTCCTTCAGGAGTTGAGCCAGCCTATGTCTACAACTGCCCTGGACAGCTGTCCGCTTGGTTCCGGGCAGATCCTGCAGTAGACAATAGTTTTGCGCATGAGGATAGAGGATCACGAGGAGGGCATTCGATTGTATATCATCATATAATGTTTTGGCACAGACTAGATGGGCTGAATGGCCTGTTTTCTATGCTGTACTGTTCTATGGTTCTATGGTTCTAACTCTCTCCACATACCCCTGATCCTCGGGCATCCTTGACTGTCCCAGCATAACCCTTCCATGAACTGGAGGGAAGGGAGGATCATTGCATGGTCCAGTCACTGCAAGAAGGTATGTTTTCAGTGTGGTGTTCCAACCCCCAGACTCTCCTGAGACCAGCGACTGCTGAGGGGGTAGACTTTTATATGGAGTAAACTGGAACCTTCAGGAGATTCAGTCTTGCCTTCAAGGGCAATCAAGCTGGCTCCTGCCAACAGGACTGTGCAAATCCTGAAACTGTCTAGTCGGGGCTGACTGGTACTAGAGAGATAGGGTCATTAGTTCAGCAGTAAGGAGGTCTCCAAACAATCTGGAATTCTAGCAGCTAAGCCTAAGGGCTCCAGTCATCAGGTCCTATCCAAGGGAAAGGATCCAATACGTAGACCCTTGGAGACTAGTCCCAGGAGCACAAGGACCATTTGTAGCACCTTGCTGTCGATGTCTGAGGATACAGACTGATTTGGCCTTTGTTTCAAATAAAGACTTTTGCAAACCTATGAAGAAGACCCTTGCTACCTAAGGAGTCTCAGGAGTCACCCTCAGAGGAAGGTTGATAGCAACACCCAAGCTGGTTGAAATCCTTCCATCTACAAGGATTTGAAAGAAGTCTTCAGCAAGGGAAAGGCCTTGGCACTTCCACTGCACAGACCCTACAACTGTGCTATAAGTCTACTGCCAGGTACTTGTCCTCTATGGGGTCGATTGCACGTGCTCTCCAGCCTGGAGAGAAGGCTGTTACCATGAGATTCATATAGCCCTTCACTTCACCAGCTGGTGCAGGCTTCCTCTTCGTACTGAAAAAGAGTAGGAGCTTGTGCCCATGCATTGCTTTTAGAGGGTTAAACCATATAACGACCAAGAATCATCATCCTTTCCACTCATGAACACTGCCTTCGAGACTCTCCAAGGAGCAAGAGTATTTTCGAAGCTAGTCTTATGGAGTGCATACAACCTGGTTCACTTAACTCTCTCTCACGGTGGTGTCTGAAAAGAGGATGCTGTCCAAGTTGCATGCCATCTTGGTCAATGTCTCCCATCCACTACATAATGTACTGGGTGGGCACAGGAGTACATTCAGCCAGAGACTTGTTCCACCAAGACCGAGATGCAGCACAGAGCGTCATAGGAAGTCATTCCTGCCTGTGGCCATCAAACTTTTCAACTCCTCCCTTGGAGGGTCAGACACTTTGAGCTGATAGGCTGGTCCTGGACATTTCATAATTTACTGGCATAATTTACATATTACTATTTAACTATTTATGGTTCTATTACTATTTATTATTTATGGTGCAACTGTAACGAAAACCAATTTCCCCCTGGGATCAATAAAGTATGACTATGACTATGACTATGACTATTAAAGGAGGGTGATAATTGGAAGACAGCATCCATCAGGGCACCCTAAGTACTTGGTCATGCCATTCAGCCTCGCTAACTCACCAGCAGTTTTTCCAGGCATCTATAAATGACGTGTTCCAGTAAATTCTCCATAAGTATGCCTTTGTCTACTTCGACATCCTAATTTTCTCAAAGTCCATGGAAGAGCACATCATTCATATCAGAGGTATCCTGGAGAGGCTTCTTGTTCATGGACTTTACATCAAGCTGGAGAAAATCGCATTTCACGTAACTACCATTTCATTTTAGGTTTCACCATCCCTAATAGCAGCCTCAAGACAGACCCTACTAAGACCAAGGTAGTTGGAAATTGGGCACAACCATCCAGTGAGAAACAAGTCCAACGATTCCTGGAATTTGCCAACTTTTACTGAAAGTTTATCAGAAACTTCAGCTCAGTGGTGGCTCTGCTGAGAGCACTAACTGAAAGATCCACGAGCCCTTTTTTTGGTCTACCAAAGCAGAGTTAGTTCATGATAGCTCCCATTTTCTTTGCACTTAACCTGCCTTCCTTTCATCATGGAGCTGGACACATTGGACGTCAGAATGGGTGCAGAGTTGTCCCAACAGACACCTTCAGACAATAAACTGCACTGTGTGCATTCTTTTCCAGACGGCTATCCCAGGCAAAAGTGAACTATGACATTGGAAATAGAGAGCTGCTCGCAGTCAAGTTGGTTCTGGAGGAGTGGCATGAGTGGCTTGAGGGGGCCAATTACCCTTTTATTGTCTGGACAGACCACAAGAACCTGGCTTATATTCAGGAGGACAAGAGTCTGAATTCCAGGCAGGCCAGGTGGTCTCTTCTCTTTAACTGCTTTAATTTCATTCTGATCTATTGACCTGGTTCAAAAAAATCAGAAACTATATACCTTGTCCTGTCAGTTTGATGAACTGAAATAAGAGGAGCAGCTGACCACAATTTTAACCCAAGTCAAGGTGATAGCGCCAATTCGTTGGGGAATTGATGCACTTGTTTGCAAGGCTGGGTGCACGGCGAGATTCCTAAGAATGATCCTTCTTGTCATCTGTTCATCCCAAGTCTGCCCAGTCTCAGGTACTTCAATAGGAACATGCATCGAGAATGACTGCTCACCCAGAGATTGTCAGAACCCTTGAGTTCATCGGGAGAAGTGATTGGTGGCCTGGAATGAAAAGAGAAGTCCAAGGGGAAGAGCATCATTGTGGTAATCGTTGATTATTTCTTGAAGGCCTGCAAATTCATCACCTTGGACAAACAGCCATCTGCGGCAGAGACGACTGAGGTTGCCCTGCACCAGGTCTTCAGGATCCATGGATTTCTGGTGGACGTTATGCTGGATCATGGTCCTCAATTTGCAGCATGGTTTTGAAGGGCATTCTGTAAACTGACTGGGGCAACAGCAGGTTTTTCCTCTGCATTTCACCTAAAGTCCAATGGCCAGATGAAGTTTGTGAAGCAAGATTTGGAATGAGCACTAAGATGCCTGGCATCAGAAAAACCAAATGAGTGGTGTGACCATTTGATGTGGGCAAATGTCACCCACGACACTTTACAGCATTCTGCGCATGATTCTTTCCTGAGCAGGAGACCGAGGTTCGGGTTCCTGCAGCCGAAATTCTCATTTGGCGATGCAAGAAGAAATGGACTAGTCCAAGTGAGATTTTGTTAGCCTCTACCCAGAAGGCTGAAATAAAGGCTAACCATGAGAGAAGACAGGTACCAGTTTTGCAGCCTGGCTGTCGACTCAGGATTTACCTCTCCATGTGGAGTCTAGGAAACCAATGTTCAAGTTCATTGACCCTTCAGGGTTCTCAAGAAAGTAAACCCAGTGGTTTACACCTTGCAGCTCCCCAAGACCTTCAAGATCAATCTAACTTCCCACATTTCCAAATTAAAACCTGTGAGCACCAGTTTTTTAGCTCTACAACCATCAGTCCAGCCTCCATTCAGGATTGTTGATGGGGAATGGGTCTTCACTGTGAGAAGAATATTGGATTCATGAACTGTTCGGGGTGTTTGACAGTTCAGTGTGGACTAGGAAGGATTTGGACCTGAAGAATGGTTCTGGGTTCCTGAAACAAACATCTTGGATCCGGCCCTCATCCATGACCACCAACATCATCTCTCTGGGCAGCCGGGGCCGTCAGGAGTCGTCCATAGAGGATGGGACCAGTTATGATATGCACCTAACCATGCCAGGTTCTGGGGTTTAGACACACTGACTCTCTGAAATATGGATAGCTGGTGCAGCTCCTTTAAAGATTCAGGTCTGCCCCACTAATCGTTTTGGGCAACAAATTTCAATACTTGAACTGAGGTTCAGTACTCAATCATCAGCTCTACTTTGGATTCTTGTCTAGCATCTAGTATTATACGTTGTCTTAGTTTAGTCTCGATTCATGTCTTGATTCTAGTCTTGGATACTCCTACACTTCCGTCCTAACCATCCTCGCCTAAGTCTCTTGTCACATTGAGGGTATGTCGTGCAAGTAAAACAGCCCTGTGGTAGCCCAGTCTAGCAGTGATTGTGTTGATTTTAGTTTAGATTTTTGCTACTACACTGCCCTTGCACAATTTATAAACTTAACACTTATGATGCTTCTGTCTGCACAATTGAAATATTTTACCAATGTGAATGTATTCTAGATTCTTTATTAACTAAGAATGTTTTTCTGGTGTGAACTGAGGGCAGACCTGATTGGAAAAGGCATCAAAAGCCAAAGGTCAGAGGTTAAAGTTCAGGAGAAGAGCTTCAGTGAATCAGGGACAGTGGAAATCCGATTGGAGTGAAATGGATATTTGTTAAATAGGCCTCTTGTTGTTTTTTCCTTTTTGCAAAGCTTTGCTTTCTAAACGCAGCAATTACCTCTTCTAAAGATTAAACAGTGTAAATTAAACTTCCAACTCATACTCATTGTTTAGCTTCTGGTTATAAATGGGAGCCAATCTTTAATTTCTAATGTAAATGGAAAGCAATAACTAGTTTGAAGCGAAAACACAGCTTTGCAAAACAGATGTACTGTCTACAGATTGGGGTGCTAGCCCATAGCTCCTGTCCTACTGCTGAAGGAGTTAAGTATAAGACAATAGATTAGCTAATTTGGCTTGTTTCAAAACAGACATTGCTGGTTAAGCTTAGTTCAAGGATACTTGCAGACCAGATGGAGGCAATCATGTAGCATATCAATATCTGGTTTATTAATAAGTTGGCAGATTTATGTACTCAGGGAAGTTAACTTCATTGGATTAATTGTTGGTATATAGGATCTGTGTCTCCAGGAATCTTTTAGATCATTTGTGTTAAAAGGTATCTGAAAGAATATCACATGTGTGTAAATTTACCCAAGTGGCAAAGGAACTGTATAAAAAAAGTGAGCAAGCTCAGGCTTATTAGGAATGGAGTAAGAGACATCAAGAAGAATGAAAGAAACACAGGATGAACTAGAATTCATTCCTCTGCCTTCTATTTCTGCAACAGACGACTGGTTCATCTGTATCATTGGTATGTCTTCTTAGCTTATAGGAATTATACCGACGTTTTGGAAATCCTTTGTGTTTTAGAAATGGTTTGTAATTTGGAAATCTTTTAGAAATCCTGTAGGAGTTTTAAATGTGTTTTAAGAATATTGTTTGGATTTAAATGAGTATCACTGAAAATAAATGAACTGTGCTTTAAACTATTTTCTTTGTTAGCTGAAAGCATCTTCTCCATGGTAGGAAGGCGGGGTGGGGATGTGGGTAGAGGGGGGTATCCACTGATCAAATAGTGGGTATTGGGAGCTAATCTTGCCGTGGAGAATAAACAAGGAATTGAATTAGCCTTTGAAGATTGGGTAGTTAGACTATAACCCCCTTTAGTGAGAGTATCCGTGGCTATTCACATTGGACAGGGCTCAAGGTCTCCATTTGAGTTTAGAACTTTGCAGTCAGCAATCCCAATACTATCACTAGAGATGAAGTCAATGATTAGATCAGACATGACCCTTACTAGGTAATACAGCAGGCTTAAGGAGCTACGTATATGGCCAATTCCTGCTCCCATTAGGAGGTACAGCAATCTGTTAAAATATTGTAATATAGATTTAGAAACTAAAACCTTGCACAGTCATTGTTGTCATGGCAACATTTCTTAGGTTTGTGAAGTCTAGATACTATGAGCAAAAGTCTTAGACACACTAGCCTTATATATGCGCCTAAGTCTTTTGCACAGTACTGCAGTAATTTTTTGTATCGCACCATACTGCCGCAAAAAAAAAACAAATTTCATGACACACTGTATGAGAGTGATGATAAGCCTAATTCTGATATGGGTCTTTATTGTGGACAGAGAGTGGGAAGGGAGCAGGGAGAGGAGATTCATGGTTGGGAAAAGGGGGAGGGAGAGGGGAGGGATAGGGAAGCACCAGAGAGGCATCCTATAAAGATCAACAAACCAAATCTTTGGAATCTAATGACATTGCCTAGTGACTCAGGGCTGGGTGTGTCTGCACCCACACCACTCCCGACACCTGGCACTCTTTCTCTGCCTCCTGTCCCACACCCCTCCCACAGCACTCCACCTTCACCATGCTCAACATACTTTGCTCCTGCAAACTCGCTTTCTGCTCAAAGTTGACAATTACAGTACTGTGCTAAAGACTTGTGGTACAACTTGACTAATACTGCCTTCACAATATGCCATTAGCCATTTTAAATTACCTACTTTTGAAGAGAATACATTTGATGCAGTTTAGAAATTTTCCATTACTGGACAACATTTCAAGTACAAATAATAATTTAGCATAATGCTATCTTGAGGATCAAATGACATTTATGTATATTTTTGCATCAAAGCAAAGAAGAACCAGATGCATTGACCTCTCTTGCATAGCTAGGCATGAAAATCCTGCAATACCGCTAAACTGCAGGCCTCTGTGCATTATGAATGAGTAGCAATGCTACAGAAAACCAAGTTGTTCCTGTAGGAGGTGTGAGCACTACCTTCATGTCAGATAGATGATGGGCAATAAGAATACATACACACAGTGGCTACTTTCCTGTTTGTTAATGCAAATACCTAATCATCCATTCATGTGACAGAAACTGAATGCATAAAAGCATGCAGACACGATCACAGGGTTCAGTTGTTGTTCAGACCAAACATTAGTATAGAGAAGGAATGTGATCTAAGTGACACTGACCGTGAAATGATTGTTGGTGCCAGATGGGGTGGTTTGAGTGTCTTAGAAACTGCTGATCTCCTGGGGTTTTCATGCACAACAGTCTCTAAAGTTCACAGAGAATAAGGTGATAAACAAAAAATCATCCAGTGAGTGACAGTTTTGTGGGTGAAAATGCCTTGTTAATATCAGAAGTCAAAGGAAAAAGGCTAGACTAGTTCAAGTTGACTGGAAGGCAACAGTAACTGAAATAACAATACATTACAACAGTGCAGAAGAGCATCTCTGAACACCCAAAAGGTCGAACCTTGCAGTGGATGGGCTACAACAGTCCATCCAGCTCATGAGCATGCACTATGGCCACTTTATTAGGTACAGGAGGCCACTGAGTGTATCTCTTCTAATTTTCCTATTAAATTAAGATAATAATTTAATGGGGTGTGTGAGGTGGTTAGGTCCTGACTAAATACCAGGAAATGACAATAACAATTATATAGCTTCTCCCACCCAAGACAACTCCGCCTTCACGTAGGGCTTAGGTCTGGGTGCACCCTGTCTCGCTGAAGGAGCTCTGTCTATGGTGAGTGTTTGGAGCCAGAAAAATAACCGGACCAATGGTGGTGGTGTCACCTAAAATCACTGAAGTTTCTGGCAGCAGGGAGTTTGAATCCAAGTTTTGGTGGATGATTGTCTTTGTACAACAACAGCAAAGGTTGGGCGATGCCTAGTGTATGATTCCCAATTGGGAACACCAATGGAGGTCAAATGCTCTCATTAGATGAGCACTGCGGCAACAGAAGGCAACGGCAAACCACTGTTGAAATTTCTGCCTAGTCAATCATGGAAAGAAACCAAAGAAGGAAACCAGACAACAGCGTGAATGGGGTTGATTCTAACCAATAGAACAACACCTCGCTCGGTAGGGGTAGTCATGTGCTGCAGGTGACACCAGACCGTCATCCAGAGACTGTAAGCAATAGGGAAAGGCTAAGGGTAGCAACATCGAACATCCGTACACTTTACCAGAAAGGAAAGTTGGACAGCACGTTAAATGACATAAAAAGGTTGGAAGATGATATCTTAGGCCTGTCAGAAATTAGATGGACTGACAGTGGCAAATTCACTAAGAATAGTTCCCTGATAATGTAATCTGGAGGTAAACAGCATATGTATGGAGTTGGAATTATATTAAACAAACAAGTATCAAAATGTCTTATGGGATATTAGGCAATATCCGATCAGCTGCTTTTAGTTAAATTAAGGGGTAACCCTTTTAACATTAGCATATTCCAAGCTTATGTGCCAACAAGTGATGCGGATGAAGAGGATATCAACAAGTTTTATGAAGATCTCGATAGTGCTTATGAGCAATGTATATCTCAGGATATAAAACTAGTCATGGGACATGTTAACTTCAAAGTTAGTTAGGGAAGGGTTGAGAACATTATAGGACCATTTGGATTTGGGGAGAAAAATGAAAATGGAGAAAGGTTTACTGATTGGTGTGTCAGAAACAACCAAGTGATCACCAATACTTGGTATAAAAACCATCCACGTAGATTGTGTACTTGGATTAGCCCTGGAGATTGAACAAGGAATCAAAAAGATTTCATTACCATCAATGAACACTTTAGAAATAATATCACAAATTCTAAAGCCTACCCAGGAGCAGACTGTTGTTCAGATAACCATCCAGTAATAGCTACCATCGAAACAAAATTAAAGAAACTGAAACGTGGAAAAAAGAGAAAGAACTTAAAAATGTTAGCATACTTAAGCAACAATTCAAGACAGCTGTAGAAGAACACCTCAACAAAACTGAAACAACACCTATTTGGGACAGATTTAAATATGCTATACAGCAATCGGCAGAGGAAATAATCCCAGTACAAGAAATCCAACACACCAACAAGGGGTGGGTAACCCAATAATTTTTAGATCTGATGGAACAAAGAAGGTTGGTGAAGAATAATGAAGTGCAATACAGAGAACTAGACAGACAGACCAGACAATTGTGCAATATTGCAAAGGAAGAATGGCTGAATCAAAAATACAGTGAAGTAGAAGGCCATATTAACAACAGCAAAGAAATGCACAAGAAAATTAAGGAAATTACTGGAATGAAGAAAATCTCCTCTACAGGATGCATAAACTCAGCAGATGGAAATGAAAAAAGACAGCAATGGCAAATGAAATACAATGTTGGAAAGTGTATGGTTACGCACTTTGGTAGAAGAAATAAACGGGCAGACTATTATTTAAATGGGGAGAGAATTCAAAGTTCTGAGATGCAACGGGACTTGGGAGTCCTCGTACAGGATACCCTTAAGGTTAACCTCCAGGCTGAGTTGGTGGTGAAGAAGGCGAATGCAATGTTGGCACTCATTTCTAGAGGAATAGAGTATAGGAGCAGGGATGTGATGTTGAGGATCTATAAGGCACTGGTAAGATCTCACCTGGAGTACTGTGTGCAGTTTTGGTCTCCTTATTTAAGAAAGGATGTGCTGATATTGGAGAGGGTACAGAGAAGATTCACTAGAATGATTGCGGGAATAAGAGGGTTAACATATGAGGAACGTTTGTCCGCTCTTGGACTGTATTCCTTGCAGTTTAGAAGAATGAGGGGAGACCTCATAGAAACATTTCGAATGTTGAAAGGCATGGACAGAGTGGATGTGACAAAGTTGTTTCCCATGGTGGGGGAGTCTAGTACAAGAGGGCATGACTTAAGGATTTAAGGGCGCGCATTCAGAATGGAGATGCGAAGAAATTTTTTTAGCCATAGGGGGTGAATCTGTGGTATTTGTTGCCACGGGCAAGTCATTGGGTGTATTTAAGGCAGAGATTGATAGGTATCTGAGTAGCCAGGGTATCAAAGGTTATGGTGAGAAGGTGGGGGAGTGGGACTAAATGGGAAAATGGTTCAACTCATGGCGGAGCAGACTCGATGGGCCGAATGGCCGACTCCTGCTCCTTTGGTCTTATGGATCCATACTAACAGATCCAGATAAAGTATGAGAGCGGTGGATTCAGTATATAGAGCAGCTTTTTGAAGATAATAGAGGGGAACCCCCAGATATTAAACACCCTAATTCTGGCCTACCTATTACCAAAGAAGGAATAACTAAAGGCATCTGTTAGTCTTGCGAGACCATGGATCCGCACCTGGAAAGTCTTACCTCTCCAGGGCTCAGGCCTGGGCAAGGTTGTATGGAAGACCAGCAGTTGCCCATGTTGCAAGTCTCCCCTCTCCACGACACCAATGTTGTCCAAGGGAAGGGCATTAGGACCCATACAGCTTGGCATCAGTGTCTCCGCAGAGCACTGTATGATTAAGTGCCTTGCTCAAGGACACAACACGTTCCCTCGTCTGGGGCTCGAAACTCATGACCTTCAGGTAGCTAGTCCAATGCCTTAACCACTTGGCCACGTGCTCACACTAGGAATAACTAAAGCAATGAAAAGCATGAAATATGGTAAAGCTACTGGACCTGATGAAATTTCAGTGGAAATGATAGAACTCCAAGAAGATCTGGGCATAGATATTCATTTTGAACTGTTTAATGGCATATATGAGTCTGGTGTACTGCCTGACGATCTCTTGAAATCAGTATTTATAACTCTGCTTAAAATTCCTGGAACTATTGACTGTGAAAATTATAGAACAATCAGTCTTATGAGTCACATAATAAAGATTTTGTTGAGAGCTGTTCTGAGTTGAATTAAAAACAAGTTAAGACCAGAAACTTCTAAACCGCAATATGGGTTTATTGAGGATAGAGGAACTAGGAACACAATTTTTATACTACGAATGCTTTCATAAAGGGCGATTGAATATCAAAATAATGTTTTTTTATATTTTATTAATTTTACTAAAGCATTCGACAAAGTGCAACATGGAAAAATTATTTCAAATTCTCGCTAAACTAAACATTGACGGAAGGGACCGACAACTGCTTCAAAATTTATATTGGAACCAAACGGTGGCGGTAAAAATTGATGATAATATAAGCAGTTGGACTAAAATTCAAAGAGGAGTTAGACAGGGATACGTTGCCTCACCAGAATTGTTTAATATCTATAGTGAAATGATTCTCAGAGAAATAGAAGACCTAGATGGGATAAAAATTGGAGGTGTTAACATCAACAATATAAGATATGCAGACGATACCACCCTAATAGCAAGTGCTGCAGAAGACCTACAAATCCTCCTGGTCAAAGTAGTACAAACAAGTGCAGATTTTGGTCTGACTGTCAATGGTAAAAAAACCAAATGTATGGTAATATCAAAACAGCAGGATACTCCCAGCTGCCAGTTGTACATCGGTAACCTACAGATTGAACAAAAGACCAGCTTTAACTACCTTGGTAGCTTTATATCACAGGATGCTAGAAGCAAAGTAGAAATAAAAAGAAGAATTGCAATTGCCAAAACCAACTTCCAAAAAAATGAAACCCATTTTTACCAACAGACACATTTCTATGACAACAAGGCTTTGGCTACTAAAATGTTACCTATGGTCAATCTTGCTGTATGCTTCCGAAACATGGCCTATAACACCAGAACTCCAAAGAAACTTAGAAGCAACAGAAATGTGGTTTCTTAGAAGAATGCTGAAAATATCATATAGAGATAGGGTAACTAATGAGACAGTACTCCAACGTGCCCATACAAAAAGATCTTTAATGAGAACATTAAATGAGAGGAAACTTAAATTCCTGGGCCATGTCATCAGAAAGGGAGAAATAGAATGCCTTACATTACATAGAAACATAGAAACATAGAAACATAGAAAATAGGTGCAGGAGTAGGCCATTCGGCCCTTCGAGCCTGCACCGCCATTTATTATGATCATGGCTGATCATCCAACTCAGAACACCGCCCCAGCCTTCCCTCCATACCCCCTGACCCCCGTAGCCACAAGGGCCATATCTAACTCCCTCTTAAATATAGCCAATGAACTGGCCTCAACTGTTTCCTGTGGCAGAGAATTCCACAGATTCACCACTCCCTGTGTGAAGAAGTTTTTCCTAATCTCAGGCCTAAAAGGCTTCCCCTCTATCCTCAAACTGTGACCCCTCGTTCTGGACTTCCCCAACATCGGGAACAATCTTCCTGCATCTAGCCTGTCCAATCCCTTTAGGATCTTATACGTTTCAATCAGATCCCCCCTCAATCTTCTAAATTCCAACGAGTACAAGCCCAGTTCATCCATTCTTTCTTCATATGAAAGTCCTGCCATCCCAGGAATCAATCTGGTGAACCTTCTCTGTACTCCCTCTATGGCAAGGATGTTTTTCCTCAGATTAGGGGACCAAAACTGCACACAATACTCCAGGTGCGGTCTCACCAAGGCCTTGTACAACTGCAGTAGTACCTCCCTGCTCCTGTACTCAAATCCTCTCACTATAAATGTCAACATACCATTCGCCTTTTTCACCGCCTGCTGTACCTGCATGCCCACTTTCAATGACTGGTGTATAATGACACCCAGGTCTCGTTGCACCTCCCCTTTTCCTAATCGGCCACAATTCAGATAATAATCTGTTTTCCTATTTTTGCCGCCAAAGTGGATAACTTCACATTTATCCACATTAAATTGCATCTGCCATGAATTTGCCCACTCACCCAACCTATCCAAATCACCCTGCATCCTCTTAGCATCCTCCTCACAGCTAACACTGCCACCCAGCTACGTGTCATCCGCAAACTTGGAGATGCTGCATTTAATTCCCTCATCCAAGTCATTAATATATATTGTAAACAACTGGGGTCCCAGCACTGAGCCTTGCGGTACCCCACTAGTCACCGCCTGCCATTCTGAAAAGGTCCCGTTTATTCCCACTCTTTGCTTCCTGTCTGCTAACCAACTCTCCACCCACACCAATACCTTACCCCCAATACCGTGTGCTTTAAGTTTGCACACTAATCTCCTGTGTGGGACCTTGTCAAAAGCCTTCTGAAAATCCAAATATACCACATCCACTGGTTCTCCCCTATCCACTCTACTAGTTACATCCTCAAAAAATTCTATGAGATTCGTCAGACATGATTTTCCTTTCACAAATCCATGCTGACTTTGTCCGATCATTTCACCACTTTCCAAATGTGCTGTTATCACATCCTTGATAACTGACTCCAGCAGTTTCCCCACCACCGACGTTAGGCTAACCGGTCTATAATTCCCCGGTTTCTCTCTCCCTCCTTTTTTAAAAAGTGGAGTTACATTAGCCACCCTCCAATCCTCAGGAACTAGTCCAGAATCTAACGAGTTCTGAAAAATTATCACTAATGCATCCACTATTTCTTGGGCTCCTTCCTTAAGCACTCTAAGATGCAGACCATCTGGCCCTGGGGATTTATCTGCCTTCAATCCCTTCAATTTACCTAACACCACTTCCCTACTAACATGTATTTCGCTCAGTTCCTCCATCTCACTGGACCCTCTGTCCCCTACTATTTCTGGAAGATTATTTATGTCCTCCTTAGTGAAGACAGAACCAAAGTAATTATTCAATTGGTCTGCCATGACCTTGCTCCCCATAATCAACTCACCTGTTTCTGCCTGCAGGGGACCTACATTTGTCTTTACCAGTCTTTTCCTTTTTACATATCTATAAAAGCTTTTACAGTCCGTTTTTATGTTGCCTGCCAGTTTTCTCTCATAATCTTTTTTCCCCTTCCTAATTAAGCCCTTTGTCCTCCTCTGCTGAACTCTGAATTTCTCCCAGTCCTCAGGTGAGCCACTTTCTCTGGCTAATTTGTATGCTGCTTCTTTGGAATTGATACTATCCCTAATTTCTCTTGTCAGCCACGGGTGCACTACCTTCCTTGATTTATTCTTTTGCCAAACAGGGATGAACATTTGTTGCAGTTCATCCATGCAACCTTTAAATGCTTGCCATTGCATATCCACCGTCAATCCTTTAAGTGTCATTTGCCAGTCTATCTTAGCTAATTCACGTCTCATACCTTCAAAGTTACCCCTCTTTAAGTTCAGAACCTTTGTTTCTGAATTAACTATGTCACTCTCCATCTTAATGAAGAATTCCACCATATTATGGTCACTCTTACTCAAGGGGCCTCTCACGACAAGATTGCTAATTAACCCTTCCTCATTGCTCAAAACCCAGTCCAGAATAGTCTGCTCTCTAGTCGGTTCCTCGACATGTTGGTTCAAAAAACCATCCCGCATACATTCCAAGAAATCCTCTTCCTCAGCACCTTTACCAATTTGGTTCACCCAATCTATATGTAGATTGAAGTCACCCATTATAACTGCTGTTCCTTTATTGCACACATTTCTAATTTCCTGTTTAATACCATCTCCGACCTCACTACTACTGTTAGGTGGCCTGTACACAACTCCCACCAGCGTCTTCTGCCCCTTAGTGTTACGCAGCTCTACCCATATCGATTCCACATCTTCCCGGTTTATGTCCTTCCTTTCTATTGCGTTAATCTCTTCTTTAACTAGCAACGCCACCCCACCTCCCCTTCCTTCATGTCTATCCCTCCTGAATATCGAATATCCCTGAACGTTGAGCTCCCATCCCTGGTCACCCTGGAGCCATGTCTCTGTGATCCCAACTATATCATAATCATTAATAACAATATGCACTTTCAATTCATCCACCTTATTACGAATGCTCCTTGCATTGACACACAAAGCCTTCAGGCGCTCTTTTACAACTCTCTTAGCCCTTATACAATTATGCTGAAAAGTGGCCCTTTTTAATGCTTGCCCTGGATTTGTCGGCCTGCCACTTTTACTTTTCTCCATAGTACTTTTTGTTTCTACCCTCACTTTACACCCCTCTGCCTGTCTGCACTGGTTCCCATCCCCCTGTAGTGAACTAACCTCCTCACGCCTAGCCTCTTTAATTTGATTCCCACCCCCCCAACCATTCTAGTTTAAAGTCACCTCAGTAGCCCCCGCTAATCTCCCTGCTGGGATATTGGTCCCCCTAGGATTCAAGTGCAACCCGTCCTTTTTGTACAGGTCACGCCTGCGCCAAAAGAGGTCCCAATGATCCAAAAACTTGAATCCCTGCCCCCTGCTCCAATCCCTCAGCCACGCATTTATCCTCCACCTCATCGCATTCCTACTCTCACTGTCGCGTGGCACAGGCAGTAATCCCGAGATTACTACCTTGGCGGTCCTTTTTCTCAACTCCCTTCCTAGCTCCCTATATTCTCCTTTCAGGACCTCATCCCTTTTCCTACCTATGTCATTGGTACCTATATGTACCACGACCTCTGGCTCCTCACCCTCCCACTTCAGGATATCTTGGACACGATCAGAAATATCCCGGACCCTGGCACCAGGGAGGCAAACTACCATCCGGGTCTCTGGACTGCGTCCACAGAATCGCCTATCTGACCCCCTTACTATCGAGTCCCCTATCACAACTGCCCTCCTCTTCCTTGCCCTACCCTTCTGAGCTACAGGGCCAGACTCTGTGCCAGAGGCCGTATGCCTGCGGAAATATGGAAGAGGAAGGCAAAGAAGAAAATATGTGGACATGGTGAAAGAACTAACAGATACAAGTGTGCGAGATATCTTTGACGCTGTGAGGGATCGTTCGATGTGGAAAGCCATGATCGCCCAAGCGTGTAACACGCAAGGCACATGAAGAAGAAGAAGAAGAATTTAATAGGAACATTAGAAGAGCTCATAGTAATAAGAAGAAAAGTGGAAAAATCTTTCACTGCTCTCTGGATAGTCATCACACAGTCTCCATCGATTCAAACTGGAAACTCACATACTTGGAAATTTGACTTGAATTTGTGATTTAAAATTTTTTATGCATATTTCATCCAACCCAATTCAAATGCTTGGGGTATTAATATACCCCTCAATATTTCAAATAATTTAATATTAAAGTGAGCTTGTCATAGTTCATGGGGGAGCCAGAGGACACTGAGATGTTGAACAACCACTTCTACATGTGTGGCTACATATTGAGGAACAGGCTCCGAGCTGTTGAGAGCTGTCGAGGCACAGACGTTGCGATCAATAGTGAAGGCTATTTGGCAGTTTCATCTAGCAGGAAGTCACATGCTTTATGCTATGTAAAAGTTTCAATTTGGCTAGTGGTCAGAGAGAGGATGTATCTGCAAATAGGGCAGGATAAGAGACCTGGACTGCAGAGCTGTGGGAGTTCCTAAATCTTGCCTAGTCCAGGGACCTTCAGAATTGCAATATCTTACCAACCATGATGCTCCATAATTGTATAACAGGGACAAGGAATATTATTTCACTCATGAGACAAGCGCTTAATTGCAATCACAGATAAAATTATAGATCACCATGTTGATATTTTTAGTCATCTTTAAAGACAGAGAGGCCATTTTCTCGCTTTTCTACTCACAGCTCCATTCACCATCTTGTTAATATTCCTGTCATTGCTGCTCTGTTTGCTCCTCACTGCCTCGCTGATTGTTCCTTATGGCTCCATTTTCTATATGCTAAGTGTTCTATTTTATCTTGACAACAACCTCAGCAACATACAAAAGACAAAATATTCTGCAAAAACTCAGATGATTAGGCAGTTTTGTGAAGAAAGATATGGAGTCAACCTGTCAGAACTGTACCAGCTATATGTTATACAATTAAAACTATTCATAGTACTATGATAGCACTCCCCTCCCCAGTACAGTAACATGGCTTTAGATTTGGACTAGTCCTCAAAGTTCCGGTCTATAAGTATTTTTAAGACTTATTTTATTTATTTAAAGATACAGCATAGTAACAGGCCATTCAGCTTAATTACACCCATGTGACAAATTAACTTACTGACCAATATTGTATGTCTTAGGAATGTGCGAGGAAAGTGGAGCACGTGGAGAAGATCACAGGGAGAACATATGAGCTGCTTACAAAAAGGGGCGGAATTGAACCCGGATTACTAATGCTGTGATAGTATTACACTAACCACTATATTACCATGCTACCCAAATATCCTATTCCCAGATTTCTGATTCCAGGCCCCTGTACCTCCCAACTGTATGGTTCTGGGTCTGGTGTTGGGTGGACTTTGGGGACCAGGATGGAAAATGGGGGAAAGACTGCAGATCAAGACCTCCAACCTACTGTAAAGGTTATGTTCCATTGAGCTTTGATTTCTGCAGTAGTTGCCGCAGAGTACTGATGAGGCACACACAAAATCCACCAGATCCATTGAAGGGATGAGCAAACCAAATCAGGACTTTCTTCCAGATCATTAGCTTCAGGACCAGACATTCATCATCATGATCATCATCATCAGTAATTGTCGTGTTGCATGACGTAGCCAATCATGGTCTATGACCATGATTATTCTTAGCAAATTTTTCTGCAGAAGTGGTTTGCCATTGCCTTCTTCAGGCAATCTCTTTAGAAGACCGGTGACCCCAGCCATTATCAATACTCTTCAGAGATTGTCTGCCTGGAGTCAGTGGTCGCATAAGCAGGACTTGTGATATACACCAGTTACTCATAGGACTATCCACCTCCTGCTCCCATAGCTTCACGTGACCCTGATCGGGGGCTGAGCAAATGCTATATCTTGCCCAAGGGCGACCTGCAGGCTAGCAGAGGGAAGCAGCGCCTTACACTTCCTTTAGTTATCTCCACTCCGCCACCCAATATAAGTCCTGTCAAAAGAGCAGATAACCTTCCATGCTGCTGACTCAGCTACCATGTCAAGCCTATGTTTGAACTCAGCCTCCTCAGAACCCACAGAGCTGAATTCAAATTATCCTCTATCCCATGGGAGTGTGTAACTGAAGAAGGGAAATATTCACCCTCTTGCTTCGAGGTTGGTAGCAGAGGGTGGTGGCTGCAGATTTTTTCTCAAAATGGAGACTGATAACTAACTAGTGGTGTGCTGCAGGAGTCAGTGTTGGGACCCTTATTGTTTGTTAGTCATGTAAATGATTTGGAAGTGAATGTAGAAGGCCTGATCAGTAAGTTTGCAGATGACATGAAATAAGGATGTGGAGCTGATTGTGAAGAAGGTTATTATGATTAAAGGTAATATTGATCAGATGCAGAAGTGGGCTGAAGAGTGGCAAATTGATTTCGATAAGTGTGAGGTGATGCATTTGGGAAAGACAAACCAAAATAGGACTTGTACTCTGAATGGTAGGGCAGCAGGGAGTGAATTGCAACAGAAGAGCCAAGAAGTAAGATTACATTGTTTGTTGAAAAAGGCAGCTAGCATGTTGGACTTCATCAGTCTGGTTGTTGAATATAGGAATTGGGACATTATTTTGCAGTTGTGTATGTCGTTGGTAAGGCCACACTTGGAGTATTGTGTACAGTTTTGGTTACCGTGTTACAGGAAAGATGAGATTAAACTGGAAAGAGTGTAGAACACAGTTATGAGGTTGTTGCTAGGACTAGAGTGTCTGAGTTATACAGAGAGGTTGGCCAAGATAGGTCTTTATTCCTTGGAATGCAAGACAATAAGGACAACCTTACAGAGAAGTATAAAATTATGAACAGCAGAGATAAGGTGGATGGTAAAAGTAATTTCCATAAGGCAGGGGAGTCCAAAATTAGGGGGCATAGATTTAGAGTAAAAGGGCAAAGTTTTAAAAGAGACCTGAAGAGCAATATTTTCACACAGGACTACATGGAATGACCTACCAGAGGCAGTTGTCGAGGTGAGTACAAGAGCATCATTTAAGAAACACTTGAAGGTACACAGAGGGGAGAGGCCTGGAGGGATGAGGGCAAACACACAAAACTGGGGCTAACTTGGGTGACAACATGGTCAGCATGGCTCATTGGGCTGAGGGGCCTGTATGCGTGCTGTATTGCTGTGTGACAGCTCTCCAGAACAGCCCCACTCACTTATACTCACATCTGTATGGACTGCTCTACTGAAGGGCTGAGGCTGTACTTGGGACGCCTGGGAGCTTTTGGCAAGTCTACAGAGTTAGAACTCAGTGGGTCAGACAGCATCAGTGGAGGGAAAGAAGATGCCAATGATTTGGGGAAAAGCGCTACATCAGCACTGAGAGCAGAGGAGCATTATGGCCAGTATAGCGAGGAGAAGGGAGTGACAAGGAAAGACTCTGAGGTGATTGGTGGATTGAGGAGGGATGTAAGATGACTGATGTTTGTGCCAGGTAAGTGAGGTGCATGGGGGGGTGGTGGTTGGTGGCTGGGTGGAAGACGCTTTTACAAGGCGCGGAGCAAGAGAGAGACTATGTTGCGCATCACTCCTCACACATTTTGCAGTATTTTTCCCTTTATTTTACGAGGTTGAGTTGTGATCTCGACACTCAGCCCGGCACGGATGGAAAGCGTACTCAGGAGCGGACCCGACTGGTTTCGAACCTGGGAACCTCCGCTTCCAGGTCCGGCGCCGATGTCATTGTGCCACCAGCTGGCCCTGTAAAAATGGTTTTAAAACAAAAATACTATACACATGGTTGAGCAGCTGAGATGGGACTGGGGCAAGGATTAGATAAGGGGTTACTTGTTAAAGGTTCACATGAGGGGATATCTTTAATTTTATAACAATGAGTGAGTGAGGCCTTCATCAGTCAGGGTCGAACAAGCAGTCCAAGCTGTCTAGATACGCAAACCTGGGCAGTATGATTTGGAGAGCAAGCTGTTGCCCATGTAGCAAGCTCCCCCTTTCCACGTATCTGATGAACCCAAAGAAACGGAGAGACCAACGCAGTTTGGTACCAGCAGTGTCAGAGGAGTTGCCAGTCAGCATTGTGAAATCAAATCAAATCAAGTTTAATTGTCATTCAAACCATATATGGATACAGCTGAATGAGACAACATTTCTCTGGGGCCAAGGTGCAAAACTATATACTCACTTTCAAAATAATGAGGAAGGGGAAAAAAACATAGTCACGTAAGAAAACACATTTTTAGTTCAAGTCCCTGAGTGACGAGTTCCGCAAATTGGTGGTTCCCAGCAGTTGAGACTGTAATTCCACCAATCCAACACTGGTATGACTTTGTGGGCATCGCCGAGTTGTGGCTGAAAGAAGGCCATAGTTGGGAGCTTAACATCAAAGGATGTACTTTGTATTGAATGGACATGCAGGAAGGCATAGGAGGTGGTGTGGCTCTGTTGGTAAGAGATGGAATTACATCTTCATAAAGAAGTGACATAGGGTCAGAGAATGTTGAATCTTTGTGGGTGGGGTCAAAAAACTGCAAGTGTAAGAAAGCCATTATGGGAATTATATATTGGCCTCCAAATAATAGCCAAGATGTTGGGCTGAGATTGCAAAGTGAGCTGGAAAAGACATGTAATAACAGTAATGACACAATTGTAATGGGGAACTTCATTATGCAAGGTTGGTGACATATTGCAAGAGAGGGAATTTGTTGAATGGCTACAAGATGGCTTTGTAAAGCAGCTTGTGCTTGAGCCTACTTGGAGAAAGGCTATCTCAGATTGGGTGTTGTGTAATAACCCAGATCTTATTAGGGAGCTTAATGTAAAGGAACCCATAGGAGACAGTGATCATAATATGATTGAATTCATACTGCAATTTGAGAGAGAGAAGTGATGTATCAGTATCGACAATGGAATAAAGGGAATTACAGAGGCATGAGAGAGGAGCTTGCCCAGGTGGATTGAAGGAGGATATTGGCGAGGATGACGGCAGAATGGGGTGAAATCAAATCAAATCACGGGGTGTATGGGGTGGTTAGGTCCTGACTAAATATCAGGAAATGCCAATAGTGATTATATAGCTTCTCCCACCCAAGACAACTCCGCCTTCACGTAGGGCTTAGGTCTGGGTGCACCCTGTCTCGCTGAAGGAGCTCTGTCTATGGCGAGTGTTTGGCGTCAGAAAAATAACCAGACCAATGGTAGTGGTGCCACCTAAAATCACTGAGGTCTCCGGCAGCAAGGAGATGGATTCCAAGCTTTGGTGGACAAGTATCAAAATGTCTTATGGGATATTGGGCAATATCTGATCGGCTGCTTTTAGTTAAATTAAGGGGTAACCCTTTTAACATTTGCATAATCCAAGCCTACATGCCAACAAATGATGCGGATGAAGAGGATATCAACAAGTTTTATGAAGATCTCAACAGTGCTTATGAGCAATGTAAACCTCAGGATATAAAACTAGTCATGGGAGATTTTAACGCCAAAGCTGGACAGGGAAGGGTTGATAACATAATAGGACCAGTTGGATTAGGGGAGAAAAATGAAAATGGAGAAAGATTTACTGAATGGTGTGTCAGAAACAACCAAGTGATCACCAATATTTGGTATAAAAGCCATCCATGTAGATTGTGTACTTGGATTAACCCTGGAGCAAGAACAAGGAATCAAAAAGATTTCATTACCAGCAATGAATGCTTTAGAAATAATATCACAAATTGTACAGCCTACCCAGGAGAAGACTGTTGTCCAGATCACCATCCAGTAATAGCTACCATTAAAACAAAATTTAAAAAATGAAACGTGGAAAAAAGAGAAAGAAGTATATGTTGGGAGAACTTAAAAAAAGATAGCATACTTAAACAACAATTCAAGACAGCTGTAGAAGAACACATCAATGAAAACGTAACAACACCTATTTGGGACAGATTTAAATATGCTATACAGCAATCGGCAGAGGAAATAATCCCAGTACAAGAAATCCAATACACCAACAAGGGGTGGGTAACCCAAGAAATTCTAGATCTGATGGAACAAAGAAGGTTGGTGAAAAATAATGAAGTGCAATACAGAGAGCTAGACAGACAGACCAGACAATTGTGCAATATTGCAAAGGAAGAATGGCTGAATCAAAAATATAGTGAAGTAGAAGGCCATATTAACAACAGCAAAGAAATGCACAAGAAAATTAAGGAAATTACTGGAATGAAGAAAATCTCCTCTACAGGATGCATAAGATCAGAAGATGGATCCATACTAACAGATCCAGATGAAGTATGTGAGAGGTGAATTCAGAATATAGAGCAGCTGTTTGAGGATAATAGAGGGGAACCTCCAGATATTAAACACCCTAATTCGGGCCCACCTATTATCAAAGAAGAAATAACTAAAGCAATGAAAAGCATGAACCATGGTAAAGCCACTGGACCTGATGAAATTTCAGTGGAAATGATACAAGCCCTAGAAGATCTGGGCATAGATATTCTTTTTGAACTGTTTAATGGCATATATGAGTCTAGTGTATTGCCTGATGATCTCCTGAAATCAGTATTTATAACTCTGCCAAAAATTCCTGGAACTATTGACTGCAAAAATTATAGAACAATCAATCTTATGAGTCACATAATAAAGATTTTGTTGAGATTTGTTCCGAGTCAGATTAAAAACAAATTAAGACCAGAAACTTCTAAACTACAATATGGGTTTATTGAGGATAGAGGAACTAGGAACACAATTTTCATATTACGAATGCTTTCAGAAAAGGCAATTGAACATCAAAATTATATCTTTTTATGTTTTATTGATTTCACTAAAGCATTCGACAAAGTGCAACATGAAAAATTATTTCAAATTCTCGCTAAACTAAACATTGACAGAAGGGACCAACATCTGCTTCAAAATTTATATTGGAACCAAATGGTGGCGGTAAAAATTGATGATAATATAAGCAGTTGGACTAAAATTTAAAGAGGAGTTAGACAGGGATGTGTTGTCTCACTGGAATTGTTTAATATCTATAGTGAAATGATTCTCAGAGAAATAGAAGACCAAGATGGAATAAAAATTGGAGGTGTTAACATCAACAATGTAAGATATGCAGATGATACCACCCTAACAGCAAATGCTGCAGAAGACCTACAAATTCTCCTGGTCAAAGTAGTACAAACAAGTGCAGATTTTGGTCTGACTGTCAACTGTAAAAAAAACCAAATGTATGGTAATATCAAAACAGCAGGATACTCCCAACTGCCAATTGTACATCGGTAACTAAGAGGTTTAACAAAAGTCCAGGTTTAATTACCTTGGTAGCTTTATATCACAAGACGCTAGAAGTAAAGTAGAAATAAAAAGAAGAATTGCCATTGCCAAAACCAACTTCCAAAAAAATGAAACCCATTTTTACCAACAGACACATTTCTATGACAACAAGGCTTAGGTTACCAAAATGTTACATCTGGTCAATCTTGCTATATGCTTCCGAAACATGGACTATAACACCAGAACTCCGAAGAAACTTAGAAGCAACAGAAATGTGGTTTCTTAGAAGAACGCTGAAAATATTATATAGAGATAGGGTAACTAATGAGACAGTACTCCAACGTGCCCATACAAAAAGATCTTTATGAGAACATTAAATGAGAGGAAACTTAAATTCCTGGGCCATGTCATCAGAAAGGGAGAAATAGAATGCCTTACATTACAAGGCCGTATACCTGGGAAATATGGAAGAGGAAGGCAAAGAAGAAAATGTATGGACACTGTGAAAGAACTAACAGATATAAGTGTGGGAGATATCATTGACGCTGTGAGGGATCATTCGATGTGGAAAGCCATGATCGCCCAAGCGTGTAACACGCAAGGCACATGAAGAAGAAGAAGACGGCAGAACAGAGGTGGCTGATGTTTCTGGGAATAGTTCACAAGGGGCAGGATGGATACTGTATGTCCCACAGAAGTGGTTGTTCTCAAATGGTAGGGGTAGGGAACCATGGCTGACAAGGGAGGTTAAGGAATGCATAAAAGACAAGGAAAGGGCATATAAGGTGGTAAAAGTGGGTGGGATGTTGGATGATTGGGAAGTATTTAAAATCCAACAAAAGGCAACTAAAAAAGCTATAAGAAGGGGAAAGATGAAATATAAGGGCAAACTAGCCAATAATATAAAGCAAGATACCAGAAGTTTGTTCAATTATATACAGAGTAAACGGGAAGTGACAGTTGATATTGGACCACTGGAAAATGATGCTGGTGAGGTAGTAATGGGGGACAAAGAAATATCAGATGAACTTAATGAGTACTTTGCATTTGTCTTCATTGTGGAAGACACTAGCAGTGTGCCGGAGGCCCGTGAGTGTCAGGGAGCAGTGGTGAGTGCCATTGCTATTACAAAGGAAAAAGTGCTAGGCAAGCTGAAAGGTCTTAAGGTGGATAAGTCACCTGGGACAGATGGACTACATCCCAGAGTCCTGAGAGCGGTTGCTGAAAAGATAACGGATACATTGGTCATGATCTTTCAACAATCACTTGATTCTGGCATAGTCCCGGAGGACTGGAAAATTGCAGATGTCACTTCACTCTTTAAGGAGGGAGGAAGGCAAAAGAAGGGAAACTATAGGTCAGTTAGCCAAACCTCAGTGTTTGGGAAAGTGTTGGAGTCTATTATTGAGGATGAGGTTTCAAGGTACTTGGAGACTAATGACAAAATAAGTCAAAGTCAGCATGGTTTCTGTAAAGGGAAATCTTGCCTGACAAATCTGTTAGAGTTCTTTGAGGAAGTAACAATCAGAGTGGACAAAGGAGAGGCAGTGGATGTCATTTACTTGGATTTTCAGAAGGTGTTTGATAAGGTGCCACACATGAGGCTGCTTAACAAGATAAAATTCTATGGCTTTACAGGAAAGATAATGACATAGATAGAGGAATAACTGACTGGATGGACGCAGTGAGTGGGAATAAAAGGGGCCTTTTCTGGTTGGCTGCCAGTGACTAGTGGTGTTCCACAGGGATCAGTTTTGGGACTGCTAATTTTCACATTGTTTGTCAATGATTTAGATAATGGAATTGATGGCTTTGTGGCAAAGTTTGTGGATGATACGAAGATAGGTGGAGGGGTGGGTAGTGCTGAGGAAGCAATGCAATTGCGTCAGGACTTAGACAAATTGGAAGAATGAGCAAAAAAGTGGCAGAGGGAATACAATGTTGGGAAATGTATGACAATGCATTTTGGTAAAATGAACAATAGTGCAGACTATTATCTAAATGGGGAGAAGGTTCAAACATTAGAGGGGCAGAGGGACTTAGGAGTCCTCATGCAGGACTCCCAGAAGGTTAATTTCCAGGTTGTGTCTGTGGTAAAGAGGGCAAATGCAATGTTGGCATTTATTTCAAGGGGAATAGAACATAAAAGCAAGGAGATAATGCTGAGACTTTATAAGACACTAGTCAGGATGCACTTGGAGCACTGTCAACAGTTTTGGCCCCATATTTCAGAAAGCATGTGTTGTTATTGGAAAAAATCCAGAGGAAGTTCATGAGGATGATTCTGGGAATGAAAGGGTTAATATGTGAGGAGCATTTGGCAGTTCTGGGCCTGTACTCACTGGAATTTAGAAGAATTGGGGGGATTTCATTGAAACCTACGGAATGTTGAAAGAACAAGATAGGGTGGATGTGGAGAGGATATTTCCTATGGTGGGGTAACCAGAAGTAGAGGGCACAGCCTTGAAATTGAGGGCTGACCTTTTAGAACAGAGGTAAGGAGGAATATTTTTGCCAGAGAGTAGTGAATCTGTGGAATGCTCTATCACATACTATGATGGAGGCCAAGTCTGTGGGTATATTTAAGGCAAAAGTTGATAATTTCTTAATCTGTCAGGGCATCAAAGGATATGGCAAGAAGGTGGGTGTTTGGCGTTGAGTGGGAACTGGGATCAGCCATATGGAATGGCGAAGCAGAGTCGATGGACTGAATGGCCTAATTCTGCACTATGTCTTATGGTACCTCTACTACAAGAAGAAGAATTTTGAATTAGGGGTAGAAGTATTCTCATGCCTGCTCCACAATTTATCAAGATGACAGTCAATGTACCCCATCCCATTTTTCCCACGTTAACATTTTCCTTGATTTTCTTAATCTATAAAAATCTAGCAATCTCTGCCTGAAATATCAGAATCAGTTGAGATTCTGTAGGCCTTTTTGAGTAGAAAATTGTGAAGATTCAGAATTCTCTGAATAAAGTCTCTGAAGAAATTTCAGAAGATGGCTAGTAATGAGAGATAATGGAAGCAATTGCAATTTTTGTATATTTCCATATTCTAGAATGTCTCTCACTGATTGGAAGGTATCAAAAGTAATCTCACCATAAAAGAAGGGAATCAGGCCTGCAGACAGTCACTCATGGTTTCATACATGGCGACTTTGCACCACCTTGAATGCACCAATTCTGGTGCCTCTGAGTAAAAGGCAGCAGCATGATCTTCACCCAGTTCAGCTCTTCCAAACCCAATCCAGCTTCTCCTGCGGCCTGATGGCTCGGCTCGAATCCCCAGGCCCGACGTCTTGGCTCAAATCCTCAGGCCCGACAGCCCGACTCGAATCCCTTGACCCACCCCGACCTCCCTGGTCTGATGAACCCACATGACTCTCCCAATTCAATGGGCTGTCTTGCCGCTCTGAAATGCCGGCTGCCTCTTACGACGTCCCAGCTGGCTATTCTGAACAATGAGCAGCTCACTGATGCTGTTGGCCTGGCATCCATGTAGTTGTTGGAGTCATGAATAGTCTTACTTGGTGTAGAAATATATTTAACAAAGAAAAAAGCACCTTTGGTTGGCCCCCAAGAGGCCGCTCTGTGTATACATACTGCCATCTTACTGGAAGTGTCAGAGGCTACTTGAGGTGCACTTTATTGGGAGCCTTTAATGGGTATTGGGAGCTTGTCCCCATTACCACTCCCGGCTATAACAACCTTAAGGAACCTTTACAGCATTAATTCAAGGCTGTAAAATGGGGTAGTTATGTGGTAAATAATGTTCTGAATATGAGAAGAAGGGATGTTTTAATATTGATAGTACATCAACGCATGCCAAATCAAAGAAAAATGCAAAAGTTTAACATTAAATCCATTGAAGCAATGTAACGAAGTGGTTGAATTAAAGTACAAAGAGCTCTGATCTCATTGACAATGAGATACGGTTGCATAGAAATTCATGTTGGAGACTAAGTACAGTTCAGGAGCTGAAAAGTGAATGGGGAACTGGGGAAGGGGATGACAGGTGATAATAGAGTGAAATGTATGAATGCTTAAGTAGAATCGGTAAAGGAGGAGATAAGAAATAATAAGGACCAAAAGCACTGTAGTACGTTCATTAAAGTGATCCGAACAGCCAAATATGCAGTTAAACAATATATTAATCAAGAAGAGCAAATAATTAAAAAGTTGAGATTCAATGTTGCAGGCTATTAGTAAAAGAACATTGAAAGGATCATTTGGTCCTTAACGATTTATGAACATCAATAATGAATTGACACAAGGGCCAAGTGTAATATATCAGCATTTGCCAATGGTGCAAGGCATTGGGAAATGTAAGTTGTACTTCAGATACAAAGTTTTTGAAAAGGGAATCTGCTGGAGATGAGAGGTAGGAATAAATGTTTGTTGGACAGTGAGAAACAAGTAAATATTGGTTTTCCAATAGGAATTTTGGAATTTTGTACACAAAATAATTAAAGATAACTGGCAAATACAGAATCAGGAAAGCAAACTTGCAAGAGTATGAACTCCAAGAGTAAGGATGCCTTGTTATCGATAAATGAGACTTCACAGAGACCATCCCTGGATATCTGAATGCATTTTTATCTGCATATCTAGAGAAGGACTTAAGCCTTGGAAGTGATACACTGAAGATTCCATCTATTGATTAGGAGTGAAAAATGAGAATTGATCAAAGAGGATGGGGATTTACTCAGTGGAATTCTGGAACATTAGGAGATTTAATTAAGAAATAACATTTTGAGAATGGTGATTATGGGAAACTGCTTCCTCTGTCAGGAAAGCCTCGAACCAAGAATATGGTTCTGCCATTTGGTAATGAAATGAGAAGAAATTTCTCTACTTGGGTGGCTCTGGCTCTTTGGAATTCTCCAGAGGCCTGTGAATGCTCACTGATTGAGTATGTTCATGAGAACCATGTAGGAAAGTGGAATTGAGGCTAAGGTTCAGCTGCAATCACTTTGGATGTGGGAAAGGCTCAAGAGAATTGTTGACATATTCCATTTATTATGGCAAGGTAAAAATGGAAAAGGTAAGTAAAGTTCAATGTTGGAAAAGTTTAATCTAAAAATTGCCCTGTGGATAAAAATCATGTTTGCCTAAGTATTTTGTCACCAAATAGCTGTGTTTGCGGCAGATGTGGTTTTATAAGTACGCCACTGTTTAAATATTTTGTCTCAAAACATAAGTACAGATGAGATCAAAGCAGCCATTTTAACCTAATTTTTTAATGGCTTTCACAGGCAGCAGTGGGGGAAAGGCCAGGGGTGGCAATGGAGCAATTGTCAGACAGAATATTTTTTAACTTGCAAGCATGAGGCCTATTCAAACAAGTTTAAATCATTTCTTGGCAGAATTTCCAAAGGCTTTCATGGAACATTTGTTAATGTTATGTTAGGTGCTCACAAACCAACTGATTGCAGTTAAAAATATTTTTCTTTGTTTTAGAAGACTCATCAAAATTATTCATCTTTTAAAAAAATCCAACAAAATCTCTAAAACTGAAATATTTTCTGCATTAAGTTGCAGATATTAGACATCGAAGGTGGATGCTAATTAACAGCATTTTTAGCAGAATCTAAGCAGGCTGGTTAAATTTCTGTCCACCTGGAATAAGATGATTTTAACTGCATTTTAATTTCATTGACTTGTTGCATAAAATGTCATTAACAATTATTGACCATGATTGGAAAATAAGTTTGCATAATTTTATTTTATTTTTTATATGACATTATTATTATTTAATTTCTTGCACTGTTCTTGTGTGAATTATTTTAATTTTATTAGCTATTTAAATCCACTTGATTTCTTTTAAAATATTTCTGACCTTTGGAGACATTTAAAGTAATTCAAAGGCTTTTGAGAGCAATAGTGGATCAAAGGGTTATCAGAGCAGTTGGGGCAGAATGAGCGTGAGGTACCTAAGGAACGTCTTCCTATCAACAGCAAATCTGACAGACATTCAGGTAAGTGTGGAAAGGAGGAATCAATGATATCTTGTTGTTTAGGCAAGGTGGAAATCTTAAGCAGTCTGGCCTAAACTTGTCTTGCAGGACCCAGTCGAAAAGTTTTGGTCTTCTTAGCCACACAGAGATACCAAAGCAACTGGCACAAATGCCTTCCCTATTATCTGATCTTGTGCAGTCTTCATTTGACAGAAAAGCTGCAACAAGTTCCTATTTGGAATGGGGCTGTATTTAGAGCCTGGTGACTCCGTGGACCATAACTTACTTGAAGAAATTTTCTGCTGTCCTGAAGCATCAGGAAAAATAAATAAAAATGTAGTTCATTGGAATAACATTCATCTGTTGGATTTTTATTATTAGCCATTTGTGCTCAATGTAGTTGACCATCGGTGCTTATTCTACCTATAAATCCAGTTTCTTTTTATGGCTCCAACTGACACTGGGCCAGTGGTGATCGCCGTGGCAATCCCATTTGGTAGAACTGCCTGCATCTAGGCCTCAGCCTAGGTATCCTGAAGCCTCAATATATCAACCATCCCTGGTACAGAGTCTGGATGCAAAGCATCTCTACCCACCCAACCATACCACCCCCAGCTCAGAATAATTGCACTCCAATCTTGAACTCGGGCATTATCCACAAAGGAGCACAAAATCAGATTTGCCAACACTTGACTCCCAACTCATTCCTCACTTCTACATTGAAATGTCCCAGTAGTCGACCTGTGCAGGTTGTTCTGGAGAGCAGCACAATCCAGCTCAAGAACATTCCAGCCAATTTCCATTCTATGCCCTTGTGTCAATCTCAGGAGTGAAAATTGGAACATAACTTAAACCTTTGTCGTATTTGGAGTTAGCCTACCTTAATATATCAATGACCTTGCACACCATTCCTGCCCCACTATCCCTCCCCTTAACTGCTCCACTCTCCACCTAATTTAGGGGGAATGAGAAAACTTGACCCTGTGTATATCTTGGTGAAGTGACGATGCCAGGGAAAGTCAATCACAGTGATAGATGAGGAGATCTCAGAATATATTCCACTGACATGGAAGCAGATACATGTCAAAAATACAACTTCCAGATCATATTCTCTGATCCCTTCCTCTAAATTTCTCTGTAGAAATGTCATTTTCTGAGGCTGTGATCCTGCTGAACCTCACATCACAGCGCTAAGCAATATTGCACCCATATTGTACTGTCTCAGTACTTTTATATTTGTGTGCTGTAGCACTTACCTTTCATTTGCAGTTATTTTGTAAGTAACACTATTCTTTGCATTTCTGGTGGGATGCTAACTGCATTTCATTGGTTTTGTATCTGTACTCGGCACAATGATAATAAAGTTGAATCTAATCTAATCTAATCTAATTTTCCTGGTGGAGATTCTGTTTTCCACACTTGGTGTTTACTTTGCTTAAACAACTAAAGCCTGATTTTTGGATACAACTGAGAAAGAATCATCATCCAAAATATTTGCTAGTGTCATACATAGTTGAGGTACTAAAGGATTTCGATTTTCTAAGGTTATTTTGTAGAACCTTTGTTGGAATGAATCAATGAATTAACTGCCTTCATTCACATTCACCTTTGATTTTTATTTTATTGAGAGAAACAGTATAATAGCTGGCCCTTCTGGCCCAATGAGACAATGCTGCCCAATTCAGAATCAGAATCAGGTTTATTATCACCGGCATGTGACGTGAAATTTGTTAACTTAGCAGCAGCAGTTCAATGCAATACATAATCTAGCAGAGAAAAATAAATAATAATAAATAAAATTAAAGAAAGATAAGCAAGTAAATCAATTACATATATTGAATAGATTACCAAAAAAACGTGCAGAACAGAAATACTGTATATTAAAAAAAAAGTGAGTTAGTGTCCAAAGATTCAATGTCCATTTAGGAATTGGATGGCAGAGGGGAAGAAGCTGTTCCTAAATCGCTGAGTGTGTGCCTTCAGGCTTCTGTACCTCCTACCTGATGGTAACAGTGAGAAAAGGGCATGCCCTGGATGCTGGAGGTCCTTAATAATGGATGCTGCCTTTCTGAGACACCACTCCTTGAAGATGTCCTGGGTACTTTGTAGGCTAGTACCCAAGATGGAGCTGACTAGATTTACAACCTTCTGCAGCTTCTTTCGGTTCTGTGCAGTAGCCCCTCCATACCAGACAGTGATGCAGCCTGTCAGAATGCTCTCCACGGTACAACTATAGAAGTTTTTGAGTGTATTTGTTGACATGCCAAATCTCTTCAAACTCCTAATAAAGTATAGCTGCTTTCTTGCTTTCTTATAACTACATTGATATGTTGGGACCAGGTTAGATCCTCAGAGATCTTGACATCCAGGAACTTGAAGCTGCTCACTCTCTTCACTTCTGATCCCTCTATGAGGATTGGTATGTGTTCCTTCATCTTACCCTTCCTGAAGTCCACAATCAGCTCTTTCATCTTACTGATGTTGAATGCCAAGTTGTTGCTGTGGCACCACTCCACTAGTTGGCATATCTCACTCCTGTATGCCCTCTTGTCACCACCTGAGATTTTACCAACAATGGTTGTATCGTCAGCAAATTTATAGATGGTATTTGAGCTATGCCTAGCCACACAATCATGTGTATATAGACAGTAGAGCAGTGGGCTAAGCACACACCCCTGAGGTACATCAGTGTTGATTGTCAGCGAGGAGGATCTGTTATCACCAATCCGCACAGACTGTGGTTTTCTGGTTAGGAAGTCGAGGATCCAGTTTCAGAGGGAGGTACAGAAGCCCAGGTTCTGCAACTTCTCAATCAGGATTGTGGGAATGATGGTATTAAATGCTGAGCTATAGTCGATGAACAACATCCTGACGTAGGTGTTTGTGTTGTCTAGGTGGTCTAAAGCCGTGTGGAGAGCCACTGAGATTGCGTCTGCCATTGACCTATTGTGGCAATAGGCAAATTGCAATGGGTCCAGGTCCTTGCTGAGGAAGGAGTTCAGTCTAGTCATGACCAACCTCTCAAAGCATTTCACCACTGTCCATGTGAGTGCTAACGGGTGATAGTCACTGAGGCAGCCCGCATTATTCTTCTTAGGCACTGGTATAATTGTTGCCTTTTTGAAGCAAGTAGGAACTTACGCCCATAGCAGTGAGAGGTTGAAAATGTCCTTGCATACTCAGGCTAGCTGGTTGGCACAGGTTTTCAGTGCTGTACAGGTACTCCATCGGGACCTTCCGCCTTGCGAGGGTTCACTCTCTTTAAAGACAGCCTAATATCGGCCTCTGAGACGGAGATCACAGGGTCATCAGGTGCAGCAGGGATCTTCACAGCTGTAGTTGTGTTGTCCCTTTCAAAGCGTGCATAGAAGGTGTTGAGTTCATCTGGTAGTGAAGCATCACTGCCATTCATGCTATTGGGTTTTGCTTTGTAGGATGTAATGTCTTGCAGACCCTGCAAAATGTTGCTTGAACCTCGTTTTAAATTGTCCTTCGCCCTTGAAATAGCCCTCCGCAGATCATACCTGGTTTTCTGGTAGAGGCCAGACTTGAACACCACAGATCTAGCCTTCAGCAGATGACGTACCTCCTGGTTCATCCACAGCTTTTGGTTTGGGAACGTACAGTAAGTCCTTGTGGGCACACACTCATCCACACAGGTTTTAATGAAGTCGGTAGCAAATGCAGCATACCCATCCAGGTTCGAAGATGAATCCCTTAATACAGTCCAGTCTCCTGAGGCAAAGCAGTCCTGTAGGTTCTCCTGTGCTTCCCTTGTCCATACCTTCTTGGTCCTCACTACTGATGCTGCAGTCTTCAGTCTCTGCCTATACTCAGGGAGTAGAAGTACAGCCCGGTGATCAGACTTCCCAAAGTGAGGGCATGGAATAGCATGGTAGGCATTCTTGATGATGGTGTAGGAATGGCCCAGTATGTTGTTTCCTCCGGTATTGCAAGTGATCTGTTGATGGTAGTTGCTTAGTGATTTTTCCAGACTGGACTGGTTAAAATCTCCCAAAAAGATGGTGAAGGCATTAGTGGTGCCCTGTTTCATACATGTTGATCCCATTACTCAGATCATCTAAAGCCTGATTGACATTGGCCTTAGTTAGAATGTAAACTGTTACCAAAATTACCCCAGAGAACTCCCATGGTAGGTAAAAAGGATGGCACTTTACTGCTAGATATTCCAGGTCTGTTGAGCAGAATTGGGACAGCGCTGATATATTTGTGCACCAAGAAGAGTTGATCATGAGGCATACTCCTCCACCTCTGCTTTTGAGAGACTCTATTGATCTATCCTGATGGCGTATAGTAAACCCGTCAATCTGGATCGCTGCATCCGGTACGGAAGGGGTTAACCAGGATTCCGTGAAACAAAGGACACATGCTGTCCTAGTGTTCCTCTGATTCAGAGCCCTGTCTCTGAGATCATCGATTTTATTCCCCAGGGACTGCATGTTCGCCAGCAAGATAGTCGGTGTAGGGAGTTTAAAACCCCGTTTCCTTAAATGCACTTGTAGCCCCGATCTACACCCGCGCCTGCACTAAGGTGTCCTCTGTGGGCACTTCCAACCACAATCGGTGTTGTTTCCATTGGTTTTAAGCAGCGATATTTTGTTTAAATGCATTAAGACATCTTTGTTGACTGTACTGACCTTGGAAGCAGTTGTGCTTTTCAGCTGTAACAGGCTGAAACGGGAATATTTAATCGTATCCATTGAGAATACTACTACTAGTCGAGTCGCGCCTAGGTGCCCCGGAATTACATCCACATGACCAATTACCCTACTAAAGAACACATCTTTGGAAGGTGGGAGAAAACCAGAGCACCCAGAGCAAACCCACCGGTCACTGAGTGAACGTACAGACAGCGACAGGAATTAAACCCGGATCGCCGGTGCTGTAATAGCATGATGCTACCGTGCCACTTTCCATCCATCAAATCATCCCTTGTTTTGTAATGAATTCTCCTACATTCCCTTCTCTTACCTATCTAACATGAAGAACTATACTTTCCTAGTATGGGCAATCATGTCTTCATCCTTTTCTATGCCTGTCTTCCTAGCCCAAAGCCAGTAAGATACAACACCTCAGGCAATATTTCATCATGTCCCTAACTCTGGGCCAAGAACCAGCTTCATTTTACTGAATAGCTTGTCAGGATTGTTCGGTATTTGCAATACAAATCTTCATTTTATCAGAAACATCAAGGTAACACTCCTTCCTACTTCTCACGTTTCCTTGATACTTTCACCAATGATGGTGATGGTTGGCTTTTACCATACCATTGAGTTTAAAAAGAAAACAAAAAATAATGAAAAAAAAGCAAATGCTGGAAGACTGTAAATAATTATCAAATAGCGACTATTAAGACCTTGAGATCGTGGAACATATTGTGTTTCTGAAAAAGTGTTGTTTAGCAAGGAAAGCCAATCAATCCTTGAAATGATAGGGATTGGACAAAATTTGTTAATTTGAATTATTAAGGAGAATAGCTTCAAATATAGAAATACAGCTCAGGTTTAATCTTCAGTAAATTGGCACAAAGTACGTTTCAGACATTATTTTCCCAACTGGAGTGCCAACATAAAGTAATATGTTTTGTATCATTTGGCTTGGTATACCTGTTTTGGAGAGATTTACAATGTGGACTGCCAAGAATCAGTATGCATAATATAAACTCTTGGTTCAAAACCAATAGGTGATATTTCTCTGTTTTAGCACATTCTAACTGATGACAAATGGTGTGATCACATAATCTACTGAAGAATTTAACATCATATTTAACTAAAGCCCTTGAGGTAAAAGGAGATCATTAATCCCTTTGGATGTCATGAGCATGGAATTCATTTTATTTCTTTTGGAAAGAGATTCTACAAAATATCACACAAGCAGAAGTTTGATTCGCAATTTTCATTTCTGGCCATGGTCACAGCCAGAAAAAGGCAACGTATGTTGTTGATGATTAAAATGAATGGGTAACTATTTCAGTCTGCGGCCGGAATAAATGGTGTCCAGTGGCACAGCAAGTGGCCTTGGCCCTCATTTCATTGGAGAAATCCACCTCTTTATGTAAAACGTTGGTCTCTGTTCTTCCTGAGGTTAGGGTTCATTGAAGCATTGTTACCAAATAAGCAAAGTAATCCTGTCTATTTCTTTGATGAAGAAGAGGGCAGAGCTTAGTCATAATGGCGCTAAATGGCAACTCCTTTGCTTGCACCTTTGGAAGCAGCTCTAATTCCAACTTTAATATCTCTATTTTTCCCTTTCAGGGTTCTCTTGAAGACCCTGACCTGGAGTTACACGCAGACTTTGGTTCTTTGCGGGAATGGGACCCGCTCTCAGGCTTTCACGACTGGCCGTTATCCGACATGCCAAGGATGCGGCCTAACAGCTTAGCTCACCTTTGGGGGCCTGGGATCTTGTGGCTCTGGAGATGGGCAGATTGAAGGTCAGTTTCCCAACAGGAGATCGGTGTGTCGTGGGAGTCGGAACATCTTTCGCTGTGGGATCTGAGATCTTTGGGCACAAGCTTGGAAAAAGTGACATAACGGACTTTTAACATTGTAGACCAGTGAGTTGTTTGTTATGTCTTCCCTCCTGCTGTAAAACAGAGGCACATCTTTCTCCCTCATTAGGAAGAAAGAGAGCCTGTAGTATGTCGAATACCAGGTGAATGAGTAGTCTTTGGAGTACTGTAAGTCTGTGTCTTTGCTTTTGCTTTGCTGCATGGTTAAGTGCTTGGTGGTGGTTGTTGATGGTTTTTTTTGCCTGTGGGTGGAGGGGGGATCATTGCTTGCTGCTGCTTACGCGCAGGAGGGAGGGGAGATGGGGGGGGGTTACTTTGAGGTTCTAACATTTAACTGTCATTCATTCTTTGGGGCCTCCTCTGTTTTTGTGGATGGTTGCAAAGAAAAAACATTTCAGGATGTATATTGTATACATTTCTCTGACATCGAAAGTATCTTTGGAACCTTTGATTTATTCTTATTATTTAAGAGTTGTCCCAAAAAAGCTGCTTCCCTGATTAACCAATGGCCCAATTAACTGGAGTCCACTGTATACATCAATAAGCTTTTCTAGCCAATGAAACACATTCCCATATACCTACTGGACCTCTCAAACATGTTAGGTAAACTCTTTCACAATTTGTTAACACATCAAAGCAAACAAGTGCTGTTGATATGTCAGGATGGAATGTGGTTTGGAGTACAGCTTCCATTCTGCCCCTGTTCAACTAGCTGGTATAGGTTATGAGTTTGGAAGCTGACGTGGAAGGAGTTTTGAGGGCTGCTGCACTGTAGCCTGTAGATGACACAAACTGCTGTTACTGCCCATTGGCAACGGAGCAAATGATGAAGTTAACAATAAAAAATAAAAACCTGTGTGAAAGATTTGATAGGTTATTAGTAAAGATGCTCTCAAAATTCCATGGACTCTTGGAAAGGGGAGGAGAAGATGGCGGTGTGACGCAGCGCACGCAGCCGCTCGGGAATGATATCAGTATTTGTTAAGTAGGTACCGTGCACAATCCTGATTTGATGGAGACAGACATGAGAAGCACAGAGGAACATCTGGAGAAACCGCTGCTACTGTGCGATCTAGAATCTCCGGAGAGGAAGAGCCCAAATCCTCTGCTTTGCCTATTGCTTGCTGGACGGGGCCGGGGTCGAAGCGCTGGGCAGAGATGGTGCTTGGTGCTCAGTGTCGGAGAGCTGGACGGAAGCTCGAAGTTTTCGGACGGACTCAAGAGTCGGCTGTGGTCGGGTGCTTCCAGGGTGCTGCATCGGCAAGTTTGCGGCGCTGGAAGCTCATGGCAGGAAGAGTTTTTCTTCCTTCTACCGTCTGCATGAGATGATGTGACTTTCGAGAGACTTCGAGACTTTTTTTTACCATGCCCATGGTCTATTCTTTATCAAATTATGGTATTGCTTTGCACTGTTGTAACTATATGTTATAATTATGTGATTTTTGTCAGTTTTAGTCTTGGTTTGTCTTGTGTTTCTGTGATATCATACTGGAGAAACATTGTATCATTTCTTAATGCATGCATTACTAAATGACAATAAAAGAGGACTGCGTGTCCTCATAATCTAATCTAATCTAATCTAATCTCTCCAGATTGGAAGGTGACCATGTATATGAGTCTTTGAACATTAATGTACTGTCCTCACTGAGGTGTTGTAACATCAACTAGATAGTCAGCCAAACTCCATTCAAAAATGCCATGAGTGTCAGGGTATAGTGTCCAAGCTCCTCGGGTTTACTGCGGACTCAGTGGCATGACATGGTGAATAAGGAGTGAAAAAGCAATGACCCTGCTGGGGAAACAACAGGATGTCTTTAGACAGAAACTTCTTTCGCTCCTAACATAAAACTCTGGCCTCCTGCCAGCCAATGTGCTTTCTACTATCAAATAACTGCACAGGAAGTGACCAAATACAGATTTGAAAGTACGCATCAAAATAAAAGCTGAATGTGCTTAATCGCAAAGAAAAACATGAATGAATTGTCTGAAGGGAAGAACAGTTAACATGGAGGTACATCAAGCAATTACAAAGGCAAATAGCATGTTGGGTTTTATTGCAAAATGATTTGCTTACATCAGTAAGGAAATCTTTCTGGAATTACATGGGGAGAGTGAAGCCGCAGCTGGAATATTGTTCCTAGTCAGGGAGGAGATACAATAGCCTAAAGACCCACACTCAATGTTTTAGGAACATCTTCTTCCATTTCAGCCATCAGATTTCAGAAGGGTCCATGAATTCCTGAACACAACCTCGCTGTTCTTCTTCTTCACTATTTATTTATTTACTTTTTATTATAGTCTGTAGCTTTATTATGTTGCGCGCAGTGCAGCCACAAATCAACTGTTACGACAGGCACCCATCCGTGCCAGCTGCTGACGCTTAGATGCTCTAACTCCCCAGAGTATGGATAGCTAGCACAGCTCCTTTAAAAATTCAGGACAGTCTTGCTAATTGGCAATCACGTTTTGGACACCAAGGATCGAGCATTTAAGCAGCACCTAAACTGAGGTTTGGTGCTCAATTGTAACCCTAGTCGTGATCTCATCTAGTGTTTGTTTTGTGCTCACATTCTCGATCCAGCTTGAAGCTGTGTCTCGATCTTAACCTTGGATACTCCAGCAGTTGGGTCCAAACCATCCTCATCAAGGACTCTCATCTCAGTACGATTGAGCCAGTATGGACCCAAGGGGGTATCAGAGTCTTCCATCCGCTGTGACCAGCCACAGCGAAGATATTTCCTGACAGAGCCTGGAAATACACAACCTCCAGTTCGCCGTTGTACAACTTTAGCAAGGAGGAGGCCAGAGTCACTTGGGAGAAACAGTTGGTCCTGCTCCGGAGCCAGTACATCCTCCAGCCCCGGAGAGATTTGATGGTGACCCGGGTTCTTGCCGCGACTTCCTCATCCAGTGCGCGTTAGCTTTTGAACTTCAACTGTCCCGGTTCCCTTCAGAGTGTGGAAAGGTAGCCTTCATTACCTCTCTTCTGACTGGGAGAGCCCTGGCCTGGGCCACCATGCAGTGGGAATGCAAGGTGGAGATTTGCTTGGACTCAGAGGAATTCATGGCCATCATGAGGGAGGTGCTTCATCAACCTGCCGAAGCCAGTCGGACCTCAGACTGCCTGATAAAGATTTGACAGGGGGGACAGTCAGTGGCCAACTATGGGACCGAATTTCAGACCTTGGCCAAGGAGGGTGGTTAGAACGGGGAGGCCTTTGCCATGCTATACCACCATGGCCTCTGAGAAAAACAGAAGGATGCCCTAACCTTGGGAGACCCAGCAGAGATCTTTTTTTTTATTGTGCAATTGTGAACAATAGCCAGATCAGAAATGCTGATCAGGTCAACTAGCTCCCAAAGAGAACTCTGATAGGCCAATCAGATGGTTCACTGCCGCTCAGCGATAGAACACAAAAAAATCATATGTACAATTAAGAAACATTAAAAAATAGTAGAAATACTGGAGTCATGATGATCATGATGAACCTTAGAATCTTAGAGGTTCTTATTGACCAGTCCAGCTATCTTAATAATCGACTAGCAGACTGTAAGTGGGACTACGTCATGAGGTCAAGGAGGACTACTCTGAGCCTGGACTCAAAGCATCGTTGTTCTACTCCTCAACATCAGAACATGATCAGCCCATTGCCTGCTCAAGGTCCTGAGAACCCATGCAGGTCAGTTGCACCAGACTCTCTGCCGATGAGACTCAAGGTTGCTGATTTTACTACGGAGAAACAGGTCATCTATGGACCAAATGTCTGACACTGCAGCACCTGGGGAACTGCTAAGACCGTCCATTGTCGGGAGGACTGAAATGGTACACCCAATCCCATGGATTCTGGTTTCATGCTGAAGGGGGAGTTTACCTGGGGTAAGAACCTGAGGCAGGTAAAGGCTTTTGTGGATTTTGTGGCAGCAGGTGATTTCCTGGATGGAGGAACCACCTGTCATTTCGCCATAACACTGCAAGAGTTGAGTCAGTCCCTGCTAGCAGCTGTTTTGGTCAGCTTCCCGCTAGGCTCCGGGCAGATCCAGCAGCCGATGCTGGAATTGCAGATGAGGATAGGGAATCCTGTCGAAGTCATTAGTTTCTATATTATTGACTTCCACTCATACCGTGATTCTTGGGTACCGTTGGCTGTATCAGCATAACCCATCTGTGCACTGGAGAGAGGGGAGAATCACAATTTGGTTCAGCCATTGTAAGAGGGTTTGTTTTCAGCTTGGTGTTCCAACCCCCAGACTCTCCAGAGACCAGCAGTCAGTGAGGGACAGACTTCTGCTTAGGGTAACCTAGAGCCTTCAGGAGACCCAATCCTACCCTCAAGGAAAGACAAGCCGGCTACAGTCAACAGGCCTGTGTGAGTCCTGACCTAATCCAGTCAGGAATGTGCTGGAACGAGATCTCTAGTTCAGGAGCAAACCAAGGAGGTGCCCACCTAGTCTGGAACACTGGGAGCTAAGCCAAAGGGCTCCAGTTGCCAGGTTCCATCTAAGGGGAAGGCTCCAAGATGGAGATCCTTGGAACCAACTCCCAGGAACACAAGAACCATTTGTCACACCTCGCTGTCAATGTCTGAGGCGATGGACAAGGAAATGGACAGTGATTTGGCTTATGTTTTCTCTAAAGACACTTGTAGACCTATAGGGGAGACTCTGAGGTTTGCTGAAGCACACCCACTATTGACAGAACCTCAGAAGTCATCCTCGAAGAAAGGTTTAGGGTAATTGCAGCATCCAACCCAGTAGAAATCCCTTCCACCTACAAGGATTTGGAAGAGATCTTCAGTTAGAGAAAGGCCTCAACTCTTCCACCGCATCAACCATACGTTGGTGCAATAGATCTACTGCTGGGTACGCGTCCTCCATGGGGTTAATTATATGCGTTCTCAGGCCTGGAGAGAAGCGCTATGGAGGAGTGCATTAAGGAGGCTCTTGCCAGGGGATTCATTTGGCCTCCACCTCTCCAGCTGGCGCTGGCTTTTTCTTCAGACAGAAGAAGAATGGGAGTGTGTGGCCATGCATTGATTATAGAGGGCTGAATCGCATAAGGATCAGGAATCGATAACACTTCCACACATGAACACTGCTTTCGAGATTCTCCAAGGACAAGAATATTCTCGAAGCTGGACTTGCAGAGTGTGTACAACCTGGTTCATATAAAGGAGAGTGATGGGTGGAAGATGGCACTCAACATAGTGAAAGGGAACTATGAGTACCTAGCCATGCCCTTCGGCCTTGTGAATGTGCCAACAGTTTTCAAGGCCTTTATAAACAACGTTTTCCGGGATGCTCTCCATAATTATGCTTTCATCTGCTTGGATGACATCATAGTTTTCTCGAAGTCAATGGAGGAGCACATTGCTCACATCAGAGATACCCTGAAGAGGTTCCTTGATCATGGACTTTACATCAAGCTCGAGAAGTCCAAATTTCACAGAACCACTTTTTCTTTTTTGGGCTTTATCATCTCTAAAGACAATCTCGAAATGGACCCTAGTAAGACGCAGGCTGTCAGAGATTGGCCACAACCACCCAGTATGAACCATCTAATGATTCCTGGGATTTTCCAGCTGTGATTAAAGGTTTATCAGAAACTTCAGCGCAGTGGCGGCTCTGCTGACGGTACTAACCGAGAGATCCATGGGCCTTTTTGTTTGGATTACCAAGCAGAGCTGCTTTCGCAGAGCTCAAACAACAGTTCATGACAGTTTCCATTTTGGCCACACCTGACCTGGACTTTCCTGTCATCATAGAAGTGGACGTCTTGGATGTCAGAGTGGGTGCAGTGTTGTGTCAACGGACACCTTCGGACAATAAACCACACCTGTGTGCATTCTTTTCCAGGCAATTATCCCAGGCAGAAGTGAACTACGACATAGGAAATAGAGAGCTACTTCTGCCAACAAACAACATTTATAGTCGTCAAGCAGTCCAACAACTTTGGGTTCATCAGATGCATGAAGAGGGGAAGCTTGCTACATGGGCAACAACTTGCTCTCCATACTGTACTGCCCAGGTTTGTGTATGTAGACTGCTAGGATGCAATATCCATGGTCAACTCTGAACGACTCTGGCCTGAGAGAAGTTCAGCAATGTTCATGTCATTGGTATATGGGGGCGGCGGCGGTGTGGCGGGGGGGGGGAAGGAAAATAAAAGAGAGAATGTACAAACTCCACACAGAGTACACTGGAGGTCAGAATCAAACATTGTTTTCTGGACGTGTGGGAGAGCTGCACCATCTGTAGCACACTAGGCTTTTCCACTTTAAGTACAGCTGAAACAAACCCCAACTGTTATGTTAAGACTTGCTTCCGTGCCTGTTGTCTGTGTTCCTTATTTGTACTTGAGACATAAACGTGTTTTTACCGTGTAAAATTTATACTCCTTGAACCAAGTAAAGTGGCCACTGACTGAGTGTATGTTTGTGGTCTTCTGCTGCTGTAGCCCATGCACTTCAAGGTTCAATGTGCTGTGCATTCAGAGATGTTCTGCACACCACTGTTGTAAACACATGGTTATTTGATTTGCTATCACCTTTCTGTCAGATTGACCTAGTCTGGCCATTGTCCTTTGACTACTCTCATTAACAAGGCCTTTTTGCCCACAGAACTGCCACTCACTGGATGTTATTGTTTATTGGAGCATTCTCTGTAAACTCTAGCGACTGTTGTGTGTGAAAATCTGGGAGGTCAGCATTTTCTGAATTACTCAACTCACCATGTCTGGCACGAACAATCATTCCATGGTCAAAGTCATTTGGATCACATTTCTTCCCCATTCTGATGTTTGTTGTGAACAACAGCACATGATGTGTCTAGCTGCACACCCCTCCCCCCCCACCAAGGTGCTAGGATCCTGGATGTCTCAGAGTGCCTGCAGAAGATTCTCAAGAGGGAGGGTGAGCAGCCAGAGGTCACCAATAACAGGCAGAGAAAGGGAAGAGGTCCTGTGTGGTGAATATAGGGAGTTAGGGCAGAGGCTGAAGAGCAGGATCTCGAAGGCAGTAACCTCTGGATTACTCCCAGTGCCATGTGTCAGTCAGGGCAGGAATAGGGTAATGATGCAGATGAATGAGTGTCCGAGGAAGTAGTGAGGGGGCGGGGTTTCAGATTTCTGGAACATTGGAAATTCTTCTGGGGAAGGTGCGACTGGATAAAAAGGATGCATTACACTTGAACCTGAGCCGGGCCAAACCCTTGTAGGCAGGTTTGCTGGAGCTGTTAGGGAGGGTTTAAACTAGTTGGACAAGGGAATGGGAACTGGAGTGATAGGGCTGAGGATGGGGCAAGTATATAAGTCAAAGCATTGTGTAGTGAGATTGTGAGGAAGGACAGGCAAATGATAGGGCAAAATCAATCAGTGAGATGAGCTGAAGTGCAACATGGGGACAAAATGGAAAAGGGTGATGAATACAGGGCCAAAGTTGTTATAACTGAATGCACACAGTGTGCAGAATAAGAAGGATGGTCTTGTTATGCAGTTAGAGATTGGCAGGTATAACATTGTGGTTATCACTGAGTTGTAGCTGAAGAACATAATAGTAGGGAGCTTAACATCCAAGGATGCAACTTGCATTGAAAGAACATTAGATTAGATTAGATTAGATTCAACTTTATAGTCATTGTGCCGGGTACCGATATAAAGCCAATGAAATGCAGTTAGCGTCTGACCAGAAATGCAAGGAATAGTGTTATTTACAAAATAACTGTGAATAAAAAGTAAGTGCTACAGCACACAAATATGAAAGTACTGAGACAGTACAATATGGGTGCAATACTGCTTAGCGCTGTGATGTGAGGTTTAGCAGGGTCACAGCCTCACGGAAGAAGCTCTTCCTGTACCTGCTGGTGCGGGAGTGGAGGCTCCTGTAGTGCCTACCGGATGGGAGGAGAGTAAAAAGTTCATGGTTAGGGTGAGATGCATCCTTGATAATGCTTTTCGCCCTGCCTATGCAGCGTTATGGTAGATGTTCTCAATGGTGGGCAATTGGGTGCCGATAATCCGCTGGGCAGTTTTCACCACACGCTGGAGTGCTTTGCGATCCAATGCGGGACAGCTGCCATACCACACTGAGATGCAGTTGGTGAGTATGCTCTCAATGGTACAGCGGTAAAAGTCTGTCAGTATCCTGGGACAGAGGTGAGCTTTCTTGACGCCCTGCAGGAAATAAAGGTGCTGTTGCACCTTTTTGACCAGGATGGAGGAGTTCAGGGATGAGGTGAGATCCTCGGAATTGTGGACACCAAGGAATTTGAAGCTTGATGCACGCTCCACTACAGCTCCGTTGATGTAGATGGGGACGTGAGTGTGGCTCCTAGCACTCCTGAAGTCCACAGTGATCTTCTTGGTCTTCTGGGTGTTAAGGGCCAGGTTGTTGTCGGCACACCACACGGCCAGGTGCTGGACCTTGTCCCTGTAGGCCGTCTCATCATCCCCTCTGATCAGGCCAACCACCGTGGTGTCATACAAGTAAGAAGAAGGGTGGGGTGGCTCTGTTGGTAAAAATGAAATCAAATCCTTAGAAAGAGGTGGCATAAGGTTAGCAGATGTAGATTCTTTGTGGGTAGAGTAAAGAAACTGCAAGGGTAAAAAGACCCTGAGAGTAGTTAAAAACAGGCCTCTGAACAGTAGCCAGGATGTGGGATGTAAAAATTTCAACAGGAAAAAGAAAAGGCATGTAATAAGGATAATGTTATGATAATCATGGTGAATTTCAATATGCAGGTAAATTAGAACATCAGATTGGTGCTGGATCCCAAGACAGGGTATTTGTAAAATGCCTATGAGATGTATTTTAGAGCAGCTATGGTTTAAGCCCACAAGGGGAAAGATAATTCTGGATAGGGTGTTGTGTAATGAACCATATTTAGTTAGGGAGCTTTAGGTAAAAGAACACTTGTGAGGCAATGATTATGATATGATAGAATTCACCTGTAGTTCGATCGCGAGAAGCTAAAGATGTATCAGTATTACAGCAGAGTAAAGAGGCATGAGAGAGGAACTGACCAAAGTTGATTTGAAAGGGGATATTAGCAGGGATGATGGCAGAACAGAAATGGCTGGAGTTTCTGGGGACAATTCAAAAGGTGCAGGATAAATACATCCCAAAGGTGAAGAGCTATTCTAAATGGCGGTTAAGGCAATCATGGCTGACAATAGAAGCCAAAGACACCATAAAAAAAAGAGTAGGCACATAATATAGCAAAAAATAATGGGAATTTAGAGGATTGGGAAGCTTTTGAAAACAATAGGGAGACAAAAGATGAAACATGAATGTAAGATAGCCAATAGTATCAATGACAATACCAAATTTTTTTTCACATATGAAATAGAGGCAAAAGTGGGGCTAGAGAATGATGCTCTCCAGGTAGTAAATGGGGACAAAGGAATGGCAGAAGAATTTAATAAGTATTTTGATAGAATTTAATTTAATAAGTATTTTGCTTCAATCCTCACTGTGGAAAACACTACCAAGTATGCCAGAAACTTGAGCGAGTCAGGATGGCAGAAGTGATTGTAGTTGCTATTGCTAAGCAGAGGTGCTTGTCAAGCTGAAAGATCTGAAGGTAGGTAAGTCACCTGGACCAGATGGACTACACCACAGGTACAGAGGTTGGTACAGAGATCATGGAGGAATTAGTAATAATCTTTCAAGAACCAGTTGATTCTGGAATGGTACTGAAGCACTGAAAAATTGCAAATGTCACTCTAATCTTCACAAAGAGGAGGAAGCAGATGAAAGAAAATTACATGCTAGTTAGCTTGACCCCAGAGGTTGGGAAGATGTCAGAGTCCTTTATTAAGGAAGGATGTGGTTTTGGGTACTTGGAGGCATGTGAGAATGTAGACCAAAGTCAGCATAGTTTCCTTGTGTATTTAATTTGAGTAATCGTGTGCGTGTGTGTGTGTGTGTGTGTGTGTGTGTGTATGTATATATATGTGTGTATATATAGATTGATTAGGCACACTTGTTCGTTGGCATCTCACTTAAAGTAAACTCAAAGTTACACCCATATTTTGGACTCCTGTGTCTTGGTTTGAATTAATTTAATATTTTGAAGATACAAAACATAACATTGGTGACAAGGTATTTTTAAAGCGAGCCTTAGACAGCTACCGAACTGCTGAAGTGTAGCGAGATGTTCGAACTAAAGAAACACTGTGAGGAACATAGAGTAAAATGCCCAGTCCAGCACCTGCAGTGAGACAGTTGAGTTTAAAAAAAAGCTGTACAGCACATATTCTTCAGAAGGGAAGATATGAACAATTTAAAAAACTAAGAAAACAGATGAATTCACGGGATCATAAATAGTGAGTACTGATTGATAATAATCATTAAAAACCATCAGAAATGATTGGCTACGTCAGAAAGATTGACTAATTTGATTTCACAACAGGTAATCGGCTCATGTATACTGAACTATTCGAACAGTATTTTGAAGCAAATGAATAGCAAATGAGAAACAAATGCCAATTTTGCTGAGTTCATTAGATTTAAAGGCATACAGTTTGTTTCAAAGTTTGACTGTTCCAACTAAACTATAAGAAATTAACTTTGCTGCTATTGTAAAAATTACGCAGGAACTTAGAACCAAAGCCATTGTTAATTGCAGAATGCTCTAGGTTTCATGAGTAGGTTAAAAAAAATGGGCGTCCATTTTAAGTGTACGTGGCATTGTCAGATCGGTACTGGGCTTAATGACGTGCTGAAAGATGGTTTATTTTGTGGAATCTTGAAAGAAAGCATTCAAAAATGGCACAACTTACATTTAAAAGAGCAGCAGAAATCACAGTATCAATGGAAACTGCACACAGAGACATAATTGAGTTGTAGTCAGGAATGAAAGTGAGCGTGAACAAAATTGCAGTGTCTGAACAGAAACCACCTGGCCAAACAAATTGGGTTACCACTGCGGCAGGGACTCACATACTCCAAACAAATGCAGATTTAAAGGTAAAACTTGCAGAAAATGCAACAAAATAGGACACATACAAAGAGAATGTCAGGCAGACAAAAACAAGTGGGCTTTTCAGGGAAGAAAAAAGAGATAAGAAGGCAAGTTACAGTTTCAAAAAAAGCTGTCATCTGATGACAAATCAGATAATGATGAGAGTGACATGGGGTTGTGTAGCCTTGATATTTACAGTGTGGAAATTATCAATAGACAAGCAACATGGCTTACATCAGCAGTGAATGGCAAATTAATTAAAATTGAATTGGATGCTGGTTCAGCTATTTCAGCCAATCCACAAAATGAGTTTGAAATGCATTTCAAAGATACTGAACCAAAGCATGTAGATATTCAACTAAAAACTTATACTGGAGAAAAAATAACTCCTGTGAGAATGACATTTGTGAAGTGAAATACAACAACCAACAAGCCACATTGAGGTTGTATGGGATAAAAACAGGAGGGCCGACGTTGTGGGGAGATGGTTTGCTGAGACAATTACAACTTGATTGAAGATCCATCCACAATTTGCAAGCCACATCCCCTGCAATGAAGCCATATGAAGGTGAATTAAGAAAGATACTGGATGATACCACAGCAGTGTTCAAGGATGCTTTTTGAAAACTCAAACATGTCAAGGGTAAAATAGTGTTAACTGAAAATGCTGCACTCAAGTTTTGCAAAGCCCGTCTGGTTCATTATACCAGCTGTGATAAAGTAGCCAGTCAGCTAAAGCGCTTGGAGACTGAAAGAATTCTTTCCAAGGTTGAGTGGAGCCCATGGGCAATGCCGGTAGTCCCAGTGGCCAAGAAGAATAGGTCTGTCAGGATATGTGGCGATTTTAAGCTACCATTAACCACCTACTGAAAGTAGATCAATACACTCTGTCCAGGATAGAGGATATCTTTGCAATACTTTTTGGAGGAAAACACTTCAGCAAAGTGGACTTAACTGAGGCCTACTTGCAGATGGAGATAGAGAGAGAATGTGCTCATGAAAGGGAATGCTGTGAAAGAGAGAAGGAATGAGAGAAAGAAAAAGAAAGGGATTGAAATGGATCCGGATAGATAAAAGGAGAAGAGATGTGTCCAGAGGTGTCAGAATCACTTTTTACAGACTTGGAGTCAACTCCTACAGCCACCAGAGAGGAGGCCCCAGAGCCTGAGATTGTTTCACAGCCACACGTCTCTCTCACCTGCCAGGCAGAGTGATTCCCCCCTGTCAGGAAAAACATTATCCCTCAAGGGTAACAAAGCCTCCACAGTGATTAAAACTTCAGGCCTAAAGGGGACAATTTAAAATTTACTATGCTTTGGATGTTTTTATATAGCAGTTGTGTTATCTAATATGCTGTGTATATAGTTGAAATGCATTCTGGGTTGAGTTGGAGCTTTATAGTTAAACAGGAAGGAGTGTTGTGAATTTAATATTTCAGTTATATTTGAGTTATCTTATATATATATATTTGCTGATTAAGTGTTTATTAAATAATTCATTATGGGTTATATGTACAAATACATGAATTACATTCATCATCATGCTACCACTTGGTACATGGGTGCCTCATTTAAAGTAAACTCAAAGTTTCACCCTTATTTCAAACTCCCATGTCTAACTTTGAATTAATTTTATGTTTTGAAGTTACAAAACATGGCAGTTTCCTTCAGGGGAAATCTTGCCTGACAAATCGGTTGCAGTTCTTTGAGGTAATAACAAACTGGATAGACAAAGGAGAGTCAGTGGATGTTGTTTACCCGGATTTTCAGAAGGCCTTTGACAAGGAGCTGCACATAAGGCTGCTGCACAAGGTAAGAGCCCATGGTGTTACAGGAAAGATACTAGCATGGATAGAAGATTGGTTGACTGGCAGGAGGCTAACAGAAGAAATAAAGAGGGTCCAGTCTGGTTGACTGCCAGTGACTAGTGGTGTTCCACGGGGGTTGGTATTGGGACCACTTCTTTTCATGTTTTATGTCAACAATTTGGATGATGGAATTGATGGCTTTGTGGTCAAGTTTGCAGATGATACAATAATAGGTGGAGTAGCAAATAGTGTTAAGGATCTGGGGAGTCTGCACAAGGACTTGGACAAATTGGGAGAATGGAAAAAGAAGTGGCAGATGGAGCTTATTGTTGAGAAGTGTAAGGTTGTGCAGCTTCGTAGAAGGAATAAAGACATGGATTATTTTCTAAATGAGAGAATATTCAATTAAAGGAGGTGTAAAGGGACTTGGGATTCCTTGTGCAGGATTCCATAAAGGTTAGCTTGCAGATTGAGTCAGTGGTGAGGAAGGCAAATGCAAAGTCAGCATTCATTTCAAGAATATAAGAGCAAGGATGTGATACCAAGGCTTTATAAGGCATTGTTCAGACTCCTTGAGGTGTATTGTGAGCAGTTTTGGGCCTCTTATCTAAGAAAAGCTGTGCTGGCCAGCAAATAAATGTCAGAATTCATTTTGGCATAAATAAATTATGCCAAATTTATTTGAAAAGCATTGAAAAATATTATCTTTGAGAGGTGGTGGAGGCAGATAACTCAATAAGATTTAAGAAGTATGTGGAATGCCAAGTGCTATAAGGCTAAGTATAGAGGGATACTTAAGGCTGACATGGACCAATAAATAAATTAATTTTCTTTGAAAGAAGTGGTACAGAGATCTGTGTTTCTTACTGCTGGTTATGCAAATCACTCTTGTTATCTGTTAATTATTTAGGGTATTGAATTAAATGAGTTTAGTGTTCCTTTTAGCTAGAGATTTATGTGGGCTGGAACATTTAAACCAGCAAGGAGCTGAAGTAAAATAAATTGTTCACTGGAAACTAATTAGACCTTTCAAAATGTAAGAGAATATGAAATAAAAGAAGTATGCCAAAGGATCCTTGACCCGTCCGCAGATGGAATATCAAAGCTGAACTTCTACCACGTCCACGTTAAAAACAAAAATACATAATGTTCAGAAGATCAGTGGTCCCCAGAAGACAGGGGACATTTCAAAAGTCTGCACAAGATGTTTCAGAGGATAGAGAGGAGAGATAAAATAGATCATAAGAATAAACCAGAAGACACTGAAAACAAACTTCAAAGTTCAAAGTAAAGTCATTATTGAAGTTTGTACAGTACTGTGCAAAGTCTTAGGCACCCTAGCTATATACTTCTGCACAGCATCGTACATCATATTCATACCCTTATATCAAAGGGATGTTTCTCGCATCGCACGTACAATTGAAAGGCAGATCTTAGGTCTATCACTGGCGTGAACCAGGCACCATGTTCTCTGTTCCCAAACAAAATTAGTGACCTTGTCAATCCAGGTCAACCCGCCTCAGTGCAGATCAGAGAAGTTCCGGAAGTGAAACATTGTCAAGTGCCACAATACCGAATCAGCTCTCTGTTTTGCAACATATTATGCGACCATATGCAATTTTGTAACTTGCCTACTGACGCATCATTGCTTGCCTAACTGTTGCACTGTTGCTTTCACCTTGGCCACCTTTAGCACTGACAAATCGCTTGCTGGTCTGCCTTCCAGTGTCCTATTGGAAATGGCTACATGATAATGAATGCTTTGCTTTCAATTGTCCAAAATTCCCTAGATTCTGGCAATGTCAAATCAGTTAGAAAACTCATAGATCAAACATGCTTATTCAGCAAAGGACAGAGACAATAAGCTAAAAACTATTGGCTACTTGGTCTCATATTTGTTGTTGGGAAAATGTTGGAATCAATTATTGAGAAAGCAATAGCAGAAAATCTTATTACAATTAAGCAGTCAGCATAGTTTTATGTAAAGGTTTCATGTTTGAAAAACTTAATGAAGATTCTTTCCGGATATATGTGGCATGTACAGTAGATGTGGTGTATTTGGATTTCCGAAAGGCATTGATTAATTAAAAGGTTATTTTGCAATTGGAATTAGTTCATTATTGTCATAAGCAAAAGTGTATCTTGTATTCATGCAGATCAATTCATTACCTAGTACATTGAGGTAGTACAAGGTAAAACACTAACAGAATTTAAAATAAAGTGCAACTTCTACAGAGAAAATGCACTGCAGGTGGACAGTAAGGTGCAAGATCATTACAAGGGAGATAGTGAAACCAAGAAGAGTCCATTTTATAGTACTTGGGGATCAATCCATAGTCTGATAACATCAAGGCAGTAAGTGTTCTTGGGCCTGGTGGTACAGGATGTTCTTTTAGGCTTTTGTATCTTCTTCTCAATGGAGGAGAAGAGAATTGAAAATGTGAAATCTTTGCTTGTTCTGGCTGCATTACTGAAGTAGTGAGAGAGGGGAGGCTGGTTCTTATAATGTGCTGAGTTGTGCCCACAACTCTCAGCAGTTCTTTTTTGTTGCAGTCATATGCAGAGCAGTTACCTTAGAAAACTGTTATGCTTTCTATGGTGTTCCGATAAAAATTGGTAAGGATTGATAGGGATATGCCAAATGTCTTTAGCCTCCAGGTGTCGGGACCCTTTTGCAAAGGGTCGAAGTGACAAAGGACAATATGCTTGATGTGTAGGCGCAATGAAAGGTGACGATCAAGGGAATCTTATCGGTGTTCGGACGGAGTCATGAGAGGCAAAAACAGATGTTTAGACAACGCAGCTAATGCAGTGAGGGCTCTAACAACTAAGGGGAAGACACATTTCCTAAAAAGAACATTTCTGAGTCCCTAGAATGGAAGGCCTCATAGTAACACCAAGTGACTGTTTGTGCCTGTTGCTCTTCCACGTTTTCTTGCATCAGTTATTTGTAGTAGACACGTGAAATTTTGTTTGCCGGAAGATTATCGCACCATTCCTGTCGAATGTTCTACATATTTCAGGGTCTACCAGTTGTGATAGTTTGCTGTGCTTCAAGGGAATGACACAGCTTGTTGAGTATCAAACCTAAGGTTTTGAAATGGCATTCTGTGGCAGAGAAAGCAAAGCAACTTCTCATTTCCCATGTTCAGCCAAGTCTTATGACTTATGAGATAATACTATTGTGGCTGACTTAGCCATCTATTTCCTTGTGCTGTTTTTCTCACCACTTTTGATTCAAGCTCGGGTATTATTCTTGGGTCTAAGAGACGCTTCAAGGAGCCTGCGTGACTAAAAATCGGGTCTCATTCAAGTAGAACGTCACACTTGCATGCTTTCTATGAAGAGTGACAGGCTGATTTACTTTAGCCTAAAGGTAGCTATATCATTTATTGTATCCCAATCATTGTGTCAAATGAGGTGAGCTCGCTCACTACAAACTATAAATGGAAACAGAAATCAGGTTCGTTTGCAAGTTTCAACATCCCGTTTGGCAAGGTCAATATGCCCAGAATGTGTGTCTGGTTAACATCACACTCAAACATTGGATGAAAAAAATCCAAGGTGTTGATATTCAAAGGGAAATTTATTGGAACGGATAACCGCACCCCCCCCCCCCCCCAACCGCCTGATATTGGAGAAAATCCTTTATCTTAACATGCAGAGAAATGATAGACTGGAAAGGCAGGGTTTCTAGAGTTGGGTGAGGTTTGATCTCTGGGTGCCCAGCCGATTTGGAGAGGTTGAGAACAGCTTCTTTGGCAGCAAAATCTTGGCCTGAAGTGGTTTGCTGCAGAGGAGCCCTGGACCTAATGTGAGGTACGATCTGCTGTTTGGACAATTTAGACACCAGCCTAGATAGACTGGGGCTCCTCTCTCTCCACGACGATAAGGCTGTGCGATTCCCCTGGCTGCTATGTTTTGTGTCTTGCAATTTTTGCTGTGATTTGCTCCGCTAATGTGATGAACCTACTTCGGGCTGCTCTGGGGTTTGGATCTAAGGACTCAGTATGGTTTGGAATGCTGTTGTTGTTGCTTGCTTCGATTGTTGATGTGATCTGTATTTTTCCCTCTTTCTCTGTGTGTGTGTGTATTGGGGTTGGTCTTAAGTTTTTTAAATTGGGTTCTTTCTGGTTTCTTGCTTTGTGGCTGCCAGTAAGCAAACAAATCTCATATATTGTTTGATAATAAATCTCATATATTGTTTGAAATTGATTTCCGTCTACCCCACTTACTTGCACCACCCCACCCAACTTTACTAAAAGACTTCACGTGCTTTATAAACATTATTTATCATAGAACGGCTATTATCCTGAGAGAAGGGTAATATATGCAGTTATACCTCACCACTTTAAGCAATCGTATTTTTTTATTCCTGCTGATTTGAGAAGTTTTTGTAAGCTGAAGTAAATCAGGCAAGAGCTTATGGACTTTTTTTAGGTTAAATGCGTTCAAGGCAGAGTTTCTAGAAATGAATTGCATCAATAAATTTGACAACTCTCTATTCTTAGCAGCCTATATTTAAACTTCTTATTTCCTCATGGGAACTTTTCTGCATTTTTTCTTTACAGCACAGGCACCTGTTTCTGCAGCTTTTTTGCAATCAGGTCCTTCAATAAATATTGTCCTTAATTTGTATTTTTGTGCAGATTTATGTCTAATTAGCAGACCTACCTGGATTACACCATGTGGATCTTGGAGAACAATTGAAAAGTCAAGATCTTTCACCGCTTCTGTCCCACCCAACTCTTGTGATTTTTAATTTTTGCCTATATGACCCTCAGCTGTAAGAATGTGTTTATTCCTCAGCACCAAGGGAGGATCAGACCTGCAGCTGTGAAATGGGACAACATTGAGGTAGAGGAAGTGTGTGGATATTAGGGAATAGGATTGGCAGAGGGAGATGACAGGGATCAGTCAGGCATCTATTTGTTTGCTTCAGGGTTCAGACGCATGACCAGTGATTGAAAGGGAATTTCAACAAGAGTGGAGCAAAGAGGACAGGAAATGGGAGTAAATACCAAGAAGAGGACTTCAAGGAGCATCTATATATAAGCTAACACTCCATGGCAGTGGAACAGTTACATTGTCTCCATTTAACTTTTACAGAAACTACCTTCAACTATCCTGCTACTTGGATACAGGTCTTGCTTTCTGAGACTGATCATTTGCTTATGTCATCGTCAGATTTGAGAGTGTGCATTTTCAAAAGATTGCTAAGGTGAGCTATAAGGTTATGAGGCAGTATGAAAAAATCCTGAGAACTCAGATGAAGTATTTTAGTATTACTGGTTGCAAACTCCATTATCTTCACGTCCTTGCATTTGGACCAAGGAACAACAATAACTAGTTCTATAAAATCCTACTGGGGAACAATCTCAACAGCATGACAACAGCTGGCAGATGCCCTTTGTTCTCACTTAACTCACTTAGTTGGAAGTAATTTGGCAGCCAATGTCAGGATCTATTATGTCTCCTAAGATTATTTTCCAAACTCTTGAGCTATATTATCCTCGAATAACTAACTTTATCAAAAACCCGGTGTAAGATAGGAAGAATTTGTGAATAAGCCTGTTGAAGTTCAGAAAGTGGTATGAGCCCTCAACTTTTTGTTACCATGCCGACTAATCAGTAAATGAATGTTTTGATTCCAGGTCATGCTCCTCACTGGCTCAATGTAGAAAAGGTGAGATTTGCCCGTGGCAAATACAACCTATAATCCAAACTTGGATCTTGAAAAGGATATGATTTCCACAGAGATCCAGTGTTCACTAGTGAGCGATTGCCATGCCATCTGGATAACGAAGACCCATTCGGGTAATAATGTGATAAGTAAGATATTCCACCAGCTTTCCACCCAAGTAATTTTTCCACTGAATATCCTTAAGGAATGAACTGATTATTTGAGTAGATGGATTACCTTGTCACCTCCCAGTGTCTATCTCCCTTGTTTGTATTCCAAAGAATTTTACCTATAATTTAATGTATATTTCTTTCTTTTTATTCTTGTTCTCCTCAGTCAGGGAGTTTTAGAGATGATACAGAACTAAAACAGGTCCTTCAGCCTATTTTATCAATGATAACCAAGGTACCTTCCTGATATAGTCCCATTTGCCTACTTTTGGCCCATATCCCTCTAAACATTCCCTATCCATGAATCTGTCCAAGTGTCTTTTTAATGCTACAATTCTACCGACCTTTACCACTTCGTCTGGCAGCTTGTTCCATGTACCCACCACCCCCTGTGTGAAGAATCAACCTCTCAGGTTTTAAATCTATCCCATCTCAGGGCAAACCTCTGCCCTCCAGTTTTAAACTCCCCTACACTGGGAAAAAGACCGTGAGCATCCACCATGCCTATATCCCTCATGATGTTAAAGTCACCTCTCAGCCTTTTTCACTGCAGGAAAAAAGTCCCAGCGTGACCACTCTCTTCTTATAACCCAGGACTTCCAGCCTAAGAACTCAATTGTCTCACCAGTTTACCATTCTCATTGCTCATTTCCTACTAAAAAGGTATTCCCTTTGCTTGTCAGGGTGAACTCCTACAAGAAGAAAGGGAATACCTTTACTATATTGTAAATACATTTAAAATATGAACCCGTTTGTAAATACTGGATCCACAAAGGTGACTATAGTGTGCATATGCCACAAAAGTAGCCACTAGGGTGTACACCCCTAACATCTTTAATCTTCCATGCTGGCACCAATATGCTGGCCACTTCTTGCCGCTGTGCAACTTGGAGCCACTGAAGATGCTAGAAGTTTATGGATGCACTTACCCCCAAGCATGGACAGGACAGAATCATGACTTCAACACAGCTTGATTCAATATTGGAGAAGGTCCCTCAGCCTGTTGTTTCTCCCTCACCCTGGGGCTGACCTTCGACTGAAAATCCATTGGTCTCCAGCCTCTTCTCCCTACCCCACCACCCTCCACCTGAAGCATGCTACCATTTTCACTAGTTACTGCCTCACCCTTTTCTCAAACTATCTGGACCAAGCATCTGGAACACTTCACCACTCAACTATCAAAATATTTTCCTCTAACAATCATTCCATGCACACCAATAGTTACCCACAGTATCTTTGTATTTATACTCCTTATTGCCTTGTATACACGTAAGCACATAAGTGCAATTATGAAAAAAACATGGCATGGCCTCTATTTCCTTAGAAGTCTGCAAAGATTCAGCATTTCATCTAAAACTTCTATAGATGTGTGGTAGAGAGTATATTGACTGGTTGCATCACAACCAGGTGTGGAAACACCGAAGCCCTTGAATGGAATATCCTACAAAATGTAGTGAATATGGCTCAGTCCATCTTGGTAAAGCCCTCTCCGCCATTGATTACATCTACCCAAAGCATTGTTGAAGAAAGCAGCATGAATCATCAGGGACCCCAGCCATCTAGGACATGCTGTCTTCTCATTGCTGCCACTAGGACGAAGGTACAGGAGCCTCAGAACTCACACCACCAAGCACAGGAACAGCTATTACCCCTCAACTACCAGGCTCTTGAACCAGAGAGAATAACTTCACTCAACATCACTTGCCCCATCACTGAAATGTGCCCATAAGCTATGGAACACACATCAAAGTCGCTGGTGAACGCAGCAGGCCAGGCAGCATCTCTAGGAAGAGGTGCAGTCGACGTTTCAGGCCGAGACCCTTCGTCAGGACTAACTGAAGGAAGAGTGAGTAAGGAATTTGAAAGTTGGAGGGGGAGGGGGAGATCCAAAATGATAGGAGAAGACAGGGGGGGGAGGGATGGAGCCAAGAGCTGGACAGGTGATTGGCAAAAGGGGATACGAGAGGATCATGGGACAGGAGGTCCGGGAAGAAAGACAAGGGGAGGGGGAACCCAGAGGATGGGCAAGAGGTATATTCAGAGGGACAGAGGGAGAAAAAGGAGAGTGAGAGAAAGAATGTGTGCATAAAAATGAGTAACAGATGGGATACGAGGGGGAGGTGGGGCCTTAGCGGAAGTTAGAGAAGTCGATGTTCATGCCATCAGGTTGGAGGCTACCCAGACGGAATATAAGGTGTTGTTCCTCCAACCTGAGTGTGGCTTCATCTTTACGGTAGAGGAGGCCGTGGATGGACATGTCAGAATGGGAATGGGATGTGGAATTAAAATGTGTGGCCACTGGGAGATCCTGCTTTCTCTGGCGGACAGAGCGTAGGTGTTTAGCAAAGCAGTCTCCCAGTCTGTGTCGGGTCTCGCCAATATATAAAAGGCCACATCGGGAGCACCGGACGCAGTATATCACCCCAGTCGACTCACAGGTGAAGTGTTGCCTCACCTGGAAGGACTGTTTGGGGCCCTGAATGGTGGTAAGGGAGGAAGTGTAAGGGCATGTGTAGCACTTGTTCCGCTTACAGGGATAAGTGCCAGGAGGGAGATCAGTGGGGAGGGATGGGGGGGACGAATGGACAAGGGAGTTGTGTAGGGAGCGATCCCTGCGGAATGCAGAGGGGGGGGGAGGGAAAGATGTGCTTAGTGGTGGGATCCCGTTGGAGGTGGCGGAAGTTACGGAGAATAATATGTTGGACCCGGAGGCTGGTGGGGTGGTAGCTGAGGACCAGGGGAACCCTATTCCTAGTGGGGTGGCGAGAGGATGGAGTGAGAGCAGATGTACGTGAAATGAGGGAGATGCGTTTAAGAGCAGAGTTGATAGTGGAGGAAGGAAAGCCCCTTTCTTTAAAAAAGGAAGACATCTCCCTCGTCCTAGAATGAAAAGCCTCATCCTGAGAGCAGATGCGGCAGAGACGGAGGAATTGCGAGAAGGGGATGGCATTTTTGGAAGAGACAGGGTGAGAAGAGGGATAGTCCAGATAGCTGTGAGAGTCAGTAGGCTTATATGAGCTATGGACTCACTTTCAAGGACTCATCATCTCATGTTCTAGATATTTACAGCTTATTTATTATAAAATCATTTTTTCTCAGCTCAAGCTGGTAAAACCTGAGGTAAGGGCATAGCTGAACACGTAAAGCTTAGTATTGTGGCATTCTGAAGATTTGCAAAGATATTCCTGTGTAGCCCTAGTTGTTTAATGCTATTGTGTAGAGTCTTTAGAATGACCCCAGTTGTAGATATTACTATCAGGACAATGTATATTCTTGTTCACATTCCAAAGTCTTTCAGTTTCCTCTTTTAATTCAGCATACTTCTGGTGTTTTCCACTCATTGATTTCTGTAACTTATGTCTGTTTGGAATGTCTATATCTATTAAATAAGTTGTTCTTGCTTGATTATCCTCTAATATTATATCTGGACGGTTATTATGCATTGTCCTATCTGTAATAACTGATCAGCCGTAACATAATTTGTGGTATTCTGACTCTAAAACTGGATCAAGCTTGTATTTATAGCAATGTTTGATTTCTTTTATGAGATTGTATTTTAAAGCAAGATTTTAATGATGTTTGCCACTTGACTGTGCCTGTGTAACTAATCAGATAAAGTTAAACTGTTACAGGATCCTGTAATATGTTGGATTGTTTCTGGTTTTTCTGGACAGTTTCTACATTTATCATTTTGAATTCGCTGGTGTTTTATTGTGTATTTTTGTTTTTTTCTGTGTTCACCATCTGTTTCTGTATTGCTAGAAGGAACCCTTCTGTTTCTGGGAAGAGGTCCCCAGTGCTGAGGTAGGCACTCCACATTTTCTTGTCGATATCTAGTCTGCTCAGATCGTGGGGATAACTTTCATGAAGGGTCATGCTCTTCCATTGGTTAACTTTTTCTTCAAAAGTGATAATGTCTTCATTTTTCTGGGTTGTGCTCTCTTAAGTGTAGTGTATACTTATCAGAATTGTATATGCTTGTGTGGAGTGCTGATTCCTGTTTTTGTTGATGAAAATATACCCTTAGAAGTTTTATCTAACTGTTGTGTAGATTTTCAATGTTTTATTCTTCTTCCCCCTTCTGTCTTAGGTAGTCTCAATCTAGGCTCATTCAAAAGTACATAATGTTTTCTGAAATTTGTCATTTCAGTTCTTATTTTTCTTTGTAAATTTTCCAGATCACATTTGGACCAAGATATTACGCCAAAAGAATACATTAATATGGGGATAGCAAATTTATTGCCTTCGTTATATTTTTACTGTTGAGCTCTGTTTGGCAGATTTTCTTAAGCCTCGAAGTAAATTCTCTCAAAAGTTTTTCCTTTATTGCTCTATGGTTTAATTTCTTTCTTTGTTGATATCCCAGATACTTATATGTTCCATATTTATCCATCGGTTGTGTTGTATCCGGCTGCTCTGTTTTGTATTCTATTAGTTCTATTGCACCTTTCATCATGTTTAATGTTCTGCATTTGTCCAGTCCAAAGTTCATGTCTATATTTTTTGAAAAAAGGTCTATGATTTGAATTAATTGCTTTAGCTTATCTGATGAAGGAGCATATAATTTCAAATCATCCAAGTATAAAAGGTACATTAAGGCATACCTAATTTTATAGTTTCTGATTTGATATTTCTGATCTGATTTCTGATTATTATTATTATTATTTCATTTTTTAACTTTATTTTTGTATTGCACAGTTTTTTGCACACCAGTAGTCCACTATGTTCATACGGTCTTTCACTGATTCTACTATGATTATTGGATTTATTGTGTATGTCCACAAGAAAATGAATCTCAGGGTTGTATATGGTGACGTATATGTACTTTGATAATAATTTTACTTTGAACTTTAATTAAAAAATAAAATATCAGTGGCTATATCTTTGCAGTGAACTATGTTTAATTATGATGAAATTCAGTATTTTGTCTGCCAAATTGCTACAATTTATGTTTTGATATTTTGTTATGGATTTTTTGGCATTTAAAAATATTGAACATCATGTTATATAGAATGGTGCAATGAAAATTAACGATTGCTGCCTCTGTGCTGGAAGGTGCAAGGCTCCAACTTCACTCTGGCTTCCTGGCGAAAGAAGATCAGAATTCCCATTCTGAATTTGTGTCTGAGATGAGATTTGAGATTACAGTCTGTAGTAATCTCAGCTATCTCCCTCGGTGAAAAGGCAGTAGTACAATCTTTTCGACGTTCCTGACATTATGGACAAGCCAGCTGATTGGGTAATCAAAGATGCTTACAGACAGAAAAAAACTTTGATGTTGTAGCCACATGGGCTGTTCACTAGCTTTTAAATCTTTTCACTATTTCATACTATTTAATAAGAATTAACAAAGAAAAGAATTGACACATAGATTTTAAAACAGTACACAGATCTATGATCAAAAAGATATTTTTGGGTATAGTATCATGCATCTTAATGATGGCTATCTGAGGGTGTACACTTGTTCACTTCCCAGTCATTGATACGGTTAGTACTGACAAAAAATGCATTTTTGGTCTTTGCTAATAACATGCAAATGTTAGAATATCATTTATGTATAGTGTTATCCTTAGAGCAAATTCACATCTCACTGACTTCTGCATTGTATTAGAGAGTACCGATTGATAAATACAGACATGCACTTAAAACTAAAGTAACTCTTCTCCAAAGAGCTAATCTAGTCTTTCAGTGGTATTGTTTGGATACAGTTGGTTTCAACTTGTATTTCCAAATGATTTTTAAGCCTTTCAAATAATATACATTGACTCTGTGCATCAAAATGATTATTTATAAAATCTCCAAAGCTAATGATAAGTCAAAAATTCTGAGGAGTGTTATCATATTTAATAAGTTATTTGACTAACTAATAAAAATAATGCAATGATTGCATTCATTTTGAAATGGCAGTGAATTCTATTCTGCCCTATCAATGTCACCATGGCAGACAGGGTCACTTCTGACTGAAAGTGCTTAATTCTTCTTAGACATAAAATGCACTGATGTACCAAAACGCTCTGATGCTCAAACATTTTACAGTTCTACGAAAGTTTTAAAACACAGCATGATATAAACAATTTTATTGGTAGAAAGCACCTTTTTATTCAAATGGTATCTTTCCACTTGCAGAATGTGATGCCATTGAACTGTCAAAGGAAAGAGGAATGTTCCGCTCTGATTAGTCTATTAGCTAATGTTGGATCAGGAACAGAGTTTTAGGGCCTTGTCTGTCATGTTCCTGAAAACGAGGACAGTGGATGATTTTAATTGCCTTTGCTCAGTAAGCCGTGGCCTGGCAGATGTTCACCATTTGTAATGTTTTTCTGGAACAGCACATAAATACACATAGGCCCTTAAGCTGCTGCAGACATATATTAAAATTTGACAATTATATTCCAGCTAAACGATGAAAGTATTTTGAATACTGTTTAGATATGACTCACTTGAGATCTTCATTAAACTGCATTGTTTGGACATTCTACAGCTCCCATATTAAGTTTGCTTTTCAATTGGTAATGATTTTGTTAAAACTTAGTTGCTATAGAGAAAGATAAAGGAACAATAGAAAACTGGGTTGGCAACATTATAACATGAATTCAGTTATAAAATCAGAAACTGCAGCATCCCTCAATGCATCACACTCACTTCATTCACAGTTCCTTTGCAATTTCTTACTCACTTCCTTTTGAAATACAGTAATGATACAGTACTATCTTGGAGGACAAGTCATTGTGGTGCAGGATTTCATGTTCCCTGTGTAGAATGTGGTTTTTACAACTTCCTCCTTTGTTCCTTTGAAGGCAGTTCTTCAATTATGTCTTTTTTATGAGTTCACAAATCTGTAGAAGCAATTTTTCATTGTTTACCTCTCAAAGCCTTTCATAACTTTGAGAAATGCTATTAAATCCTAGACCTTTTCCATTTTAGTGAAAAAAGCCTTATTTTTCAAACGATACCTATGATCTTTTCATTCCTCATATTATTCTAGTCAGCCTTTTACAGACCCTTTCAATGGCTTTAATATTTTTTTTTAAATTGATGTGCCAGAACTCCACGTAATGGTTTATCCATGAGCTAAGCAATATCTTTTACAAATTCAATGTCAAATTCAGTCTGCTTTTTTCTATCTAGAATCCTATCTGTCCTTTAATGACCCTTTGTGCCTTCTCAACCCCTTTTAAAGATTAATATCCTACTCAGTGTGTAGGTTAAGCTGCTCCCCAAAACATATTATCTCTCAAGTCTCAACAGTGATTGGTATCTGCCGCATATCTACCCATTTTATTAACCTGTCTACCTTGTAGCCCTCCACACAGATTGTAATACAGTAACTTTGAATTTGGTTTCAGAAAAACTGATTTCATTTCTTTAGTATTATGTTTAAACAATTTATAAATAAAAAGATGGAAAGAATTCCAGTATCGACTGGAGTGATATACCAATACTGTAGCCAGATTCAGAACCACACTTTTTTTCCCTGTTCTCTATATTTTCTATCCATCTAACTTCCTTTAATACTATATGTCAATTTACAATTTTTGTACGTGCAGTATCTACATCTCCACATCAGATGTCTTTTTTTGTTTCTATCCTCTTCCATTGTATGTTTCCTACCATCATTTATGCCATTTTGTTTGGATACTGATTGTGAAAATCGATTACATGTTAGGGTTATCTTTTGTTGCATTTTTTTATCAGTTCAAATTTACCTTTAATAGCTACCTATACCCCATTGGTTGAAAGAGGTTTTTCAGTTCATACCAGACAAGAGACTTTGTAGTGTAGGGATATATCTGGAGACATCTTCCATCAATAGTGAAAATATGTTCCATGTAAAGACACTATCTTTATATGAAGACAATAAAAAATTAGAATCATGTTTATTATCACTGAGATAGGTTTTGAAATTTGTTGTTTTGCAGCAGCAGTACAGTGCAATACAAAAAATTACTATAAATTGCATTAAGAAATGTATAGAGATAAATAAATAGTGCAAGATGGGTAGAAAATTTGAGGTAGTGTTCATGGGTTTATGTAACGTTCAGAAATCTGATAGCAGATCCAGAGATGATGAACATTAATTGTGGCTCCTCAGGCTCCTGTACCTCCTCCAGGATAGTAATAATAAGAGAGCACAGCTTAGATGGTGAAGATCCAGAACTGGAATCAGAATCAGGTTTAATATCGCAGACCTGCTGTATGTTGTGAAATTTGTTCCTTTGCAGCAGCAGTACATTTCAATACATAGTAATAAAAAAAAGCTACAAATTACAATAAAAAATAAATTAAGTAGTGCAAAAAGGGAGGGTAAAAAACCAATATGAGAAAGTCTGTAGATGCCGGAAATCCAAAGCAAAACACAGCATGCTGGCTGAACTCAGCAGGCCAGGCGGCATCTATGGCATTGAGTAAACAGTCGATGTTTTGGAATAAAAATACTGAGGTATTGCTCATAGGTTCATAAGTTACCCATTCAGAAAGCTGATGGCAGAGGGAAAGAAGCTGTTCCTGAAACATTGAGTGTGTGTCTTCAGGCTCCTGTACCTCTTACCTGATGGTAGCAGTGAGAAGAGGGCATATCCTGGGAGAAAGGGGTCCTTAATGACGAATGTTGCCATTATGAGGCATCGTCTTTTGAAGTCGACTTGGATGCTAGGGAGGCTAGTGCCCATGGAGCCAGGAGGGTTTACAACTTTCTGCTGCTTTTTCCAATCCTGTGCAGTGGCAGCTTCATACCAGATGATGATGCAACCAGGTAGAATGTTCTCCATGGTACATCTGTAAAAAACTGTGAGTGTCTTTGGTGACATACCTATTCTCGTCAAATGCCTAATGAAATATAGCCACTGCCTTGCTTTCTTACATTAACATGTTGGGCCTAGAATAAATCCACAGAGAGTCTGACACCCAGGAACTTGATTTTCATTTCTTTCCATTTCTGATGGCTCAATCAGGGTGTGTGGGTCTGTCCTTAATGGTGGAGGTCACCTGCTTAAGCAGATGTCAGTTGTGGAGAGGGTTGTGTCCTTGCTGGAGCTGCCCGAGTCTACACCCTCTGCAGGTTTCTTCAATCTTGTGAATTAGAGCCTCCATACCTGATGGTAATGCAACCAGACAGAATGCTGTCCTTGGTACCTCTGTAGAAATTTGCTAGAGAATTTGGTGACATACCAAACCTCCTCAAGCTCCTCATGAAGTAGAGATACTGGTGTGCCTTTGTTATGACTGCAGATTAATCCTATTTTGAGTTGGAGAGAAACTATGAATTATTTTCAAGCATTGACTGCAAGACAGTAATTTGTTGAAGCATAGGCAATCAACTGAATCTGAGACCCATCTGGTTGATATAGCTAAATGTCATACAGGTCAGTGAATTATATATTGAATTATTATGGATGTAGGGGATTGCAGTCCAATCATTTGATGGCTCAGAATATATTACAAACAAAACAGAATACATGAAACCAACATTATCCTTGAGACATCGCAAACATTTATATATGTGATTAATTGGTTCTAACAATCTATTGCAGAACGTACATTTGTATGAGCATATGAATTATGAGCAGAAGCAGGCCACTCAGCCTTTTGAACTGCTTCACTGTTCAATAAGATTGTGGCCAACATGCAGTATGCCCATGAGATATGAAGAGTTTAAAATCTGTGTAGTTCATCTATGGCATCTTCGGACACTGCCTTTTCTTTCAAAACATGTTATAACCAATGGAAAGGTTAGCTGCATGTCATAACAGGAAAGACAATACTCCTGCATTCAATGTCTTGTAGTTAATAATATTTCAATGTTGATAAATCTGGTTGTGGAGTCCAATGTTAGGTTCCTACAGCTTGGGAGAAAGATTGCACATTGTTCCTCAAGAGTGACAATGCAATAGTAATGTAGACCACTCCCCATACTGAAGTAATGTTGAAAGCAGAAGTGTTCTATAATCTTCTCAAAGTCTACATCAACAAGTTAGGTGTTCTATACCTTTGTCTATGCCTTGCCTTCATTTTTGTTATTCCCATGATTTGCACAGTGATTTTGTTGTAATCTTGTTTTACAATTCCTTCCATATACTGCCTGACACCCTACTTTACACAATACTTGTAAGTAAATAATTCATAGCATCTGCAATTCAATGGTTTCACACCTTCAGTCAGATTTGTGTTTACATATGATCTTCCAGTTAATGTGCAATCATATATTAGCTTCTAAATAGGGCCTTCCTATGTAGCTGCATTTCCACTGTCGTTATGAGGAATTCATCTTTATCACCTGCAAAACATTAATATTGGAACTGGTTTATCATTGTCACATGTAAAGAGAAGATTAGCATTATTTCTGACATGTACATTAAAATGTGCAGTGAAATGTGTCATTTGGGTCAATGACTAACATGATCTGAGGATTATACTGGGCAGCCTGTATCGCCATGCTTCCGTTGCCAACATAGCATGTCCATAATCATACATTTTTGGAATGTGGGGGGAAACCAGGGCACCTGGAGGAATCTCACATGGTAATAGGAAGAACATAAAAACTTCTTAACCAGTGGCAGGAATAGAATCTTGATCTTACAGCTGGCACTGTAAAGCTTTGTGCTAACTATGTTACTATGCTGCCTCCAAGGTACAGTGCAAACCTGGTCTTGCATACTGTTCATTCAGATCAATTCAATAGAAGAGTGTATTGTGTAGTACAAAATAAAACTATTAGAATAAATTGTAACAGCTGCAAGAAAGATGAAGTCTAGGTAGACAATGAGGTGCAAGATCAAAATGAGATAGATTGTGAGGTCAAGAATTAATTTTATTGTACTGGGGAAACCATTCAATAGTTTTATAACAGCAGGGGAGAAGCTGTCCTTGACCCTATTCGTATTCTTTTGTCCGATGGGAGAGGGGAGAAGAGAGAATACCCGCAGAGGGTGGGGTCTTGGATTATGCTGGCTGCTTTACTGAGGCAGTGAGATATGTTAACAGAGTCCATGGAGGGGAGGCTGGTTTCCGCGATGCGCTGAGCTGTGTCCCTCTGCAGTTTTTTTTTGCAGTCAGAAGCAGAACAGTAGTCCTACCAAGTTGTGATGCTTGGGGTAAGATGTTTTCTATCCAAAATGTCTTTATTTCCTGAGGAAGTAGGGGCATTAATGAGGTTTCTTGGAGTCTACATGATTGAATGAGGACAGAGCCATCATAGACAGGGTCATCATGTCCGTAAGGAGTTTGCAGGTTCTCGTCATGACTGTGTGGGCTTCCTCTAGGTGCTCTCGTTTCCACCCACGCTCCAAAGATGTATCTGTTAGGGTTAGGGTTAGGGTTACGGTTAAGTTAGTTGTGAGCATGTTATGTTGGTGGCAGAAGCATGGGACACCTGTGTGCTGCCCCAGCACATCCTCAGACTGTGCTGTTTATTGACGTTTCACCCCATTGTGATGACTCAATGGCCTTCATCAAAGTCAAGTTTATTGTCAAGATTCAGGATTTAAAATTTAAGTTTGTTTCATGTCATTTCTAGTACACAAGTGTAATGGAGAACAAAGTAATTATTACTTTGGATACAATTTAGCATGAGAAAAAGATGAAGAATACAATGATTAAAACAACAATCAATATAAATACATTAGATAGCTTATATTAATCGATTGCATGTCCATAAAGTAACGCGAGGCACAGCAGTGTCTGTACATAAGGTGACTCTGATGGGAAGTGATAAAGTAGTGGTGGTGATTGGTGTGCAGGTGTGGGTTAATGGGTGGAGGTGTTGATCAATGTTACTGCTTGGGGACGGTAACTGTTTTTGGGTCTGCTGGTCCTGGCACATAACCTGCTCCCTGATGGAAGTGTGACAAACCTTCCAGAAGCAGGGTGGGTGGGATCCTTCACGATGTTGCTGGCCCTTTTCCATCATATGCAGAAGAATACTGTGTGCATGCATAGGTGCAATGAAAAAAACTTAACTGCAAAAGCATCACAGGCCTCCAGTCATATAAACAGCCTTCACAAGAAAGGTTTATAGAAAAGCTCCAGGGCATTGAGTATAGAACCTGGAGTGTCATGTTGCAGTTGGACAAAATGGTGAGGCCATAATGAAAATTGTGTTCAGTTTTTGTCACCAGCTCTAGGAAAGATTCCGTTAAGCAGGAAAGAGTTGATTAATGAGGGTGTTTTTGGGTCCTGGGGAAGTGGAGTATGAAGAGGGGTAGAGCAGGCTGGGACAATGGTCAGAGTGTAAGAGAATGACAGGTAATATTATTGGGCTCATTTTCACCCACTCATAGATCTACATAAACTACTTCCATCTGCATAATGGTCTATTTGATTTTTAAACTAACATATTTTGAATACTTCTTCAAATAAGCAACTTTTATAAAAGTTGCTTTTAAAAGTTCATTCTAAATAGATAAAATATACTGGATATACAAGAGCATTTGATTCATTCTTGCTTGCAGTGTTTTAGGTGAGATATCTATATATTTGCAATATTTTAATTTTACCCTATCTGGTGTCATGGTATAGAACTGTAAACCCATGTGGATCAATAACATTGATAATCATCAACATTGGGCTTGGCATAGAGCACGAAGCAATTCCAGATTTGTGAAGAATTTTGCACCTGTCACGTTAGTTTTATGAATCTTGAAGTGTAGGAAGATGGAGATTGCTCCCCTACTGCTCTGCTAAAGAGTCACGTTATCTTCTATTCATAGCTGGGTGCTCTTATCAGTTTTAGCTACCACTACTTTTGCTGTTGCCCAGAGGTGAAAGTAACAAATTTCTTACTGCTATGCTCATGTAAATTTCCTGTTGGATTCAGTGAACCTGAAGCACCACATCACTTCTTACCAGTTCACCATACTGAACTGTGGTTACTTGCGTCTGCTGTCATCCCATCAGTCTTGTCATTCTCACATTGCCGTTCAAGTTCATTTAGCTCTCTGTACCCGGGCTTTTATTTTTGCATCAGGCACTGGTGTGAGATTACACTAAATAAGTCAGAATTTCGCTTGGTTATTTGGTGATGGAGCACGGAGTCGACTCTTCGAGCCACACTGGCCCAGCGACCCCTCAGCACCAATTAACCCTAATCTACTCACAGACAATTTACAAAGACCAGTTAACCTTCCCAGAAAATGATTTGGACTGTAGGAGGAAACCAGAGCATCCAGGGAAAACTCAGGCATTCCACGGTGAGGACCAACAGAGACATCTGACAGGACGGCACCGGAAGTGAACCCTGAATTCCGGAATGCCCCCAAGCTGTAATAGTGTTGTTTGTGAATCTTATGAACCTGATTTATGAATCTTTCATACCTCCTCCTGTTGCCAATACAATGTTGACACCTAGTTCAGTTTCAGCTAATGGAATCATGTATGGTTTCATTTCTGCACTTTCATCCTCACCTTCTATTTCAACAGGGTCATTCTCCCCAAAGTCATGAATGAAATTGATCCATTTTATTGTGTAACTGAAAATTTCAGATCTGTGACTGGACTGATATTTGTACGGTATTCCATTTTGTCAGTAAGTCAGCATTTTTTTTAAAGCTTGTAACAAATTTTACAGGTCCTTATGTTGAAACCTGCACCTCAGACTTGCTGTGATGTATTGTAAGCTTCACTAATGCTTACCAATACAGCCATCCTCAAATAACTATGTTGATTATGATTCCTCACTCTCTTCATTATGAGTATAAAGTATCTGCAGCTAGGTTTATTAATGTTTGATGAAGTCCTCTATAGGATGTGAGTACTTAGTACCCATGAGATACGAAGATCTCAAACAAGTGTGCAGTTTTATCAAGTACCCTTTACCAGCTGTACTTGGAAAGACATACAAAAGATTATTAGAACCAAGAGAACAGTTAGTCATAAAACACAATCATAATGGAGCATCTGTTTTAAAGTAATGATCTTTGTTCATAACCAATGTAAATAAACAACACTCTTTACTGGTAGTTACTATTGTTGGAGAGAACCTTCCTTTGGTAATCAATCAACTCGAAAAGGGTAAGCATCAGAAGTTATTTCTTGAAATTATGTGTACGATTAGAGAAGATCAGAGGGAATTTTCAGACTAGTTCTTAAAATTAACCTCATACAGACTCTGGAGGAAATATTTCCTTTAGTGTTTACAAAATCCAACACAAAGATAGAGAGCACCTTCTCTCCAATATTTATTCTCTTTGAAGTATAGTAAAGTTTAAAGATTGTCAGCAATTGTTAACTTTCTAATTGAGAATAACAAAGAAACTAAATCAAAACTCTTAAGTAGCTCACCCCAGATATCGAAATAAAACGTTGCAGTCTTAAATACTTGAATGCAAGCAGCTGCATGCCAAAGCATAACAGTGTTGTTTACTCTTTTTAATGATTTTATGAGGTCTGTGATTATACAGTAGAAAATTTTGAAGCAGCTGCTACCATGTTTGATTGCCCATTGGCATTTTTTTTAAAACTATACTTCATAGCTCATTTCACATATCATTAAGAAACCAATTTGAACAATGTAGACTTACAAAGTGGTGTAGCAAGGAAGAAATACATAATTGGGCAGCAATGTACGTTTTAATCTTATAATAATTTAAATATTAGATTCTCTCAAATTCAGTGAACTTTGCTAATTCATCTTTTTTTTGTAAAATTCATCAGTATTTTTGGATGTTCCATTTTATGTGCAGAAACTCATCTCAGACTATTACAACAATCTTGTTATTTTGGAGACACAGGATACTGCAGATGCTTGGGTTTTGGTGCACGAAAAAGAACTGCTGGAGGAAGTCAATGTCTTAAGCAGCATCTATGGAGGCAAAGGGATGGTTGACATTTTGGTATGGGACTGTGCATCAATGTAGAGGGAAGACAGCCAGTATAAAAGAGGAGAGAGAGGGAGGAGTAAGGTAGAGGCCGGCAGGTGATCTGTAGAATCATGTGAGTTGGGGGATGATTGGCAGATGGAGATAGGTTGAAAAGTGGGAGGGGCTCACTTAGAGACAGAAGTTGGTGAGTGACAGGTGGAAATGAATTCAGAAAGTAAATTTTAGGCAGATTGAGCCAGTTCAGGGAGGGCAAAGGGCAACGGGTAGGAATGGTGGTAGATGGAACCTGTTAAGGTAAACGATGATAGGCAGTTGGAACCAGGTAGGACAGAGGGAGTGGGAAGTATTGACATTTTCCAGTTTCTCTCTCTACACCACTTCCATATGCCTATCTGGTGCCATCTGCCCATTTTGTTGTTTATCACCCAGCAACCCTGTCTCACCTCAGCCTCTCGCTCTTAATACCAGCTATTTTCCTCTATACTCAAAGTCCAAGTGCAGTGTCTCACCAGAACTATCAATCATTTAACTACAGAGATGCTACCTGATCCACTGAATTCCTCCAGCAGTTTTTTAAGAATACATAGATCTTGTTATATTGTAAAGAAGTTCCAATTTGAGGTGGAAATATGTTATTTACTGCAATACAAATGTTTCTATTTATTTGACTGCTTGTTGTTTCTACTTTCTCCCTAATAAAGGCAAGTGGAAAATAAGTATTCTGCTGCCTTTGTTTAAATCAACATGTCCTTTTGTTCACTTGTTTAGTCTATTGTTTGGTATGTTGACATTGCTAGTACTTGATAAGATATTTTAGAAATTTGCTGAAGAGTCTGGGTTTAAGTAGCTGTTGTGTCAATTTTAAAAGAACAACTTTTTAAACATTATCTCACATGCTGTGTACATACATCTACTGATGCTTCTGGACACATCTTCAGTGATGTTCCTGGAATCAACGGGTGTTTCGGGTCTTTCAACATCATACAACCTCCTCCAGGTGACCCAGCCGGGGCTGATCAGACCCCAGCTTGTGTCCAGATGGCTAGCTACTTATGACTCCATGTCTCCCCTCTTTTGAGCCACAGCCATCTTGAGGCCCTCTCTACCGCATCGGTAGTACTGCGGATGGCTCTCCTCTTCCTCTATCCCTCGATGCCCAAAATGCTGAAGGCTCTAACGAAGGAACGGGCTGCAAATCCCCTACAACCAACCTCCACTGGGAGACACCTCGCTCTCCATCTAGCCTGCTGACAGTTGCTGACCAGTCCTGAGTACTTGGAGAGCTTCCTTTCAAAGGCCTCTTAAATAAACTCGAAGTAACTTGGCAAAAAAGCTCACTTTCATTTAGTATTACTTCGTCTACAGATAGTAGTAATTGAAAATAAACATAGGTTAAATTATCTAGTAATACCATTTGGAAAAACAAATGCTCTATATTTGAAAAATGTTCTTAATTAATCTAAATCTAGTCATATATTTAAATGTTATTTTGTAAATATAAAAGCATAAATGATTTAAGTATAACCATCTGTATATATAGAAAATATATTTAAGTATATCTTAAGTTTTATATCTATACGCGCAAGTTCGTTACTTTTGTTTCCCATGTTTCAGATATCACTAAATCTTACGAAGTTTCTACACATATTTAAGAAATACTTTCTTAGGAAGTCATATAATGATATTTTAAGACCATGTATATTTTTACAATATTATTATTCTATATTATGATTTAGCATTGATAAACTGTTATTAATAAAGGTGATATTCTTATGATTTAAATAACCTGTAAAAATAGTTTATATAATATGTGCAATACATTGGTTGGGGTATCACAGCAAAGATCTTTGCAAATTTGCAAACCTATCCTCCACATTTCAAAATTATTAATTATTATTTTATAATGACATTGGCCATCAGGAGAGAGGTCATTTCAAATTTCAGTTTGATATAGTGCCCATCCCATCCTGAATATTCCTTGAGTGTTGTAGTTATTGGAAAGTAAGGATGAAAGTCTATCTATACTGTTCTATACAGAACAGTAAATGAACTAGGAAAAGTAGCAAAAGGTGATATATTTAATTTATTTTCAAAAACAGTACTTCACTGAAAGCTTAGCGCTCAAAAAATTCAATTTAGTGAATCTACCCTGGAGTATTTCTTCTGGATAAAGTAAATTGAAATACATTTGATTTAATTGTTAATATCATTTTTTTTTGTAAAGTTGTATAGAGAAGACCTTTAGTCCAAATACCAATCAATACTGATGAAATTCCAATATCCCTGAATCACATCTGTTGACAAAAACCATCTTCTGGAAACCTATTCAGGCAATCTGTTCCACACACTTGCCACCATCTCACTAAAACATTTCCTGCATTTCCTGTTTCACTTTGTGGTATTTTACCTGTCAGTACCACTGTTCTCTACAAATGCTGCAGAAAATAGTTAAATCATTTAGAAACAAGAGAAAGTCTGCAGATGCTGGAAATCCGAGCAACACACACAAAATGCCAAAACCCTTCGGCAGAACCCAAAATGTCGAATGCACTTTTTTCCATGGATGCTGCCTGGCCTGCTGAGTTTCTCCAGCATTTTCTGTGTTGATCTAAATCCTTTAGATCCAGTTGGTTCAAATTGTTCAGAATTTAGTTATTTTATTACATCTCACTCACAAGAAAAAAAAGACACTATTTAATACTTCCTCATTCTCTTAAGTAACACAATCTGCTAGAAGAATGAACCAGATAGCGCAACATCAGTGGCATCTGCTATCTTGTGTCTTCAATCTCTTAAAACCAGAGATCGACAGTTTAGCTCTTCTATGAATCCCCTGAAATACAGTACAATTATTCTTTTGTTGTTGTTGTTACATAAACATTGCTTTTTTTAACATGGGATTTAACAAATTGTGATCCTATGTAAAAACATTCCAAGATGGCAGAAGTCCAGCTCATTAACAGAGGTTTGAAACTCCCTGCTGCATTCAGCCCATTGGAAACAATCCCTCTGGATTTATTTGTGATAATTCTTGCTGAAGTTTGGACAGTGTTTACTTTTTCAATATCATGAGATCCAATTGCTAAAGTTTTGTTCTGTAATCTTACTATTATTCTGTTAACACCTGCTAAAGCTACCTAAGCTTTCTCTGGCTGCAACATTCTCCGTTATTATATTACCTGCATCAACCTCTGATCAGCCAAATCCTGCAGCTGCCTTAAAAGTAAATTATCAATGCTCTATCAACCAGTTTATAGTGTCAAAATCAATTTGAATTTGATAAACATTGACATTTACCTGTGGAAACAATAATCGTGCTTCAACGCCAATATGGCAAAGGAAGTTATTGTAGATTTCAGAAAGGGGAAGTCAAGAGAACACATACCAGTCCTTACTGAGGGGTCAGCAGTGGAAAGGTGAGAAGCTTCGAGTTTTAGGGCATCAGCATTTCAGAGGATCTATCATATGCCCAACATATTGGATGCAATCACAAAAATGCACATTAGTGGTTATAATTTATTAGGAAATTGAGGAGATTTGGCATGTCACTTAAGCAAATTTCTACAGACATTTAGTGGGAAGCATTCTGACTGGTTGCATCACTGCTTGGCATGGAGACTGTAAATGCACAGGAATGAAAAAGAAAGATTTACAGACTCATCTAGCGTCATCATGGACATTAGCCTCCCTACAATCAAAGGCCTCTTCAAAAAGTGGTCCCTCAACAGGCGGCTTCCTTCATTAAACCCATCTTCGGGGAGTTGCTACAGGAGCCTAAAGATGCATATTCAATGCTTTAGGAACAACCTCTTCCCACCTGCCATCAAAATTTGAATGCTCCATGAACCCACAAACACTACTCTTCGAACTTACTGTCATTTTGAACTGCTTATTTATTTATATTTCTTATTGCAATTCACAAGTTTATGTATTGTCACGAAACAGCAAATTTTACCACATACGTCAATACTAATAAGACTGATTCAGATTCCTCTAATCTGGTATCGGCAGCCAATCTGGACATATTTGGTGCAATGTGTTCTATGAATCATTTATATTCTAAGTTCAAAGTAAATTTGTTATCAAAGTACAAACTGTATATGTGACCATATAGTACCCTGAGATCCATTTTCTTGCAGGTGTTCATAGTAGATACTGAGAAACATAATAGAATCAATGAAAAGCTACTCACAAAGATAGGCAAACAGTCAATGCACAAATAATGACACATTGTGCAGATACAAAAAGAAAAACAAAACAATAACAAATAAATAAAACCTATTGAACAGTGAAAAACCTCGATAGAGTGGATCTGGAGAGGATGCTTCCTATGATGGGAGAGTCTAAAACCAGAGTATACTGTCTCAGAATAGAGCAGTGTCCTAATAGAATGAGATGGAGGAATTTACTTAGCCAAAGAGTGGTGAATCTGTGGAATTCTTAGCCACAGGCAGCTCTGGAATCTGTGTATATTTAAGGCAGAGGTTGGTAGATTTTTGATTGGTCAGGGCATGAAGGGATACAGGGAGAATGCAGGTGACTCGGGCTGGGAGGAAAAATGGATCAGCCATGAAGAAAGGGCAGAGTAGACTCAATAGGTCAAATGACCCAATTCTGCTCCTACATCTTATGGTCTTAAGTAAATAATATTGAGAACGAGTTGTAGAGTTGTTGAAATTGTGTCTTTTTATTGTGCAATCAGCTAAGTATTGGAGTGAGTGAAGTTATCCATTCTGGTTCAGTAGCCTTTTGTCTGAGGGATAATAACTGCTCCTGGGCCTGGCAGCGTGGGAGCCAAGGCTCCTGGGCCTATTTCTCCATGGCAGCAGCAAGAAGGGAGCATGACCCCTGGATGGTGGATACTGCTGTCCTGTAACTGTGCTCTTTGCCGATGTGCTCAGCGGTGGGATGGACTTTACCTGTGATGCACTGGGCTGCACCCACTACACTTTTGCAGGCATGTGCTAACCAACTGGTGGGAATATTCAAGAACACCTTCAATCCCTCACTGGAGCAATCGGAGGTTCCTACCCGCTTCAAAAGGGTGACAATCATACCAGTGCCCCCGGAGAGCATAGTGAGCTGTCTCAATGACTATCATCCAGTTGCATGCCCATCTACTGTGATGAACTGCTTTGAGAGGATGGCCAACTCCTGCCTAAGCACAGACCTGGACCTGCTCTAACTTGCCTGTTACCACAATAGGTCTACAGCAGATGCACTCTCAGTGGCTCTCCACTCGGATCACCTGGACAATCACAATACCTACGTCAGGCTGCTGTTTGTTGATTACAGCTTGGAATTCAACACAATCATACACTCATTTCAAATCAACGAGCTCCAAAATATGGGGCTCTGTACCTCCCTCTGCAACTATGTCCTTGATTTCCTCACTGGGAGACCACAGTCAGTGTGGGTTGGAAATAATACCTCCTCCTCCTCCATCATAATCAACACTAGAGAATCTCAAAGATGCATGCTTAGCCCACTGCTCCACTCTCTCTACATCCATAACATGTGTTAGGCACAGTTCTGTAGCATAGCGGTTAGCTTGACGCTGTTACAGCTTGACTTCAGTTTGGGTGTCCTTTGTTTGAAATGTTGTATATTCTTCCCATCAGTGCATGTGTTTCCTCTGGGTGCTCCAATTTCCTCCCATAATTCAAAAATTTACCAGTGAGCAGATTAATTGAGGGCCCTGTGTTGTGCTGTATTTCTAAATAAGATAAAATAACAAAAAATAAAGTTTGCTGATGACACAACTATTGGTTGCAGAATTTGAGATGGTGACAAGGAGGCATACAGGAGTGAGATAGATCAAAAACAACAGGAATACTGCAGATGCTGGAAATTCAAGCAACACACATCAAAGTTGCTGGTGAACGCAGCAGGCCAGGCAGCATCTCTAGGAAGAGGTGCAGTCGACGTTTCAGGCCGAGACCCTGACGAAGTGTCTCGGCCTGAAACGTCGACTGTACCTCTTCCTAGAGATGCTGCCTGGCCTGCTACGTTCACCAGCAGCTTTGATATGTGCTGCGTGAGATAGATCATCTAGTTGAGTGGTGTCGCAACAACAACCTCGCACTCAATGTCAGTAAGAACAAAGCATTGATTGTGGACATCTAGAAGAGGAAGTCAAGGGAACACACGCCAGTCCTCAAAGGAATCATCAGTGGAAAGGGTGAGCAGTTTCTAGTTCCTGCATGTCAAAATCTCTGAAGATCTGACCTTAACAGTGCATATTATAACAATTACAAAGAAGATATGACAGCGGCTAAATTGCATTGGGAGTTTCAAGAGACTTGCTATATCAAAGACTGTCGCAAATGTTTACAGGTATGCTGTGGAGAGTGTTCTAACTGGTTACATTACCATCTTGTATGGAGGGGCCCCGCACAGAATCATAAAAAAGTACAGGAAGTTGTAAACTCAGCCATTTTCATCACAGGCACTAGCTTCTCCAGCATCAAGGACACTTTCAAAAGGCAATGCACCAAAAAGGTGACATCCATCATTAAAGACCCTTACAAGGAAATGTACACATTTTGTCTTACTTTTTGATTCTCTATTAGTAATATTAAGTGATAAAATTTTTACTTTATCAAACTTCATTTGAAGTTGAATATCATAGATAGTTGGAAGCACTTAAAGTACTTAAGTGCCTTTTTTAGCGGAAAATATTTGGGGCATGACTCTGTGGTCAATTCTTTCCGACCTTTTTATAGATAAGCTTGTTCTTGTCCATCCATGTGACATATCACATAGTCCTACCCCCAATCAGAATCAGATTAACACTTACCAGCAGGGAATCTGCAAAAGGGAATGCTATTCTTTATCTATGCTTCAGAATTGAACAAGAATGGTGTGATACAAGCAGCAACATCTGTACCTTTTTCTTTCATAATGAGCGACTGATTTTTATTACCGTTGTTCAGACTCTATAGGTCTGGCATTTGCCTGAGAGGAGGGTTGGTTGGGAAGGGAGATTATGTGCAGGGAGGAGATTAGAGGCGTAGTCTTGATGGAATACGAGGTTCACAAAGAAGATGTTTGGGTTAAATCATAGATTGTGGGAACCTTACTGTCTGCGGAAGTGCTTGATAGAGGAAATCATTCTGTATTCCCCAGGATCAAGCAGTGCACGCAGGTCATCGACCCCTTAAATATGACCCTTTTGCCATATTCAGAAGATTAAACCAAAATAAATCTCTTAATGTGCAAGTGTGCTGCATCCTTAAAATAATTTATTGACCTGCTTGTATTCTGAGAATGGGTTGGTTAAACATTTCTTAACGTACTTTTACTAGCCTGCTGATTGAAACACATATTAAGATGTTTTCTTCATCTTTCCTAACCTTCTGAGCTTAGAGATGGATTGAAACCTGGCTATGATGCTTTGATGTCAATTCCAATCAACTGCATAAACTTTCAGGACATTGGGCAAAATCTTGCTTGAAATGGGGTTTGCATGGCTTAGCCACTGCAATCAGAGATGGCCTTTGGACATTACAGGCACATTCCCCTTATTAGCCACAGCAACAACACTTGAGTTGTCATGGAGAAGACAAAAGCAGTAAAGAAACGGGAGACAGCTTCATTTAAATGATCAAACAAATACTGGTCAATGACATGTGTCAAGGGGTGTATGCTGTATATTGGGAAACATAGCTGGAAGTTTGCCACATGCATTATAAGAAAACCCTAACTGGAGGGGATACAATGCTCTGCTGAAAAAAGTATCGTGGTCTCAGAAAGTGTCAGAGTGATCTGTAAGCCACTGTTCACACCTGAACAGTGATAGCATCACAGAAACAACAGGAATTCTGCAGATGCTGGAATTTTAAGCAACACACATCAAACTTGCTGGTGAACGTAGCAGGCCAGGTAACATCTCTAGGAAGAGGTACAGTCAACGTTTCAGGCCGAGACCCTTTGTCAGGACTCCTGACGAAGGGTCTCGGCCTGAAACGTTGACTGTACCTCTTCCTAGAGATGTTACCTGGCCTGCTGCGTTCACCAGCAATTTTGATGTGTGTTGCTAGCATCACAGAAGATGTTTTCAATGCACAGCTCTGAGTTCTCTAAGTGAGGTGCCACTCATTGGGAAATACTGCTGATGCAGTTAGAATATTTTTAAAAATCCGAGCAACAATTTATTCATATGTGTTATTTAGTACATATGATTTTCACATCAGGATGTGAGAAATTGTTGTGCACCAGCTGGTCTCTTTGGCTGATTATCGGTAAACTGAGTTACAGTCGAAGATTGTTGTTGCAGAATGCAATGTTGGTCTTCTTCTTCCAGTTATACTTTTGCTAGTTCAGAATTAACAAGATTTTTGCAATTGGAAAAGTAAACAGAAAATGTTGGACATACATAGCAGGTCAGGCAGCATCTGTTGAGAGAAAAACAAGAGTTCAAGTTTAAGTTTGCTGACATTTCAGCCCCTGTTTTGATGAACAATCTCAAACATTAACACTGCCTGATCTGCTCAGTATTTCCATTGTGTATTTTCATTTGCTGAGTATTTTCATTTCCTCTTTAAGACTCTGTATAGCAAACTTGGGCCTGGAAGTAAAGAAACAACCATTGTTTCACGTAGTGTTGCAGAGTGTTTGTATGAGTATTTCAAGTATCTGTGACAGTTTAAAGTGGCAGTGGCATGAACAAGTTTGAAATAATTTTCAACACATTCTGTCGATGAGTACATCTACCTTTACTGTTGATTTTTTTTTATTCCAGTGCATCAGAGTCTTTGAATTACCTGTAAATGAATACTGTACCATTTGAACATACTGTTTCCATTGGGACAGAATTTTAGCACCTTATCTAATGAATAATAAACCAATCAACACTGAAGTTATGTGTTGAGTGAACAGTATCTTAAGTATGCCCCATAAGCATACTGTTAGGATGCATACTGTGCACAATGTATGAAGATGGGGACACTGAGACGTGCCTGAGCATTTGGTTTGCATTCCAAGTGTTGGCCTGAAGGGAAAAGCAAAACGGTCAAAGACAGTTGTGGGTTCCTTGCAGATGTATGTACAGACGCATTATAACGTGGAATTTAGAAAGGGTTTTGGAATTAAACTACTTTGTATCGGCTTTGGTGAAAAATGCAGCAATAAAGACACGTAAGTATTAGAGAACAGATTTATTTGTAATTTTTTTGATTTTTTTAAAATGGAGATACAGCAGGGAATAGGAACTTCGAGCCATGCTCCCCATCAACCCTAGCTTAGTCACAGGGTAATTTACAATGACCAACTAACCTGCCATTTGGTAGGTCTTTGGAGTGTGGGAGCAAACCAGAGTACCTGGAGTAAGCCCATGCTGTCACAGGGACAATATACTAACTCCTTACAGAGAGCAGCAGGAAATGGAGAATAAGAAACTACAAGAAAAAACTAGAACTGGGGAAGTTAGTGTGCTTGATAGCTGATAAATCCTAAGGATCTAATGATCTACATCCCAGAGTTTTGAAAGAAGTAGCTATTCAAGATAATGGATGTGCTGGTTATCAGCTTCCAAAATTTTTTTGGAGTGGTTCATTTATATTGAAGGTCAGTGAATATAACCCCACTATTTCAGAAAGGAAAAAAAAAGAAAACCATTAACTTGTTACATTGATATTAGTAGTAGGGGAAATTCTGGAATCTATAATGAGTCTGGCTCCAAGGATGATGGGTTTCCTGTATGAGGAGAAATTGTGTAGTTGAGGCTTGTATGCTCTGGAGTTTGGAAGAGTGAGAGAAGATTGCATTGAAGTTTATATAATCCTTACATGACTTGAAGCGTGAGTGCAGAGATGTTGTTTTCCCAGCTGAAGACTTAAGAATCAAGTGCCATTGTAAGTGCCAGAAGAAAGAGTTAAAAATTTAGGACTGGGTTGATGAGAAATGTCTCTGCTCAGCATATGGCTTTCTTCAGACAGTCTTTACCCTGGAAGGCTGTGGAGTTTCCTGATATGAACAGAATCAAGTGAAATGAGGTTAATGCAGGAAAATAGGACTCATGTTGAAAAGCATCAATGACTTGGATGAATAGTGGACTAGACTTTAGGGCCGAATTAACCTCAGCGTAGTATATTGTGACAGATACATACTTTAATAACAAATTTACTCTGAACTTGGCTCCTATTTGTTTTGTCTTCTGGGGAAAAGTGGATTTAAAAGGAGTGATCTAGCAATGACAGGATTTGTGATTATAGATAATGAATTGTACAGACAGTTAAAAAAAACTAGTTACAGGATATCTATAGAACATCACCTACAACTTCTAATTACGTCTCAGCTAACTAGATAGTACATTCCACAGCAAAGTATGATATTTGAGAGAATTGTGCTTTCTTGTACAATGCAAATTAAAAAATAAGTAACAAATCTGACAAACACCTGAGACAAGTTGCTGCAAAATGTTACTTTCTGATCCTGAGTGGTAATCAAAAATACAGATCATTGATATAGTTTTGATAGGAAGACTTTGCGTAGGTTATCAGACTGCCCAAATTGCTCATGTTGATAAGATCAACGTCATTCTCAGTGTGTGGAATAGTTGATGTAGGGAATTGCATCAGAATTAAATTAAACCATCATGGTCTAGTACTAGGTAATGAACCGGGTCAGGTCACAGATCTCTCAGTGGGTGAGCATCTAGGGGACAGTGACCACCGCTTCCTGGCCTTTAGCATTGTCATGGAAAAGGATAGAATCAGAGAGGACAGGAACACTTTTAATTGAGGAAGGGCAAATTATGAGCCTGTAAGGCTAGAACTTGTGGATGTGAATTGGGATGATATTTTTGCAGGGAAATGTACTATGGACATGTGGTCGATGTTTAGAGATCTCTTGCAAGATGTTAGGGATAAATTCGTAACGGTGAGGAAGATAAAGAATGGTAGGGTGAAGAAACCATGGGTGACAAGTGAGGTGGAAAATCTAGTCAGGTGGAAGAAGGCAGCATACATGAGGTTTAGGAAGCAAGGATCAGATGGGTCTATTGAGGAATATAGGGAAGCAAGAAAAGAGCTTAAGAAGGGGCTGAGAAGAGCAAGAAGGGAGCATGAGAAAGCCTTGGCGAGTAGGGTAAAGGAAAACCCCAAGGCATTCTTCAATTATGTGAAGAAAAAAAGGATGACAGGAATGAAGGTAGGACCGATTAGAGATAAAGGTGGGAAGATGTGCCTGGAGGCTGTGGAAGTGAGCGGGGTCCTTAATGAATAGTTCTCTTCGGTATTCACCAATGAGAGGCAACTTGATGATGGTGAGGACAATACTTGTGAGGTTGATGTTCTGGAGCATGTTGATATTAAGGGAGAGAAGGTGCTGGAGTTGTTAAAATACATTAGGACAGATAAGTCCCTGCGGCCTGACGGAATATTCCCCAGGCTGCTCCACGAGGCGAGGGAAGAGATTGCTGAGCCTCTGGCTAGAATCTTTATGTCCTCGTTGTCCACGGGAATGGTACCGAAGGATTGGAGGGAGGCGAATGTTGTCCCCTTGTTCAAAAAAGGTAGTAGGGATAGTCTGGGTAATTATAGACCAGGTAGCCTTACATCTGTGGTGGGAAAGCTGTTGGAAAAGATTCTCAGAGATAGGATCTCTGGGCATTTAGAGAATCATGGTCTGATCAGGGACAGTCAGCATGGCTTTGTGAAGGGCAGATCGTGTCTAACAAGCCTGATAGAGTTCTTTGAGGAGGTGACCAGGCGTATAGATGAGGGTAGTGCAGTGGATGTGATCTACATGGATTTTAGTAAGGCATTTGACAAGGTTCCACACAGTAGGCTAATTCAGAAAGTCAGAAGGCATGGGATCCAGGGAAGTTTGGCCAGATGGATTCAGAATTGGCTTGCCTGCAGAAAGCAGAGGGCGGTGGTGGAGGGAGTACATTCAGACTGGAGGATTGTGACTAGTGGTGTCCCACAAGGATCTGTTCTGGGACCTCTACTTTTCGTGATTTTTATTAAGGACCTGGATGTGGGGGTAGAAGGGTGGGTTGGCAAGTTTGCAGACGACATAAAGGTTGGTGGTGTTGTAGATAGTGTAGAGGATTATCGAAGTTTGCAGAGAGACATTGATAGCATGCTGACGTGGGCTGAGAAGTGGCAGACGGAGTTCAATCCGGAGAAGTGTGAAGTGGTACACTTTGGAAGGACAAAGTCCAAGGCAGAGCACAAAGTAAATGGCAGGATACTTGGTTGTGTGGAGGAGCAGAGGGATCTGGGATACATGTCCACAGATCCCTGAAAGTTGCCTCACAGGTAGATAGGGTAGTTAAGAAAGCTTATGGGGTGTTAGCTTTCATAAGTCGAGGGATAGAGTTTAAGAGTCGCGATGTAATGATGCAGCTCTATAAAACTCTGGTTAGGCCACACTTGGAGTACTGTGCCCAGTTCTGGTTGCCTCACTATAGGAAGGATGTGGAAGCATTGGAAAGGGTACAGAGGAGATTTACCAGGATGCTGCCTGGTTTAGAGAGTATGGATTATGATCAGAGATTAAGGGAGCTAGTGCTTTACTCTTTGGAGAGAAGGAGGATGAGAGGAGACATGATAGAGGTATACAAGATAATAAGAGGAATAGATAGAGTGGACAGCCAGCGCCTCTTCCACAGGGCACTACTGCTCAATAAAAGAGGACATGGCTTTAAGGTAAGGGGTGGGAAGTTCAAGGGGGATATTAGAGGAAGGATTTTTACTCAGAGAGTGGTTGGTGCGTGGAATGCACTGCCTGAGTCAGTGGTGGAGGCAGATACACTAGTGAAGTTTAAGAGACTACTAGACAGGTATATGGAGGAACTTAAGGTGGGGTGTTATATGGGAGGCAGGGTTTGAGGGTCAGCACAACATTCTGGGCCGAAGGGCCTGTAATGTGCTGTACTATTATATGTTCTATGTTCCATGAGGCCAAGTTTAGAGTATTGTGTGCAGTCTGGTCACTCACCTACAGGAAAGTTATCAGTAAGTTTGAAAAAATGCAGAGAAATTTTACAAGGACGTTGCCAGGATTTGGGGACCTGAATAAGACAATAAGACCATAAGACAAAATAGCAGAAGTTGGACATTCGGCCCACCGAGTCCGCTCCGCCACTTTATCATGAGCTGATCCATTCTCCCATTTAGTCCGACTCCCCTGACTTCTCACCATAACCTTTGATACCCTGGCTACTCAGATACCTATCAACCTCTGCCTTAAATACACCCAATGAAGTGGCCTCCACTGCTGCCCGTGGCAACAAATCCCATAGATTTACCACCCTCTGACTAAAAAAATTTCTTTGCATTTCTGTTCTGTATGGGCGCCCTTCAATCCTTAAGTCATGCCCTCTCGTACTAGACTCCCCCATCATGGGAAACAACTTTGCCACATCCACTCTGTCCATGCCTTTCAACATTCGAAATGTTTCTATGAGATCTCCCCTCATTCTTCAAAACTCCAAGGAATATAGTCCAAGAACGGACAAACGTTCCTCATATGTTAACTCTCTCATTCCCAGAATCATTCTAGTGAATCTTCTCTGTACCCTCTCCAACGTCAGCACATCCTTTCTTAAATAAGGAGATCAAAACTGCCCACACTACTCCAAGTGAGGTCTCACCAGCGCCTTATACAGCCTCAACATCACATCCCTGCTCCTATACTCTATTCCTCTAGAAATGAATGCCAACATTGCATTCGCCTTCTTCACTACTGACTCAACCTGAAGGTTAACCTTAAGGGTATCCTGTACGAGGACTCCCAAGTCCCGTTGCATCTCAGAACTTTGAATTCTTTCCCCATTTAAATAATAGTCTGCCCATTTATTTCTTCTGCCAAAGTGCATAACCATACACTTTCCAACATTGTATTTCATTTGCTACTTCTTTGCTCATTCTTCCAATCTATCCAAGTCTCTCTGCAGACTCTCCATTTCCTCAGCACTACCGGCCCCTCCACCTATCTTCGTATCGTCAGCAAAGTTAGCCACAAAGCCATCTATTCCATAATCCAAATCGTTGATGTACAATGTAAAAAGAAGTGGCCCCAACACGGACCCCTGTGGAACACCACTGGTAACTGGCAGCCAACCAGAATAGGATCCTCTTATTCCCACTCTCTGTTTCCTGCCAATCAGCCAACGCTCTATCCATGTATGCAACTTTCCCGTAATTCCATGGGCTCTTATCTTGTTAAGTAGCCTCATGTGTGGCACCTTGTCAAAGGCCTTCTGAAAATCCAAATATACAACATCCACTGCATCTCCCTTGTCTAGCCTACTGGTAACTTCCTCAAAAAATTGTAATAGGTTTGTTAGGCAGGATTTTCCTTTAAGGAAACCATGCTGAGTTCTGCCTATCTTGCCATATGCCTCCAGGTACTCTGTAACCTCGTCCTTGACAATCGACTCCAACAACTTCCCAACCACCGATGTCAAGCTAACAGGTCTATAATTTCCTTTTTGCTTCCTTGTTCCCTTTTCAAATAGCGGGGTGACATTTGCAATCTTCCAGTCCTCCGGAACCATGCCAGAATCTATCGACTTTTGAAAGATCATTGCTAATGTCTCCGCAATCTCCACAGCTACTTCCTTCAGAACACGACGGTGCATTCCACCTGGTCCGGGAGATTTATCTACCTTTAGACTATTCAGCTTCCTGAGTACTTTCTCTGTCGTAATTGTGACTGCGCACACTTCTCTTCCCTACCACCCTTGAGTGTCCGGTATACTGCTGATGTCTTCCTCAGTGAAGACTGATGCAAAATACTCGTTCAGTTCCTTTGCCATCTCCTTATCTCTCATTATAATTTCTCCAGCATCATTTTCTATCGGTCCTATATCTACTCTCACCTGTCTTTTACTCCTTATATACTTGAAAAAGCTTTTAGTATCCTCTTTGATATTATCTACTAGTTTCCCTTCATAGTTCATCTTTTCCCTCTTAATGACCTTCTTAGTTTCCTTTTGTAAGCTTTTAAAAACTTCCCAATCCTCTGTCTTCCCACTAATTTTTGCTTCCTTGTATGCCCTCTCCTTTGCTTTAACTTTGGCTTCGATTTCTCTTGTCAGCCATGGTTGCATCCTTTTTCCATTCAAAAATGTCTTCTTTTTTGGAATATACCTGTCTTGCACCTTCCTCACTTCTCACATAAACTCCAGCCACTGCTGCTCTACCGTCTTTCCCGCCAGTGTCCCTTTCCAGTCAACTTTGGCCAGTTCCTCTCTCATGCCACTGTAATTTCCTTTACTCCACTGAAATACTGACACATCAGATTTCGGGTTCGCTTTTTCAAATTTCACAGTGAACTCAATCATGTTATGATCACTGCCTCCTAAGGGTTCCTTCACCTCAATCTCTCTAATCACCTCCGGTTCATTACACAATACCCAATCCAGTACAGCCGATCCCCTGGTGGGCTCAACAACAAGCTGTTCTAAAAAGCCATCTCGCAGACATTCTACAAATTCTCCCCTCTTGAGATCCAGTGCTGACCTGACTTTCCCAATCCACTTGCATGTTAAAATCCCCTACAATTATCATAACACTGCCCTTCTGACAAGCTTTTTCTATTTCCTGTTGTAATTTGTAGTCCACATCACTGCAGCTGTTTGGAGGCCTATAAATAACTGCCATCAGGGTCCTTTTACCCCCGCGATTTCTTAGCTCAACCCATAAAGATTCTGCACCTTCCGATCCTATATCACCTCTTTCTAATGATTTAATATCATTTCTTACCAATAAAGCCACGCCTCCCCCTCTGCCTACCTTCCTATCCTTCCAATACGCCGTGTATCTTTGGACGTTCAGCTCACAGAGACATGCATCCTTTTGCCACGTTTCAGTGATGGCCACAATATCACTCCTGCCAATCTGTAGCTGTATGACAAGATCATCCACCTTATTCCTTATGCTGCGTGCATTTAAGTATAACACCTTAAGACCACTAATTGGGAAAGGTTGAATAGGTTGGGATTTTATTCACAGGACTGTAGGAGAATGAAGAGGGATTTGATAGATATGCAAAATTGAGGGGCAAGGATAGGGTGAATGCTTTCAGGCTTTTTCCCCTCAGGTTGGGTGAGACTAGAACCAGAAATCATAGGTTTAAGGTAAAAGGTAAAATGTAAAATACTTAAGGAAAACCTGAAGGGGAACTTTTCTCAGAGGGTAGTGTAAGTGTTAAATGAGCTGCCAGTGGATATAAGTTCAATGGTAACAACTGAGAGAAGTTTTGACAAGTAAATGAGGAGATAGGTATGGAGGTCTATGGTCCGGGTGCAGGGAGATGAAACTGAGCAGAAAACCAGGCAGGGTTGAAGGGCCTGTATCTGTCGATGACAATGGAGTGTGTGCTGAAGTCTACAATTTTGATAATCCTGTGTCTGCAATTATTAACTGCTCTCCCCCCTTGCACTCAGCCATGAGTTGAAGAAACCATGTTCAATTCACGTCAATATACTAGTAGAAATAAATACTTCCATTAATTTAACTTCCAAAAATTTCACTGTCAATTTAATGAGTAAATCCTAGATTAGAACTTTCAAACCTATGTGTTTTGTTACAAACGTTAAATTCCAAGAATATTAAAACAGTATTCTGCGTAATCTTAAATGATCATGATATTTCTCAGCTTCGGCACGAGTCAGCTTTTCACAATATTGAGATTACCTATGTAGTGTCAACAGATACCATTACCCATTAAGAAAGGTCACAATATACGTATTAGTTTTCCAAGTGTGAAGGTAGATTATAAAACAATGACACTAAATGAAATCAGCGCTGCAGTGATGTCTAATGCTGTTCTCGATCTATCAAAAAGTGTAAACAGATCATGGCAATGTAGCCCTCACTGATGTTTCACATGCACTGCAAGATTTGCACAAAATTTGCACTGAATTTATTTCTGCACCTATGAGATAATCACTTCGGTATCCCGTAATAGCTAACAGAACTTACTACAGCTATTGCTCACAGCAATCATCGTGTTACTATGTCAAAGGAGATGTGTTTTTCCAAGAGAAGCTTGTAGTGCTGAATGCAAAATGAACAAGTGTTCAGCAGGACAAGCAAGCATGATATCAGACCTACAGATTTCCCTGAAAGTGAATACACAGGTTGATAAGGTGGCAAAGAAGGTACAGTATATGGCATGCTTGCCTTATTAGTTGACAAATTTTTTCAAGAGTTGGGAAGTTATGTTGCAGCTTTATAAAATTCTATTGAGGCAACATCTGGAGTATTGCATACAGTTCTGGTTGCTCCATAAAAGGAAGGGTGTTGAGTCAATGGCAAGGGTGCAGGATGCTGTCTGAATTAGAGGACATGTGATTAATGAGAGGTTGGATAATCTTGGGTAGTTTTCTTTGGAGCAGTGGACACTGAGGAGAAATCTGATAAAGGTTTATAAAATTATAAGCAGACAGAGTAGACAGCCAGTATAACTTTTCCCAGGATTAAAATGTCTAATCCCGAGAGCATGCATTTAAGTGAGAGGGGGGTAAATTCAAAAGAGATGAGCAGGGCAAGTTTTTTTTTAAACACAGAACAGTGGGTGTCTGAAAATTGCTGCTTGGGAAGATGGAGCAAATGATAGAATCATACAAGAGGCTGTTAGATAGGCACTGGAAGGTGCAGAAGATAGAAGCATATTGACGTTGTGTAGGCAGAAGGGATTAGGTTGTACAGACATTTGATTATTAATACAATTAATTTGGTACAACCTTGAATGCTGAAGGACCTGCGCCTGTGCTGTATTATTCTATGATCAAAAAGGGAAAGTTGACAAGTGATTGATACAAGCATTGATTTTTACAGATCAAACGTTTGATCATTTGTTTGCAATTATAAGCAATAGTAAATTTCATGTTATATAACTGAAATGTCTATACCTGTGCAATCTACCATTCCAAAATCTAATTGTGGACAATATTCAGAGATTCATCTTTGAGTCTGATTGAATACAGTTGTCACCGACTTCGTCAAGACTTGTGTGGATGAGTGTGTACCTGTGAGCACATACCAGAGATACCCAAACCAAAAGCTGTGGATGGACCAGGAGATTTGTAGCTTGCTGATGGTGTCAGCAAGGAGAGGCATCAGATGCAGGTAGATTTTTTTTTTGTTACTTGTTCTTTCTTTTTGCACATTTAGAGTAATAGGGATGTCAGACAGGATACTGGAATACTCCTCTTGCAGGATGTGGGAAGGCAGGGAGAACTCCAGTGCCACTGACGACTACACCTGCAAGAAGTCCAGCAGCAGCAGCTTCTAACAGACCGTGTTAAGGAGTTGGAGCTGGAGCTGGATGAGCTCTGAGTTAGTCAGGAGGCTGAGGAGTTGACAGAACAGACATACAGGGAGGTAGTTACACTCAAGGTGCAGGGCACGGGTAAATGTGTGACCATTGAGAGGGGGAAAGGGAATAAGCAGCTCGTGCAGAGTACCCCAGTGGCTGTTCCCCTCAACAACAGGTATGTGGTGGATACTGTTGCGGGGGGTGGTGGGAATGACCTAGCAGAGGAAAGCCACAATGGTCAGGTCTCTGGCACTGAATATGCCTCTGAGTCTCAGAAGGGAAGTGGGGAGAAAGGATGAACTGCAGTGATAGGGATTCATTGATTATGGGAACAGAAAGGAGGATCTGTAGATGAGAATGAGATTCCTGAATAGTTTGTTGGATGGTGCCAGGATCAGGGGCACCTCGGATCTAGTCCACAGCATTTTTAAGTGGGAGTGTGAGCAGCTGGAAGTCAAGGTCTCCATCAGTACCAGTGACTTAATAGGATAGGTGATGATGTCCTGCAAAGTGAGTTCAGGGAGCGGGATGCAGGAAGTTAAGGACAGGATCTCTAGGGTTGTGATCTCAGGATTTTTATTCTTATTCTGAATACGTGGAAAGTTAAGATCACCTATCACTACTTTATGAAAGAATAAAAATCAGCTTTAATATTGTTGGCATACTGTATGTTGTGAAATTTGTTATGTGAGAGCAGTACAGTGCCATACATAATGATAAAAACTTTAAAAACTGGGACTCCAATACTGTAAAGGGGCTGGATGGGAAATAGTTTATCAGATGTGTTCAGGAAACTATCCTTAATCAGTCCATAGAAATCCCAATTAGAGAGAGTGTGATACTGGATCTCCTGTTAGAGAATGAGACAGGGCAGGTGACTGTGTACATACATCTATTGATGCTTCTGGCCACATCTTCAGTGATGTTCCTGGAATCATCGGGTGTTTCGGGTCTTTCAACATCATACAACCTCCTCCAGGTGACCCAGCCGGGGCTAATCAGACCCCAGCTTGTGTCCAGATGGCTAGCTACTTATGACTCCATGGCTCCCCTATTTTGAGCCACAGCCATCTTGAGGCCCTCCCTGCCGCATCGGTGGTACTGCGGATGGCTCTCCTCTTCCTCTCTCCCTCGATGCCCAAAATGCTGAAGGCTCTAACTAAAGAACGGGCTATGAATCCCCTACAACCAACCTCCACTGGGAGACACCTCGCTCTCCATCCAGCCTGCTGACAGTTGCTGACCAGTCCTGCGTACCTGGAGAGCTTCCTTTCAAAGGTCTCCTCCAAGCGATCTTCCCATGGGACTGTCAGCTCCAGCAGCACCACTTGCTTAGTAGACTCAGACACTAGGACGATGTCTGGTCGCAGGGTGGTGGCTGCGATATGGTTGGGGAACTTCAGCTGCCGTTCGAGGTCCACCAACAGCTGCCAGTCCCTTGCAGAGGTCAGAATGCCTGCAGATGTTCTTTTGGCAGGTATTGGCTGCTCCCCAGCTCTGACAAAGGCAATGGTCTGCTTGGAGGGTCGGGACCGCTTCACCCACTCAACTCCTGTGCTGACGGCTTCAGCGATGGTCTTCAGGACCTGATCATGCCTCCATCTGTACCGTCCCTCACCAAGTGCCCTTGCACAGCCACTGCGGATGTGCTCCAGGGTTCCCCGCTTGGAGCACAGTGGGCACGCAGATGACTCTGCCTTGCCCCATGTGTGCAGGTTTGATGGGCTTGGAAGCACATCGTACACCGCCTGGATGAGAAATTGGATGCGGTGCGGTTCGGCCTTCCAAAGATCAGCCCAGGTCACTTTCCTCTCAACCGCATTCTCCCATCTCGTCCAAGCTCCCTGTTGCTTCATTCCCACCACTGAAGTTTATGTAGGGGAACACTTTGCATCTAGTGATCACAATGCCATTAGTTTCAATATAATTATGGAGAAGGATCATTCTGATCCTCCGATTGAGATGCTAAACTGGAGACAGGCCAATTTTGATGCTTTTAGAAAGGATCTGCTAAGTGTGGATTAGGACAGGTTGTTTTCCGGCAAAGGTGTACTTGATAAGTGGGAGGCCTTCAGAAGTGAAATTTTGAGACTACAGGGTATATGTTCCTGTCAGAATAAAAGCAAGGATAACAGATTGAGGGAACCTTGGCTTTTGAGAGATACTGAGTCCCCGGTTAAGAAAAAGAAGGAGGTGCAGAGCAGGTATAGGTAGGCAGGAACAAATGAAGTTCTCAAGGAATACAAAAAATGCAAGAAAACACCCAAGAAGAAAATCAGGATGGCTAAAAGATGACATGAGGTTGCTCTAACAGACAAGGAGAAGGAGAATCCCAAGGGTTTCTACAGATATATTAAGAGCAAGAGCAAGGGACAAAACTTGTCCTTTGGAAGATCAGAGAGGTAATCCAAATGAGAAGGGGGAGAACTTAAGTTGATATTTTGCATCTGTATTTACTCAGGAGATAGACATAGAATTTATAGATGTGAGACAATGCAGCAATGAAATCATGGACCCTGTAAAAGGAGGTGTTTGCTGTCTTGAGGCAAATTAGGGTGGATAAATCCCCATAGCCTGAGGTGTTCCCTCGGATGCTGTGGAAGACGAGTGCAGATATCAAAGAGGACCTGGCTCTAGCAGAGGTATTTACAACATACTGAGCCATGGGTGAGGTACCGGGGATTGGAGGAGAGCTAATGTTCTGTTGTTTAAGAACGGCCCTAAGAATAAGTCAGGAAATTATAGGCTGGTGACCCTGACACCAGTAGTAGGAAGCTTATTGGAATTTATTCTAAGGGACTGGATATATAATTATTGGATAGACAGGGACTGATCAGAGGTAGTCAACATGGCTTTGTGGATGACATGTCATTTCTAACCAATCTTAGAGCTTTTTGAGGAAGTTACCAGGGAAGTTGATGAAGACAATGCAGTGGATGTTGTCCACATGGACTTTAGCAAGGCCTCTGACAAGGTCCCACGTGGAAGGTTGGTCAAGAAGGTTCAGTCACTAGGCATTCAAGATAAGGTAGTTAATTAGATTGGTTTTATGGAAGAAGCCAGATGGTAGTAGTTGGTTGCCCCTCTGACTAGTAGTGTATTGCAGGGATCGGTTTTGGATCCATTGTGGTTTGTCATCTATATCAGTGATGACACCAAGATTGGGGATGTATTGGACAGTGTGGAAGGATGTCAAAGAGTGCAGTGGGATCTGGACCTGCTGGAAAATGGACTGAAAAATGGAAGGTGGAATTTAATGCAGACAAGAGCGAGGTGTTGCAGTTTGGGAAGATCAACCAGGGCAAGTCTTTCATGGTGAGTGGTAGGGTATTGACAAGAGTGGTAGAACAGAGGAATCTGAGAACACTGATCCATTATTCCTTGAAGGTGGCATCACAGATATATATGGTTATAAATAAAGCTTTTGGCACATTGGTTTTCATAAATCAATGCATTGAGTAAACAGGTTGGGATATTATGCTGAAATTGTCTAAGACACTGGTGAGACATAATTTAGAGTATTGTGTCCAGTTTTGATCATTTACCTACCGGAAAAATGTAAATAAGATTGAATGTATGCAGAGAGAATTTACAAGGATGTCGCTGGGACTTGAGAACAATCTATAAATTTGCTGAGAACATGACTGTAGTTGGCAGAATTTCAGATGGTGGTGAGATGGCATACAGGAGCGAGACTGATCAGCTAATTGTGGTATTGCAACACCAAACTTCTACTCAACAGAGTTAAGACCAAGGAATTGATTATGTACTTCAGGAAGTGAGGGTGAGGGAACACACACCAGCTGATCATTGAGGGATCAGCAGTGGAAAGAGTGAGCAGCTCCTGGGTGCTAAGATCTCTGAAGATCTATCCTGGGCCCAACTTATTGATGCAATCACAAAGAAGGCACGGCAGCTGCTACAGTCCATTAGGAGTTTGAGGAGACTTTGTATGTCAACAAAGACACATGCAAATTTCTACAGATCTACCATGGAGAGCATTGAACTGGTTGCATCACTGTCTGGTATGGATGGGCCACTGCACATAATCAGAAAAAGCTGCAGAAAACTGCAAACTCATCTAACTCCATCAATGGCGCTGGTGTCTCCAGCATCTAGGACATCTTCAGAAGGCCATGCCTCAAAATACAGTGTCTATTATTAAGATCCCCCCTCACCCAGGACATGCCTTTTTCTCATTGCTACCATCAAGGATGTGGTACAGGAGCCTGAAGGCAAACATCTGCTATCAGATTTCTGAATGGACAATGAACCCATAAACACTACCTTACTAATGTTCCCTCTCTTTTTCAACTACTTATTTAATTAAAATATTTTATCTCTATTTATTTCTTACTGTAATTTGTAGTTTTTATTATGTATTGTAGTATACTGCTGCCACAAAACATCAAATTTCATAATGCTGCAGGATAGAGCAATGCTGAAATCATGACAGAATCACTGCCAGCAGCACAAACTGTTTGTACTTGTTTTCCAAAAGATCAGTATCTACATACCTCCTCCATGTGACAAAGTCAAGGAGATTATCATGAAAGCTTATATAGACAAACACTTGAAATTCAGATCAATGGGGATATTATTCTTGTGAACTGCTTGCCTACATGATTGTCATTTGCAGCTCCATATGACATGCAGCCATTTGAAGTTACTGCCACAGTGTGTTCTGTGATCACACCAGTATACCGTTCTCACTATTCAAAATGTTTAAAACATCCCCCAGATCAGTGAATAACCTCGTGTTTGAGAAGGAAACAGACAACCTCAGTTGATGCAAAGTCTGGTCCTTACATCTGAAGAAATGATAGCTGTATGTAAAGGTCTCTTATAATAAAATGCTAAACAATGCGTTAGATGTCCCTTGAGTGGAAACTGTCATTATCTGAGGTGTTTAGATTAAAGTTTAGCTTTTAAATGTGCTTTCAAATCCTTGTTTCTATCCTGAATATCAGAACATCATAGTTACTGCATGCCAATTGTACACTAGCTTGATTGTGGAGAGAATCTCTTTATCACCTTTAACAGTGTCCAACAGCATTCTTCACATGTTTAGTTTTATTTATTCTTTCTTGGGATGCCAATTCTAAACTTGCCTTAACTACCCTTTGACATGAGCGAGCAAGCCACTTTGTTTAAGCATCATGCATCTTCACATAGTTTTGGAGTCACATGTCAGTACGGACAATAGACACCAACGATACAGAAGGTAGAGTGGCTGATGCTATAGGAGTTTAATCTGTCCATCCACTGCTGTCCCTGTGGAGTTTGTACATTCTCTCTGTGATCTGTGTGGTTGCTTTCTCCCACATCCAAAAAGGTTAATAAATAAATTGTTCCTTATGTGGCTGAGTGATGGAATGTGCTCACACCTGCCATGCACTGGAAGATGAACAGTTGATCTCCCCATCAAGCTCGCTATGGCCCTTGCACTTTATCTATCTACCAACCAGTTTAAGATGATGTTGGTGAACCACAATGACAACTTGCTGGCAGCAAACACAACTGCTAACTATTTTATTACTCATACTACTTGAAAATGATCATGATAATCAATAGCCTGTAATATCCCTTTTCCAGTTAAGCTTTCGAACGGTCTGTTCAACCTTGCATTTTTGGGGTTGTGAAAACTGAAATCTTGAAGGATCACGTACTGGCTGAATCAAGGCAGCAGGTATTTATTTGCTTTTCATCCTTCTATTTGTTCTATTCCTGCACATTGGGTGTTTGACAGTCTTACTTAAATGGGTTTTGTTGGGTTTCTTCGTTTTGTGGCTGCCTTTAAGGAGACAAAGCTCAAGGTTGAATACAGTATACATACTTTAATAATAAATATACTTTGAACATTTTCCTGCAAGGTACCATATAGGGAGTTCTTTAAGAACTGGTTTGTATCACATGCTATTCAGGATATACAGTATCGTTGATTTTTGAAATTTGGCAGGATGCCCTCTGTATAGCTCCTGTGTCTACTTGCTTATGCTTAGAGCAACAGAATGTAGCCCACAGAGGCTAGCGTTTGAGTTTGGGATGTACTGTGAGGTAAATAGAGAATGGCACTCTGTGTACAGGCATGATAATGAAAGCTGATGGATTTCTAGGAAACAGATTCAGAAGGAAGAGGCCTGCATTCAATCAAATGTGACTGAAGACAAACACTTTATTGAGTGTCCCAGGGAGAGTGCAGTTTTCATGCCATTTTAATTCTCCTTCCCAGAACAAAACTGACCTGTGTCTTTAGCCTTCCTGTTGCTATTGAGAGCCAAGTACAAATAAGAATAACAACATCTCAATCCCCTTGGGTAGCCTACAACTCAATGGTAAGAACATTAAATATTCCATTTTCAGCCAACTCTACCCAGTGCACACACTCCCACTCACACCCGCATCCGCATACAGTATCTAGTTTACTTCTCCCTTTGCCCAATTTTCTCATCTCCTCCACATCTGGTTCCTCTATCATTTCTACAAGCCTCTGTCCCATGGGCCTTCACACTGCTGTATACTGGCAATCTTTTATTTTCCCTCTTGGTTCTGATGCAGAGTTTTATAAACATAGAAACATAGAAAACCTACAGCACAATACAGGCCCTTTGGCCCACAAAGCTATGCCGAACATGTCCTTACCTTAGAAATTACCAAGGGTTACCCATAGCCCTCTATTTTTCCAAGTTCTATGTACCTATCCAAGAGTCTCTTAAAAGACTCTGTTGCATCCACCTCCACTACCATCGCCAGCAGCCCATTCCAGGCATTCACCACTCTGCGTAAAAAACTTACCCCTGACATCTCCTCTGTACCTACTCCCCAGCACCTTAAACCTGTGCCCTCTTGTGGCAGCCATTTCAGCCCTGGGAAAAAGCCTCTGACTATCCACACGATCAATTCCTCTCATTATCTTGTACACCTCTATCAGGTCACCTGTCATCCTCCGTCGCTCCAAGGAGAAAAGGTTGAGCTCACTCAACCTATTCTCATAAGGCATGCTCCCAAAACCAAGAAACATCCTTGTAAATCTCCTCTGCGCCTTTTCTATGGTTTCCACATCCTTTCTGTAGTGAGGCGACCAGAACTGAGCACAGTACTCCAAGTGGGGTCTGACCAGGGTCCTATATAGCTGCAACATTACCTCTCGGCTCTTAAACTCAATCCCATGATTGATGAAGGCCAATGCACCATATGCCTTCTTAACCAAAGAGTTAACCTGCATAGCAGCTTTGAGTGTCCTATGGATTTGGACCCCAAGATCCCTCTGATCCTCCACACAGCCAAGAATCTTACCATTAATACTATATTCTGCCATCATATTTGACCTATCAAAATGAACCACCTCACACTTCTCTGGGTTGAACTCCATTTGCCACTTCTCAGCCCAGTTTTGCATCCTATCAATGTCCCTTTGTAACCTCCAGACTATCCACAACACCCTCAACCTTTGTGTCATCAGCAAATTTACTAACCCATCCCTCCACTTCCTCATCCAGGTCATTTATAAAAATCACGAAGAGTAGGGGTCCCAGAAGAGATTTCTGAGGCGCACCACTAGTCACTGACCTCAATGCAGAATATGACCCGTCTACAACTACTCTTTGCCTTTTGTGGGCAAGCCAGTTCTGGATCCACAAAGCAATGTCCCCTTGGATACCATATTGCCTTACTTTCTCAATAAGCCTTGTATGGGGTACCTTATCATTTACCTTGCTGAAATCCATATATACTGCATCTACCGCTCTACCTTCATCAATATGTTTCATCACATCCTCAAAAAATTCAATCAGACTCATCAGGCATGACCTGCCTTTGACAAAGCTACACTGACTATTCATAATCATATTATGCCTCTCCAAATGTTCATAAATCTTGCCTCTTAGGATCTTCTCCATCAACTTACCAACCACTGACCCAAATGCATTGGTTAATATAGTTTGCCTCCACAATTACAGTACTGTTTGTTGTTCCAGATTCAAGCATCTACAGGTTCCTATGCCATCTGGGTCAATGACAAATGATCATTAGATCATGGGAGTGTAACTACATTGGAAGGCTATAAGCCATGTATAAAAGGCCTTTGCCATGGTTGTTTCAGGAGCAACTAAACCTCAAGGCTAGTTGAAGATGGGCCAGTGCTATGAATATTATAGGATGGAGCATATTGCAAGCCCTTGAAGGCAAAGCCAATAGAGAAGATAGCTCCATGGGGCTTGGACTCTGGCAGTCAACTGTATGGAACAACATTAGTGTCACAAATGATATACTGCATTTCAAATCCACTTGTTGATTGAGGAAGCAACTATAAATACTGAAGAGCAGCATACAAAATGCTGGAGGAAGTCAGGACCTGAAGGCGGGTCTCAGCCTGAAACGTCGACTGTTTATTTATTTCTATACAGGCTGCCTAACCTGCTGAATTCCTCCAGTATTTTGTGTGTGTTGCTTTTGACTTACAGCATCTCCAGGTTTTCTTGTGTTTGCAAATACTGCAACAAGTTGACCTGTCAAACCGCAGCTGGCTGGCCTGTCAAAGATGAGGATGTTTATCGTGAAGTGCCCTCAGGATTTTCTCTTGAGATGTAACAAATGATATTGTGTCAATCCAGAGGAAGGGGCTCCTAGTTTATAGGGACAGGGGGCATTTGGGTATTGGGTAGAGATGTGTGGTTCAGTTTATAGGGGCAGGGGGCATTTGGGTATTGGATAGAGATGTGTGGTTCAGTTTATAGGGGCAGGGGGCATTTGGGTATTGGGTAGAGATGTGTGGTTCAGTTTATAGGGGCAGGGGGCATTTGGGTATTGGGTAGAGATGTGTGGTTCAGTTTATAGGGGCAGGGGGCATTTGGGTATTGGGTAGAGATGGGTGGTTCCTAAGCTTCTCATGGTTAAGAGCGTCAGTGATTCACAGAAGTAGATGCAATTGAGTTACTGAGTGACGTAGATTCAGGGTTTGTGTGATTTTGAGGGGCTCAGCATGGAGATCTGGTTCTCAGGATGCATTAGCCCCACCTGAAATAACTGCTGCTTAAGTTGGTTTGAAACTGAAGAAATGTCTTCTGGGAATAAATGGAAACATACCTCCAGATAAAAGGGTGCAGAAGATTAACAGTGTGTATCTTCAGGCACCCACAGACAGAATGACATAGCACAGAAATGGGACCTTCAGCTCAACCAGTCCAATGCTAAAATGCCCATCCAAGCTAGTCCATGAGTCAGAATTTGACCGATAACCTTCTAAACATTTCCTATCCATGTACCTATCCTACTATCATTTAAAAGTTGTTATTGTACTGCCTCAACTACTTCCACTGGCAGTCCATCCAGATACATAACACCCTTTGAATAACAGTACATTGCCCCTCAAGTTCCTATTAAATCTTTTCCCTCTTACCTTAAACCTATGCCCTCCAGTTCTTGATTCCTCAACCCTGTGATAAAGACTGAGTGCATTCACTATATCTATGCCCTTCATGATTTTATACAGCTTCATAATATCACCTTTCAGTTTCCCGCACTCCAAGGAAAAAAGTCCTCACCTGTCCAAACTCTCCCTACCTCAGCCCCTTAAGTTCTGGCAACATCCTTGTAAATCTTTTCTACACTCTTTCCAGTTTAATAGTCAGGTAAGTGCGAAACGTTGCATGTTGGAAAGCTAAATCAAAGTAGGACTTTCAAAGTGAAAGGCTTTAGAGCAGAGGAACCCTGGAATACAAGTATATATTTTTCTGAATGTGGAGTCACAGGTGGTTAGTGTGGTAAAGAAGGGTTTATTAGTCTTTTCTATAGCAGGATGACCAAAACTGAACAATACTCCAAGGACGGCCTCACCGGCATCTTGAGCAACCACACCATAGCTGTGGAGGGCAAGTCACTGGGTAAACTTACAGCAGAGGGTGATAGGTTCTTGATTTGTACAGACATCAGTGGTTATGGGAGAAGGCAGGGGAATGAGGTTGAGAGGGGAAATAAGTCAGCCATGATCAAATGGCCCATTTCTGGTTCTATGTCCTATGGTCATATGGTCCTCTCAACTTTCACACTCATTGCCCTGACTGCTGAGGACAAGCATACCAATACCCTTCTTCAACACCCTAACTACCTGTGACTCTCCCTTCAGGGAAACACATGCTTGTATTCCAAGGTCCCTCTGTTCTAAAGCACTCCTCAGAGCCATTCACAATGCAACTCCTATTTTGATTTAAATTTCCAATGTGCAACATCTCATACTTAGAACCATAGAACAATAGAACACTACAGCACAGAAACAGACCATTCGGCCCTTCTAGTCTGTGCTGAAACATTATTCCGCTAGTCCCATTGACCTGCATCCGGTCCATAACCCTCCAGACCTCTCCCATCCAAGGACCTATCCAATTTATTCTTAAAACATAAGAGTGAGCCCACATTTACCACATCAGATGGCAGCTCGTTCCACACTCCCACCACTCTCTGAGTGAAGAAGGTCCCCCGAATTTTCCCCCTAAACCTTTCCCCTTTCACCTAAAGCCATGTCCTCTCGTATTTATCTCTCCTCATCTAAGTGGAAAGAGCCTATTCACATATACTGTCTATTTAAAAGCATCCATTAGTCTTGCGAGACAATGGATCTGCGCCTGGAAAGTCTTCACTCTCCAGGGTGCAGGCCTGCGCAAGGTTGTATGGAAGACCAGCAGTTGCCCATGCTGCAAGTCTCCCCTCTTCACGACACCAATGTTGTCCAAGGGAAGGGCATTAGGACCCATACAGCTTGGCACCAGTGCCTTGCGTGATTAAGTGCCTTGCTCAAGGACACACCACGTTCCCTCGGCTGGGGCTCAAACTCACGACCTTCAGGTAGCTAGTCCAATGCCTTAACCACTTGGCCACGTGCCCATGATACTGTCTATACCCTTCATAATTTTGTAAACCTCTAACAAATCTCCCCTCATTCTTCTACACTCCAAGGAATGAAGTCCTAACCTGTTCAATCTTTCCCTGTAGCTCATCTCCTGAAGGCCCGGCAACATCCTAGTAAATCTTCTCTGCTCTCGTTCAATCTTACTGATAGCCTTACTATAGTTAGGTGACCAAAAGGGAGGAGAAGATGGCGACGTGACGGCAGCACGCGTGGCCTGTCCAGTGATGAATATCTGTTATCTGTCAAGTAGGGGACTGTGCAGAATTCTAATTTGATGGAGATGGACGTGAGAATATGGAGGAACATCTGGAAAACTTCTGAAATGCCCGCTTCACTGCTGCTGCTACTGTGTAGTAACCGGAATCTCCAGAGCAGAAGGCCCCGAAATCCTCAGCTTTGCTAGTTTCAGCGGCCGGGGCGAAGTCGAAGGCGCTCGGCAGAGGATGGCGCTCGGGAGGCTGTATTGGAGGGGCTAGTCGGAGGCTCGAAGTTTTCGGACGGATGGACTCAGTTTTGGCTGTGGTCAGCTGCTTCCAAGGCATCGGCAAGTTGACGGTGCCTGGAGGTTTATGGCAGGGAGTTTCTCCCTTTTGCTGCCTGCAATCGGGGACTCGGGAGTTGATCGACTCGGGGACTTTTGAGACTTTTTTTTAACGTGCCCATGGTTTGCTCTTCATCAAATTAGGGTATTGCTTTGCACTGCTGTAACTATATGTTATAATTATGTGGTTCTGTCAGTGTTAGTCTTTGGTTTGTCCTGTTTTCTGTGATATCACTCCGGAGAAACATTGTATCATTTCCTAATGCATGTATGCATTTCTAAATGACAATAAAAGAGGACTGAGTGTTCTCATAATCTAAAAAAACTGTACACAATACTCCAAATTTGGCCTCATCAATGTCTTATACAACCTCTCCATAACATCCCAACTCCTATACTCAATACTTTGATTTATGAATGCCAGGATGCCAAAAGCCTTCTTTACAGCCCTGTCTACCTGTGATACCACTATCAGGGAATTATGTATCTGAACTCCCAGATCTGTTTGTTCCTCTGCACTCCTCAGTGCCCCACCATTTACTGTGTATATCCTACCTTGACTTGTCCTTCCGAAATGCAGCACCTCACACTTGTCTGCATTACATTCCATCTGCCATTTTCTGGCCCATCTTTCCAGTTGGTCCAGATCCTTCTGCAAGCTTTGAAAGCCTACCTCGCTGTCCACAACGCCTCCAATCTTAGTGTCATCAGCAAACTTGCTGATCCAATTTACCACATTAACATCTAGAACATTGATATAGACAACAAACAACAATGGTCCCAGCACAGATCCCTGAGGCACACTACTAGTCAGAGGCCTCCAGTCTGATAAGCAATCATCCACTACCACTCCCTGTCTTCTCCCACACAGCCAATTTCAAATCCAGTTTACAACCTCTCCATGGATACCTAGTGCCTGAACCTTCTGAAATAACCTCCCATGTGGGACGTTGTCAAAGGCCTTACTAAAGTCCATGTAGACACCATCCACAGCCTTTCCTTTGTCTACTTTCTTGGTAATCTCCTCAAAAACTCATCAAGATTCATTAAACACAATCTACCACGCACAAAGCCATGCTGACTATCCTTAATCAGCCCTTGGCTGTCCAAATACTTGTATATCCAATCTCTCAGAACACCTTCCAATAATTTACCTACTACTGATGTCAGGCTCACCGGCCTGTAATTACCTGGTTTACTTTTGGAGCTTTTTTTAAACAATGAAACAACCTGAGCTACCCTCCAATCCTCTGGCACCATACCCGTGGCTAAGGACATTTTAAATATTTCTGCCAGGGCCTCTGCAATTTCTGCACTAGTCTCTCTCAAGGTCCGAGGAAATATGTCAGGCCCAGGGGATTTATCTACCTTTATTCACTGTAAGGCAGCAAGCACCTCCTCCTCTTTACTCTCTATATGTTCCATGACACTGCTGCTTGTTTCCCTTCCTTCCATATACGCTATGCCAGTTTCCTGAGTAAATACTGATGCAAAAAAATTGTTTAAGATCTCACCCATCTCGTGAGGCTCCACACATAGACGACCACTCTGATCTTCTAGGGGACTAATTTTGTCCCTTACTATCCTTTTACTCTTAACCTACTTGTAGAAACCCTTCGGGTTTACTTTCACATTATCTCACAAAGCAACCTCATGTCTTTTTGCCTTCCTGATTTCCTTCTCTAGTATTCTCTTACATTTTTTATACTCTTCAAGTACCTCATCTGTTCTTTGTTGCCTGTACCTGCTATACGCCTCTCTCTTTTTCTTAATCAGATCGCCAATATCCCTTGAAAACCAAGGTTCTCTATGCCTGTTAACTTTGCCTTTAATCCTGGCAGGAACATGCAAACTCTGCACTCTCAAAATTTCACCTTTGAATGCCTTCCACTTACTGAACACATCCTTGCCAGAAAGCAACTTATCCCAATCCACTCTTCCTAGATCTTTTCTCACTTCCTCAAAATTGGCCCTTCTCCAATTTAGAACCTTAACTCGAGGACCAGACCTATCCTTATCCATAACTAACTTGAAACTAATGACGTTATGGTCACTGGACCCAAAATGTTGGCCTACAGATACTTCTGTCATCTGACCTGTCTGATTCTCTAATAGGAGATCGAGTATTGCATCCTCTCTTGTTGGTACCTCTATATATTGATTTAGAAAACTTTCCTGAACACATTTGACAAACTCCATGCCATCTAACCCTTTCACAGTGTCCCAATCAATATGTAGAAAGTTAAAATCCCCTACTTGTACAACTTCCTGTTTCTTACATCGGTCTGCTATCTCTCTACAGATTTGCTCCTCTTTATTCTCTCTGACTATTGGGTGGTCTACAATACAACCCTATGAGTGTGGTCACCCCTTTCCCATTCCTCCACCCATATGGCCTCTGTAGACAAGCCCTCCAGGCTGTCCTGCCTACGTACAGCTGTGATATTCTCCCTGACTAGTAATGCCACTCCTCCCCCTTTCATCCTCTCTCTCTGTCACGTCTGAAACAACGGAACCCCAGAACATTAAGCTGCCAGTCCTGCCCTTCCTGCAACCAAGTCTCACGAGAAGCAATAATGTCGTAATCCCACATGTCAATCCACACCCTGCTCATCTGCCTTACCTACAATACTTCTTGCATTGAAATAGATGCACCTGAGAACATTACTATCACGTACAAACCTTTGATTTCTGTCTATACATGCAGTCCTCGCATGACCTTTATCCTCCTCCACCTCACTATCTGCTCTAACACTCTGGTTCCCCTCCCCCTGCAAATCTAGTTTAAACACTCCCCCCACCCCCCAACCCCTGGAGCAGCACTAGCAAACCTTCCCACAAGGATGTTAGTCCCCCTCCAGTTTAGGTGCAGACCGTCCCATCGGAACAGGTCCCACCTTCCCTGGAACAAGGCCCAGTTGTCCAGGAACATGAAGCCCTCCCTCCCGCACCATCTCCTTAGCCACGTATTTAGCTGCATCATCTTCCTATTTCTAGCCTCCCTAGCACGTGGCACGGGTAGCAATCCTGAGACTGCAACCCTGGAGGTCCTGTCCTTCAACTTTGCACCTAACTGCCTAAGCTCTCTTCGCAGGACTGCCTCCTCCTTCCTATCCATGTTACCGGTCCCTGCATGGACCACAACATCCGGCTGCTCACCCTCCTTCCTGAGAATACCGAGAACTTGATCCGAGATATCGTGGACCCTGGCACCAGGGAGGCAACAGACCATCCGGGATTCTCGATCTCTCCCACAGAACCTCTTATCTGTCCCCCTAACTTTCGAATCCCCTATCACTACTGCTCTCCTCTTCCTTTCTGAGCTGAGGGCCCAGTCTCGGTGCCAGAGACGCGACCACTGCAATTTGTCCCTGGTAGGTCGTCCCACCAACAGTATCCAAAACTGAATACTTATTATTGATGGGAACGGCCACAGGGGTGCTCTGCTCATTCTGTCTACTCTCCTTCCCTCTCCTGACAGAATTAAACTTACCTGAATTAAATTCCATAATCGTCTAGGTCACTTGATATGGCAACTAAACCTTCGTAGTATGGCAATAAATACATAAGATTGATAAGCAAGAGTCATTACAAGTGGAGACAGAAAGGGAACTGGTTCTATTGTTCTTAGAAATAAATGTTTGTGGATATGTCAGACTTCTGAAGTTAATACTATTCATGGGAACTTGTTCATATGTTACCAGCAAACGTCATTGGTAAAGTGGTGATGACCCAAGGGTTGGCCTGTACATTGTTCTATCTAGAAAAAGGAGTTTAGATGAGAGTCATTGGCTTCAGTGCAGATGATTGCATTTATAAATTTGTCTGTCCCATTTCCTTGTGCTTGCAGCAACCCTCAGACACAGAATAGGGCATTCATGAATCTATTGAAAATGGTGACAATCTGGTTGTTTTTTCTAGTACTGAGAGAAGGATGTTTTATAAAAAAAGAAGATTTCTTTAATACATTACCCCTCCCTCACCTTTCTTTTTCTGTTATCATTTTGGCAAGAATTTTAGTTATTTTTGGTTTTTACAGCAAATTATTAATGATTAATTCCACCGATACAATAGCAATTTTCTGACAGTTCAGTCGTGACTTTACAGCATTTTCAGTTTTCTGTTGGATTTTCAGCATGCACAGTATATTGCTTTAGTAATGATATTTGAGAAATGCCGATATATTCATATTCTTTGTTGATTTTATGAGAGCCCAAAGGCAAAGCTCTTCAAACCTTCACAATAAAAGGAATATTCTTTTCCTGTATCTGTTTGAACAACTAATACTACCAATTTTCAATTTCTATTATGAAATTGTTTGAATTGTAGTCTTGACTTGGATTTGCATTTGATTTCTTTTCCAGGAGGGAGAAAGTACAACATAAAGTATGAGGAAGGGGGCAATTGGACACAGATGAGCTCTGAAGCTACATACGAATCCACTGATGTGCTCATAAGTGTATTTGCCAATTGGATTGATCTGGCTGGCTGAAGATAATAGCTGAATTTGAAATAGGCAGTTTGACAGGGAGAAATACTGAAGTGAGGAATACAATAATTAGGGTCTGCAAGTATCATAAATTCTATTATTTGAACACAGGACTGACTTTTTAGCCAGAGTGTCAGAATGTAGAGCTGATTAATACAGGGATTGGGGGAAATGATAAAGATAGGCATATGCTAAATAAATGAAATTGAAAAGTATGCTGATATACAAGAGGGATTGGAAGGAAGATTGTAGGGAGCACAAATGCAGATATGATTTTGTGCTCCAGTGATAATGACTGTTGAGGTTTTCTGCTGTGACTGCTGTAAAGGCCAGTGGGGTTATAAATTGTACAAAACACATGCTGAAGTGTTGCTATGCATTGGATCTGCAACAGTTTCTTGTCGAGCCACAGGACGGGGATTTTCTTACATGCAGCCTCTGCCATAGTTGGCAGATTCCGGCTCCTTCAGAGCAGTTAAGTAAACAATATTGGAGAACTTCCAAAGTTGTGTTGGACAGACTGTTTTATCAGTATCATCTATTGCCATGATGGGAGACCTTAAAGTGGTGGTTCATCAAAAAAAGAACACCACTTCAAGTTGTGTACATAAACCGGAACATATAAGCCAGTAGTGGGAGTGGAGATGGACAATATAGGGATATAGGGAAACATCAGAACTGGAGATCATCTCTTCCTGTCCCATTACCAGTCAGGCCCCGTGCAAATTAAAAAATGTTTATTTAAGAGTTTCTGAATCTAGGAAGTAAAAGACAAAAGGTTATTTTATTATTTTTTTTGTCAAATTTTGTTTATTTTCCTGCTTTTAATTTTTTCTTATGTTTTCATCATTAATCTTTTCATCTATTATAAATACCAAAAATATTGATTTATAAATTCTTAAATTACAGTTCTGCCTTTGACAAGGGTTTGAAGCTCTGTCCTCTGTTCAGGCATCTGGGATGTTCTAGGAGAAATCTTGGCAGCTCTCCAATAAGGCTTCATTGCTCAACACCCAGCAGCAGAGGAGCAGCAAAGCTTGACATTTTTTTTACCAGATTAGTTGAATGCCAGCAAGTGGGTGGAGCTTTTGGGTTGTGAGAATCCCATCACTTAATTTAACTCTCTAGCAGCAGTTCATGGAAGGACAGGGCCCTTTCAATGTCTCTTTGGTCTCACTATAAAGTCCTATTTTTCTGAGGGTGGCTTCTTAAGAATATTGGCACTCCATTCTTAGGCTGTGATCACAAAAACACGTTGTGTACTGCTTCTGGTCATTGTTGAACACCTTGCACCCTCTGTGCATGGGAGTTTCCTCTATGCAGGAACCCATGATTCAACATTACAGTATTTGCATTTTGTGATAGATTTTCAATTTCAAATCAATCACATAGCATATGAAAACTTCTGATAAGATCACATTTCAAAGTTGTAGATTTTACTTACCCCCTAAACTTGATAAGGAATCTCCAGTGTTAATATTTGCTAGTGTTACAATGATGTAAATGTAATCCGACATGTTTACATGGGCATTTTCCATTATAAATGCAGACATGGAGAATATGCAAATGCAAGACTGCAAATATGGGACCAACCATCGAGCACCTGTATGCTAAACTCATTTTCCAAAACTTGGTCCTTAGCCTTTCGTGCCATTGTGTTTCAAGGCTTATCAAACTATTATAAATGTTTGAGTGTACCTGATTCCACCCACCCCCACAGGCAGAATTCTGGAGTTCATCCATTCTTTGGGTGAAAAGTAAAGGCTAATTATGATATAGATTTGTCAAATACATTGTCCTCCAAAACATAGAAACACAGAAAACCTACAGCACAATACAGGCCCTACAGTCCACAAAGCTATGCTGAACATGTCCTCACCTTAGAACTACCTAGGCTTACCCATAGCCCTCTAGTTTTTCTAAGCTTCATGTATCCATCCAGGAGTCTCTTAAAGGATCCTATTGCTTTTCCCTCCACCACCAGGACTGGCAGCCCATTCCGTGCACTCACCATTCTCTGCGTAAAAAAACTTACCCCTGACATCTCCTCTGTACCTGCTTCCAAGCACCTTAAAACTGTGCCCTTTCGTGCTAGCCAATTCAGCCCTGGGAAAAAGCCTTTGACTATCGACATGATCAATGCCTCTCATTATCTTGTACACCTCTATCAGGTCACCTCTAATAAAACTTATAGATTTTGTTGCTGTGGGCCATGTAGCAAGAAAGATTTTTCATATTGTAAACTTTCGTCGTGTACCAGCTGGTAATTCTCAGACATCTACCAGGACATATCTACTTGATGCTAACTGGACGGAGCAGGAGCTGAACAGGCACCAAGGAATTGAAAACCTATTGGTCAGTAGCCAGATCTGTGCTACTTTACTACATTTTATGATGTGTGCTGGCAATGTCAGGACCCAATTACAGAGGAAAGACAGACTTCAATGTAGAGATGGTAACCAGAGTTTATTCATAATAATTCCAAAAGAATATTGGGGTTCGGCCAATAAGTAAAATTCACAAAACTAGAATCCCGTGATCAGTGCAAATCAGGCGTCTGCTTAAAGGATAGAATCCCTGTGCCACTCAAAATAATCTTAAACAGAAAGCACCAGGAGACCACGTTACAAAGAGCAAGTCACTCAAGAAAAACACAAGGAACTTTAAATGATTAACTATCTCATTAAACAAAAATCAACCAATTCAGGTGCTCTTAAAACCTCAGAGCCCTCGCTAGCGACTCACAGAGGCCCGAAAATCTCATTGTAGATATGGTGAAATTTCCCAGCATCGTTGTAGTTCTGCTGTCATACCAAATAAAATCTACTCCAATTTTCTGGACTGATTAGAATTCTTCTGGATGCAATTAAAAAACACCACAAATGATGAAAATTATAAAAGAATAGTTATATTTTAGCATTTGCATCATTTTGTTATTAGTTTCTTGAATGACCTTCTGTTCTGCTGTCATTTTACTTTAAACTTAGCAATTTCTTTTTTGGAAAGTAAATTTAAAAATTTTGAATATTGTTTGTGCAACAGTCTTAATATCATCCATTGACTTGCAAAAGGAAAGCCTTCTGCCATATCGAAAATTGCCAACATTTTAAGTAGACTGGAACAAACAATGCTTCCTATACAAATATTTCTGGACATGAAGAATGCCAAGCTAATTGGCACATCCCCCAATATACAAACAGCTTCATTAATGCAGCCCATATGACCATATTACATCAGTGGGAAAATGATAACAAATGGAAAAACAATTTTATTCCATCAACAAGTAGACTGAGTGACCATGAAAATGGACGGCAGTTAGCCTGCCAAAACATTTATTTTACATTAATCTACCAATTTACCAGTAGTTGCAAGGTTACCATTATTTCAAGAAAGGAGAAACAGACAATATTGAAATCAGTAAAGGTGGTGTAAGAAACAAGAATTGATGAAAGGTTTCTCCATGGATGCTGCCCAGCCTCTTGAGGATTTCCAGTATTTTAATGTTCCTGTTGCAGATTTTCAGCATCAGCAGTTTTTTTTTGCCGTTCTGTTGTTCCCCCATTGAAGTCAAAGGAAATGAATTGCAATGCACAGCGACAGCTTTACATACTTCGAACAAGAGATCAAGAATGAAAAATGCTTATTCGGGAGGCTGTGCCTGAGTTTGGTGCGGGCGGGGGGCGGGGTGGAATCTCCTGATAAGAATACTTTGGTGTTCAGATGATAATTTCAAATTTACCTTCTCTCAAACTCAATTCATAATGGGCATATCTGTCATTAATGTGAAGGAAGTGGAATTGGAAAACTTGATTGGTGAGTTGGATAAGGTAATATACATGGGTAGAGGAATGATAAACAAGATTTAATGCTGACATTTGCACCACACGTAGAAAGGATGTCATGGAGTATGTGTATCACCTTTTAATTTGAAATGTAATAGAATCAAACTTTAAGAGCCTTATAGTCAAGTGTATCAATATTATAAAATAATGCAAACAAGAAATAAATCATTGTCAAAATGCAAGGCTGAAATACTGAGGACAAGAGGAGACTATTTGTTGCATCGGGTTTCACTGAAAGCAATCCAGTCAGCCTCATTACCCTGCTGTTTCCCTTTAGCTCGATAAATTATTTTCTCTTAAGTGCTTATTTAATTCCCATTTGTAAGCCCTACGGTTCAACCATAGGAACTACAGCTCAACCACTCTTGGTGAGTGCCAGTGGGTACAGCAATCTTTCTGTACATAAATGCTTGTCCTTCGTCTCTGTCTTTGAACCACATGCTAATGGAAATTGCTTGCTCTTACTTGCCTTATCTAAACCCATGGTGATCTCCTGCATTTCTATTCAATCTCCATACAACCTTCTTCCTAACAAGGAGAAAAACTCCTGCTGTTTTCGACTGAACTCCTTTAATGCTAGAACTTTGCATCTTCCTGGATACTCAGCGCCCTCGTAAAACTGAGGCAATCAGTGTTATGCTTTGAAAAGGCTCAAGATGGCACAGAAATGCTGCATATATCAAGCAGGCCATCCTGCATCTGAGGAAAGAGAAACAGTTAATATTTCAGTTCCAAGACCCTTTGTCAGAACTGTTTCACCAGTTCTCTTTCTGCATATGCTACCTGACCTGCTTACTGCTTCCATAATTTTCTGTTGTGTGTTTCAGTTTTTCAGCATCTATAGTTTTGGTTTTCAGGATAATCTCTTTGCTCCTGTTTATAAAGCCCAGGATTGATCAGTTTCATTTGTCACTCAATCCACATATCTTACCAACATCAAACATTTACGGACATAGACCTGTGTAAATTTTGTATCCTTCTGGCTTTGTGAGTAAGGAACTCTTGAACAGCACCAGAAGTATCAGAGGTGATTGCCTAAGACTTCGGGCCAGTGTGATATACAATGTTTGGAGGACTTTAATAAGTCTGCAGATTGTATTGATCCTGTTGAACTTCAAAACATGCCTCCCAGTTTGAAATATAGGGAGAAATATTTCTGAATGTAAAGTTCAATATTATGAGCCATAAGGAATTAATTATTTCTTTTCTGTTTAGAAAAGATAGATCAGAAATGTAATCTTATAAAGTACGCTTACATGTGTACACTACGGACATAGAAGAGAATATAAAAGCAAGGATGTAATGTTGAAACCTTATAAAGCATGAGTGAAGCCTCACTTGGAGTATTGTGAGCAGTTTTGGGTCCCTTATCTTAGAAAGAATGAGTTGAAATTGGAGAAGGTTCAAAGGAGTTTCACAAAAATGATTCCAGATTTAAATAGCCGTCATATGAAGCGTATGTGATAGCTCAGGGCCTATATTCACTGGAATTCAGAAGAATGAGGGGCATCCTCATCGAAACCTGTTGAATGGTGAAAGGCCTTCAAGAACAGATGTTTTATATGGTGGTAGAGTATAAAAATAATGGAGTGTCCTTTTAGAATGGAGATTAGGAGAAATTTATTTGGCCAGAGTGATGAATCTGTGGAATTATTTGCCACAGGCAGCTGTGGAGGCTATGCCTTTGTATATTTAAAGTAGGGGTTGATGGATTCTTGATTGGTCAGGGCATGAAAGGTATTGGGGGGTGGGGTTGGTGGGAAAGACAGGAGATTGGGTCTGAGGGGAAAAATGGATCAGCCATGATGAAATGGCTGAGCAGACTTCATGGGCCAAGTGGCCTAATCTTGCTCCTATTGCTCATGGTCTTAATGCCTTTTGTCCATTCTCTTTGAATGGGATCAATTCGGATCAAACATCTCATATCAGGTCAAATCTGACACAGGTTGTTCAAGCAGTATCTCCAAAATGCAGGGGAATTGCTGCGATTTCAAGCTCTACTGCTTGAATGCACAAATCCAGTGTCAAAGCACAGTGAAGCCCTGCCAGCAAGTTCAGGGCCTCTGCCTTCACCTGCAAGGAAATAGTGAACCCACTGCTATTTATGTAGGGAAATGTAAGCAGTTTATCACCAAACCAGTTTCACTCTCATCCCATTCATACATCATAATCACATTGCAAAGTATAGAGCTTTTCAGGTTGTGAAAGTGACCACTGATCGCTGGTGAGAGATAGTTAGCAACCTCTCAGCAGCTGATTGTGATAGCACATTGCTTCAACCTGCTGAGTTCAAATCTGTTCCTTGAATTCAGATGTCGTGTGGGTAGAAGGGGCATTGGTGGCCAGAAGATACCCACTGTTTTTGGCAGACAGCCAATTAATTTGTCTGAAATTTCTTTCACCATGTTATCGTTTGCAATACTCTTGTAGGAAAGTCTACTTATAATGAGATTTCAAATTTCTATTTTAGCAAACTGTAGCCAGCATCAGAACATAACTGCGTAGGGTAATAGCTTTAACAAGATACAGTATGTGAAGCTTACTTGTTTCTTAGTTAGTTGTGGTTCTGGGATAGCTCTTTTCCCCCTAAGCCAGCAGGTCATACTTCCAACCCTATTCCAAAGGACCCGAGGACATAACTGAGGCTGACACTGGAGGGGTAAATTGTACTGCCAAATGGGACCTTGAGTCAATGCTCCATCTGCTTTGCCAGCAGACTGTAAAAAATACTGTGCCACTGAATGAACAATAAACACAACCACTAATTTGGAATTCTTTTCAACACTTCCCCTGGACATATGCAGACAATAAAACCTTTATATCCCCCCATTTAACTTCCACTCTGTTTATGTCATGTATTAGAGGATATACCTTATTATATGTAAATTTTGATGCAAATCATAATATACCTTTGAATAGACAACATGATGATAGATAAAAGATATTGAGACATATTTATATGACTGCCTACAGAAGCTTTGTGACTGGTTATCAGATCTATACATACAATCCTTAAATCTTAACAGTCACATACTTACACATACTGATTGCAACAGTGAACACAACTATCTTCCTAACACACAAGTTAGTCAAATAACAAGCCCTTTTGAAGACACATCCTTATATACCCTCATGAATGAGCTGGTCATGGGCAGGGCTTAATGTACTATCCTGATTGGCTGGATCTGAATTGCTTGTTCCTGATTGGTTAATTTGAATTGGACTTATTCTGATTGGTCAATTTTTTTTTTAGGCTGAACCCTCTTTAGGGATGTGTGGTGCCAGACTGGAGCTAGAGGTAAGGGCTGAGTTGAGAGGAGGGCTTGAGTGTGGAGTTGGAAAAGAGCATGGAGGCTGCAACTGTTGAGTTCATGAAGAAAATATCCTGTAGGATGAACAGGTTGATGGATAGTGGAAGTGAGTTTGAGATGGAGGAAAGGAGTGAGGAAAGGAAACAGAGGTATGAGATGTCAAACTCTAAGGAGTCAGGGGACAAACAAAATAGGATAGCAAAACAATGGAAAGAAGATGAGATTAAAGCAATTATAACACTGAGCAAAGACGGAGTGTCTTTTGGTGAATAGAACCTGATTCATTTGACGAAGATAATCAACAAACTTATAGGTGAAGTCAAAAGAGCAAAGATTTTATGAAATGGATTGCTATTACTGATTTGTTGGGATAGTGCTCAACAAGACAAAGTGATAAAATTAAATAAAATAGATGGCAAAAATGTACAATGCTCAATACCCAACAATAGAAAGTGGAGTAGAGGAGTTGTTTTGGGGATACCAATAGAAGTTACTATGGATGTGATTAAACAGAACATAAAAGGAGCAAAAATTATTGAGGCCAAATGTTTGAAAGTTACAAGAAATGGGGAAAAGTGTGATAGTTTATCAGTTAACCAATTTCCCCTGGGATCAATAAAGTATGACTATGACTATGTTATGATCAACTTTGATGAAGAGAGATTGCTGACTAAAGTTTACTTAGGGTATACGTGTTATGAGGTCAGAATATAAATACCACCACCTTTAAGATGCTTTAAATGTCAGAAATTTGGACATATGGGAAATGTGAGGTGGGAGCCAGGCTGAAATGCTGCAATTGTGGTGAGGAACACAGTGCAGCTTATCGAGGGTGCATTATTAGCAAGAAAGAAGGTGAGATACACTATGTAAAAGTAACTCAAGGGGTCAGTTATATCGAGGCAGTGAAAGCATTTGCTGAAAAAAGAAGGCTATCTAGCAAACAAATATAGGGAATAGTAAACCAATGAATTGTGAGGGCTGTAATATGATAAATAAGATACACTAATTATGAGTAAGAAGGATTTCGTACTGTTTATGGTAGATGCAATTAACTGTTCAGCACAAACAGATGAAAGAACAGAAAAAATTTAAATTTTAGTCAGGTCTGCAGAAAAATATCTTGGTATTACAGGGCTTAGATGGGAAGCAGTCAAAGATACGCTGAATGGAGGAAAGTGCGGAACAGGAGTGCAACCAAATGCTGCAATTGTGGAGGAGCTCATAATGTGGCATATAGTGGGTGTGAGGTTACGAGACAGGAGAATAAAATTCAAGAAATAAGAGTGAAAAGGAAGATCACTTATACAGAAGCTGTAAGAATGTCAAGAGAATAGAATAATGCTCCAAATGAACAGGGAGCAATAGGGATGCGAGAGATGAAACAAAGAACAAATGACAGAATTTATGTAGACAAAAAGGCTCTAGTAACATTCATTGCAGGAGAGATTAATAGTACGGCTGAGGTAAAGTCAAAAGTGACGAAATTCAGCTGGTGGTCAAAGCAGCAGTGAACCATTGAAGGTTAGTAGGACTGACATGGGAAGAAGTGAAGGAGAACCTCACTAATCAGTCAAGCCAGGAAGTGTCATGGGTTGATTAATACTAATTATGGTTATTCTTTTACAATGGAATGCAAGGAGCTTACTGGCCAATAGCCAGGAATTCAAGCACTTTATTAAAGAAATGGTTGTAAAACCAGATGTAGTAAGGATACAAGGACAAAACAGACATAAAGTAGTGTGGTGTGCAGATTTCAATGCTCACAGCACAATATGGGGGGATCCGATTGCAGATTCAAATGGAAAGGTAATTGAAGATTTGATGGAAGAAAGGGATTTGGTGTGTATGAATGATGGTAGAGGAACAAGGATAAACATAACAACAGGAACTGAGTCAGTGTTAGATATTACATTAGTATCTAATACCTTGGCTGGCATTAGTAACTGGGGAGTTTGGACTGCTTCAGCAGTAGGCAGTGATCACTACCCAGTTTTGTGTTCAGTGGGTGAAAGAGTTGAAGTAAGACCAGGTGGCGGAACCCCAAAGTGGGTGTTTGGAAAAACAGATTGGGTAAGTTCCAGAAGTTGAGCGAAGAAGCATTGACAAAGATTGACATTTCTAGAAATACAGATGAATTAAACAGTCAGGTGACCTCAGCAATTATTATGGCATCAGAAGGATCTATACCCAGGACTAAAAATAGGATGAATAGAAAACTGATACCATGGTGGACAGAGGAATGTTGTCAGGCTGTAAAAAACAGAAATAGAGCATTCAGGCTAGTTAAAAGAACCCATAATATGCAGCATTTGATTCAATGTAAGAAGGCACAGGCAGTGGTGAGAAGGTCTAATAGTCAAGCTAAAAGGGCAAGTTGGAGGAGTTTTTGCAACAAAATAGGAAGAACAACAGCTGTGGGAGAGGTATGGGGAATGATTAAGAAGATGGGGGGAGATAGAAGGGAATGGGAATATCCAGTAATGATATCTGAGGAGGAAGCTGCAGTCTCCAGTAGGGATAAGGCTGAGACCTTGGCCAAGTCATTTGTACTGATACACAGTTCAGAAAATTTGTCTGAAGAAGAGAGAAGGAGAAGGGAAAGAACAATGAGTCAACACCCAGGTGTGTTAAACAGGAGGGAAGAAACATATGCTATAATTGATGATCCATTTACGTTGGCAGAAATGGTGAGGGCAATAAGGAGATCGAGAACAACCTCCCCAGGGAAAGATCTGATATGCTCTGTGATGCTAAAAAATCTAGGAGACGGAGCACTCTTGAAGTTGCTGCATTTTTATAGCAGAGTGTGGGAGGAGGGCAGATTACCAAGTGCATGGAAAGAAGCAGTAGTAATTCCAATAAGGAAACCTGGCAAGGATCTGTCAAAACCCACTAGCTACAGACCAATAGCATTAACATCAAATATATGTAAGATAATGGAAAGGATGATAACAGAAAGGTTATCATATGAGCTTGAGAAGAGGGGAATGCTGGCAAGTTATCAGAGTGGTTTTAGGAAGGGAAGGAATTCCATGGACTCAGTGATAAGGTTAGAGACTGAAATAAGAAAGGCCCAGGCAAATCAAGAGTCAGTAGTTGCAGTGTTTTTTGACATAGAAAAAGCCTATGATATGATGTGGAAGGAAGGATTGTTAATTAAATTGCATAAGATGGGTGTTGGTGGGAGAGTTTTTAATTGGATTAAAGATTTTTTGTTTGGTAGAAAAATTCAAGTTCGGATTGGATCAGAATGATCAAAACAGTACCTAGTGGGAAATGGCACACCTCAAGGTAGTGTGATTAGCCCGTTACTTTTCACAATTATGCTCAATGATGTCTTCACAAAGGTAGCAGTGGATATAGGTAGGTCACTGTTTGCGGATGATGGGGCCTTGTGGAAAAGAGGCAGGAACATGGAGCATATAATCAGGAAACTGCAAGGAGCAGTTGATGAAGTGGTGGAGTGGAGTTATGACCGGGGATGTAGATTTTCAGTCGAAAAAACTGAAACTATATTTTTCACCAGGAAAAGAATTGAGGTAGGGATGAAGTTAAGGATGTGTGGGATTGAATTAGAAAGGGTTGGATCATTTAAATTACTGGGAATTATATTTGATTCATGATTAACGTGGGCAGACCATATCAGGAAAGTTGAGGAGAACTGTAAGAAAGTAATAAATGTGATGAGATGTTTGACTGGTAGGGAATGGGGAGCAAGTTGTTCAGCGTTGAAGAGCATCTATGCAAGATATTTAGCAAGATCTGTGTTGGACTATGGAAATATAACATATGGATCAGCAGCTAGGTCTCTTATAAGGAAATTGGATGTGATTCAGGCTCAGGCTTTGAGAGTGTGCAGTGGGGCTTTTAAAACATCACCAGTATCAGCCCTACAGGTAGAAATGGGAGTAATGCCTTTGGAACTAAGAAGGATGCAATTGATGGAAAACTACTGGGCTAATTTGCAGGAGCACAATGATTCTCACCCTGCAAAAGGAGTGTTGCAGGAGTGCTGGGAAAATGGGAGGTTTCAGAAGGATAACTTTAGTCAGGCAGGGAATGATATTGCTAACAAATATGGAGTGTTTGTTCTAAGGATAAGTCCTTCAGTAGTATATCCGGTTGTAGCTCCATGGAAGCTTGTATGGCCTGACATAGACTGGCATTTGTTAGAGGTAAAAAGGAAAGGAAAATATAAAACTGATTTGGTAAGTGCATTTAACTGTCATGTGATGGAAAAGTATAGTGATTATACACAGATTTATATGGATGGTGCTAAGGAACCTGAAACAGGAGTGACAGGGTTTGGGGTGGCTATACCAGCAAAAGAAATTGGAATCAGCAGAAGAACATCTAACAAGTTAGGGGTCTATACAGTGGAGATGCTGGCAGTGTAGGTTGTGTTGCAATGGATGGAGAAAGCTAGACAAGTCAAAATGTTGATATGCTCAGATTCATCCTCAGTTCTCGTAAGTTTAAAGTCTTTTCACTCAAACAGTTGGCAAAAATGTACTTTATGAAGTCCTTCAGTTAGTTACAAGAATTGCAAATCTGGGAGGTCAGGTAAAATTTCTATGGGTTCCAGCACATGTATGGGTGAAGGGGAATGAAAGGGTGGATGAGTTGGCAAAGAGGGCGTTAATGAAAGAAAATGTAGAAATGCACATTAGTATCAGTAAAGCAGAGGTTAAGTGTGTAATCTGGGGGGAAAAAAATCAACCAAATGTGGCAAGAAGGATGGGACAGGGAGGGGAAAGGGAGACATTTATATCAAATACAAAAGAGTGTTGCAGTTACTAGGGTAGGTAGTGGAAACAGAAGAGAGGAAACTGTGTGGACTAGGTTAAGGCTGGGGCATTGTGCATTAAACAAAACACTGAAAATGATAGGGAAATACCAGACAGGATTGTGTGAGGAATGTCAGGAAGAGGAGTCAGTAGAACATGTAGTTCTGAATTGCAGGAAGTATGGGATATAGAGAGAGATGATGAGAATTAACCTAAGAGAATTGGGGGTGCAGGAATTCACATTAAAACTATTGCTGAGCATCGGTGAGAGAGCACAGGTCAGGGTATTTTTAGCTTTCTTAAGGGGTGCAGGGTTTTTTTTATAGGATATGAAGGATAAGCAGGAATAGGGTACTAGTATGGCCAAAGATGTGAGGATAAAGTGTAGGTTAGGGTATGTGTGTGTGTGTGAGATTGGGTGAAGGGATTTAGAATGTAAGTCTATTACACACTCCCGAGCAGAAGGTGGCGGTTATGCACCATTAAGCTGGGTGCCAACCACCATAAAACAAGACGGAGAAGAAGGAGAAGAGACTGGAGCTATCTTTGCACTTTTGGGACCTGCATTTAGGTCCCTGCATGCTCCATCTCTGGTGATTCCCTAATCTTTCTCTTGTAGGTATTCTCTTGCTTGCCAAAGTAACCAGGTGACTGTTGAAGATTATCTTTTGTTGCTAAAGTGCATCCCTTCCTTGCCAAAGTAGCCAGGTGACTGTTGAATATCACCTTCTGTTGTTAAGTGCACTGTGGTAATACTAAAATACCTGCCTGTGCCTTAAGAGAACATGGTGATGTCATTATGCACGTGTGGAGTAGAAAAAAAGTTACAATGTTCCAGAACAAACAGTGAGTGCTAGGAGCTGCTTTCCTCAGGCATGGTGAGGAAAAATGTTTTAAAGTCTAGCCCATATGTGTTTGGAAGCACATATATGCCGAAGTGAGTATAGCTCTCAGTTAATGTGAGATGTATGTATTCATATTTTTGATGTTGTGTATAAGCTGCAACGTTTGTGGGATTCTAATGTTGTTTTAGAATTGCTACTACTTTATTGGTTTTGTATGTTTTATTTTATTTATTTTCATACTGCATACATAACCAGTTGATTCACAAGTGTGTGGACCAAAGTAAGCTGAGATTGTAGCAGCAGGAACTGTGTTTCCTTTGTTAATTAATTTATTTTTTATTTTTTTTTATTTTGATACCCTCTTTCTGCATTAAAACATCTAAAACAGATAAAGAAATAAAAGACCCGAAAAAGTATTTCTTGTCCTGAGTGTATATTTTCCCCGGCTAAAAAAACCAAGCTTGTTGGATATACTTCTAATATCATGCCAAAAAATATATATTGGTGAGAGTGAAAGGCCATTGAGAGCAGAATGAAGTGGAATTGCTGAACACGCCTATCATGCTCATGTAGACCAAGGTTTGATGAGGACAACATCCTTGACAAGGAAGAGAATGCCTACAGCAGATTCTAAAGAGGGTTCAGCCTAAAAAAATGACCAATCAGAATAAGGCCAATTCAAACTAACCAATCAGGAATAGGAAAGTCAGATCCAGCCAATCAGAATTGAGCATTAGGCTCTGCCCATGCCTTGCTTTCTTAAGACGGAATAGAAGGAAGTGTTTCTAGGGGGACCTGTCATTTGACTAAAACTTGTACCTGAAAGATGGTTGAGTTTAATGTTAAAACTTTGCGATCAGTATCAGTACATCTATTTATATGGTCCCTGTCCTAATTTCGTTATATGCCTTTGTGATTCGTAATCCTGGCTCCACTCCTTGATTGGAATATTGATTTCAAATGTTCATCACTCTTCGTGTGCAGAACAATTTCTTCATGTCACTCCCAAAATTACTTTTATTAATTTAAATCACCTCGTCCATTTGAAATGAATGCTAACATCGTATTTGCCGTCCTTACCTTAGGCTTAACCTGAAAATTAACCTTTGGGGAATCCTGCACAAGGACTCCTAAATCCCTTTGTGCCTCAGTTTTTTTGTATTTTCTCTCCATTTAGAAAACGGTCGACCCTTTTCTTTCTTCTACCAAAGTACATGACCATATACTGCCCAACACTATTCAAGCTGCCACTTTGCCCATTCTCCTAATCTGTTCTTCTGTAGCCTCTCTATTTCCCCAAAACTACCTGCCCCTCACCTAGCTTTGTATCATCTGCAAATATTGCAACAAAACCTTCAATTCCATCATCCAAATCATTGACATGTAATATAAAGAGAATCGGTCCCAACACAGACGCTTGTGGAACATCAGTAGTCACTGGCAGTTAACCAGAAAAGGCTCCATTTATTCATACACTTCGCCTCTTGACAATCAGCTACTGTTTTATCCATGCTGAAATCTTTCCTTTCATTCCATGGGCTCATAGCTTGTTAAGCAGCCTAGTGTGGCACCTTGTTGAAGGCCTTCTGAAGATCCAAGTACACAACATCAACCGATTCTCCTTTGTCTACCCTGCTTGTTACTACTTCAAAGAATTTTAACAGATTGGTTGGGCAAGATGTTTCCCTTGTGGAAACATGCTGACTTTGGCCTATTTTATCATGCGCCTCCAAGTACCCTGAGACCTTGTCCTTAGTAATCAGCTCCAACATCTTCCCAACCAATGAGGTTAGACTAACTGGCATGTAATTCCTTTCTTCTGCCTCTCTCCCTTCTTGAAGAGTGGAGTGACATTTGCAATTTTCTATTCTTCCAGAACCATTCCAAAATCTAGTGATTTTTGAGGGATCATTGCGAATGCCTCTGCAATCTCTTCAGCCACTTCTTTCAGACCTCTGGGGTGTATACCATCTGGTCCAGGTGACTTGTTTGCTGCTATTGTGTGGCTAGGCATAGCTCAAATACCATCTATGAATTTGCTGACGATACAACCACTGTTGGTAGAATCTCAGGTGATAATGAGGGAGCATACAGGAATGGAATATGCCAACTAGTGGAGTGGTGCCACAGCAATAACCTGGCACTCCAGGTCAGTAAGATGAAGGAGCTGATTACGGACTTCCAAAAGGGTAAGATGAAGGAACATATACCAATCCTCACAGCAAGATCAGAAGTGGAGAGAGTGAGCGGTTTCAAGTTGCTGGGTGTCAAGATCTCTGAGGACCTAACCTGGTTCCAACATACTGACGCAGTTATAAAGAAGGCAAGACAGCAGCTATACTTCACTAGGAGTTTGAAGAGATTTGGCATGTCAACAAACACACTCAAAAACTTCTATAGATGTACTGTGGAGAGCATTCTGACAGGCTGAATCACTGTCTGGTATGGAGGGGCTACAGAGGCTGCAGAGGGTTGTAAATCTAGTCAGCTCCATCTTGGATACTAGCTTACAAAGTACCCAGGACATCTTCAAGGAGCGGTGTCTCAGAGAGGCAGAGTCCATTATTAAGGACCTCCAGCACCCAGGGCATGCCCTTTTCTCACTGTTACCATCAGGTAGGAGACACAGAAGCCTGAAGGCACACACTCAGCGATTCAGGAACAGCTTCTTTCCCTCTGCCATCCAATTCCCAAACGGACATTGAAGCTTTGGACACTACCTCAATTTCTTTTAATATATGGTATTTCTGTTTTTTGCATGATTTTTCATCTATTCTATATATGTATACTGTATATACTGAATAAGATTTATTTATTTATTATTATTATTTTATTTTTTCTATTTTTTTCGCTGAAGCAAGCTGGTCTACATGAACAGATGCTGATGACCTTTTACCGCTGCACCATAGAGAGCATCTTAACATACTGCATCTCTGTGTGGTATCTCAGTTGTACGACAGCTGGTAGGAAAGCACTTCAGCAGGTTGTCTCTAGCGCACAGAAGATCAACAGGACACAGCTCCCAGCCCTGCAGGACACCTACAGCTCTCACTGCCTAAGGAAAGCTACAAGCATCTGTAAGGACAATACACACCCATGCAATCATCTGTTTGAACTTCTTCCATCTAGCAGTTATAAGATTTTCTATGCCCACACTTCCAGACTGAAAAATAGCTTTTTCCCCAGAGCTATAATTGCTCTGAACCAATCGATCAAGCATCATCCATAAATTTGTTATATTGCTACTTTAATACTGGTTTTATGTTGCTGGTTGTACTGGCTGGTTACTGGATCTTACCTATTGATTATTTATTTTATTTGTTTTATAGCATTGAGAATGGGAGTTGCAAATTCATTTTCATTGTATTGGTGCATGACAAATTGTACTATGCAATGACAATAAGGATATTTCATTTCATATATTATGTATTGCATTGAACTGCTGCTGCTAAGTTAATAAATTTCATGTCATGTACCGGTGATAATAATTCTGATTCTGACTTATCTACCTTCAGACCTTTCAGTTTCCCAAGAATCTCTCTCGTAGTGGTAACTTTACACACTTCATGACCCCTGAAGCATGAAACTTCCACCATACTGCTAGTGTCTTCCACAGTGAAGACTGATGCAAAATACTTAAATTTGTCCAACATTTCATTGTTCCCATTACTACCTCTTCAGCATTGTTTTTCAGCAGTCCAATATCCACTCCCTTATTTCCTTTACACTTTATGTATCTGAAGAAGCTTTTGGTAACTTGTTTAATATTATTGGCTAGCTTACTTTTATATTCCATCTATACCTTTATGACTTACTTTATTTGCCATCTGTTGGTATTTAAAAGCTTTCCAATCCTCTGACTTCCCACTAATTTTCGCTCTATTATATGCCTTCTCTTTGGCTTTTGTGTTGACTTTGACCCCTCTTGTTAGCCATGGTTGTGTCATCTTGCCATTGGAATACTTCCTCTTTAGGATCTATATATCTGTGCCTTCTGAATTGCTTACAGAAATTTCAGCCATTGCTGCTCTGCTGTCATCCCTGTTGGTGTTCTTTTCCAATTATTTCCAGCCAACTCCTGTCCCATGTCTTTGTAATTCTCTTTACTCCACTGTAATGCTAATACATCTGTCTTTAGTTTCTTCTCAAATTTCAGGGTGAAATCAATCATGTGATCACTTCGCCTAAGGGTTCTGTTACCTTAAACTCTCTCATAAACTCCAGTTCATTGCACAACACCCAATCCAGAAGGCAGATCCCTTAGAAGGCTCAAATATGAGCTGCTCTAAATAGCCATCTTGTAGGCATTCTAGAAATTCCCCAACCTGATTTTCCCAATCTACCTACATTTTGAAATCCTCCATAACTATTGTAACATTCATTTTCTAACTCCTGTTGTAACTTAAGTACCTCATCCTTGCTACTCTTTTGTCTGTATGTAACTTCTATCAGTGCTTTTTCACCCTTGCAGTTCCTTAGCTCTATCCACAATGATTCAATACCTTCCGACCCTATGTCACCTGTTTCTAATGACTTAATTTCATTTTTCTATCAACAGAGCCACACCACCCCCTCTGCCTTACTGCCTCCCCTTTTGATACAATGTGTATCCTTGGACATTAGGTTCCCAGCTATAACCTTCTTTCAATTATGATTCAGTGATGCCTAAAACATGATACTTGCCAAGCTGTAACTGAGCTGCAAGTTCGTCAAGGAGTTAATTGTTTTAACTTGTGTTTTAAACGAGGTTGATTACTTTTAGTTGTTTGTATTTTCTGGTTTATGTCCAATAATGCTTTGCAGTTTTGATGGAATTTTCAATATTTTTGAACATTTGTGAATGCCAGAACTATTTATATTTTGTAGCCTGGGGCAAAGTACAAACTCAGGACAACAAACACGTTTTTGGGTTTTAATTCCTTTATTGGTTTTCGATGTTTAAGTGCTAGAGGAAGGTCGCGAAACAAAATGAACAAATTTACAACCAGTTCTTGCCGTTACAATCTCAGTTTAACTTTCGATCCACATCCTTGTGTATGGACAGGATTGAGTATGCAGTATAAAAAATACCAGAACTAATCGGTACTAATACGGCAGTGGCAATCCTAAAGGAACACAATACAAACAACATTAGAGTCCCACCCACCCTGCATCTTATACATAACAGTGAAAAATCTAAGCAAATACATCTCATCTAAGACGTACACACGTGCTGAACTCCCGAACAGAGACTAAACATTCACGTTATGCGGTTGCATTCACAATGAGTCCTGGTTCAATAAAGTTAGACAAAAGGTACACTTTGTCACAACGTTTACAAGGTCTTGCCTGGTAGTTAAATTACAGGAAGACTGACCTACTTGGATGGTGAGGAACTCCATAAGCCACGCTACCCAGCATCAATTCCTTCACTCGTGCAAATCTAAAGCATCCACGTGTAAAACATGTCAAATTACTGATATTCTCGATTCACCAGCAAGCATAAATGAATTCACATGGATATTGTCAGTTAATGCTCACCTTTCCTCACCTTGCCCAGCACACTCTGGGAGGAACCTGATTCCAACGCCCCACCTGCGTCTTCAGCAGAAACAAAATGGTCTCCCCACCATCCCGCGCGTACGTAATGACATCACCGTCTCCCTTAAAGGCACAGACATCTATTCTAGCATTACCCAGCTGGATGCCTAAGTACGCTTTTAATGATACTGAACAGGATCCGACGGTCACCCGGTTACATTCTCCCCTGCATTCAAGTAATTGTCCTCGATTTCTCTCTCACTACAAGGGTGCTTTTAGCCTCCTTAACTGCTTCCTTAAAGAGAACTGAACTGAGACTAGCCAGTCATGTTTCCAGTCCACCTTCTGTTCTTGCCTCAACAGAGTATCCACCCCAAACAACAGATAGTAAGGCGAATACCCGGTGGTTGCGTGAGGTGTCACATTATATGCATACACCAACTCGGGTAGATGTTCTGGCCATCTGTGCTTCTTTTCTGGATGCAACTTAAACAACAAATCATGCATTGTCCTGTTGAAACACTCGCACTGTGCGTTGCCAGTAGGATGATGAGGTGTGATACGGCTTTTCTTTACCCCGTATAGTTTGCAAAGCTCAGCTATGATGTCACTTTCGAAGTTACGGCCCTGGTCAGAATGCAATCTCTCAGGGACACTGTACTTCATGAACCATTCCCTCAAGAGCACCCTTGCTGTGGTATCGCCTTTTGATCCCGAGTCGTAAATGCTTGGGTGAATTTAGTGAAAATGTCCATGACCACTAAGACATTCTCACGCCCGTCAGTTGCTGGCTCTAACACGGTGAAATCTACCGCTACAACTTCAAACGGCCTAGGAGCCAGAAATGACTTCATGGGGGTGGGGGGGGGGGCAGGTGGATCCTAGGCTGTGGCATCTTAGTTAGTACACAACGTGGACAATTTTTGACCCATCGTGCCACATCCTCGTGTATGCCCACCCAAAAACATTGGCTTCTCAACAACTGCAGAGTACGTTCTATGCCTTGATGGCCCATAGAGTCATGTACATACTCTAACACTTTGCTCCTCAAGCTGATAGGTACCAGAAGCTGGTAACACTCCCCAAGCTTCTCATCCTCAACTACACTATACAGTAACCCTTTATGCTCCCTGATACTGTCCCAGTGCCTTAACAGAGACAAAACAGGCTTAGACAGAGTTTTACGCTCCTGGCCATTCAGCTTCCTTTTCTGATCCCATAAGTCTCTTACGACACCTAACACAGGGTCTTGCTGCTGAAAAGTACGCAAGTCCCCATTAGAATAACCTGGGAGGGTTGCAGTGTTCCCTTGTGTCGGACCACTTACATCACTAGTACCAGATTCCCCGGCTTGAATCTGCTTAACCCTACAGCTGTTAAGACCAGCGGTAATCAGTGCCGGGTCAACGGCGGTACTATGATTGATCAAACTACAAATCGCCACAGACCCACCAAACTCCGTATCCTCTGAGACAGGCTCAGGCTCCCCTGCAAATGGCTGCCTAGAGAGTGCATCAGCCATGGTATTGCTCCGACCCGGACGATACTGGACATCAACGTCAAGCACTGCCTAGACAGTGCATCAGCCATGGTATTGCTCCGACCCGGACGATACTGGACATTGAAGTCAAACACTGCCTACACTGGCTGATAATGTTCATGCCTACAATACATTGGTGCTAACAGGATCCCTGACTACTAGAAAGCCATAATTTGGTATCTTCATGCCTATTGCTTGAACCTGTAGCTGTAGGTACCAAAGGTAAGGAATATCAAGACGGATTGCAGCTGCTAGCCTAAGCCAGCCAGCAGTGGACAACATACCCTCGTCCTCTCCATTCAAGTGTTCTCGAAAGAACTGCTCAGTCAGGGTGCTTACCTGACTGCCTGTGTCCAACAGACAATGGACAGCGACACCTGATACTTCAAGCTCCACAACTGGACATGTCCTTACAGCGTGTGGCAGCAACTGGTCACAGGGTAGCTGTACATTATCTGTATCTATGAGGTTCTGCTGAATTGCCAGACTCCCAACCTCTTGAGGGGAGGAGGATGCAGACTCCACTTCCCTTGCACCCCATTTCTGTGGGCAATTCTTGGTCAAATGCCCTCCCACCTGACACTTGAAGCATATTGGTTGCCCATCTTCTGTGAACCTAGGCTGTAAATCACATCTGCTGCGAGTAGCACATGTAAAATCCCTCTGCACAGTAAGATCTTTCACGGCTTGAGTCAATTCACAAAGGGCTTTGCGCTGCTCTGCGACTATTTTAAGGACATCATCTAGTGTGACAGGCTCAGATTCCCGGGCTTTAAGAATCGAGCACTGTGCCTGGCCACTGCTACACTTTGACTTTCCAGACCTTGTATTTCCCAGAGGCTCTTCTACGAGCCACAGACGAGCCTCCTCTCTCACTTCTATCATTGAGGACTCAGGGTCATCCCGCATGAATCTGTGGAGCCCCCTTCTGAGGCAAGGATCCCTGATCCCCTCTATAAATTGATCTCCTAGCATCACCCTCTCATTGGTTATGGCATCAGGGGAAGTGCTTCAGTATCAAGTTAAGAGCTTGGGCTAGGGCATGTGAAAACTCTCTTACATCTTCATCCTCACACTGCTTGTGACTGTAGAAGCTATGCCACAGCTGGAGTGCACTACGCTTGTCTCTAAAAGCTTTCCTGAGATAGGTGAACAAGTCGTCAGCGCGGTCTTCCCCAGCATCACTGCACATACGTGCTTCCTCTAAGGCTGCACCCCCGAGCAGGGACATAACAAAGTCATACTGATCCTGGTCAGGCTGATTTCCACTATGAAGTGCACATTGTACTTCTTCAATAAAGTCATCAACAGACCTCCCATCTTTCTCAACATCCCCCCTAAATGGAACAATGTGTCTTTCCCTTGGAACATATGCATAGGACCTTCCGCTTAATTTATCTATGGTTGCCATGGCTCCATCATACCTACTATGCAATTCCCTAATTTGTTCATTCAAATCAAGTTCAACTGGTGTGTCCTCTGAGTGTGACATTGTAAAAACTCAAGTCTTTAAAGTTCACACAACGGGCCCACAAAAGGAGCTGCTGCTGCCCTTTGCTGCGAACGCGATGGCTTCACGGCCCGCAGTTCCCCGGGTCCACGTCTCCGCTCTGCGTCCTGATGTCAGTCGCTGACGTCCTGGCCCATCTCGAGGCCCCACCGCGCTCTCCACAAGGCTCTACCGTGCTCTCTCCTTCCGCCCGATGGGAACACGGTCCTGTCTTCACCACTACCGTATATTACACTGCATACAACAATCAGAGACCGTCTAAACTGGCTTGGAATTAGCCCCACTCCTGGGACCAGATTTTGTAGCCTGGGGAAAAGTACTCACTCGGGACAACAGACACTTTTTCGGATTTTAATTCCTTTATCTGTTTTAGATGCTTAAATGCCAGAAGAGGGTCGCAAAACAAAAAGAACGAATTTACAGCCAGTTCTTGCCGTTAAAATCTCAGCTTAACTTTCGATCCACACCTTCATATATGGACAGGATTGAGTATGCAGTATAAAAAATACCAGAACTAATCGGTACTAATACGGCAGTGGCAATCCTAAAGGAACACAATACAAACAACATTAGAGTCCCACCCACCCTGCATCTTATACATAACAGCGAAAAACCTAAGCAAATACATCTCATCTGAGACGTACACACGTGCTGAACTTCCGAACAGAGACTAAACATTCACGTTACGCGGTTGCATGCACAATCAGTCCTGATACAATAAAGTTAGGCAAAAGGTACACTTTGGCACAACTTTTACAAGGTCTTGCCTGGTAGTTAAATTACAGGAAGACTGACCTACTTGGATGGTGAGGAACTCTATAAGCCACGCTACCCAGCATTGATTTCTTCACTCGTGGAAATCTACAGCATCCACATGTAAAACATGTCAAATTACCGATATTCTTGATCCGCCAACAAGCCTAAATGAATTCACATGGATATTGTCAGTTAATGCTCACCTTTCCTCACCCTGCCCAGCACATTCTGGGAGGAACCCGATTCCAATGCCCCACCACGTCTACAGCAGAAAACAAAATGGTCTCTCCACTTTCCCGCACGTGCGTAATGACATCACCGTCTCCCTTAAAGGCACAGGCAACTATTCTAGCATTACCCGGCTGGATGCCCAAGTACACCTTTAACGATACTGAATAGGATCTGACGGTCACCGGGTTACATATAAATATTCAAATTAAGTATTGAATTGAATTGACTTTATTACTTACATCCTTCATATACATGAGTAAAAATCTTTACGTTACGTCTCTGTCTAAATGTGCAATGTAGAACTTATAGTAATTTATAATAAATAATATGTACAACAGGACTGTCAATGCAACATAGAAATACAATTGTATCAGCATGAATTAATCAGTCTGATGGCCTGTTGGAAGAAGCTGTCCTGGAGCCTGTTGGTCCTGTATGCTCCAGTACCATTTCCCGGATGGTAGCTGCTGGAACAGTTTGTGGTTGGGGTGACTCAGGTCCCCAATGATCCTTTGGGCTCTTTTTACAGACCTGTCTTTGTAAGTGTCCTGAATAGTGGGAAGTTCACATCTACAGATGCAATGAGCTGTCTGTTCCACTCTCTGCAGAGTCCTGTGATTGAGGGAAGTACAGTTCCCATACCAGGCAGTGATGCAGCCAATCAGGATGCTCTCAATTGTACCCTTGTACAAATTTCTTAGGATTTGGGGGCCCATACCAAACTACTTCAACTGTCTGAGGTGAAAGAGGCGTTGTTGTGCCTCAGTGAGGTGTATGCTGAGCAACTTAAAGCTGTTCATTCTTTCAACCTTAGATCCATTGATGTTAATAGGGGTCAGCCTGTCTCCATTCCTCCTGTGGTCCACAACAAGCTCCTTTGTTTTTGCGACATTGAGGGAGAGGTTGTTTACTTGATACCATTGTGTCAGGCTAGCTAAGGAAAGGATGTGATAAGGATTTCCTTGATATTCTGTAGTGCCTTCTTTACTTTATATTTTATTGTCACCAAACAATTGATACTAGAACGTACAATCATCACAGTGATATTTGATTCTGCACTTCCTGCTCCCTGGATTACAAATATTAAATATTAAAAATAGTAAAAGTTAGTAAATATAAAAATATAAATTATAAATCATAAATAGAAAATAGAAAAATGGAAAGTAAGGTAGTGCAAAAAAAACCGAGAGGCAGGTCCGGATATTTGGAGGGTACGGCCCAGATCCGGGTCAGGATCCGTTCAGCTGTCTTATCACAGTTGGAAAGAAGCTGTTCCCAAACCTGGCCATACAAGTCTTCAAGCTCCTGAACCTTCTCCCGGAGGGAAGAGGGACGATAAGTCTGTTGGCTGGGTGGGTCGTGTCCTTGATTATCTTGGAGGCACTGCTCCGACAACGTGCGGTGTGAAGTGGAAGATTGGTTTGTGTGATGTGCTGCGCCACATTCACGATCTTCTGCAGTTTCTTTCGGTCTTGGACAGGACAACTTCCATACCAGGTTGTGATGCACCATAGAAGAATACTTTCTATGGTGCATCTATAAAAAATTAGTGAGGGTTTTAGGGGACAGGCCAAATTTCTTTAGTTTTCTCAGGAAGTAAAGGCACTGGTGGGTCTTCTTGGCAGTGAACTCTGCTCGGTTGGACCAAGACAGGTCATTTGTGATACTGACCCCGAGAAACTTAAAGCTTTTGAGCTGTCCTACTTGCGCACCACCGATGTAAGTTGGGTCGTGTGGTCCGCTACTCCTTCTGAAGTCAACAACCAATTCCTTCGTCTTGCTGACATTGAGGGATAGGTTATTGTCTTTGCACCATGCCACCAGGTTCTTAATTTCCTCTCTGTACTCAAACTCATCATTACCCGAGAGACGGCCTACAATTGTTGTGTCATCAGCAAACTTATATATTGAGTTCGATGGAAACTTGGCTACACAATCATGGGTGTACAGTGAGTACAGCAGGGGGCTGAGTACACAGCCTTGTGGGGCACCGGTGCTCAGAGTGATTGTAGAGGAGAGCTTGACCCCTATTTTTACAGCCTGGGTCCTGTCTGTGAGGAAGTTGAAGATCCAGCTGCAGATCTGAGTGCTAAGGCCCAGGTTTCGGAGCTTAGGGATCAGTTTATTTGGAATGATGGTATTAAAGGCAGAGCTGTAGTCAATGAAAAGGAGCCTCACATATGTGTCTTTATTCTCCAGGTGTTCTAAGGAGGAATGTGGGGCCAACGAGATGGCATCTGCCGTTGACCTGTTGCTCCAGTATGTGAATTGCAAAGCGTAGCGGTTGACCGGCAGACTGTGGTTGATGTGTGCTATAACCAATCTCTCGCAGCACTTCATAGCATTTGATGTCAGAGCCACAGGTCGATAGTCATTCAGGCATGCCACCTTGCTCTTCTTTGGCACTGGGATTATCGTTGCCTTCTAAAACACGAGGGGATCTTAGACTGAAGCAAGGAGCAGTTGAAGATGTCAGCAAGCACTCCAGCCAACTCACTTGCACAGGCCCGGAGAACCCGTCCCGGGACGCCATCTGGGCCCGTCGCCTTCCTTGGATTTATCTTCAGGAAGGCCCTTCTAACGTCCTCCTCGGTGACGATGAATCTCGATGCCAGCAGGTCCAGTTTATCTGGAGGGAGCGGGACGCTCCTCTTCTGTTCGAATCTTGCGTAGAATACTTTAAGTTTGTCAGGAAGAGAAGCGCCACAGTTATTGAAGGCACTGAACCATGAAAGAGCCACCACCATGCAAGATCTTGCTGAAGGCATGTTTTGACTACTAGCAACTTTCTGTTATGATTTTGTAAGTTTGACTGCTGTATTGAGATTAACAAGCTTCCCCTAACTGCAACCTTGAATTTAAATCTAGATGTTTGAAAAATTAATTTTATGTTAAATGAATAATTTAAAACTAAAGATTAAGCCTTAATTTTTGAGTCCATTCTTCCAGTTGAAGTCATAGGCTACAACTTAGTATGGATTCTTGTAAAATTCTGAACTAGAGAAATTTCAAAGGAATAATCCTGGTAATGAAGTTAATGTATGAGGAGCATTTGCTGGCGCTGGGCATAGACTCACTGGAGTTCAGAAGAATGAGGTGCTGGCAGGATCTCATTGAAACCTATCAAATATTCAAAAGCCTAGATATAGTAAATATGCAGAGGTTGTTTCCAGCAGTGGAAGATTATGCACCAAAGGGCACAGCCTCAGAATAGAAGGATGTCCTGTTAGAATTGAAATGAAGTATTTCTATAGCCAGAGGGTGGGGAATCTGTGAAATTCATTGTGACAGACAGCTGTGGAGACCATGCCATTGGGTATATTAATATTTTGTTTTAACAACACAGTGCAGGGTAGGTCCTTCCTACCACCCCAGCAACACCGACAACTCCGATTAACCCCTAACTTAACAGAGGGCAATTTACAATGACTAATTAACCTGGTATGTCTTTAGACCGTGGATGGAAACTGGCGTACTCGGGGAAAACACATGGATTCTGTGGGGAGTACACCAGAAACTCCTTACAGAACAGAACCAAAATTGAACTCCAAATTGCAAATCAGCTCGAGCTGTAATAGCTATGCTACTGTGGTGCCCATGTTGATGAGCTCTTTATTAGTAAGGGTGTTAAAGGTTGTGGGAGAAGGCAGGTTGATGGGGTTGAGAGGGAAAATAAATCAGCCATGAGCGAATGGTGGAGCAGACTCGAGGAGCCAAATGACCTACTTCAGCTTCTATCTTTTGTATTATTACCTCCAATACCTTTGGCCTTTAATCAATCTGTTCCAACAAGCCTTCCCAGAACTGTTGGTATTCTTCAAACGCAAACACGAGGAAATCTGCAGATGCTGGAAATTCAAGCAACACACACAAAAAATGCTGGTGAATGCAGCAGACCAGGCAGCACCTATAGGAAGAGGTGCAGCCGATGTTTCAGGCCAAGACCCTTTGTCAGGTATTTTTCAAAGCTCTCCATAGTTTAATCAGCCTTGCCTCTATAATCCCCTAATCTATAACTGTATGAGATATGTGTGCCTCACCAACTATGGCTTCCAGTTCATCCCAGTTTTAATTGTTTCTTTACTTGCCCAGGGTCTGATGTAATTAATCACTTTTATGTGTTCAGGACTACTAGAGCCTTTGGGTAATACAGCACTGAAAAAGGCCATTCTGCCCATCGAGTCCATGCTAAACCACTTCCTCTGGTACATTGTTCCACTAAATCACCAGCATCTGTATGAAAAAAGTTGCTCTGCTTCCATTTAAATCTTTCTGCTCTCATCCTTAAATCTATACTCCCTAGTTTTTGACTTGCCTACCATGGGGAAATCATTGCCACCATCCACCTTATCGAAACTCCTCATGATTTTAAACATTTCTATAATGTCACTGCTGATCTTCCTACACTCCAAAGAATACCTAGCCCAACCATTCTCTCTTGATAACTCAAGCTCTCTAGTCCTGGCAACATGCTTGTAAATCTTTTCTGTACTCTCTCCAGAGTCGTGTCTCGAAGAAATTTTAATGACACCAGACCATTAACCTAAATTTCAGGTTTGTCAATATAGCATTCTGATTTTAATAAAATATTGGAAATAAATTGGCTTGGAATTAGTGACATTTTCAGAAAGCATCTTTGATGGATCTATGACAGTGCTGTAATACTATTTGAGACAATGTAACAAGATTACTGTGCTAAGATAGGTTCAATGATACTCAAGGCAGCAGGAGTACTGTACACTGTGTTTGTATGCACAGCAAACACTGGGAAATGTGTATGTATGTGCATTATTTTCTGAAATGTTATCCAAAGGTTCATGCCACAGTCTAGCTGCTAAGCCTGCAAGTGGCAATGGGTGAATTGTAATGCCCTTAATTTTGAAACAAAAACCCTAGTAAAATGTTTTATTTCATCTGCTAATACATAATACAGAGGTTGTATTGACAGCATCCTGAGCAGCTGCATCACGGCCTGGTTTGGAAGTTGCATCATCTCGGATCGCAAGACCTTGCAGCAGATAGTGAGGTCAGCTGAGAAGATCATCAGGGTCTCTCTTCCCGCCATTACAGACATTTACACCACACGCTGCATCCGCAAAGCAAACAGCATTATGAAAGACCCCACGCACCAGTCATATAAACTCTTCTCCCTCCTGCCATCTGGAAAACGGCACCGAAGCATTCGGGATCTCACGACAAGACTATATAAGTTTCTTCCCCCAAGCCATCAGACTCCTCAATACCCAGAGCCTGGACTGACACCAACCTACTGCTCTCTACTGTGCCTATTGTCTTGTTTATTATTTGTTATTATTTATTGTAGTGCCTGCACTGTTTTGTGCACTTTATGCAGTCCTTGATAGGACTGTAGTCTAGCATAGTTTTTGTGTTTTTTCTTACGTAGCTCAGTGTAGTTTTTGTATTGTTTCATGTAGCACCATGGTCCTGGAAAACGTTGTCTCATTTTTACTATGTTCTGTACCAGCAGTTATGGTTGAAATGACAATAAAAAGTGACTTGACTTGACTTGATAAGGAAAATTTCATTCAGTAAATGGATAGCGGATGTGAGTGAAATGTAAGTGTTATAGAACTTGGCATCATAACTAATTAATGGGAAATCTCTTAGTTGGTGAATAATTGAACGCTGCGGCATTTACAATTGAGTATTATTGCAGGTAGTGTTTATCCCCATTTATTATGTAGCACCTTCTACTATATAGTAGTTTAAAAAAACATTGATATAGCATCATTAATGTAGAGAAACATCTTGCTTTCCCTGCTGGTGATGGAACATAGAACAGAGAAGAGCGCAGCTCAAGAACAGGTGCTTTGCCCACAATGTTGTGCCAGACAAATTAAACTAGTAATCAGATGGACAACTAAATGAATTTCTTCTGCCTACCCAATGCTCATAACCTTCAATTTTCCTCACATTCATGAGCCTATCTAAACAGCTCTTAAAAGTCCCTATTGTATCACCACTCCAGGCAGTGCATTCCAGTCACCCACCACTCCCTGTGTATTAAAAAAAACTTGCCCCTCACATCTTCTATGAAGTTACACTCTCCTCACCTTTATTAGACGCCATCTGGTATTAGATATTTCAACTCTGGGGAAAAATATATTGTCTGTTTGCTTCATCTCGGACACTCATAATCATATAAACGTTTATCAGATCTCACCTCAGTCTCTGATGCTCCAGAGAATACAATCCAAGTTTGACCAACCTCTCGTTATAGCACATGCCCTTCAATCTGGGCAGCATCCTGGTAAATTTCTTCTGCACTCTCCCCAAGCCTGGACATCCCTCCTATAATGGGGTGACCAGAATTGTATGCAAATGTGACCTAACCAGAGCTTCTAAAGTTGTAACATCCTGAACTTTCAACTCAAAGCCTCGACTAACAGGCAAGCATGCTATGCGCCTTAATCACTCTAACAACCTTCTTAGCTACTTTCAAGGAGGTATGAACATGGAACCCAAGATCTCTCTTAAGGATCTTGCCTTTAACGGTGTACAGTCTCTATACATTTGACCTACCAAGAAGAAACACTTCACACTTGGCCAGGTTAAACTCCGTCAGTCATTTCTCCACCCACGATGTATAAGAAAATGGAGATAAAGAAGGAAAAAAACTTAGAAAGTGTGCTAGAAACCTGATTAGATTTGTTTATGAATCAAATGTATATTAAAACATACAGTGAAATATGTCATATGCATGAACAACAGAATCTGAAGATGTTCTGGGGGCAGCCTTGAGGTGTCACCACACATTCAGGCACAAACACAGCACGCCCTCAATTTTCAGCAGAACAACACAGTCAACAACAAGTAACAATCACAAAACAGGCCATTTTCCATGCCCCAGCCACGCACGCAGACGGACGCTGGACTCGGCAACCTCGGGCTTTGACCACTTGACTCAGACCTCAGAGCTTTGACATCCAATCTTTACCCTCTGAACTTGGCATCCCCTGGGCTCTGCCTTCTTGAGGCATCGCCTTTAGTCATAGTCATAGTCATACTTTATTGATCCCGGGGGAAATTGGTTTTCATTACAGTTGTACCATAAATAATAAATAGTCATAGAACTATTAATAGTTAAATAGTAATATGTAAATTATTCCAGTAAATTATGAAATAAGTCCAGGACCAGTCTATTGGCTCAGGGTGTCTGACCCTCCAAGGGAGGAGTTGTAAAGTTTGATGGCCACAGGCAGGAATGACTTCCTATGACGCTCTGTGTTGCATCTTGGTGGAATGAGTCTCTGGCTGAATGTACTCCTGTGCCCACCCAGTACATTATGTAATGGATGGGAGACATTGACCAAGATGGCATGCAACTTAGACAGCATCCTCTTTTCAGACACCACCGTCAGAGAGTCCAGTTCCATCCCTTTACAATGTCTTTGGTGGTGGGGAGCTAGTGTCATGATGGAACTGGCTGGATCTACACCCCTTGGCAAATGTTCTCAATTGTGTGCATTGGAGCTTCCATGCCAGGTACCCTCACAACCAATCAGAATGCTCCTCAATAGTATAGCTTTAGAAATCTGCTAGTCTTTGGTGACATCTCCTCACTCTCCTATGAAGTACAACCACTGATGTTCCTTCTTTGAAATTGCATCAATGTGTTGAGCCCTCAGGAGGTGTTGGCACCCAGGAACTTCAAACTGCTGACCCCTCAATGAGGATTGCTGTGTGTTCTCCCAATTTCCTCTTTAAGTCTGCAATCAAATCCTTGGTCCTATTGATAATGAGTGCAAGGTTATTGTTGTGACAGCACTCAGTTACATAAAAGGTTTACATGCTGTCTCAAAAGAGCTCGGGTTTCTTTTAATTCCTCTTGAGTCCAGGCAAAGAATGACAAAACTATGCAAATAGTTTTATTAAATAGTTATTTAATCAAAGAGCAAAGAAAATAATAACTCAATAATTTTATTTAACTCTTAACTACAAATCTATTTAAACTTTAACTGGAAGACATAGCTCAACTAACTTTATTTAGTAGTTTTATTAGACTCTTCACTACATGAATGAAACACATATTTATTTGATCCACCACTCATGACTCATGCTCAAGGTTGCTGGAATTCATAATAATACTTATCAGTAATCACTATAAGCAGTGTTGCTTGCTTAATCTTAAATACTCAGTTTTTTTGTTCGTCACGGAGTCTCAATAGTTTGAGGAGAAACAGGTATCAAGGTCACCAGGGACTGGTCGTAATCGAGCTTATAGGGAAGCTCCAAAAATCCCTTGAAAATGCCCACCTATTATAACATTGATACCTCCCTTATTGCTTCTACAAATAAATAACAGCTGTACATAAGGCAAGGTCACTGATGTGTGCTTTACCGGAAGCCACCACATGATTTCCAGTAAATCCTCTAACAGGCCTAGCTGTATAACCAAAGCCTAAAACAAAACAAGTCAGCTATCTTGTTAATATATTTAGCCATTTTATGGCTATTATAACAGGGAAATCATCAATTCTGCTTCACCCTACCACACATGTTAAATCCCCTTTTCTCTGTTAAATCACATTTGTGACGTACTTTGCTGTTACACCATGTTTTTGAAACTATGACTTTGTATCCCTTGCACTGTAAATCATAGTTAATTTGGACCATGATACAGAAGAGAAGCTTACTGGGCAGAAGTATTGTGCTAAATAGAAAGATGAATAGTGTCTGTAAAAATAAATAACTTGCTATGTTCCCTTTTACTGCCTCATCTCAGCTGAAGAGTATCTCGCTGTTTCTCAGCAAATCTCTATAAAATCACTGATAATTATGGACACCTTACCTCATTAAAATCTTGCACTTTATTGTCCACCTGCACTGCACATTCTCTAGAGCTGTTTCAGCTGATTCTGCACTCTGTTATTGTTTTATCTTGTACTACTTCAATGCACTGTGTAATAATTTGTATAATTAGTATAGAAATCAAGGTTTTCACTGTACCTTGGTATAGGTGACAATAACAAATCAATTCCAATTCCTCTATTTGTTCAGCCACACTCATAGGCACTTATGTTTAACAGTTATATTGATGTTATCTATATACTACTAAAACTCTCATGCTCTGTCTGTCTGTTTGTGACCTCCAATTAGCGCAAACCGTGCATTAGAGCGGCACCCTTTTTTGCCTAAATCTAATTAAAATGCGCTGACTTACAGAATGTAGGCAAAGTTCAGGATTATATATTCGTATAAAATTGCTCATTCGCCAAAAATCAACAGGCTGCCTTTCACCCGAGACTCGATCGGCCATCATGGAAATCGGGACACCGCAGCCTGACACATGCGCACGGCCAGCCTCAGCAGCACCTCACGATGCTCACAGAGCCGGCTCCACCTTCCATGGAGACTGCGATGCCACACCGTGACAGATGTGCGCGGCCAGCCTCAGCAGCTTAGAGGCTTTGGTGTTAAAGGCTGATTTATACTTCTGCGTCAACTCGACGTCGCAAGTACAGCATTGCCGTGAACCCTACGCAGAACCTACGTGGATCCTTACGCTGTAGCCTGACGCGCACCTCTCTCAAAATGTAACTGCGCGTCGCAGCAACGCAGATCGCAATAACTGTGATTGGTCCGCTTGGTATCGCATTTCCTCCTATGCTGCAATGGCTTCCCATTGGCTGACTGAAGGGCAGGGAAAGAACTCTGGCTCCAAGGCTTTCCATAAAGCTTTACAGACCTCCAAAATTATGGACGACACATTTCGCTTTTACGAAAAAAGATGCTCACTTTAAACTTGTTTACCTCGAGAAAGACTACCATGAACATGAAGCCTTGCACGGGCAGGTGTGTGCGCAGGCACGATGTGTCCAAATTGCAGAGCGATGCAGACACACCAACGCACAAGTATAAATACTCTCAACGTGCGTAGGCCACTTGCATAGGTTACGGCGTCAAGTTGACGCCCAAGTATAAATCAGCCTTTACTGCTTCCTATCTTCTGTCAAGCATGAGGATAAAAATATATGGATAGCCTAATTATGCCATGTGGAAAGAGAAGGGGGACGTTATGGTCACGAGATGACGCCAAACGTCATCAGGAAGCAGCAAAGAGAGGGAGAGAACAACAATCGGATGAGGCCAAGGCCGCACAACTCCAGGATCAAAGAGTCAGGACAAAAAAGATGAGTGAAGACGAGACAGGGTAGGGCAGGCATGCACATCCCCAAAATGACGACAATAGGCACAGACGGAGGACAGAACAAGAATCCGATCAGGCCAGGGCCACACGACCCCAGGATCAGAAAGAAAGAACAAATGGTAGAAGAGATGAAGAGACGAAGGATGAAAGGTCTGTGTGTCTCCAGAATGACAAAAACCGGCAAAGAAGGAGGAGAGAGGAAGAGACAGAGGAGAAAAGGAAAGATCAACTTGAGAATCGGCACAGAGTAATTATTGCGAGAGTTGCTGAAGACCACAATGGCCGTCTTCGACGACAATACCTTGACAGAAATGGCAAAGCAAAATGCACGACTTGCATGCCGTCACATTTCTGCTGATGTTGGTTCGATGACCAGAGTATGCCCTCACTGTCGTGCCTTCCCATTCACTGGAGAAACCGCACATTTCTGCTGTATGAAGGGACAGGTCAGGATAGGCAATTTGCAGCCTGTACCTAATGAACTCCTCAATTTGTACAGCAATAATGAACCAATTGCAAACGAGTTCAGCAAGAACATCAGACAATACAATTGCCTCTTCCAAATGACATCCTTTGGTGCCAAAGAAGTCATTCCAACTAGGAATCGATGGAATCCTTCTATGCTTATTCAAGGCCACATCCATCATTACATCGGACATTTAATTCCAGACCCGAGCCAGCAAGCCCGATTCCTTCAAATTTACTTCATGGATACTTAATGTTCGTTCTGGTCACATATTTGTCTTGCTATGCATCTTTCTTTTTTAATAAGCTGAGTTTTTCTTCTTTAATTTCCAAATCAAAGAGATAGCAATAGCATTCAGGAAAATTTAATGTTCATTCTGGTCACATCAGACTGCACTACCCTTCTCTCAAAGGGTGCCCCAATGGGTCACCCTGTTGTCTAGTATTGTCTCTAAGGAAGTCTTGTCCATTAAAATTGCAAAGTTCTTTGAAAGCAGCTGTTTGCATCAGTCTTGATTTCCCTCCCATAACCTTGCCAGAGGTAAATCCATTTAATTACTTTAGAAGATGTTCTTCACTATGGGTGGTAACTTGCTACATTAGGATAATTTAATGATGGCTACTTGGACTGCCTTCAGCCAGAAACTCAGTCATTATGGAGCATGTAGCAAATCCAGTCAAGCAGCTAAGTGGTGGACAGCTTGTTGTCAGGGAGGTTTCTTTGTTCCCTGCCTACTGCAAAAGCTGTTTGAACACATGAATGGAGCCTTAGCCCTCCAAGCATTCAAAAGTCTGATGATATGGAACAAGTCCATCTGTTTCCACAAACTACTTTGAAATTAATTTCATTGGAAGATATTCTGATTTGCTGACAGACTACTTTGGTTATTTATCCCCTCTCTTAGTCTGTCCATGTGCCATTCTACAGTGACCAAATGTAAAACATGTGAAGTTCAATGTCCAAAGTAAATTTATTGTCAAAGTATGTATATGTTTTGCCGGCCAGTGGTGTAGTGGCATCTGCTCTGAACCTCAAGGTGAGTGATCCCTGGTTCGAAATCGGCTGGCTCCTTGCATGCTTTCCATCCATGCGGAGTTGAGTGTTGATCTAGCAACTTGGCCTCAGAAAAAACAGACCAAGTGCTAAGAAATGGCAAGGTTTCTGCCTGATGTCCCACAAGGCATGGAAAGGATCAACACCGATATGTCACTATATACAGCCCTGAGATTATTCTGTTCTGTGCATACACAATGAATTCAAAATTGAATTGACGAAAGGCTGCACCAACTTTGGCATTCAGGGGAGGGAGGGAGCGTCGAATCAGACCATGAGAGGCCTGCGTTAGGCATTTTCATGCCTTACAAGGCACAGATTGGAAGCCCGTGTGGGGCGCCACTCCTCGCACAGACACTAGAGCAATGTGTGGTTAAGTGCCTTGCTTAAGGACACAAACACGCTGCCACCGCTGAGGCTCGAACTAGCGATCTTCAGATCACTAGACAAATGCTTAACCACTTGGCCATGTGCCCAACACAACCTGTGTGCAAAAGACGCCAAAATGTGCAATTGCAAAAAGAAAGAAATAATAATCATAAATCAGCCATAGATATCAAGAATATGAGATGGAGTCCTTGAAAGTGAAGCCATAGGTTGTGGGAACATTTCAATGATAGGGCAAATAAAATTGAGTGAAGTTATCCCATTTGGTGAAAGAATCTGATGGTTGAGGGGTAATAATTGTTCCTGAACCTGGTGTTGTGTATCCTGAGGCTCCTGTACCACTTCCTAATGGCAGCAGTGAAAAAAGAGAATGACCTTGTTGGTGGGGGTCCCTGATGATGGATGCTGCTTTCCTGTGACAACATTTCATGTTGATGTGCTCAGTAGTGGAAGGGCTTTACTTCTGAAGGATTAGGCCTTACCCACTACTTTTTTGTAGTATTTTTGGTTTGTGGGCTTTGGTGTTTCCATACCAGGATGCCATGCTTTCTTTGTAATGGCACTTGAGTGCTGGGTCCAGAACAGGTCCTACAAAATGATAAAAACTGAGGCGTATAAACTTGCTGACCCTCTCCAACTCTGATCCTCTAATAGGGACTGCTCATGGACCTCTGATTTCCCTCTGCTGAAGTCAATAATCAGCTCCTCGTTCTTGCTGACATTTAGTAAGAGGTTGCTGCTGTGGCTCTATTCAGCCAGATCTTCAATCTCTCTTGTATGCTGTTTCATCACCACCTTTGATTCAGCCTATGACAACGGTGTCATCAGCAAACTTAAATTGCTTCTTGCAGTATCTCAAGTACTCGATTATAGTTGGCTGCAGTCAGGATTATGGAGAACTTTGTCGATAAATAGAGCAGACATCATTTGACCACTTGATGTTCAAAGCTGAGGAGCAGGAGTTTGATAAAACCGCTACATTGGAACACTGCTAAGAGCTTATCATGAAGCACACCCCTCCACCTTTTGCCCTTTTCGAATCAGAATTTCGGTTCGCCCGATGTATCAAGAAGCCTTCAGGTCTGATCACATGTGGTGTGTTGGGAGTAAGCCATGCCTCTCAAACATAGAATACAGCAATCTTTCATTTCCCTCTGATACAGCAGTCTTGCCCTCAGGTCCTTGATTTTGCTCTCCAGTGACTGCGTACTTGCTACCAGATGCTGGGTTCAGGAGGCCTCATCCCTCTGTTTCAGGCTGGCTTGGAGTCTTTCCCTTCTGCTTTGCTTCTGGCTATGGTGATGAACCTTTATTTGCTTAAAAGTGCTGCTACCTGCTTGCTTGTGAGTTGGGTCTGCCAAGTCCTTCATAAGATTGTGAAATTTGTAGAACATTAAGTCAATTTAAAAGTACAAACGTGTACGTGTTTAAAGGGAAATTACATGCTGCAGAATGCAGTGAGAGATTGAACTGACAGTTCTATCTCCTTTTGCTGCTCTGTAACATTACAATGTTCACAATGCCATCATATTGAGGAGCACAGTCCAAATGCATGCTGGAATTTCAATAGTACAAGTTGCTGCTTGATATTTTGGATGTATATCAGGAGTTTTAAATTGTCCTTTAAAGTTTAAAGTACATATTATCCAAGTATATGTATGTCACCATATATTACACTGAGATTCTTAAAGGCAATCAGTGGAACAAAGAAACACAATAGAACCAATGAAAAACTACACACAAACAAAGCCTGACAAACATCCAATGTGCAGAAGACAAACTGCAAATATGAAAAGGAAACAAATAATAATTAATAAATATTGAGACCAAGTCATTGAGTATTGTTAAGGCAGAGGTTGGTAAGTTCTTGATTAGTCAGGTTATGAAGGAATACGGGAAGAAGGCAGGAGATTGACGCTGAGGGAAAATGGATCAGATATTTGAAAAGGCGGAGCAGACTCGATGGACCAAATGGCCTAATTCTGTTCTAGATATTATGGTCTAATATTGAGAGCATGTTTGAGACCTCGAAAGTGAATCCATAGGTTATGGAATCAGTTCAGTGTTGAGGTGAGGAAGTTATCAATGTTTAAGAGCCTAATGGTTGAAGGGCAATTACTGTTCCCGAACCTGGAGATGTGGAACCCAAGGCTCCTGTACACCTCTGTGGCAGCAGCAAAAAGAACATGATCAGGATGGTGAGGGTCCTGGATGGATGCTGCTTTGTTGGGGCAGCACGCCTTGTAGGGACAGGCTGCCCCAAGAAAGGATGCTCAACGGTGGGGAGGGCTTGATGCTTTCTTTAACTGTCAAAATACTTCTGCACTACCTCGGGCTAATACAATACATACAGTATATTTTGCATACTTCACACCTTTAATACATTGTGTAATCTGGTTTATAGAGCTACACTCGAACACACTGAAGGAACTCAGCAGGTCAGGCAGCATCCGTTGAAACGATCAGTCAACGTTTCGGGCTGGAACCCTTCATCAGGACTGTAGGGGGAAAGGGCAGAGGCCCTATAAAGAAGGTGGGGGGAGGGTGGGAAGGAGAAGGCTGGTAGGTTCCAGGTGAAAAATCAGTAAGGGGAAAGATAAAGGGGTTGGGAAGGGAAGCAGGGAGGTGATAGGCAGGAAAGGTGAAGAAGGAATAGGGGAAAACACAATGGGTAGTAGAAGGAGGCAGAACCATGAGGGAGGTGATCGGCAGCTGGGGGAGGGGACAGAGTGACATAGGGATAGAGGAAGGGAGGGGGAGGCAATTACCTGAAGTTGGAGAATTCTATGTTTATACTGAGGGGCTGGAGACTACCTAGACGGTATATGAAGTGTTGCTCCTCTAAACTGAGCTAAGCCTCATCATGGCAGTAGAGGAGGCCATGTATGGATATTTCTGAATGGGATTATCCTATCCCCTCCCTGCTTCTCCTCCCCCACCCCTTTATCTTTCCCCTTACTGGTTTTTCACCTGGAACCTACCAGCCTTCTCCTTCCCACCCTCCCCCCACCTTCTTTATAGGGCCTCTGCCCCCTCCCTCTCCAGTCCTGACGAAGGGTTCCAGCCCGAAACATTGACCGATGATTTCCACGGATGTTGCCCAACCTGCTGAGTTCCTCCAGCATGTTGTGAGTGTTGCTTTGACCCCAGCATCTGCAGAGTATTTTGTGGTTTATAGAGCTGTTGCTGGTGTAGCAGTTAAAGTTTTAACTAATTACAATTTTACACTCTTCATGAAAGTGCCAGGCTGGCTTTCTGGAGCACATTCTCCACCTGTTGCAATGCAACACACCTGTAGTCACAGTACTATCAGTTATGCAGGAGATCTACAGGCTCTAGAAGGGAAGAACTCAGTTTAAAAAAAAGATCAGAAAATTGGGGATATTGTCAACTTTTGCATTTGACACCCTACTTTACTTTCAGGCATACTAGCTTTCTCATGATTTTAAAAGTAGATTTGAAGCCGAGGGAAAAGAGGTTGTTTCCATGACAGCGCCAGTATGAAATCGATCAAACTTGATGTCTCTAGAATCAAGAGACATCAACAGACAACTGTGATCAAAACTGAAAACAAACTATGTGTCCACATCAGTCAGCAGGTCTGACAGTTTTTCAGTAGGTTCAAAATGTGGGTGAAAGGATCAGGGACTGTCTGAAATATCTCTAGAAATGAAGTGGAGTCTATTTTCATTGCCATGATTAACAAAGCACTATTATTTTGTACCAGTTACTGCTGCTTCTGATGGTAAATATTTAACTTTTACCATCTGAAAGTGTGAGTGAAATAGATTGCTATTTAAATATGAAGCAAACTTCAGTTTTCTGATTGTAATTTCAACAAACAAAATACTACTGTAAAAAGAGGTCATTATGTATCTGAAACTGAGACAATTCTCACATTTTCAGATTTCACTTAAAACTTAAAAAAGACTATTTTGCGAAAAAGGCACTTAATCTCCACCAAAGTTCAAAGTAAATTTATTATCAAAGAACATATTGTGGCAGCAGAAAGTAATTGCAGAGGCCTCTCAATCAACACCAAGAAGACAGAAAGCATGGTCATCTCCAGAAAGGCAAACATCCCACGATGTGTGATCAAGATCGGAAATACAAACATCAAACAAGTCAACAAATTCAAATACTGTATCTTGGCAGCCTAATAACAAGTAATGGCAGGTGTGACACAGATATCAAATACAGAATAGCAATGGCGAAAGATGTTTTCCAAAAAATGAAGACCATATTAACAGACAGAAAGAAGAGCACGCACACTGAAAACAGAATACTGCAGTGCTACATTTATTCTATCCTGACTTATGGAAGTGAATGCTGGACCATTTCTCCAGCAATGGAAAAGAGACTAGAAGCAGCTGAATTATGGTTCTACAGGAGAATGTTAAAAATATCATGGACCACACACACATCAAATGAAGAAGTTCTCAGAAGAGCCCAAGCAGTTCAATCACTCATACCAACAATAAGAGAAAGACAACTCAGATTCCTAGGACACATCATGCGGAAAGATGGCCTAGAAAAATTTACACTCTCTGGAAAGATTGAGGGGAGTAAATCAAGAGGAAGACCTCGGCTTATGTACACCAAAAGCATAGCCAGGTGGCTACACATCGAGGAAATGGAAGTCATCCAAAAAACGAAGGACAGATCTATATGGAAAACCATGGTCACCAAAGTCCACATCAGATATGGTACCTAGACAGACAGACAGACATATACAACCCTGTGTTTCGCCAAGGCCTCCTTTCCATTCTCTGTGATACGGTATTGTGGAAGCTTCCAAACTTTAGAAATTTGGAGCGACTCTAACATTTCTACTCTTTTTTTCAGGATACTTTTGCAAAGGCTGTTTTACCACATGAATTACACATTATGATTCACATGCAGTTAAAATGATTGTTCACTATTTGGCTTTGCTTTCATTATGAACACCTCACAAATTGTTATCTCTTAAATGTATCTTGGTGGGTTCCCAAAAGAGTTTACATTCTGTATACACCTCCAGGTCAAGAGAGAAAAGAATGGAAGCCACCAAGTCCACACCCATGTCTTCACAATGATCCTCCAGCTTCTTCTGTTAACCCTCATTCCAATGGAGCAAAAATAGAGGCAATCAATCTATAATAGATTTTCATCAGTGTTATTGTGCTGAAGTGATGAATTCTGTCATTAATAGTGCTGTTGATATTTATATGTCATAAACCTGAAAATGCTGAGAGTACCCATCAGGTCTGTCAGTGACTGAACAGACAAGCAGATAACATTTTAGTCTGAGCTTTTCATAAGGGCAAGGAAAAGTTAGAAATCCAACCTGTTAAGTTGCAGAAAGATGGAGAGAACAAAGGGGATGTCGTGCGATAAGGTGGACAGTACAAAAATGATGATGGTGATACAGGTGAGAGTGTGTTGACAGAAACATAATCTCATCTAATTTGCCTTTAGGAAGCAGAAATAGAGCTGAGTGAGGACAGAGAAGAGAAGAAAAATACACAACGCTGAAGCTGTAAAAGGTCTTCCAAGTACTTACATACCTTTCTTTCCGGCTCTGAGCATCTGAAGTTTTTCTTAGGTTTTTCAAAGCTTCTATGTAATTCAGCATTACCTATGTGCCATGTTTAATTGTTATTCTGTAGCCGCTAGCTTTAAAAGAAATAGTATATATAAAGATGCCAAAAGAAAATTAAGCATAATATTTAATTTTATATTTAACTGAGAGGAACTGTTTTAAAGAATAACCCTTGAAATTTTATTTGAAACTGGGTCATGACAATTGCATTGACTAACACACAGTGCTGGAGGAACTCAACAGGTCAAGCAGTATCTATGGAGAAGAATAAAGGGTCAATGTTTCAGGTCAAGACACTTCATCAGGACTGAAAGGGAAGGGGGAAGAAGCCAGAATAAGAAGTTGGGGCGAGGGGAAGGAGGACAAGTCTGCAAATGATAGGTGAAGTCAGGTGAGGGGTAAGTTAGGTGGGTAGGGAAGAGGGGATGAAGTTAGGACCTGGGGGATGATAGGTGGAATAGATAAAGGGCTGAAGAAGGAATCTGACAGGAAGAGAGTGGACCATGGGAGAAAGGGAAGGAAGGGCATCTGAGAGGTGATGGGCTGGCGAGAAGGGGTAAGAGGAAGCAAGTGGGGAATGGAAAAAAGAGAAAAGGGGAGTGAGGAGAAATTGCTGAAAGGTAGAGACATTGATATTCATGTCATCAGGCTGGAGGTATTGAATATTGCAATTAGCTGCAAAAATTTTCTGAAAAAGATCATTTGGTCTCTATACTCTTCTCCATTCCCTTCATTTTGAATTCAACCTTTGGAAATCCCTGATGTTTAGATACAATGATGGTATCCAGCTTGATGAAAACACACATAATGCAATTTTACTTTTAACAGAGCAGGAAGGGTAAGCTCTAGCCCAGATGTTTGACTGTGCCAGTAAAGGCTCATAACTATTTACCCCTCGATTGTGACCCCACTAAGACCCCACTATTCTGGTATCTGTCCCCCACTTTTCCTTCGCTACATTGACGACTGCATTGGCGCTGCTTCCTGCGCGCGTGCTGAGCTCATTGACTTCATTAACTTTGCCTCCAACTTTCACCCTGCCCTCAAGTTTACCTGGGCCATTTCCGACACCTCCCTCCCCTTTCTAGATCTTTCTGTCTTTATCTCTGGAGACAGCTTATCTACTGATGTCTACTATAAGCCTACTGACTCTCACAGCTATCTGTACTATTCCTCTTCTCACCCTGTCTCTTGCAAAAATGCCATCCCCTTCTCGCAATTCCTCCGTCTCCGCTGCATCTGCTCTCAGGATGAGGCTTTTCATTCCAGGACAAGGGAGATGCCCTCCTTTTTTAAAGAAAGGGGCTTCCCTTCCTCCATCATCAACTCTGCTCTCAAACGCATCTCCCCCATTTCACGCACATCTGCTCTCACTCCATCCTCCTGCCACCCCACTGGGAATAGAGTTCCCCTGGTCCTCACCTACCACCCCACCGGCCTCCGGGTCCAACATATTATTCTCCGTAATTTCTGCCACCTCCAACGGGATCCCACCATTAAGCACATCTTTCCCTTCCCCCCCCCTTGCTTACCGCAGGGATCGCTCCCTACGCGACTCCCTTGTCCATTCGTCCCCCCCATCCCTCCCCACTGATCTCCCTCCTGGCACTTATCCTTGTAAGCAGAACAAGTGCTACACATGCCCTTACACTTCCTCCCTTACCACAATTCAGGGCCCCAGACAGTCCTCCCAGGTGAGGTGACACTTCACCTGTGAGTCGGATGGGGTGATATACTGCGTCCGGTGCTCCCGATGTGGCCTTCTATATATTGGCTAGACCCGACGCAGCTGGGAGACCGCTTTGCTGAATACCTACGCTCTGTCCGCCAGAGCAAGCAGGATCTCCCAGTGGCCACACATTTTAATTCAACATCCCATTCCCATTCTGATATGTCTATCCACGGCCTCCTCTACTGTAAAGATGAAGCCACACTCAGGTTGGAGGAATAACACCTTATATTCCGTCTGGGTAGCCTCCAACCTGATGGCATGAACATTGACCTCAAACTTCCGCTAATGCCCCACCTCCCCCTCGTACCCCACCCTTTATTTATTTATATACACACATTCTTTCTCTCTCTCTCTCCTTTTTCTCCCTCTGTCCCTCTCACTATACCCCTTGCCCATCCTTTGGGTTCGCCCTCCCCCGCCTTTTCCTTCTCCCTAGGCCTCCTGTCCCATGATCCTCTCATATCCCTTTTGCCAATCACCTGTCCAGCTCTTGGCTCCATCCCTCCCCTTCCCGTCTTCTCCTATCATTTTGGATCTCCCCCTCCCCCTCCCACTTTCAAATCTCTTACTGGCTCTTCCTTCAGTTAGTCCTGACGAAGGCTGTCAGCCCGAAACGTCGACTGTACCTCTTCCTAGAGATGCTGCCTGGCCTGCTGCGTTCACCAGCAACTTTGATGTGTGTTGCTTGAATTTCCAGCATCTGCAGAATTCCTCGTGTTAACTATTGGTCTGTCCTCTTCCACACATACTCTATTGGCACTGTGTGCAAATTAACCCGGGTAACTCATTGGCTGGAGCCATATTTGGTGAGGTTGATGAATTACAGGAAGAGAAAAATCTGTGGTAACTTTGTATTGAAACTCAAGGATCAGGTCATAAGTAGAGGAGATGAAGCAAATTTTAGCTGGTGGAGAGGATGGTTAAGGGATCAAAATAAGTGCCAACTGTCAAGTCATTGTGGATAAGGTGGTGATCAGCAGTGAAGGGGATTGAATGGCATATTGTGCTGAAGATGGTTGAATAAATGGAGGTGTCGAATTTGGTGGGTGCTGAGCAACAGGTCATACGCTAGAACCTACTACTGTGGTTGGAGGAAGGGTGGAAAACCTGATGGAAGTCAATGAATGAATTGCCTAAATAGATTTTATTTCACATTTGGTTTTGCAGAGAAATTGGATCTCTTAGTGGTTTGTAATCCTATTTTCAGCCAAGCATTCAAATTGTTTTGTAGGAACAGGAAGATATTCAGCAGTATTCATGAGTTAGTACTTAGTTAAATTGTACCTCAGTCAATACGTAGATCCAGTGCTTGATTTCTCACTGCAAGCATGACTTACGTTTGCAGTAAGAACTCTAAGTTCTCTTCAAATAGATTTCAAAAAGATTTTCATCTGAAAGAATTTCATTAATACTACTGTGCTTTGGCAGAGTAGAAAATTGCTGAATGCTTCAGGGTCTCTGTACTTACTGCACATCTGCATAGCTGTTACACTCAATAATGATAACAAATTGATAAAGTTTTACTATCGTCAGGACCACAAATGCTGGGCAAATTATACAAAACTGTAGCTGTCGTGAGTTATTAAATAGATTTTCATCAAAGCAACCACAATATCTGTGGTAATCTTATAATGATGAAATGTTCTATCGTAGTTAATTTCAGATGCTTTTGAAACTTACAAGACTGTTCTTACTCTGAAGACTGCCTCTGCATCCAAGACCTTGGTGTCTACTTTGCCAATATTGAATATTAGAGGTGAACCAAGTAACTGATTTCCTAGATAATGCCTCTTCTATTAAGTAATCAACTTAATAGATGACAAAATGTAAAAATAAAACATGCTTGAGATTCTCAGGAGGTAGGTTTACACATTGAAAGAAGTACTTGTTCACACTCTCCATACTCACTACTGTTACTGCCAATATTTTCTACATTTATTTCGATTCCTAGCATTTCTAATATTGGTAGTAAATTTCTCTGCACTCTAATGACATACTTTGGAAGTACATAATGATTGTCATTTTGAGCATGTTAATACAATTCTTATTTTAATGATTAAGTGCAAAGTAGATATTTGCATAGTGTGCCAATCCTGGATTTGCCTTTTCCCTCTCATTTCCAATCTACCAATGGGAAGGGCAGCAGAATACAGATAACATGATGTTATGAGTGGTTTATGTTCCTAGAAAATAGACCTCATTGTGATTTTCTGTCATGCAAAGCTGAATCATCTGCACATGCATCAAGAAAAATACATTTTTGTAAGAGTGAATTCTTGTTCCGTAACCTGGATTTTTTTGCTCGTGATCTGTGAATTCCATAACGAGAGATTTCTGGTAACAAAATTGCTGTAACATAAAAGTGGCATGCACAACATTAAGTATTTGGAAGAACTTACTGTGAATCTGACCAGCTTTTGTTTATATCAACTAATAAGCTTCAGATTTATCTTTAAATTACTGATCTGTTATCTTAGACACAATCTCTCTTCTAATTTTACAAATTTAGATTTAATTTTGTTACCACAGCTTGTATCTTGTAATAATGATCATTTAAAGTTCACAAGCTGACCATTTACATTGAACATTTAAAATATATGAAACATTATACAGGTCAATTACTTCTACATTTGGAATGGAACTTCTTTCCTGAAGCAGTTTCTACTGCTTTACAGAGAGTTTTGAATAAGCCATCAATTTAATCTCTAAGCAATGGGACGGGGCATCAACTGTGGAGAACAGCTAAGGAACTCCAGTAATGGTTGTCAGAAGGTTTCAATAGAGTTCTGAGCATGGCAGAACTCCCAATATGCAATGAAGCTCAATTTTTACATTTCCCCCTGGAAAGTTAAAGTTAAAGTCTGTCCCGAGCCTTATAGGCTCATCAGGCCGGTGCTTATGCTGGATTCCGTGGCGCGAATGCTTTCCCCTGGAAAGCTTTGTGGAAACCCCTCGAAGTTTTATCTTCTGTAAGATTGCTACTCAACCTCATATGATCCAGCTTCTAGCCCACTATCACTCTTGAATTGACCTCCTGTACAATAAGAGGGACTTGGCCTCATTATGCTCTGTACTTTATTATTTACCTACACTGCACTTATTTTTGGAAGCTTTTACACATTATTCTGCATTGTTATTGTTTTACCTTATTCCAGCTCAATTCACTGTATAAGCAGAATGAAAAGACAATCTTTTCACTGTATCTTGCTACATGTGACAATCATAAACTAACACAAATACCAAAGAAGTCCCAACCTATCCAGCCTATAGTTATAACTCAAGGTCATATTTGTATATTGATGACACTTTGCCATTTGCAGGGGAAATAATCAGGGCTTGCCAGTGATACCCAGGTTGTGAAAAATGAAGGCCTAAAAAAGGGCTGCAGAGGAAATTGGTGATTTTGGTCCAGAAAGGCAGTGATCCCCAGCCACCGGACGGCAGACCAGTATCGGGCTGCAAAACATGTGCTACCGGGCCACGAGGAAATGATATGAGTCAGCTGTACCTTTCCTCATTCCCCGTCATGCACAGCTGAACTTGAACATAGGGTTGCCAACTGTCCCAGATTAGCTGGGACATCCCGTATATTGGGCTAAATTGGTTTGTCCCATACGGGTCCGCCCTTGTCCCGTACTTCCCCCAATAAAGTAGAGCGTTCCTATGAAACCTTTTGTGCCGAAATGGCGTAAAGCGAAGAAGCAATTACCATTAATTTATATGGGAAAAATTTTTGAGCGTTCCCAGACCCAAAAAATAACCTACCAAATCATACCAAATAACACATAAAACCAAAAATAAATAACACTCACATATAGTAAAAGCAGGAATGAATGATATGACAAATACACAACCTATATAAAGTAGAAATAATTTATGTACAGCATAGTCAGGACAATTAAGCCAAAATCGATTTTTGGAAAAAAAAATCGGCACATACGAGCATGCGCACGTCACATGTGCGTATGTCACGTTTGTACACACAGGTGCCCGCGCAAGGCTTCATGGTCATGGTAGTCATTCAGGGGGTAAACACAAGTGTCCCATCAACACACACAAAAAATGCTGGTGAACACAGCAGGCCAGGCAGCATCTACAGGAAGAGGTACAGTCAACGTTTCGGGCCAGGACCCTTCGTCAGGATTTGACTGCTACTTTTGTCCCTTATATGGGAGTGAGAAAGTTGACAACCCTACTGTTAAAGACACTAAACTAGTCTGTGGTGCAAAAAAGGTTGGGGACCCCTGCAGTAAGGGCAAGGCTGTGCTGAGGCATGGAGCTCAGATCCTGACAAAATGCTACTTGTCAATGAGAAATGGGTTATTTGAGAGCAAATATTCTGTAGATGATATTTTCTGTCACTTTGCTACTGATTGTAACCAGGCTGATCAGACTTGACCTAATTTCTTGGGCAAGCATAGATTTACAAAAAATATTCAGTCATGAAAAGCTGATACCCTGTCTTGCAGTATATGGGACTCGCCATAAAATTTAGGTGTATTATTGAACATTCCACCTGAAAAATGAAGCTGTTTCTTTGGGGATTCTTTTCAGTCAAATGGGCAAAGTGCTGAGTGAAATTCTCTGGGGAAGTTTTAACCTTGAAGTGCAATTAGATTAAATTTTTGGATGAGATTTAAATTTAATTTCTGATTTATCTTTTTCATGGCTGGCTAATCTTCATCTCAGGTTCTTGATATTTATTGCTAATTTACTTATTATTTATTTCTGTATTTGCACAGTTTGTTGTCGTTTGCACACTGGTTAAATGCTCAGGCTGGTGCACTCTTCCATTGATTTTATAATGTTTCTAATTCTGTTATGGATTTACTGAGTATGCCCATAACAATGAAACTTGGGGTTGTATATGGTGACATGTATGCATTTTGATCATAAACTTGCTTTGAACTTTGAACAATTGCACCTTCCTGCTATTCCTGCTGCTTCAGTCCTTCCCCTCACCATTATTTATTCCTTTTGACCATTATATATTCTGAACCTGCTGTCTCCTCATTTACTTTATGGTTGGATTATTTCCTCTCCATCCTTGCCTTTTTTCCCACATAACTCTGCACTGAGCCTGAAATCTGTAATCCTCACCTCTGGTGACACAGAATTTGATTTCCTCTTCACAGCCTAGTACAGATCCATGAAGTGTCAATGGGCTAAACATCTGCTACCAGGTTTTTCATCCAAAGCTACTTCCTTCACATCCAAAAGTATGAATTTATAAATATCAGAGACTCAACTCATCTGATTGACATTTATGGCATGCTTTAGGCTTACATTAGTTAAGCTTACAATTCAGAATTTATCATTATCATTATATGCCGTGTCATTTTGACGTGGGCAATTATCTGTCTTTTTAAGACCCACCTTCGCACTGCTCTTATTCACGTCTTTCCATGACCATGATTGTTCTTGGTGAATTTTTCTGCAGAAGTGGCTTGCCACTTGTAACACCTGTGTAGCATCAGTCTTTTCATGTGTGAATTGACCAGTCACCACACTCTTTTGAGAAAACCAAATTACACCAGGTTACCAAATTCTGATGCTAATAGGCCATCAGAAGATTCTAGATATCGGAAGGAGGCAGTGAATAGAAATCACACACTTCTGGGGATAAAGTTTTGTTTATAAGAAAAAACAATATGTACAAAATATTTACATGAGCAAGAAGAATTCAATATTCAAATATTCTGTTTAGGTTCCCAATCTTAGATATCAAACTACAACAGATTCCTTTTCAATTAGAATCAGTGAGTTTCCTTTACTACTCTAATCTCTCTAATTAATTAGATCTCGTGTAATTCCCTATTTAATTGTTTACAGACTAAACTTTCCTTTTTACTTATCCCTAGTTAGTTAGAAAACCAAACATAATTATAGTTAACTTCAGGTTCAGTTCCAGGCAGTACATCTACAAGTTTAAATTCAAATTCAAAAATTATATTTACACAGATTAACTCCTTTCACAACAATTCTCCAACATCACAACTCTTAAACAAAGTAAATCTCATTCAGTAACTTATCAAAGTCTTTGCAAAAATAATCAGTTCTTGCAGAAAATCAAATTCAAATTCTTCAAATGAAAATAAACTTGTACATCCAGCCATGTTAAATCCTCTGCGTCATTACACATTTCATTCCCACACTGGTTCTTCATCTTGGGTGGCTTGCCATCTTGTTTCTTGGATCATTGGTACGAAATAGTTTATCATCCACAGAAAGTCAGTTCACAAACTTCTACCAAACCTTGACCAAATCCCTTGGTATGATTTTGCAGAACTAAATCCCGACTACACAGTAAGGAATTTGGACACTCGTCTCTGCCAATATTGTCTCACTAAAGCTGCTGCGTGTTATAGCTGTAGCTTCAATAAATACCGCTATTGTCTCTCCTCCAGGGTTTCACCCTGAGGTTTACAAGTTAGTAGGGTAAAGGTACTCACTACCAATTCCACTCTTAACAGTTCATGTCTTTAGCTTCTAATCGTTGCTGCGTTCCTCTCCTGTGTCAGCCAAGCTCCACAGTCACATAGTGATTTTTTTCCAAAATTCTCGTTTTTAAAACGAATTGGTAACCCTTGTTTTCATCCCTCCACAGGTGGAACTTTCTAATGTTACAACTTTGGGTTTAATTAACCTGGGTTACACACTGCTGCCTTCTGCGCAGTGTCTTTACTCTAGCCGTTATCGATACTCTTCAGAGATTGTCTGCCTGGCATTGAAGGCTGTATAATCAAGACTTGTGATATCAACCAGCTATTCATGCAACCATCCCATGGCTTCACGTGACCCTGATCAAGGGACTAAACAGTTACTATACCTTTCCCATGAGTGACCTGCAGGCTAGTGGATGAAAGGAGCACCTTACACCTCTAGCAGAGATGTGTCTCCACCCCACTACTTTAATTTAATATTAGATTTCAAAGATATCAATTTATGTAAAGAAGCTAATTGAACAATAAAAACAAAAGAAACTTGGTGCAGATTTGGAAGAAAAAGAATGAAAAATGTACCACAGTATGCAACTTCAGTAGCTGAGGGAGAGATTTAGAAGCAGATCTAGAGGAGTGAGTGGGTCTGCCCCAGTTACTGCAAAGTGGCAGGTAAGCACAATCATAAACACAAGAGGTTCTGCAGATGCTGCAAATCTTGAGAAAAAATGGTGGAGGAAATCAGCAAGTCAGGCAGCATCTGTGGAAATGAATATATAGTGGACGTTTTGAGCTGAGACCCTTCATCAGGACTCAACTGCTGTACTTAACTATATAAACTAGCAGCTCCAGTAATAAGGTGCTATTGAAAAGAGACCTGGGAAGGTTGTTTCTTGGATCTGGTATAGCTTTCAGTGAGACGTTAAAGTGACATTTTAGCTCTGGAAAAGGTGTAAGCATGAATCATTGACTTGCAAATCGAGTCAATCAAGCGAATTTTGAGAAGAGTTGCCAAAACTTTGCGAAAGCTTACTAACAAACTAATACATCGTACAAGAATTGGGAATAATGGACATTGACTGGGATAGTTCAAAACACTTCAACATTGCAATATTTTAAAAAACTGTATTACATTTCAGAGATTTCATGCCTTTTCTTGTTCTGGAAATTATATAGTTATCCTGTGTCAAAGGTAAAGCACTTTGAGATGAGATCTTTTTCTTAGAGGATGTGGAATCATTGGAATGCAACTTTATTTCTGTGCTGCAATGGGAATGAGTGGGGCTGCCAAAATATATTCACAAAGATGTTAAAGGAGAATTGTGAAGTTGCAGTCCAAAGTCGGTGTCACCAGGATCAAAGTTACAGGAGGTCAAGATCCAAGGCCATCTGCAGTATTCCCCCACAAAGTCGGTACATTTGCATCAGATATGCCTTTGCACTTTAATATTATTTTATAGCTTGAAGTTACATTAAAACAGGTACTAAGGGGTTATACACATGGGTGTTGGCGCATGGCCAAATGGTTCAGGCATTGGTCTAGTGATCTGAAGGTTGCTAGTTCGAGCCTCAGCTGAGGCAGCATGTCGTGTCCTTGAGCAAGGCACTTAACCACACATTGCTCTGCGACAACACCAGTGCCAAGCTGTATTGGCCCTAGTGCCCTTCCCTTGGACAACATCGGTGGCGTGGAGAGGAGAGACTTGCAGCAAGGCCAACTGCCAGTCTTCCATACAACCTTGACTAGGCCTGCGCCCTTCTAAGGCGCAAGTCCATGGTTTCACGAGACTAACGGATCCCTGTATATAAAAAAGATTCATCTCCTTACAATTTGTCATGATGCGCTCTTGAAGGATTGGTCCCAGGTGTGGAGGAGCGGCAGGATCACCAGGAAGAGGCTGAAACAAAAGGTTAAATGTTGGGATCGGTCTATGAGGAGTGACTCAGCGACACCACGAGGTAACTCGCTCTCTCTGACCACAGTGAGAATGTTGTGGGGTGGATGAAATCACTGGAGAGACAGAGTTACTGGTAGATACAAAGCAGCTTCTTTATTCAACACAACAAGGTACAGCAGGCATCATACGTACGGAGACGCTTTCGGTAGAAAGGTCTGCTAGCTCAACGTGGGCTTGCTATTTATAAGCTAAACACAAAGGGCAATTTCTATTTACAAAGTTATAGACCATGCATAGACATTGCTCTATTTTGAAGCTGCTTACAAAACATCACACCTTCTGGCTTCATCTTTTTCCTCCCGACACCAAAAGGTCTGGGTTGGTACTCACAGCCTTTAGGAGTGCGAGTCAAATCCACAATACATTTATTTGGCATTTTACATGCTAATATAGAGGACAATTCATATTTATAAACTATAGCTAACACTGTCTTCGAAACTACCTGTAAACTTCACACTTCCATCCGCAGCGTCTGGCTAGTATTCTGATATTCACAGCTTTTAGGAAATGCATTGTTGTGAGCTCAGTCCACAGTACTTTATCAAACAGAAGGCTGGCAGCCAGAGTCACTTAAGTGTAAATGAATCATCTACCCAAAAACTTACTCTAACAAGAATACCAACAGAGCCCCAAGGAGTGACATAGTGATCGGCCTCCAGCACTGACTGAGCAGCTTCTTTAAATAATCACAGGACGATGGAAACCTCTTCTTCTTCTTCTTCTATTTCTGGCTGTTTAGACGCATCTAGGCATATTACATCCTTCCGCAGGATGTATAATTAATTATAGAACTTCAAGGAACTCAAATTCTCGAATACAACCTAGTCTCACGTACAAACTGAATAATAGACTCTTCAATCAGATGTTGATTCTCTTGACGGCCAAACAAAGATTTAATAGAAAACCAGAACAAATTTAAGCCAGGTAGCCTCTTGAACACCATGCTTCTTTCAATTTTGTATCGATTACAGCTCAGCAAAACATGCTGGACTGTCTCTGGACTACCACAGTCACATAATCCAGTAGCATGTTTTCCTATTATTTTTAAATAATAGTTTAGCCCACAATGTCCCAACCCCAGTCTTGTAAATTTCACCATATCTCTACGACTTAAGATAACAGTCTGAGACCTTTCTAACTAATGGGTGACTAAAATAATAATGCCTGCTCTTTAATTCATTTTTCCAATCCTCCTGCCACTTCTTCTCTATACCTTTTTTAATCCTACTTCTCAATTCTGCTCTGCCTAGGGGAAATCTAATTTCTACTTGCCTGCTCTGTAAGGAAGACTTTGCAATGCCATCCATAATTTCATTTCCCTTCACCCCAGCATGCCCAGGTATCCATGAAAATCTAACTGCACAACCCATCTTCCCTACTCTAAACAACACTAAGAGAATTTAAATAACTATGTCAGGACGAGCTTTTGATTTACTCCCTTTTATAGACTCTAAGGCAGCAGCAGAATCCGAACAGATGATAACCCTACGTGGTTGAGAGTCTTCTATCCACCATAAGGCCCAGAGAATTGCTAATAATTCTGTTGCAAAGACAGAAACACCATCTGAAACCTGGTGACCAGTCTTAACTCCAAGTTGAGACACATACATCCCAAATCCTGCCCTACTGCTCTCTGGGTCCACTGAGTCATCAGCAAAAATCTTCAGATAACATCCTCATTTATTATTTAAATATACATTTGTGATCAACGCTGATGAAATTGCACTGCTTCTTTTAAGCTGAAAAAGGAGGAATAGGTCTACTTCTGGTTCTGGAAAGAGCTAGAAAGGGAGGGTGGCAAGCAAATTTGGTCAACTATGTCTTCCTCAGTCAGTTTCAATTTCACAGCCCAGTTATTAACCAAAACTTTGACGCTCTGACTTCCCCTGCAAAAGACACTTTGATGGACAGCTGTGATTGAATCCATTTAGTTCTACCCAATACTGCCGGCACCAACTGAACTTGTCTTAAGTGCAGAGGCAATTCTCCCATCTCCACACATAATGCTGGGAGTGATGTTGTTCTAAAAGCTCCACAACAGAGTCCAAGTGCTTTGGACTGCACAGTGTCTAGTTTTCCAAGCACTGCCGTAGGAGTGGAACCATATACAATACAACCATAATCTATAGCTGATCTAATCATAGCTAGATATATTAAGTACATAGCTTCTCGCCCTGCTCCCAGTCGCATCCAGCAATACTTCACATAACATTTAAAACTTTCTCACACTTTTCAATTGTTTTATCTATATGAACACTCCAAGTAAGTCTTTCATCAAATCAGACACCTAAAAACTTGAATACCTTGACTCTTTCTAGTGGACTGGAAACCTCTGACCACCTCAATTAACTTGACCAGATTAACTGAAAACACAAGGGCTTAAACATCCAATCAAGACCTTGATTAGTAAATTCAAGTGCTCATAATCATTGGAAGCTCCGTGCTCTGCAGCAAGTTATGGGGTTCATGACAATTTAACCTGCTTTTGAATGGGGTCATTCTGTTTAACTGCATGTTGTTCTAAATAATGGCAAGGGCTGTGTCCTTGTAGTGCAAAGGTGAAGTGCTATAAATGCTGGAAAGCTAAATTTATAAAAGCAAGTGCACAGTAGGTTAAGCAGCATCTGTGGAGCAATAGTGCCTTAATGCAACAGTCTGATAATCTTTCACCAACATGGTGAATAGTTATTTTATCAGAAGATACAAAAGCCTGAAAGAACATACCACCAGCTTCAAGGAAAGCTTCTATACTGATGTTATAAGACAATTGAATGGTTCCCTGGTACAATAAAATGAACTCTTGACCTCACAGTCTATCTCATTATGATCTTGCACTTTATTTTCTACCTACACTGCAATTTCTCTGTTGCCGTTATACTTTATCTGTATTCTGATACTGTTTTCCTTGTACAACCTCAATGCACTTCTGTAATGGATTGGTTTGTATGAACGGTATACCAGACATGCTTTTCACTATCGCAGTGCGTGTGTCAATAATAAAAAAAAATTCCAATTCCAGTTCCAATAAAAGAGCGTATCAGAACAAGAGAAGGAAATGCAAGTGACTACAGATGCTGGAAGCTGGAGCAGCAACCAATCCACTGGAGGAACTTATCAGGTCATGCAGCATCTGTGGGAGGAACAAAGTTGTCATGTCTCAGGTCAGAACCCTGCATCAAATAGAAGCTGGTGGAAGATGAAAAATTAAATGATAAAAGGAGTAATTGTGCTGCAGGGAAATGAACAATGGTTGGCTGTCTTTGAATAGAGCAACATAGATAGAGCATTGCAATATTTGTTGTAACTGTCTCCAGCGATATTCTGGAAATCCCTGCTGCATAAGTGATAAGGGGCATTGTCACCACTGTAGCCACTCTCAATTTGTTGTTCTGATATGAGATGATGCCATGTCTGAAGTGTTGATTTCCTTGAATGATGTTCTTGCAGAAGTGTGGACCCATCACATCTTGTTTTATGCTGAAGTTCAAGTAAAATTATTTTCTGAACAACCTAGCCAGTGTTCTCAACATTATGGGAGCCTTTTCCCCTTTTGCCATCCTCCTCCCATTCCACTCCCCTTTTAAACGATCATCCTTTTTCTGTTGTTCTGCTTGCAAGAGGAATGCCTACTCATGTTTTATGGAGAGCCAGCTACATGTTTGTACCAGAAGGCATGAAGGCAAAATCCTGTATCATCTGCTTTGTATTTGCAGTAACTTAAAGTAATAAAAGAAAACTAAGAACACTTGTGCAATCATTGCAATGGCCAGTAAAAATAAATCTGACCTTTTACAGTGAATAATCTATTTAAACAATGATTGGTGAATCTTCCGCTGTTAAACAAATGTTTTGTGTGAAGTCAGCTGCAGTAAAGAGGTGCAATATTGCAGAGGGGATGTAAAATTAATACCTTACTCAACATTCTTCCAACAATTGTGAATTTTGTAACTGCCAGTGTTCCAAATAATATGGCAGATGGTGCTAAGGAGATCGAGGATCAACTTTATTAGCCATATACATTTGTCTCACAAAAGTGCGTGCATCTGACCGTAGTTAGAAACTGTTTGGCAACAATCTTTTGCCCCAATTAAGTGACATTGTGCCCCAAATCAATAAAAGGACTCCTGGTTATTTTCTTGATTTACTTTTGCTCTAAGAGTTGTCCCAAGTTAGCAGCTGCCCGGACAAACTGAATGCCCAGTTAACTGGACTCCATTGTTTCGTGAGAGAATGATGCAACAAACCAGACAGTAACAGCTGATGTGAGGATGCTCTCTGTGATGGACAAGCAGGTAGGCAGAGGGGGAGGCGTGGCTTTATTGGTAAGAAATGATATTAAATCATTAGAAAGAGGTGACATAAGATCGGAAGGTGCAGAATCTTTATGGGCTGAGTTAAGAAATCGCAGGGGTAAAAGGATCCTGATGACAGATATACAGGCCTCCTAACAGCTGCAGTGATGTGGACTACAAATTACAACAGGAAATAGAAAGGGCTTGTCAGAAGGGCAGTGTTATGATAATTGTGGGGGATTTTAACATGCGACTGGATTGGGAAAATCAGGTCGGCACTGGATCTCAAGAGAGAGAATTTGTAGAATGTCTGTGAGATGGCTTTTTAGAACAGCTTATTGTTGCGCCCACTAGGGGATCGGCTGTACTGGATTGGGTATTGTGTAATGAACCGGAGGTGATTAGAGAGATTGAGGTGAAGGTGAAGGAACCCTTAGGAGGCAGTGATCATAACATGATTGAGTTCACTGTGAAATTTGAGAAAGAGAAGCCCAAATCCGATGTGTCGGTATTTCAGTGGAGTAAATGAAATTACAGTGGTATGAGAGAGGAACTGGCCAGAGTTGACTGGAAAGGGATACTAGTGGGAAGAATGCAGAGCAGCAGTGGCTGGAGTTTATGCGAGAAGTGAGGAAGGTGCAAGACAGGTATATTCCAAAAAAGAAGAAATTTTTGAATGTAAAAAGGATGCAACCGTGGCTGACAAGAGAAGTCAAAGCCAAAGTTAAAGCAAAGGAGAGGGCATACAAGGAAGCAAAAATTAGTGGGAAGACAAAGGATTGGGAAGTTTTTAAAAGCTTACAAAAGGAAACTAAGAAGGTCATTAAGAGGGAAAAGATGAACTATGAAAGGAAGCTAGCAAATAATATCAAAGAGGATACTAAAAGCTTTTTCAAGTATATAAGGAGTAAAAGACAGGTGAGAGTAGATATGGGACCCATAGAAAACGATGCTGGAGAAAATGTAATGGGAGATAAGGAGATGGCAGAGGAGCTGAACAAGTATTTTGCATCAGTCTTCACTGAGGAAGACATCAGCAGTATACTGGACACTCAAGGGTGTCAGGGAAGAGAAGTGTGCACAGTCACAATTACGACAGAGAAAGTACTCAGGAAGCTGAACAGTCTAAGGGTAGATAAACCTCCCAGACCAGATGGAATGCACCCTCGTGTTCTGAAGGAAGTAGCTGCGGAGATTGCGGAGCCATTAGCAATGATCTTTCAAAAGTCAATAGATTCTGGTATAGTTCCGGAGGACTGCAAGACTGCAAATGTCACTCTGCTATTTAAGGAGGGGACAAGGAAGCAAAAAGGAAATTATAGACCTGTTAGCTTGACATCGGTGGTTGGGTAGTTGTTGGAGTCGATTGTCAAGGATGAGGTTATGGAGTACCTGGAGGCATATGACAAAATAGGCAGAACTCAGCATGGTTTCCTTAAAGGAAAATCCTGCCGGACAAACCTATTACAATTTTCTGAGGAAATTACAAGTAGGCTAGTCAAGGGAGATGCAGTGGATGTTGTATATTTGGATTTTCAGAAGGCCTTTGACAAGGTGCCACACATGAGGCTATTTAACAAGATAAGAGCGCATGGAATTACGGGAAAGTTACATACGTGGATAGAGCATTGGCTGATTGACAGGAAACAGAGAGTGGGAATAAAGGGATCCCATTCTGGTTGGCTGCCGGTTACCAGTGGTGTTCCACAGGGGTCCGTGTTGGGGCCGCTTCTTTTTACATTGTACATCAATGATTTTGATTATGGAATAGATGGCTTTGTGGCTAAGTTTGCTGACGATACGAAGATAGGTGGAGGGGCCGGTAGTGCTGAGGAAATGGAGAGTCTGCAGAGAGACTTGGATAGATTGGGAGAATAGGCAAGGACGTGGCAAATGAAATACAATGTTGGAAAGTGTATAGTTATGCACATTGGTAGAAGAAATAAACAGGCAGACTGTTATTTAACTTTGTCTTAAAGTTCTGAGATGCAATGGGACTTGGGAGTCCTCGTGCAGGATACCCTTAAGGTTAACCTCCAGGTTGAGTTGGTAGTGAAGAAGGCGAATGCAATGTTGACATTCATTTCTGGAGGAATAGAGTATAGGAGCAGGGATGTGATGTTGAGGCTCTAGGAGGCACTGGTAAGACCTCACTTGGAGTACTGTGGTCAGTTTTGGGCTCCTTATTTAAGAAAGGATGTGCTGACGTTGGAGAGGGTTCAGAGAAGATTCACTGGAATGATTCCGGGAATGAGAAGGTTAATATATGAGGAATGTTTGACTGCTCTTGGACTGTACTCCTTGGAGTTTAGAAGAATGAGGGGAGACCTCATAGAAACATTTCGAATGTTGAAAGGCATGGATAGAGTGGATGTGGCAAAGTTGTTTCCCATGATGGGGGAGTCTAGTACGAGAGGGCATGACTTAAAGATTGAAGGGCGCCTATTCAGAACAGAGATACGAAGAAGTTTTTTTAGCCAGAGGGTGGTGAATCTATAGAATTTGTTGCCATGGGCGGCAGTGGAGGCCAAGTCATTGGGTGTATTTAAGGCAGAGATTGATAGGTATCTGAGTAGCCAGGGCATCAAAGGTTATGGTGAGAAGGTGGGGGGACTGGGAATAAATGGGAGAATGGATCTGCTCATGATAAAGTTGTGGAGCAGACTCGATGGGCCGATTGGCTGACTTCTGCTCCTTTGTTCTTATGGCAGTGTAGCATTACACCAGTGTGCTCTGGGGAAGATAGAATTTTACCATCTGCTACAAGAAGTATATCCTCTGCTGGGACTTTTTGTTAAAGAAGCTCAAATGATTCTCCTAGCGAAATAATGATGCCCAGGAACATGAATATTGAAACCGTGCCAGCAGTACTGTTGTTAATGATGAGTGGGTTCATCTTCAGGGTTTTGACGTTCTAAGTTGTTGTGATTGCACCACGTGACCAGCTTGTTTACTTGCTGTTTGTACTTGGATTCATCACTTCAAGTGACTAGTCCTATGACAATGGTGTCGTCTACAAACTATCAGTTTAACTGATGGATCACTGGAGAAACAGTCACTGGTGTCCAGGAGAATAAACAGGAAAACAGCATGATTTCTGTATGCCGCCACTGAAAGACAGATTTGAAATGCGGATCCTACTATAGAACCAAAGTTTAGTAACAACTGTCATGGTCTGGATCAGGTTTCCTTTAAATTTAATTTGTTTGTGTTACGATCCAGGCCGTTGACTCTCTGTTTCCCTTCAGTTCCTTGTTTTCCTGTGTCTCTCGTGATTAGAGGCAATTTACTTCTTGGCTGGATTGGTAGTTAATAAGTCTCCGGCTTTCAGCTGTTTGGCGCGAGAGCGTTAACGAAGTCACTGAAGGTAGTGCGAGGCAATGTCACCTGGCTGGAGCCAACTAAATTTCTTGCCGGAGCAAGCCTAGTCTTCTTCCGAAGCAAGTGCCAGCAGGCCACCTTCCCTTGCCAGAGCGGGTCAGTCAAAGTTAACCCACCGGGGTGAGTCAAGAGCTCGCTGCTGCTTGGAGCGTACTTGTGCCCACTTATACTACCGTCCATCATTGTGTGGTCTCCGTATCCATGTCCTGCGTCTAAAAGGGGTCATGGCCTTGTACCCTAGAAGGGTCCTGACCCTGTGTCAAGAAGAGTCCCGGCTCCATCCTGTGTCTAAGGAGGATTCCCAGCTTAGGGTTTTATGTCCTGTGTCTGAGTCTGTCCTGTGAATAAGAAGAGACCCTGGCTCTGGAGGTTTCAAGTATCAAGTCCTGGCTCTGGAGGTTTCAACTATCAAGGCCTGGCTCTGGAGGTTTCGAGTATCAAGGCCTGGCTCTGGGGGTTTCAAGTACCAAGTCCTGGCTCTGGAGGTTTCAAGTATCAAGTCCTGGCTCTGGAGGTTTCAAGTATCAAGTCCTGGCTCTGGAGGTTTCGAGTATCAAGGCCTGGCTCTGGAGGTTTCAAGTACCAAGTCCTGGCTCTGGAGGTTTCAAGTACCAAGGCCTGGCTCTGGAGGTTTCGAGTATCAAGGCCTGGCTCTGGAGGTTTCGAGTACCAAGTCCTGGCTCTGGAGGTTTCGAGTATCAAGGCCTGGCTCTGGAGGTTTCAAGTATCAAGGCCTGGCTCTGGAGGTTTCGAGTATCAAGGCCTGGCTCTGGAGGTTTCAAGTACCAAGTCCTGGCTCTGGAGGTTTCAAGTATCAAGGCCTGGCTCTGGAGGTTTCGAGTATCAAGGCCTGGCTCTGGGGGTTTCAAGTACCAAGTCCTGGCTCTGGAGGTTTCAAGTATCAAGTCCTGGCTCTGGAGGTTTCAAGTATCAAGTCTTGGCTCTGGAGGTTTCAAGTATCAAGTCCTGGTTCTGGAGGTTTCAAGTACCAAGTCCTGGCTCTGGGGGTTTCGAGTACCAAGTACTGGCTCTGGAGGTTTCATGTACCAAGTAACACTTTCAGTACGCTGGATGAACTCATCAGGTCGGGCAGTATCAGTTAGAAACGATCAATTGACGTTTCGGGCCGGAACCCTTCGTCAGGACTGAAGAATGAAGGATGGGGAAGGATTTGAAGAATGCTTGTAGCTTCAGTTGAAAGACCAGTAATTTGAAAGACAAAGGGGTGGGGGAGGGAAAGCATTGAGGTCATAGCCCTGAAAACAATGGGTAGTAGAAGAAGGAGGCGGAACAATGAGGGAGCTGGGGGAGGGGGTAGAGTGAAATAGGGATAGAAGAAGGGAGGGGGAGGGAATTACTGGAAGTTGGAGAATTCTATGTTCATACCAAGGGGCTGGAGACTACCTAGATGGTATATGAGGTGTTGCTCCTCCTACCTGAGTTTAGCCTCATCTTGGCAGTGGAGGAGGCCATGTTTGGACATATCTGAATGGGAATGGGAAGCAGAGTTGAAGTGGGTGGCTACCGGGAGATCCTGTCTGTTGTGGCGGACGGAGTGGAGATGCTCGATGAAGTTGTCCCCCAATCTGTGTCGGGTTTCACCGATGTAGAGGAGGCCGCACCGGGAGCACCGGATGCAATAGATGACCCCAACAGACTCACAAGTGAAGTGTTGTCTCACCTGGAAGGACTGTTTGGGGCCCTGAATGGTTGCAAGAGAGGAGGTGTAGGGACAGGTGTAGCACTTACGCTTACAGGGATAAGTGCCGAGTTGGAGATCAGTGGGGATGGACGTGTGGATAAGGGAGTCACGGAGGGACCAATCCCTGCGGAAAGCGGGGTACATTCATGTACCAAGTCCTGGCTCTGGAGATTTCAAGTACCAAGTCCTGGCTCTGGAGGTTTCAAGTACCAAGTCCTGATTCTGGAGGTTTCAGGTACCAAGTCCTGACTCTGGAGATTTCAAGTACCAAGTCCTGGCTCTGGAGGTCCGTGTTCCAAGTCCTAGGCCTAGCCCTGTCCCTTAGTCCCAGCCTAGTCCAGGCCTGAGTCCTTGTCCATTACACTATTCCCGCTTCTGCCTTGCTGTCCTTGTAACAAGCAATAAACTCAGTTTATTTAACCTCAGAAGACGTGTTTGTCTTGCATTTGGGTCCACCCCCGCTCCCGACGCTCCCTTGTGACAACAACTTTCCAAACTAACATTAATGGTGGCAACAATAGTTGAATGAGGAGAAAGAAATGGAAAAGAATTAGTCTGCCGATTTCACTCTCAATTTGCTGAATATTATCCTCTTATTCCAACAATCATGAGTATAACCTTACATCTGTCACTGTATGGCATGAATTGTTTCATCATCTTGGAGAAACTGAAGTAAATCAGTTCTGCAAAATGCTTGCCATTGAAATCTTTCATTGTCATTGATACTAACGATCTGGACTAAATGCCAGTTTTGTTAGCCTGTTCACATGAAAACAATGACCTTTGCTGCAATCTTTTGGCAGCGTGCCAGAGAACACAAAGCACAGTGGATCTGAATGTTTGAAGTTATTTATTTATGAGATTGAACCTAACTTTAGTGTCAGTTCACAGTCACCATTCGAGAAAGAGCCTATTGCGCTGTGTTGATAATTACACCAGCCTCTGCACATTTGCAAAATGTGGAATCACATCATCACAGAAGTTATACTACAGAATAAGGTCATTCAAGTCATAATGCAAATAAAGAATTGTGCACCTTAATCCCTCTTCCCTGCTCTCAATCTCCAGCGTTAGGACACTTTACACAATACTTGGATAAATTTAAGACTTATCACACTGTTTAAAAATTCCCTTGCTCTAATGTAAGAAGTAACCAAGCTCTGACTTTTATTGCACTTTGTCTTTTTATATTATCCGGGTCTAATAACTTCTCAGAAGTTACAATGTAGAGTCTCTCAACTTGAAGTTCTTAGAAAATTACAGACAGTGACTTCTGGATTTCTGTGTTTTTTTTCTATTTGGACTGTTGATAGAAGTTACTGTCAAATTTATATTTTAATGTTGAGCATAAATGGCATGCTGTATTTTTAGCACAAGATTAGTCCTGCTAATTGTTTGATTACTGCTAACCCACAAAATCGTCATGTACGGTAGATCGCTTTGATCTAAAAGAGGTTGAGAGAGATAATAAATTAGCCATGATGGAAAGACTCGAAGGGTCAAATGGCCTAATTCTGCTCCTACGTCTTGTGGTCTCTTTTAAGCAGTATTTTATTGAGGGTGCCCTGTTTTATATCAATGTTATAGTACAGCTTATTCTCATCAATTATGATTAGGATGTACTACACTGAAGTGAGCTTGAGCTGAATTGCTTCCTTTTAATAATAAAAAATAATTTCTGAAGACACAATAGAGCCAGATTTGTAAGTCCGAAGTACTGAATGATTCATGGTTAAGCAATTACTGGAGAAAGATAATATCATATTGTATGCTTTGACATAAAGCATCACAAAAGTTTTGGTGTTCCCAGTTTAAACAAGTGTGTGGTTTTAATCAAAGCAATAGATCCAGTTGTTCACTCAGTACAGCATGTTGCCCGGAAAACAGACGGGGAACAAATCTCTTAGAACAGGCATGTTGAAACTTCCTGAAGATAGACATCATAAGCTTTGTAGAAGAAAGCAAAGCTAATCAAAGTAATGTGAAATGAGTTGTGCTGTGGTGTTTGGAAAGAACACCCACTTAATCTAAAATGCATTATTTCAAATGCTTTAGTTGACGATAGCGATTAGAAAAAGTGCCGCTTGACAGATCTATTTGAAGAGTGGTACCTTTCATGTGTATTTAAAATTTACTGGTTCTGATAAGAATTTTGAAATTTTCCTTTGCAGATGTTTTGTTTTGCGCTAGTTTGCTAATGGTGATGCTTCACTGTTGCCGGAAAATTGAAGATGTTCTTGAACACTCCTGCCAGTTGATCAGCACAGGTTTTTAAAGCCCTACCAGGTACACCATCAGCGCCTGTGGCCTCGCGAGGATTCACCCTCTTGAAAGATGTTCTGAAGTCAGCCTCCAAGACAAAGATCACAGGGTTACCAGATGCTGCAGGGATTTGCAGTTGTGGTTTTATTCTCCCTTTCAAAGCTGCATAAAAGGCGTTGAGCTCATTTGAGAGAGAAGTATCACGACCTTTCATGTTGTTAGGTTTTACTTTGTAGAAAGTAATCAGAGCTGGCGTGCATCTGATTCCATCATGAGCCTCAATCAGAGAAGATGCAGGCAGTGGTAAACTCATCAGCTTCATGAGGACCAGCTTCTTCCCCTCTGCAGTCAGATTTTGGAATGGACAACGAACACAATCTCAGCAATTTTTTTTCTCTTTTTGATAATTTTTTTATATTTTTCTTTTTTTGATTCAAAAATGCAAATAAAAATGCCTCCTCTCTGTGACCTTTGACACCCTGATTAATCAAGAACCAATCAAACTCTGCCTTAAATCTACCCAATTACCTCACCTACACAGCCATTTGTGGCAATGAATTCCACAGATTCACCAACCTCTGGCCAAAGAAAATTTTCCTCATCTAAATTGATGTCTCTCGGTTCTGGCACTGTATCCTTTGGTACTAGACTTCCCCCCTATAGGAAACATTCTCTCCACATCTACCCTATCCAGACCTTTCAATATTTGACAGGTTTCAATGAAATCCCCTCCTATTCTTCAGAAGTCTAGTGAGTACAGGCTCAGAGCCATTGAATGTTTCTTGTATGTTAACACTTTCATTCCTAGAATCATTCTTGTGAACGTCCTCTGGACCTTCTCCACTTCCACCACATATTTTCTTAGATAAGAGGCCCCAAACTGCTCACAGTATTCCAAGTGCATTCTGACTAATGTTTTATAAAGCCGAAGTATTATTTCCTTGTTTTTGTAATCTAGTCTTCCCAAGATCAATGCTAACATTGCTTTTGCCAACCTTACCACCTGCAAGTCGACCTTTAGGGAATCCTGGACAAAGATTCCTCAATCCTTCAGCATCTGATTTTTGAATCTTCTCCTCATTTAGAAAATATCCCTTGCCTTTATTGCTTGTGCCAAAGTGCATAACCATACGTTTCCCTACGTTATATTCCATCTGCCACTTCTCCCAAACTGTCCAAACCCTTCTTCACAAACCTGTTTCCTCAACACTCTCTGCCCATCCACCTATCTTCATATTGTTTGCAAACTTGGTCAGAAAGTCATCAATTCTTTCATCCAAATCATTGACATACAACCTGAAAAGAAGTGGTCCCAACACCAACCCCTGTGGCATACCACTGGTCACTGGCAGCCAACCAGAAAAGGCCTTTTGTATTCCCATTCTTTGCCTCCTGCCAGTCAGCCAATCTTCTATCCATGCTAGTACCTCTTCTGTAATACCATGTGTTCTTGTTTTGTTAAACATAGAAACATAGAAAATAGGTGCAGGAGTAGGCCATTCGGCCCTTCGAGCCTGCACCGCCATTTATTATGATCATGGCTGATCATCCAACTCAGAACACCGCCCCAGCCTTCCCTCCATACCCCCTGACCCCCGTAGCCACAAGGGCCATATCTAACTCCCTCTTAAATATAGCCAATGAACTGGCCTCAACTGTTTCCTGTGGCAGAGAATTCCACAGATTCACCACTCTCTGTGTGAAGAAGTTTTTCCTAATCTCGGTCCTAAAAGGCTTCCCTTCTATCCTCAAACTGTGACCCCTCGTTCTGGACTTCCCCAACATCGGGAACAATCTTCCTGCATCTAGCCTGTCCAATCCCTTTAGGATCTTATACGTTTCAATCAGATCCCCCCTCAATCTTCTAAATTCCAACGAGTACAAGCCCAGTTCATCCAGTCTTTCTTCATATGAAAGTCCTGCCATCCCAGGAATCAATCTGGTGAACCTTCTCTGTACTCCCTCTATGGCAAGGATGTCTTTCCTCAGATTAGGGGACCAAAACTGCACACAATACTCCAGGTATGGTCTCACCAAGGCCTTGTACAACTGCAGTAGTACCTCCCTGCTCCTGTACTCGAATCCTCTCGCTATAAATGCCAGCATACCATTCGCCTTTTTCACCGCCTGCTGTACCTGCATGCCCACTTTCAATGACTGGTGTATAATGACACCCAGGTCTCATTGCACCTCCCCTTTTCCTAATCGGCCACCATTCAGATAATAATCTGTTTTCCTATTTTTGCCACCAAAGTGGATAACTTCACATTTATCCACATTAAATTGCATCTGCCATGAATTTGCCCACTCACCCAACCTATCCAAGTCACCCTGCATCCTCTTAGCATCCTCCTCACAGCTAACACTGCCACCCAGCTTCGTGTCATCTGCAAACTTGGAGATGCTGCATTTAATTCCCTCATCCAAGTCATTAATATATATTGTAAACAACTGGGGTCCCAGCACTGAGCCTTGCGGTACCCCACTAGTCACCGCCTGCCATTCTGAAAAGGTCCCGTTTATTCCCACTCTTTGCTTCCTATCTGCTAACCAACTCTCCACCCACACCAATACCTTACCCCCAATACCGTGTGCTTTAAGTTTGCACACTAATCTCCTGTGTGGGACCTTGTCAAAAGCCTTCTGAAAATCCAGATATACCACATCCACTGGTTCTCCCCTATCCACTCTACTAGTTACATCCTCAAAAAATTCTATGAGATTCGTCAGACATGATTTTCCTTTCACAAATCCATGCTGACTTTGTCCGATCATTTCACCATTTTCCAAATGTGCTGTTATCACATCCTTGATAACTGACTCCAGCAGTTTCCCCACCACCGACGTTAGGCAGCCTCATCTGCAGCAACTTGTCAAGGCATTCTGCAAATCCAAATTAACATACACCGACTCTCCTTCGTATCCTGCCTGTTATTATCTTAAGTAATTCCAACAAATTTGTCAGGCAAGATTTCCCTTGTAGAAAATCATGCTGACTTTGGCCTATTTTATCCTGTGCCTCCAATTACCCTGAAACCTCATTCTGAATAATTTTTCCAACCACTGAAGTCAGAGTAACTGGCCTATAATTTCCTTTCTTCTGCCTCACTCCCTTCTTGAAGAGGGAGTAACATTTGAAATTTTCCACTCCTCAGGAGCCATTCCAGAATGTAGTGATTCTGAAAGATCATTTGAATTTGGAGAAAGAAGAACTGAGATTCAGAGCGGGAGTGTGGAGGAAGCCTTTTTTGAATTTTTCATTTTTTTTCATCGGCATCGAGAGAGGAAGGACTGCGCAGGCGTGTGACGTCGAGGAGTGAAGCGAGGAAGATTTAAAAGGAACACAGCCTTATATAGCGGGCAACGGAGTTTGCGGGCTGCGGAGTCAGCCGGGAGCAGAGTGAAGGCTTAAGGGCTTTGGTTAAATGGGCTTAGGCAGAAACGGGCGAGGTGAAGAGGGTTTGGTTATTCTTTTTTTTTCAGTGTTATTTGAAGAGAGGGGGAAGTATGAGTGTGAGAGCAGCTTGTTGTTCTCAGTGCCGGATGTGGGAGGTTGTGGAGTCTCTCAGCCTCCCAGACATCCACATCTGCGCCAGGTGCGTCGAGATGCAGCTCCTAAGAGACTGCGTTAGGAAACTGGAGCTGCAGCTCGATGACCTTCGTCTTATCAGGGAGAGTGAGGAGTTGATAGAGAGAAGTTACAAGCAGGTGGTCACACCAGGGCCACAGGAGGCAGACCAGTGGGTCAAAGCTAGGAAGGGGAATAAGAAGAATCAGGTAATAGAGAGTACCCCAGTGGCTGTGGCTGTGACCCTTGACAATAAGTACTCCTGCTTGAGTACTGTTGGGGGGGACAGCATACCTGGGGGAAGCAATACTGGCTGCGCCTCCAGCACAGAGTCCGGCCCCGTAGCTAAGAAGGAAGAGGAGAACAATAGTAATAGGGGGTCAGATAGAGGATTCTGTGGACGACGTCAGGAGACCCGGATGGTAGTTTGCCTCCCTGGTGCTAGGGTCCGGGATGTTTCTGATTGTGTCCAAGAGATCCTGAGGTGGGAGGGAGAGGAGCCAGAGGTCGTGGTACATATAGGTACCAACGACATAGGTAGGAAAAGGGGAGAGGTCCTGAAAGGAGAATATAGGGAGTTAGGTAGGGAGTTGAGAAAAAGAACGTCAAAGGTAGTGATCTCAGGATTACTGCCTGGGCTATGCGACAGTGAGAGTAGGAATGCAATTGGATGTAGGATAAATGCGTGGGTGAGAGTTTGGAGCAAGGGGCAGGGATTCGGGTTTTTGGATCATTGGGACCACTATTGGCGCATGCATGACCTGTACAAAGGGGACGGATTGCACTAAGGGGACCAATATCCTGGCGGGGAGATTTGCGAGGGCTACTGAGGTGACTTTAAACTAGAATGGTTGAGGGGAGGGAATCAAAATAAGGAGACTAGGAGAGGAGAGGTTGATGTAGGGGAAAAGGAAGAAAAAGATAACAAAGTTGTTTGCTCAATTAAGGATAAACAGAGAATGGGAGGTGGAGGGTTTCTTAATGCATCTACTTTAACGCTAGGAGCATTGTAAGAAAGGTGGATGAGATAAGAGCATGGATTGATACCTGGAAATATGATGTTGTAGCTATTAGTGAAACATGGTTGCAGGAGGGGTGTGATTGGCAACTAAATATTCCAGGATTTCATTGCTTCAGGTATGATAGAATAGGAGGGGCAAGAGGGGGAGGTGTTGCATTGCTTGTAAGAGATTATATAACAATGGTGCTCTGGCAGGATAGATTAGTGGACTCGTCTAGGGAGGCTATTTGGGTGGAATTGAGGAATAGCAAAGGTGCTGTGACGCTTATAGGGGTGTATTATAGACCACCTTATTGGGACCGAGAACTGGAAGAGCAAATTTGTAAGGAGATAGCAGATATTTGTAGTAAGCACAAGGTTGTGATTGTGGGAGATTTTAATTTTCCACACATAGACTGGGAAACCCATTCCGTAAAAAGGGCTGGATGGTTTGGAGTTTGTAAAATGTGCGCAGGATAGTTTTTTGCAGCAATGCATAGAGGTACCAACTAGAGAAGGGGCAGTGTTGGATCTCCTGTTAGGGAAAGAGATAGGGCAGGTGACGGAGGTATTTGTTAGGGAGCACTTCAGGTCCAGTGATCACAATGCCATTAGTTTCAGTATAATTATGGAGAAGGATAGGACTGGACCTAGGATTGAGATTGTTGTTTGGAGAAAGGCTAACTTTGAGGAGATGCGAAAGGATTTAGAAGGAGTGGATTGGGAAAACTTGTTTTATGGGAAGGATGTAACAGAGAAATGGAGGTCATTTAAAGGTGAAATTTTGAGGGTTCAAAATCTTTATGTTCCTGTTAGGTTGAAAGGAAAGGTTAAAAGTTTGAGCGAGCAATGGTTTTCAAGAGATATTAGAAACTTCGTTCAGAAAAAGAGAGGGTTCTTCAATAACTATAGGCAGCTTGGAGTCAATGATGTACTCGAGGAATATAAAGAATGTAAAAAGAATCTTAAGAAAGAAATTAGAAAAGCTAAAAGAAGACACAAGACTGCTTTGGCAAGTAAGGTGAAAATAAATCCAAAGGGTTTCCTCAGTTATGTTAGTGGCAAAAGGATAGTGAGGGATAAAATTAGTCCCTTGGAGAATCAAAGTGGACGGCTATATGCGGAGCCAAAAGAAATGGGGGAGATTTTGAACAATTTCTTTTCTTCGGTATTCACTAAAGAGAAGGATATTGAATTGTGTAAGGTAAAGGAAACAAGTAGGGTAGTTACATAAAGTATGACAATTAAAGAAGAGGAAGTACTGGCACTTTTAAGGAATACAAAAGTGGATAAGTCTCCGGGTCCGGACAAGATATTCCCAAGGACTTTGAAGGAAGTTAGTGTAGAAATAGTAGGGGCTCTGACAGAAATATTTCAAATGTCATTAGAAACCGGGATGGTCCCAGAGGATTGGCGTATTGCTCATGTTGTTCCATTGTTTAAATAGGGTTCTAAGAGTAAACCTGGCAATTATTGGCCTGTGAGTTTGACGTCAGTGGTGGGTAAATTGATGGAAAGTATTCTTAGAGATGGTATATATAATCATCTGGATAGACAGGGTCTGATTAGGAACAATCAACATGATTTTGTGTGTGGAAGGTCATGTTTGACAAATCTTATTGAATTTTTTGATGAGGTTACTAAGAAAGTTGATGAGGGTAAAACGGTGGATGTTGTCTATATGGACTTCAGTAAGGCCTTTGACAAGGTTCCACATGGAAGGTTAGTTAGGAAGGTTCAATCATTAGTCATTAATATGGAAGTAGTAAAATGGATTCAGCAGTGGTTAGATGGAAGACGCCAGAGAGTAGTGGTGGATAACTGTGTGTCAGATTGGAGGATGGTGTGTAGCAGTGTGCCTCAGGGATCTGTACTGGGTCCAATGTTGTTTGTAATATACATTAATGATCTGGATGATGGGGTGGTAAATTGGATTAGTAAGTACGCAGATGATACTAAGATAAGTGGTGTTGTGGACGATGAGGAAGGTTTTCAAAACCTGCAGAGAGATTTAGGACAGTTAGAAGAGTGGGCTGAAAGATGGCAGATGGAGTTTAATGCAGAAAAATATGAGGTGCTACATTTTGGTAGAACTAATCAAAATAGGACATACATGGTAAACGGTAGGGCATTAAAGAATGTTGTAGAACAGAGGGATCTAGGAATAATGGTGCATGGTTCCCTGCCCTGAAGATGGAATCTAATGTGGATAGGGTGGTGAAGAAATCTTTTGGTTTGCTGCTTTATTAATCAGAGCATTGAGTATAGGAGTTGGGATGTAATGTTGAATTTGTATAAGGCATTGGGAAAGCCAAATCTGGAGTATTGTGTACAGTTCTGGTCACCAAATTATAGGAAAGATGTCAATAAATTTGAGAGAGTACAGAGGAGGTTTACTAAAATGTTGCCTGGCTTTCATCTTCTAAGTTACAGAGAAAGGTTGAACAAGTTAGGTCTTTATTCTTTGGAGCATAGAAGGTTGAGGGGGGACTTGATAGAGGTGTTTAAGATTATGATGGGGATTGATAGAGTTGACATGGTTAGATTTTTTCCATTGAGAGTGGGGAAAATTCAAACAAGAGGGCTTGGGTTGAGAGTTAGAGGGCAAAAGTTTAGGGGTAGCATGAGGGGGACTTCTTTACTCAGAGAGTGGAAGCTGTGGGGAACAAGCTTCCAGCAGAAGTCATTGAGGCAGGTTCTATGTTGTTGTTTAAAGTTAAATTGGATAGATATATGGACAGGAAAGGAATAGAGGGTTAGGGGCTGAGTGCAAGTTGGTGGGACTAAGATAGGGTAAGAGTTCGGCACAGACTAGAAGGGCCAAGATGGCCTGTTTCTGTGCTGTAACTACTATATGATTATATGGTTATATTACTTGTGTCTCCACAATCTCTTCAACTACCTGTTTCAGAACTCTGGGGCTTGGTCCATCTGGTGCAGGTAACATTCTCCTTCAGGCTTTTTAGCTTCCCAAGCAACTTTTCCTCAGTAATAGCAATGACACACACTTCTGTCCACTGACACTCTTGTATTTCTTGCATTCTTCTATTTTCTTTCAGAGAATAGCTGGTGCAAAATAAGTTCATACACAATTTTTCTGTCCCCCCCAGTACTACCTCTATGGAGTTATTTTCCAGCAGTTTGATATCCGCATTTGTCTCTTTTACCCTTCATATATCAGAAAAAAACTTTTTGTAACATCTTTTATATTATTGGCTAGCTTCACTTCATGTCTCACCTTTCCTTTCTTTATAGATTTTTTTCGTTGCCTTCTCTTGGATTTTAAATCTTCCTGATGCTCAATCTTTCCACTAATTTTTGCTGTATTATGTTCTCTCTTTGCAGTTATGCTATCCTTGACTTGCAGTTCCTTGTCAGCCACAATTGCCTCATACTCCCTTTGGAATACTTCATCTTTGTGATGTATTGTTCCTGCGTCTTCTGAATTTTCCCCAGAAGCACCAGCTATTGCTGTTCTGCTGTCATCTCCTTCCAGTCAACTTTGGCTTCTCCTTTCTCATGCCTTTGTAATTGATATTACTCGACTATAATACTGATACATCCAGTTTTAGCTTCCCCTTCTCAAGCTGCAGGGTGAATTTTATCATATGATCACTGCCTTTTACCCTAAGCTTTCAAATCAAATCTGGGTCATTACATAAAACCCAATCCAAAATTTCCATTTCACTAGTGGGCTCAACCGCAAGCTGTTCTAAAAAGCCATCTCATAGGCATTCTACAAATTCCCTCTCTTGGCGTCCAGCACCAAATGGATTTTTCTAATCTACCTGCATATTGAAATCCCCCATGATTATTGCAACATTGCCTTTTTCTGCAATCCTTTTCTGTCTCTCATTGTAACTTGTAGCCCACATCCTGGCTGCTGTTTGGAGGCCTGTATGTAACTCCTATCAGTGTCTTTTTACCCTTGCAGTTTCTTAACTCTATCCACAAGGATTCAACATCTTCTGATCCTATGTCACCTCTTTTTAAGGATTTATTTCATTTAAATTGAATTGAATTGAATTTATTTCTTACATCCTTCACATACATGAGTAAAAATCTTTACGTTATGTCTCCATCTAAATGTACAATGTGCAATCATAGTAATTTATAATAATTTATAATAAATAGAACAGTCAATGTAATATAGAGTACACTCAAATCAGCGAAGTTCATCAGTCTGATGACCCCGTAGAAAAAGCTGTCCCGGAGCCTGTTGGTTCTGGCTTTTATGCTGAGGTACCGCTTCTTGGATGGTAGCAACTGGAATAGATTGTGGTTGGGATGGCTTGGGTCCCCAGTGATTCTACAGGCTCTTTTTACACACCTGTCCTTGTAAGTGTCCTGAATCATGGGAAGTTCACAACTACAGATGCACTAGGCTGTCCGCACCACTCTCTGCAGAGTCCTGCTATTAAGGGAGGTACAGTTCTCATACCAGGCAGTGATGCAGCCAGTCAGGATGCTCTCAATTGTTCCCCTGGAGAAAGTTCTTAGGATTTGGGAGCCCATGCCAAACTTCCTCAACTGTCTTGAGGTGAAAGAGGCGCTGTTGTGCTTTGTTCACCACACAGCTGGTGTGTACAGACCATGTGAGGTCCTCAGTGATGTGGATGCCGTGGAACTTAAAGCTGTTTACCCTCTCAACTCCAGATCCATAGATGTTAATAGGGGTTAGCCTGACTCCATTTCTCCTGTAATCCACAACCAGCTCCTTTGTTTTTGCGACATTGAGGGAGAGGCTGTTTTCTTGACACCACTGTGTCAGAGGGATGACTTCTTTCCTGTAGGCCACCTTGTATTTTTTTGAGATAAGGCCAATCAATGTAGTGTTGTTGGCAAATTTAATTAGCAGATTGGAGCTGTGGGTGGTGATATAGTCATGGGTATACTGGGAGTAAAGGAGGGGACTCAGTACACAGCCCTGAGGGGCTCCTGTGTTGAAAGTCAGAGGGTTGGAGGTGAGAGAGCCCACTCTTACAACCTGCTAGTGATCTAACAGGAAGTCGTTTTCTACCAACAGAACCCCCATCCCCTCGGCCTACCCTATATACAGTATATGCTTACTGTAATTTAGTTTTATTATGTATTGCAAATGTACTGCAGCTTCAGAACAACAAATTTCATGACATATCCCATTGATATTAAACTTGCTTCTGATTCTGAAGTTAATTCACTTCTTCAAAGCATTTTTTTTGGAAAGAACTTATTTCTCGATAAAAGTGTATTCTCACTGGGGCAAAGATCAATTCAATGATGTTTGTAGGTGTACTGCTATTAATGCACAGATCAGGCCAAACATCATGTTTTCTTGGGTGCTATGCTAATAAAAACTATGGCCAATAGCCAAGATGACAAAATGTGTGAGCTGTCCTTCATCTGCTAATGAGGATGATGATTGTTATTAAAGCTAAGAGTTTACAAGTGATATAGTTTCTACAACAGATGCTAAAGTATTTACTACCTGTGTTAAATTTGCAGAAGTTGGAGAGTCAGAATACCTAGAATACATGAGAATAAAGAATTATGTGTCGGAGAAGAGAAGTGGATTTGTCACCAGATCCTGTCCAACAGCCTCACAGTCTGTATGGCCTACTCCTTCTATTTCTTGGGTTAATCATGGATTAAGATTAAGATTTTTTTTGTCACATGTACATCAAAACATACTACAATGAAATGTGTCTTCTGCGACAAGGAACAACACAGTCTGAGGATGTTTTGGGGGCAGTTAGTGTCGCTGTGCTTCCAGTGATAACATGGCATGCCAACAGTTTACCAAACCTAACCATTATATCACTGAAATGTGGGGTAAATCATGGTGACGGTACATTAATTTTGGATCCAGGAAGAACATCTGTAGTCAAGTGATGCCAGTGATTATGAAGCAGAAAGGTACTCGTAATATCTGAGATTCCTGTCCCTACAAAGGCACACGTGCCATCCAATAACAATGCAACATGTTTGAAAGCTGGAGGAGCAAGAGGACTTGGAAGAGCAGCTAACCATTAAGGCCACCAGTAGGGACAACCCCAGTGTTCACAAAACCTGGAGGTTTTCTCACAACAGATGGCAAAGCCCCATGTTTCATGTCTGCTGTCCTGCAATCTATGTCATTAATTCACATGGTGTTTGTTAGGTGGAAAATCCTCCATCAGTAAGTGTAAGTAGGAAGACAGTAGGAGGTGGGCTGCAGTCTGTCACTGGTTTTAGTCTGACCTATTTGGCAGAGCTTTAGTTCTATTTCTGTCCATAAAAATAAATGTGGGGAATTCTTCTCATATTTCAATAAGTCATTTAGCCGGAAAATGAAAAAAATCTCTCAAAAGGGGAATATAAGTTTCTACAATACTTTCAAAAGGCATATTCCGATAGACCTAGGTGTTCATTCCAAAACATCAGTGAATGGTACAGATACCTAAATGTAAGGTTTTATGTTACTGCGGAGGCTAATTAAAATGGCTTCTTTGTTATGTATAATTGGGAATGCTTCTTTGTTAAGTTAAATGCTGAGAAAGTCTCTAGCTAGACATTTGCTTGGATTAATACAGATAGCAGGGTGTTATTAACCAATTGAGAAATTGTTATGATTTTGGTGTATCTGGAAGATTTGTATGCGTGGGGTTTTGGGGGAGAAGGCGGGAGAGAGAGAGAGACAGAGAATGGACCAGGTGCTGTGAGTCCGCTAACGGGGTCAGACCCCGAGGAGGGCGTTCGGCAAGGAGACGGAGACGGACACGTGTGGAGCGTCTGGTCGACCACCATCGTTGGTCCCAGGCGGCCGGTCGAGGTGGTCCGAGGGGTTGCTGGGTGAAGAAGAAGGGTCCTGAGCTCCAACTGTTTTGTGCACGAAGAGATTGAACTTTGATAAGCGTGGCGCCCTTTATTTTCCTTTTATATTTTATTCTCTATTAATTATATAGTTCCAGTAATATCTAAAAACTGTAAATCATTTAATCGTATCTGGTGTATTGTCTGTTATTTGGACAGGGTGGGGTACATCACACAGCATCCACACAAACTAATTACCCAGTTTGGCGGGGCCGAAGGCTAGTTCCCTAGATGACAGCAAGCCGAGCGACCCTGAGGGTGGCCAGGGGGGCTACATAAATAATATAAATAAGCCTAGTTTTAACAACCACACAGTCCCAAGTAAAAGCCAGAAGTTCTAATTGGAACTGCTGACATTTTTTTTGTAGATAACTGGGTTGAGGTTTCAGAGTTGCTAGCAAAGGCAGAAATCCTAAACTTTGGTTTGGGAAAGCTGCACTTTAGTGTTAGACACTTGTTTATGTCCAGTTGGGAACGTAGCATTCCACAGATTTCCTAGCTCTTAGTTTTGGAAATCTGCCTTCTAAACTTGTGTTAGGTTCACTTGCTAGAAAGGGAGCGCATCTATCAATTTGGCATGGAAGGGAGGATGGCAGGAGCAAAATAAACACAAAACTTCCCTTTCATTTATTTGAATTGATTCAGTTATATTTAACTGTTTTAAATGTTTAACTTTTTGGGTATTTCAGTTTTATGACAATGTAAGACAATTGTAGCTATATTTTGCATTTTTAACAGCTTTTGAAAATTTGCAAATGTCAGTGGCTTTTGATACCTTTGGCATCCAGTAAGCCTGGGGAGAAAATTGATCAACTGTCAAGTAATTTGGCGGAGGAATCAATCAGTTTCAGTGATTAAGTTACTCCATTGTGCTGTACCTTGTTAATCAGCGGGAAAATATTGCCGGATGATTCTGATGAGGAAACCTAGTACAAGTGACAGGAGATTTCGAAAGCAGGTGACTAACGAGGTCTGATAGCTCACCAGTCTGTGGAAGGTCTAGGTCAAATAATTGTAGGAGCCTCCTGGTTATGGTATAGAGCTGCTCTTGATCTTTTTCACGGCCTTGTAACTTCTACCTTTGGGCATTTGTTTAATTCTTTTCTGCTGATTACTACTGAAACAACTTCCACTAACTTTTCAGAAAGGATATTACATCACAACCTGTTGTGTGATTATGTTAGGAAGGGGAAGTTGGGAGAACGCACGCCAGTCGTTGTCGAGGGATCAGCAGTAGAAAGGGTGCACCCTTTCAAGTCCCTGAGTATCAACATCTCAGTGCATCTGTCCTGGGCTCAACATATTGATGCAATTGCAAAGAAAGCAGGTCAGTGGCTATACTTTAGTATGAGTTTGAGGAGATCTGGTTTGTCACTAAAGTATCTGGCAATTTTTTACAGATATACCATGGACAGCAGTCAGGCTGGTTGCCTCACTGGAGGCTCAGTGCACAGAACTGAAGGAGGCCGCAGAGGGTTGCAGGTTCTGCCAGCTCAGTCATGGGAACAATCCTTCCAACCACCAAGATCATCTTCAAGAGATGGTGCAACAGGAAGGCAGCATTGTTGGAGTGAGTTCCTGGGTAAATGATTCATTTACACTTAAATGACTCTGGCCACCAGTCTTCTGTTTGACAAAGTACTGTAGATTGAGTTCACAACAACGCATTTCCTAAAAGCTGTGAATATCAGAATACTAGCAGAGGCTGCAGATGGAAGCGGGAAGTTTAGAGGTAATTTCGAAGACAGTATTATCTATACTTTATAATATGAATTGTCCTCTATATTAGCACATAAAATACCAAATAAATGTATTGTGGACTTGACTTGCACTCCTAAAGGCTGTGAGTACCAACCCAGACATGTTGGCGTCAGGAAGAAAATATGAAGTCAGAAGGTGTGATGTTTTGTATGTAGCTTCAAAAGGAAGCATTGTCTATAACTTTGTAAATAGCGATTGCCACTTGTGTTTAGCATATAAATATTGAGCCCACATTGGGCGAGCAGACCTTTCCACCGAAAGCGTCGCCGTCTGTATGATGCCTGCTGTACCTTGTGCCGAATAAAGAAGCTGCTTTGTATCTACCAGTAACTCTGTCTCTACGGTGACTTCATCCACCCCCATCAAGCATCCTTTATTAAGGACATTAACTATATGGGTCATGACCTCTTCTCATTGCTGCAATTAGGGAGGAGGTAGGTTGTAAAATAGGCCTTCATCAATCAGAGTCAGCTATGGATATTGCATCCTAGCTGTCTAGATGTGCAATTCAGGTCCATAAGATGCAGAGAGTAAGCTGTGCCCATGCAGCAAGCTCCCCCTCTCCATGCATCTGATCAATCCAAAGGAATGGCAGAGACTGATACAGCTTGGTACCAGCAGTGTTACAAGTGTAGCCAGTCAGCATTGAACTCAAAATAGGACGGTCTTGGGGACTCCAACTCCAGATTTTCCCTCATGGTTCACTCCCAAAGCCTTCCGCATGAGTGGGTATAGCCACAAGGCAGTGGACGTTTGAGATCAGAGTTTTCCTTCTCCTGGATGAGCTGCCAACCATGGCTGACAAGCCCGGTCTGCCCAAAGAGACGGGTTTTAAGGCACTAGCAACTTGCCTTTTCCCCTTTAGTCAGTAGAAATGGTTCCGCAGTGCTTAGTAGCTGATCCACATGTGAAGGCCAGGAGCTGGACTTGGTTATCAGGGGCTTTTTGAGACGCGCCATTGGAAGCATTTAATAGATAGTGGGAGCTTATCCCCACTGCCACTCCCAGCTATAACAACCTTAAGGAACCAGGAAGCTCAACAAGACACACTCAGTGTTTCAGAAAGAGCTTTGCCCTTCCACCATCAAATTTCTGAATGGTCCATTAACACTACTTCCCTATTTTTCTCTTTTTGCACTAGTTGTCTCTTTCTTTCTTTCTTTATTTTTATTGCAATTTTTATGTATTGCACTGTACCGCTGCAACAAAACAAATTTTATGACGCGTGTCAGTAATAATAAACTTGATATTGCTTTGGAATTTGATTCTTAATATAGTTTAATCTAAAAACTACCCCACATAAGGTTCCCAATGTCCCCCTTTCTTTGGGTAGCAACCCTGCCAGAGATGGTTCTTTTCTCAAGAGGAGGAAATGCAAGGGGGAAATTAAACTGACTGTTGTGCAGCTTTGTGCTGCCTATAACTGAAGTGGACAGACTAAATAAATACAGGATTCTTTAAATTTTTTTTAATAGAACATAGAATAGTATATCACAGTACAGGCCCTTCAGCCCACAATGTTGTGCCGACCCTCAAACCCTGCCTCCCATATAACACCCCACCTTAAATTCCTCCATATACCTGACTAGTAGTCTCTTAAACTTCACAAGTGTATCTGCTTCCACCACTGACTCAGGCAGTGCATTCCACGCACCAACCACTCTCTGAGTAAAAAACCTTCCTCTAATATCCCCCTTGAACTTCCCACCCCTTACCTTAAAGCCAAGTCCTCTTGCATTGAGCAGTGGTGCGCTGGGGAAGAGGCGCTGGCTATCCACTCTATCTATTCCTCTTATTATCTTGTACACCTCTATCATGTCTCCTCTCATCCTCCTCCTCTCCAAAGAGTAAAGCTCTAGCTCCCTTAATCCCTGATCATAATTCATACTCTCTAAACAAGGCAGTATCCTGGTAAATCTCCTCTGTACCCTTTCCAATGCTTCCACATCCTTCCTATAGTGAGGCGACCAGAACTGGGCACAGTACTCCAAGTGTGGCCTAACCAGTTTTATAGAACTGCATCATTACATCGCGACTCTTAAACTCTATCCCTCGACTTAAGAAAGCTAACACCCATAGGATTTCTTAACTCCCCTATCTACCTGTGAGGCAACTTGTACCCCCAGATCCCTCTTCTCCTCCACACTACCAAGTATCCTGCCATTTACTTTGTACTCTGCCTTGGAGTTTGTCCTTCCAAAGTGCACCACCTCACACTTCTCCGGGTTGAACTCCATCTGCCACTTCTCAACCCACTTCTGCATCCTATCAATGTCTCTCTGCAATCTTCAACAATCCTCTACACTATCTACAACACCACCAACCTTTGTGTCGTCTGCAAACTTGCCAACCCACCCTTCTACCCCCAGATCCAGGTCGTTAATAAAAATGACAAAAACTAGAGGTCCCAGAACAGATCCTTGTGGGACACCACTAGTCACAATCCTCCAATCTGAATGTACTCCCTCCATCATGACCCTCTGCCTTCTGCAGGCAAGCCATTTCTGAATCAACCTGGCCAAACTTCCCTGGATCCCATGCCTTCTGACTTTCTGAATAAGCCTACCGTGCGGAACCTTGTCAAATGCCTTACTAAAATCCATATAGATCACTACCCTCGTCTATATGCCTGGTCACCTCCTCAAAGAGCTCGATCAGGCTTGTTAGACACGATCTGCCTTTCACAAAGCCACGCTGACTGTCCCTGATCAGACCATGATTCTCTACATGCCCATAGATCCTATCTCTAAGAATCTTTTCCAACAGCTTTCCCACCACAGATGTAAGGCTGATTTGTCTATAATTACCCGGACTATCCCTACTAACTTTTTTGAACAAGGGGACAACATTCGCCTCCCTCCAATCCTCCAGTACCATTCCCGTGGACAACGAGGCCATAAAGATCCTAGCCAGAGGCTCAGCAATCTCTTCCCTTGCCTCATGGAGCAGCATGGGGAATATTCCGTCAGGCCCCGGGGACTTACCAGTCCTAATGTACAAATGTATTTTAACAACTCCAACACCTCCTCTCCCTTAATATCAACATGCTCCAGAACATCAACCTCACTCATATTGTTCTCACCATCATCAAGTTCCCTCTCATTGGTGAATACCGAAGAGAAGTATTCATTGAGGACCTCGCTCACTTCCACAGCCTCCAGGCACATTTTCCCACCTTTATCTCTAATCGGTCCTACCTTCACTCCTGTCATCCTTTTTTTTCTTCACATAATTGAAGAATGCCTTGGGGTTTTCCTTTACCCTACTCACCAAGGTCTTCTCATGCCCTCTTCTTGCTCTTCTCAGCCCCTTCTTAAGCTCCTTTCTTGCTTCCCTATATTCCTCAATAGACCCATCTGATCCTTGCTTCCTAAACCTCTTGTATGCTGCCTTCTTCCACCTGACTAGATTTTCCACCTCACTTGTCACCCATTGTTCCTTCACCCTACCATTCTTTACCTTCCTCACTGGGACAAATTAATCCCTAACATTCTGCAAGAGATCGCTAAATATCGACCACATGTCCATAGTACATTTCCCTGCAAAAACATCATTCCAATTCACACCCGCAAGTTCTAGCCTTATAGCCTCATAATTTGCCTTTCCCCAATTAGAAATTTTCCTGTCCTCTCTGATTCTATCCTTTTCCATGAGAATGCTAAATGCCCGGGAGCGGTGGTCACTGTCCCCCAGATGCTCACCCACTGAGAGATCCGTGACCTGACCTGGTTCATTACCTAGTACTAGATCTAGTATGGCATTTCCCCTGGTCGGTCTGTCCACATACTGTGACAGGAATCCATCCTGGACACACTTAGCAAACTCTGCCCCATCTAAACCCTTGGAACTAATCAGGTGCCAATCAATATTAGGGAAGTTAAAGTCACCCATGATAACAACCCCGTTATTTTTGCACCTTTCCATAATCTGCCTCCCAATCTGCTCTTCTGTATCTCTGCTGCTACCAGGGGGCCTATAGAATACCCCCAGTAGAGTAACTGCTCCCTTCCTGTTCCTGACTTCCACCCATACTGACTCAAAAGAAGATCCTGCTACATTACCCACCCTTTCTGTAGCTGTAATGGTATCCCTGACCAGTAATGTCACCCCTCCTCCCCTCCCCCCCCCATCCCTTTTAAAGCACTGAAATCCAGGAATATTGAGAATCCATTCCTGCCCTGGTATCAGCCAAGTCTCTGTAATGGCCACTACATCATAATTCCATGTATGTACCCAAGCTCTCAGTTCATCACCTTTGTTCTTGATGCTTCTTCCACTTCAGCCCTTCTACCTTACTTCCTTTACACCGTTTATTTTTGGTCGATCTTAGCTAGTAGAACTGGAGGAAGACTTCATTCCACATTGAAATAAGAAAGAGAATTTTGGCCTTTACTCCCACTTCTAAATCTGTAACAAAAATTTCTGTTGAAGCTCACACTGTAAAGCTTGGTGATTTCTTCCTCACAGTGAAGGAGTTGGTCAAGCATTGGTCTTTGCAGCCCGCCACTGAGTATATATTGCCATTCGCAGATATTCATTTGCTTTCTTCTGTTTTATTTTCATGCAAATTCCTTATTAGCGTAACTTTTGTCATTATTTTTAGATTTAAAAACACTATATAGAATGTATTATTTAATTCAAAGTTGATTTCTTGTCCATTAGTCCTTCCTCATCCGCTTGTATACAACTGTTTTGTCGGATGAGATGCGTTAGCCACATCTGATATTAAACTTAGTTTTGTGTATTTAACATTTCAATAATATTTGAGTGATCTTGTATATATGTTGTTTAAAAATTCTTGTTTGTTTAAATAATTATGGGTTATATGAAAAAATATGTTAATTGCCCATGTCATCATGTTACCACGTGATACGTGTGCATCTCGCTTAAAGTGAATTCAAACTAGACTTGTATTCCTGGACTCTTTAATCTTGCCTTTGAGTTAGTTTAATGTTTTGAAATTAAAAAACGTAACACCTAGTCTGCAGCAGGCCAGGCACCAGCTATAGGAAGAGGTACAGTCGACGTTTCGGGCCAGGGTCCTGACGAAGAGCCCCGGCCTGAAATGTCGACTGTACCTCTTCCTATAGATGTTGCTTGGCCTGCTGCGTTCACCAGCAACTTTGATGTGTGTTGCTTGAATTTCCAGCATCTGCAGAATTCCTCGTGTCTACACCTAGTCTGCACAGTTTTCTATATTGTCCTGATGCCTGATTCTGAAAGACATGCTTCTCATCTTCTTGCAGTTCTTGGGAATAACTTTGATTAACTAATCCATCAACATAAAGGCAAAGAATTAAATGATTTGACTGGCTGGTTGCTCCTCTCCACCTCAACCCACCCTCCCTCCAGGTTCAGATAGTTCCCTTTTACATTATCCAGTTGAGGACTCCTGTTGCTGTCACAGTAGCCGGGCTTTCATTCACCTTCACTCACAGGCAATCTACTCCTGAAGTTTGCTACTCTGTTGGTAATGAAACCCAAATTCAAAATTTGAGACCTTGTTTTGCTAGTTTCCACTAACCACCTGCACCCCCCACCAGTCCAGACACACATCCACGCACGGAAGAATGTATAGGTACACAGAGCATCAGGGCCTAGTAGGGTGTGAGCTGAATTCAGGAAATTGGACCAGCTGGGTGGTTGCACTGAAGAGCTTGGATCCTTGCTCTATGACTTTATCATTTGTGTTTGGACCACTCAGTATCCATTATTTGTGGGGAAAAGATCCAAAGTGTGAAGCAGTATCCAAAATTTAGTACGATCATCATGTCCTTAAGTTTGTTGTAGCTGGGGGTTGGTAGTTGGGTTAGGCTCCCACTACTTACTAAGAGCTCCCAACGGCATGTGTCTCAAATAGCCTCTGATAACCAAGTCCATCGCCAGGCCTTCATGTGGGACTCGGCTACTAAGCCTGGCAGAACCATTTCTACTGACAGAAGGGGCAAAGGCAGGTCACTGCTACTGTACACCAGCTGCTTTGGTCAAATGGGGCTCATCTGCCGTGGTTGGCAGCTCAGCTAGGAGAAGGAAAGCACTGGCCACAAACCTCTGCTGCTTTGCAGCTAAACCCGCTCATTGGGAAGGCTTCGGGAGTAAACTCCAAGGAAAATTCCAGAGCTGGAATCCCTAAGCAGTCCAACATGGAGTTTAATGCTAACTGGCAACTCCTATGATGCTGCTGGTTCCAAACTGTATCGATCTCTGCCGTTCCTTTGGATTCATCAGCTGTGTGGAGAGGGGGAACCTGCTGCATGGGCAACAGCTTTCTCTCCATATTGTATTGCCCTGGCTTGTGTATCACGTAGACAGCTGGGGTGCAACCAACAGACTGCCTTACTTTAGTGCCACCGGGGGACTTGATATAGATAGACAAAATTTGAGGGCCAAAGATGGGATAGCTAAAAGCTTTTTCCCTTAGTAGAGTTTTCTGAAACTAGATTGGTATTTAGATTTAGGGAGAAGGATTGTAGGTTTAAAAGACATCTGAGGAAGAACTTTCTTTTACTCAATATATAATTGGAAGCAGGCCCAGGTACTGCTTGAGTAGTTGGAGGAGGCAGATATCCTCACAACATGTAGTGCTTCAGTAAGCACTTGAATAACCAACACATAGAAAGCCAAGGAATAAATGGTATTAGTTGGTATAGATAGTTATTTAATGGTCAGCAGGGACATGGTGGGCCAATGAGACTGCTCTTCTGTTATATCACTATGACTTTATCAGGAAGAGGAGCTGACTAGAGCAATAATCACAAAATAAAGTAAAAATGCCTCTTTGTGAGAAACAACAGAAGTATTACAATGACGATGACTGAGGAAATAATAAAAGCAATTGAAAATCAATTTAGTTGACTAAATGTCTGTATGTTGGGAAGTTAAAACTGGATTGTACACACGTTTGCTCAATCAATACTTAACAGCATTTTTTAATTTAACACTGTGCCTAAATCAGTCATATAATATAAGAAAAATAAACAGGAATAAATGCACATGAATGTGGAAAATAAGTATAAAACAACACAGTTGCCAATGCAACTGAAGCTCCAGCTCCAAGGTCAAGACCCCTGTCAAGTAAGGGACTATTTTAAAAATCTGCAAATAAAATCATTTTTAACATTCAGGATTGCAGGTGACAACTACGTTTGATTGGTGGTTTTGATTATTCTGATTTATTTTATAAGGTGTCTATAAGTGCTTCTCTCTCAATGGTGCAAAAACAAAGGAGCTTGTCGTGGATTACAGGAGGAATGGAGAAGGACTAACCCCTATTGACATCAATGGATCTGGGGTTGAGAGGGTAAACAGCTTCAAGTTCCTCGGCATCCACATCAGCAAGGACCTCACATGGTCCGTACACACTAGCTGTGTGGTGAAAAAGGCGCAACAGTGACTCTTCCACTTCAGACGGTTGAGGAAGTTTGATATGGGCCCCCAAATCCTAAGAACTTTTTCCAGGGGCACAGTTGAGAGCATCCTGACTGGCTGCATCACTGCCTGGTATGGGAACTGTACTTTCCTCAATCGCAGGGCTCTACAGAGAGTGGTGCGGACAGCCCAGCGCATCTGTAGTTGTGAACTTCCCATGATTCAGGACACTTACAAGGCCAGATGGGTAAAAAGGGCCCGTAGGATCATTATGGACCCAGGCTATCCCAACCACAATCTATTCCAGCTACTACCATCTGGGAAGTGGTACCGCAGCATAAAAGACAAGACCAACAGGCTCCGGGACAACTTCTTCCATCAGGCCATCAGACTGATTAGCTCACAATGATTTGAGTGTACTCTGTATTAGACTGACAGTTCTATTTATTATAAATTATTATAAATTACTATGATTGCACATTTAGATGGAGACGTAACGTAAAGATTTTTACTCCTCATTGGTGTGAAGAATGTATGAAGTCAATTCTATTCAATACCTCAGAAAGCAATCACTGATTTGCCCCTTTCTTATTCTATTATATCAAAAAATCAATAAAAGTTAAGGAGCGACACGCTGTAAACACTGTAATGGCAGGAAAATGGGGTGGAGAAGAAAATAAATCAGCCAAGATGGTATGTCAGAGCACACTTGATGGGCTGAATGGCCTAATTTTACTCCTATATCTTACGGTCTTTATGGCCTATATTGATGACATTCCATGAATGTAATTCTTTTACTGTGATGTTGTCTATAAAAGACAATTTTGACATACTTTGATGCTTGATGTACTTTTATCCGCTACATGACTCTCTTGTACAAAGCGGCCATGCAGAAAAAGTATAGCAGGTCATTAAAACCTTACAATTCTGGGAATATTTTGTTTACAGTTCTTAAACACCCATTCTCAGTAGCACACCTTTTCACCAAATTAGTTTTATTTTCTTCAAGGAACGCCTCATTGATAAAGGTTAAGTTAGTGACTCTATTTTACTGCAATGTTTATCTGCCAGTTTTATTTGTTTAATGTTTAACTATCAGACCTTTTTAGAGGTGCATCCAACTTCCAGTTTATGATAATTGCCAAATGAACTACATGAAATGGAAAAGCAGAGTACATTTTTTTTAATGAAGAGATGTTGCAAACTGATTCTGTATACGATATGAAAAAAATGGGCTCAGGGTGAAACCTTTTCTTATAGAGCAATCGATAGGCTCTAAAAGGGACTCAATAAGAATAGAGCAAAGGCAGATTTTATTGTGGTGTTCATATCTGTAGTAGGAGGAGAAGAATTATCTGTTCTTCGAGAACCATGCAGGCTTACTGGGACAAACGGTTACTTTTGTGCAGTAACTATTCCACAATTGATTTTAAAGTCAATTTTGAAGAACAGAAAATTAGCACAACAGTAATTATAAAACCAAAAGGAATATTGGAATGAATGATAAAAGTCGGGAAGCTTCCAGAGTATAGAACATTGGTGCAATCATATCTGGAGTACGGCACAAAGTTTTACTATCCCTTTTCAATGTGACATTGGGAGTGTTCGGGGAGTGTTTTCACATGACGATGAGGGGATTTTCTTATGAGGCAGAGCAGGGATTTTGACAGGATTGTGCTGAGATGTTACTTCATTAGGAGTTTGAAGTCATTTGGCATGTCAACAAATACGTTTAAAAACTTCTATAGATGTACAGTGGAGAGCATTCTGACAGTCTGCATCACTGTCTGGTATGGAGGGGCTACTGCACAGGACTGAAAGAAGCTACAGAAGGTTGTAAATCTAGTCAGCTCCATCTTGGGTAGTAACCTACAAAGTACCCAGGACATCTTCAGGGAGTGATGTCTCAGAAAGGCAGTGTCCATTATTAAGGACCCCTAGCACCCAGGGCATGCCCTTTTCTCACTGTTACCATCAGGTAGGAGATACAGAAGCCTGAAGGCATGCACTCAGCAATTCAGGAACAGCTTCTTCCCCTCTACCATCCGATTCCGAAATGGACATTGAAGCTTTTGACACTACCTCACTTTTTTAATATACAGTATTTCTATTTTAGCACAATTTTAATAATCTACTCAATACACGTAATTGATTAACTTATTTATTATTATGTTTTATTTTATTTTTTATTATTATTATTTTTCTCTCTCTCTGCTAGATTACGTATTGCATTGAACTGCTGCTGCTAAGTTGACAAATTTCACGTCACATGCCGGTGATAAAAAACCTGATTCTGATTCTGAGATGTTTGCTCTCCTGAAGGAATATAGAACAAGGGGGATATAATATCTTAAGATGCAGTAATCTCTTCCGTCAGAGGATTGTGTATCTTGGGAGTCCCTTGCCTGGAGTACTGCAGAAGCTGAGTGCAGAATGTTTTCACCCCTGAGGTAGTTGGATTTTTGTTTGTAGAGAAATCAAGGTTCTTGATGAATCATCAGGAGGGTGTAGCTGAGAAACTGATACCGAATAGGGATATTTCCATTGATTGGCAAAGCAGGCTTAATGGATCTGCTTCCAGTTCTTGTGAGAAAGAGTTTACTTTGCTCTGTGATGAAATATGATATGTTAGAATGGCAACATTATTTTACTGGGAGCTTTCAATCAATGTACAATAAATCAGGAAAAAACAAAACCGTCAACGTGTCAAAGAAATCTGAAAAATAAGTAAAGTTCACCTTCTTCTGCTACGAGGGGTGATTGATAAGTTTGTGGCCTAAGGTAGAAGGAGTCAATTTTAGAAAACCTAGCACATTTATTTTTCAACGTTGTCCCCTCCTACATGTACACACTTAGTCCAGCGGTCTTGGAGCACACGGATCCCTTCTTTGTAGAAGTGGTCCACAGCAAGGGTGATTGATAAGTTTATGGCCTAAGGTAGAAGGAGATGAGTTATATAGCTCTCATTACATGCACGTGCAGTTCAACTCTTTGAGTGAAAATACAGAAAGCTTGAAGTTAATAACACATCTCCTTCTACCTTAGGCCACAAATTTTTCAATCACCCCTGCTGTGGACCACTTCTAGAGGTCCAAGATGCCGACTTCCACAAAGAAGGGATCCATATGCTCCACGACCACTGGACTAAGTGTGTAAATGTAGGAAAAAAAAATGTGCTAGGTTTTCTAAAATTGACTCCTTCTACCTTAGGCCACAAACTTATCAATCACCCCGCATACTTTTTAATGACCCGTAAAATGTGAATAAAAGGGACTGGGTAGTAAATGCAGAGTGAACAAATTTAATGTCAACACAGCATTTGTCCATTGTGTCCGGCGATGACAGGAAACACGGGAGAGTTCTTAAAGCCATTGCACTGGGGCATTTCTGCTCTCTAGACCTCAGAAGTCCAGGTTCAGTTGTACAAACAAGCATCACAAAGTGGGGTCTTTCTTGGTTGCAGTGGATGACCGTGTCATCTTCTGTTCCTTGTCATGCCCTTCGCTCTCCATGAAGCGTTGCAGAACCACCTTCCTGGGTGTCAGATCCCAGTGTGGATCTCATCCACTCAGTCAGCCAGAGCTGACTTCACATGCTACGACAGCGTATGAGGCTGCTGGCTATCGTCACCTGGTGTAGGCCGCTTGTTGAAGCAGTGTACCCGGGTGTGGTCGTTGTCGCATGCAAACAGCTACTTGGAGTTACAGGTGGGATCTGAGAATCTAGTGGGGACCAAAGGTGAGTTAGCTACCTCAGAATGGACATGACAAGCCCCTTCACCAGCGGGGAGGAGAAGCAAACAATCTGCTGGATGAATTCAGCAATTCAGCAGCATCAGTGGGAGAACTGAATTGCTTGTGTTTTGGGTAGAAATCCTGCACAAGCCCTGATGCAAAAACATCAATAATTCCTTTCCTTCCACAGATGCTGCTCGATCCACTGGGATTATCCAGCAGATCTTTTGTTGCTTCATGTTTCTGCATCTGCAGTCTCTTGGATGAGGAGCTTGTTTCTTCATTTAGATAATCAAATGATTTGTACCTCAATTCCTTTTATCTGCCTTGGTTCCATATTATTTAATACTTTTCATTACAAGCATCTATCAATCGCAGTTTTGAAATTAGTAATCAATTCAACGTTCACACCCTTCTGGTGGCGAGCAATGGTGATTCCCATGACAATTTACAAGGGTGTTGTTGGTACTTGAGGACCTGAGTTATCAGAAAAGGTTGAACAGGTTAAGACTTTATTCCCTGGAGCACAGAAGAATGAAGGAAGAGTTGATCAAGGTGTACAAAATTAAGAGGGGTATAGATAGTATTAATGCAAGCAGGCTTTTTCCACTGAGGTTGGGTGAGACTAGAACTAGAGGTCATAGGTTAAGAGTGCAAGGAAATATTTAAGTGGAACCTGAGGGGGAACTTCACCCAGTGTGGTGAGAGTGTGGAACGAGCTGCCAGAGGAAGTGGTGGATGCAGGTTTAAGAGAGATTTATATAAATACATGGATGGGAGGGTTATGGTCCAGATGGGACTTCGCAGAATAACAGTTCAGCACTATCCAGATGGGCCAAAAGGCCTGTTTCTGTGCTGAAGTGTTCTGTGTCTCTGTAATTTGTCTGAAAAGGTGCTTACTGAACAACAGCCCTAATAATATTATCGTCTTTCTCCTCAACAGGGAATTAACTGAAGTAATTTAAAAACTAGCTTGAGTCCTTGTTTAGATTACGCAGATCCGTTGGTTGTTTCTCAGCCTACTCCATTTAAGAAAATCCACGTCTGATGTTTGGAATCAGCATTCATATTTTAACCCTTTTGGCCTTCATATCATTCAGGTAGCTGGACTCTGCATTCCATCAAAGGACAACATTATCCTTCCTGAGGTGTGGGTGCCAATGATTGAATTTAGTACCCCAGACTGGAATCTAACCATTTCTTCAAAGCTAGAATCATAATCTCCATCCTTCTTGAGATACGTAATTATATCACTTTATAAATGTTGACTATTTCATTTTGAGCCTGGACAGCTACCTTTTAATGCTTGTTGGAGTTTAATCCCATTATCACTCTGGTTATCCACAGTTCTGAGCTTCTAATTTTAATCACAATTAGAAACATAGAAACATAGAAAATAGGTGCAGGAGTAGGCCATTCGGCCCTTCGAGCCTGCACCGCCATTCCGTATGATCATGGCTGATCATCCAACTCAGAACCCTGTACCAGCCTTCCCCCCATACCCCCTGATCCCTTTAGCCACAAGGGCCATATCTAACTCCCTTTTAAATATAGGCAATGAACTGGCCTCAACTGTTTCCTGTGGCAGAGAATTCCACAGATTCACCACTCTCTGTGTGAAGAAGTTTTTCCTAATCTCGGTCCTAAAAGGCTTCCCCTTTATCCTCAAACTGTGACCCCTCATTCTGGACTTCCCCAACATCGGGAACAATCTTCCTGCATCTAGCCTGTCTAATCCATTTAGGATTTTATACGTTTCAATCAGATCCCCCCTCAATCTTCTAAATTCCAACAAGTATAAGCCTAGTTCATCCAGTCTTTCATCATATGAAAGTCCTGCCATCCCAAGAATCAATCTGGTGAACCTTCTTTGTACTCCCTCTATGGCAAGGATGTCTTTCCTCAGACTAGGGGACCAAAACTGCACACAATATTCCAGGTGTGGTCTCACCAAGGCCTTGTACAACTGCAGTAGTACCTCCCTGCTCCTGTACTCCAATCCTCTTGCTATAAATGCCAGCATACCATTCGCCTTTTTCACCACCTGCTGTACCTGCATGCCCACTTTTAATGATTGATGTATAACTTCACATTTATCTACATTAAATTGCATCTGCCATGAATTTGCCCACTCACCTAACCTATCCAAGTCACCCTGTATCCTCTTAGCATCCTCCTCACAGCTAACACTGCCGCCCAGCTTCGTGTCATCCGCAAACTTGGAGATGCTGCATTTAATTCCCTCATCCAAGTCATTAATAAATATTGTAAACAACTGGGGTCCCAGCACTGAGCCTTGCGGTACCCCACTAGTCACTGCCTGCCATTCTGAAAAGGTTCCGTTTATTCCCACTCTTTGCTTCCTGTCTGCCAACCAATTCTCTATCCACATCAATACCTTACCCCCAATACTGTGTGCTTTAAGTTTGCACACTAATCTCCTGTGTGGGACCTTGTCAAAAGCCTTTTGAAAATACAAATATACCACATCCACTGGTTCTCCCCTATCCACTCTACTAGTTACATCCTCAAAAAATTCTATGAGATTCGTCAGACATGATTTTCCTTTCACAAATCCATGCTGACTTTGTCTGATGATTTCACCGCTTTCCAAATGTGCTGTTATCACATCTTTGATAACTGACTCTAACAGTTTCCCCACCACCGATGTTAGGCTAACCGGTCTATAATTCCCTGGTTGCTCTCTCCATCCTTTTTTAAAAAGTGGGGTTACGTTAGCCACCCTCCAATCCTCAGGAACTAGTCCATAATCTAAAGAGTTTTGAAAAATTATCACTAATGCATCCACTATTTCTTGGGCTACTTCCTTAAGCACTCTGGGATGGCCCTGGGGATTTATCTGCCTTTAATCCCTTCAATTTACCTAACACCACTTCCCTACTAACATGTATTTCCCTCAGTTCCTCCATCTCACTGGACCCTCTGTTCCCTACTATTTCCGGAAGATTATTTATGTCCTCCTTAGTGAAGACAGAACCAAAGTAATTATTCAATTGGTCTGCCATGTCCTTGCTCCCCATAATCAAATCATCTGTTTCTGTCTGTAGGGGACCTACATTTGTCTTAACCAATCTTTTTCTTTTCACATATCTATAAAAGCTTTTACAGTCAGTTTTTATGTTCCCTGCCAGTTTTCTCTCATAATCTTTTTCCCCTTCCTAATTAAGCCCTTTGTCCTCCTCTGCTGAACTCTGAATTTCTCCCAGTCCTCAGGTCAGCCACTTTTTCTGGCTAATTTGTATGCTTCTTCTTTGGAATTGATATGATCACTAATTTCCCTTGTCAGCCGCGGGTGCACTACCTTCCTTGATTTATTCTTTTGCCAAACTGGGATGAACAATTGTTGTAGTTCATCCATGCGATCTTTAAATGCTTGCCATTGCATATCCACCGTCAACCCTTTAAGTGTCATTTGCCAGTCTATCTTAGCTAATTCACGTCTCATACCTTCAAAGTTACCCTTCTTTAAGTTCAGAACCTTTGTTTCTGAATTAACTATGTCACTCTCCATCTTAATGAAGAATTCCACCATATTATGGTCACTCTTACCCAAGGGGCCTCTCACGACAAGATTGCTAATTAACCCTTCCTCATTGCTTAATACCCAGTCTAGAATAGCCTGCTCTCTAGTTGGTTCTTTGACATGTTGGTTCAGAAAACCATCCCGCACCCATTCCAAGAAATCCTCTTCCTCAGCACCCTTGCCAATTTGGTTCACCCAATCTACATGTAGATTGAAGTCACCCATTATTACTGCTGTTCCTTTATTGCACACATTTCTAATTTCCTGTTTAATACCATCCCCAACCTCACTACTACTGTTAGGTGGCCTGCATTGCTCTTTGAATTCGGCTGTTGCTGACCAGTACGGATTAAAAATTAAATTGCAAGGATGTAACTTCTTAATTCTAATATTTGACCTTTGAAATATTTTCATCATACCATTCGATTGAAGTTTCTTGCTTTACATTGCAATATTGTTGCGCTATCTTGGAAAAAGAATCCATGAAAAATAAACCCTTAATTCCACTGAAATTAATCCTTTTGCATTAATACTACCGCAATTGACAATTTTCACAGTGTGAGGTATTAGGAAAATCAGAGGAATTAAATGAACGTTACTTCATTAGGTTAATTTTTCACTGACCATTACCTGAACAAAGGCTTTAAACATTTTCTGTGGAGCCACCATTCAAATGTTTGACATTTAACTAACCACACATCTTTCAATCTCGCAAATCAATTCCAGATTATAACATTTTAATTGAAACTGATCTTTAACTTTTACAGATAGGCAGATCAAACTGAACAGAAATGTCATGTCTCCTTTCTAATCATGATATTCCAGACTATTTATGGATTCTGGCTTCCTTAGGATAAATATTAAAATAAAGGTGTAGGTATGCTGAACATTTTTGACCTACTTTCACTTCAAGTTAGCTGCAATAATTCCTTAATTTTTGGTGCGAATTTTATTGAAATTAGATTCAAAAGTAAAAGAATCATTTTGACATCTGTTTGATCAGTATGCCACACAAGCCTGCTGTGGAGCAGGTGAAAACAGCCCTTTGGTAGCTGTCTTCAGGCTATAGATCTTACACAAAAGGCAGTCATGAGATGAAGAGCAATTTCCAAGCCGATGCAGGCTTTGATTGGCAGTCTGATAGCTGAACAGCTGTGTTGCTGACATTGAAAGAAACTGGGTGTGATTCAAAGCAGTAGGAAGCGGTCATTCAATAGTGAAATGCCCTTTAAAATAACTTCATTGGCAGTGTATATCAAATCTTCTCTTGTTGCCTTCCAAATAGTGAAATCATATCAGTTGTAGTGAAGTGAACTACATACTTACTGCGAATAATTGGCTTTTTGTTATATTCACATAAAAAAGAACAATCCACTGATGTTTAAGGAAGACCGTCTCCCACTCCCATCAACTCTTGTATACATCTAAATGAAATCCAGACTGGGAAGAGATGATGCCATTGAGATACTGTTTTTAGTAGACTCAATGGTTCTGACACCTATTCAGATGATAAAGGCGCTAATCTTTTCCCATATCCTCTCAAACATCTGCACATTACCAAAATTCATTATGTATTGATATATCTTTAATGCAGTATCAGTTCACCGGTCAAGAGAAACCAAACTTCAACGATACAGAAGGTTAGATTTTTAAAAGTATATACAGAAGTATTTTCTGATTAGATCAGGATGCAGGATTAAATTGCTTAGCAATTACACAAAATATATCCAAAAGTTTGTTTTTCAAAGTTTGTTTACTAATATTTCTGTGACCAAAAGATCTAGCTAATATTATGAGGCCACTTTTTGGTCTGAAAATCAGCAGAAAGAGCCAAAAGTAATTAATTTCCTTTCTAGGAAGAGGTACAGTCAACGTTTCAGGCCGAGACCCTTCGTCAGGACTAACTGAAGGAAGAGTGAGTAAGGGATTTGAAAGTTGGAGGGGGAGGGGGAGATCCAAAATGATAGGAGAAGACAGGAGGGGGAGGGATGGAGCCAAGAGCTAGACAGGTGATTGGCAAAAGGAATACGAGAGGATCATGGGACAGGAAGTCCGGGAAGAAAGACGGGGGTGGGGGACCCAGAGGATGGGCAAAGTGTCTTTCTCCCTGGACCTCCTGTCCCATGATCCTCTCGTATCCCTTTTGCCTATCACCTGTCCAGCTCTTGGCTCCATCCCTCCCCCTCCTGTCTTCTCCTATCATTTTGGATCTCCCTCTCCCCCTCCAACTTTCAAATCCCTTACTCACTCTTCCTTCAGTTAGTCCTGACGAAGGGTCTCGGCCTGAAACGTCGACTGCACCTCTTCCTAGAGATGCTGCCTGGCCTGCTGCGTTCACCAGCAACTTTTATGTGTGTTGCTTGAATTTCCAGCATCTGCAGAATTCCTGTTGTTTGCGTAAATAAATTGTAGCTGATTTGATCCAGCTGCAAACTTGCAAAGGCCGATAGCAGAGCTGTAATTAAATGTTCCCAGTGAAAAAGTGCATACACCTAAGAACGTTAGCAGCAAGTTTTATAAATCTTAAAATATTTTATTAGATTTATTTCCAGCAATTTCATTTACCTAGTTTCTGCTGATCGTGTTATTTTTACACTGACATTAACATGCACAACAAAAGTTCAATACTGAAGAAGGCTGAAGCTTGATCGGTATCACATTCCTTGCCTGAGATGTTCACTACCTTCACACTGAAGTCCTCTCCCACACTATGATTACTTCCACTTGAATGCCAAGAACAACAGGGAGACAGGAATGCACAAACTTTCATTCACATACTCTTTTGTTTTGGACACGTTTCACTTTATTGTTGTCGGGGCAATATCCAGTAGAGTAATTTTGGCACATGGATTACAAATATTAGGCATCACTACCCTTACAAATGGGAATAAATGTGTGGGCACAAGTCTCACTTCAGAGACTTGAACGGTTTGGTTGATGTATATAAAGTTTTAATGCTGTCTTAATAGGGGTTACATCAATAGGTCTACCGAATTACGTAATTTATTGGCTCATAGAGAGGTAAGAGTGACTGTAAGAGAGAAAATAAGGATATTATTATGTAAAATGACATGTACAATTCCAACAGATGACATGAAATGACATGAGAAGTGGGTAGCTCAGTTTCATCATCTTGTGGAGATAGACTTTCTTTTGCTTAAATTCTAAGGTTGACCTAGGCTCACGTGGATCCACTTGAAAGAACTATTCTTCTGTCTCACTCATTCTGCTCTGTATTGTCTGTTTTTCTGTGTTTAATTAGAGACTAGGAAAAATCTCCAAATCAGTCACTGATACATTCCTTAACTCAGTCATCCAATTGTATCAAAACAGGCAGCAAGATCGTGAGAACTTGGCCTAGAACACTTTCTGTTTAAGCAGCTGATTAATTCCTAGGGGTTGTCAACCTGAATAAATGGTTCTCACAGGCTGGACCTGCCGCCCCTCATCAAACTGAAGAATATTTTAAATCCCGAATTAACTGCACTGATAATGTGCATAAAGAATTTAAACTGTAACCTAAAAATAGAGAGATTAAATTTTATATTTCACACATACATTCAAGCATACAGTGATATGCATCACCTGATTCAAATCAAATCAGTGAGGTTTGTGCTGGGCAGCCTGCAAGTGTCGCTGCAATTCTGCTGCTGACGTAGCACAGCCACAATTCACTAACCCGAACTGTACATTTTTGGAAGGTGGGAGGAAACCAGAGCACCTGTAGGAAACCCATGCAGTCGTGGGGAGAACGTTCAAAGCTTCAATAAGCTCAGTGCTGGCACTGTACAGCATTGTGCCAGCTACTACGCTACCTTGCTGTCCTCCAAGGCATGTGGCACGCTGAGATAACTGGTCAGCTCAAAAACATTGCAAGCAAGAGAGGGGGTGGGGTGTAAACTGGGCCTCAAAAAAATCAAAAACCCTTGAAAGCCTACATGTTTATGTTTTTTTTCAGTTTAATTAATTGTGAAACTATCTACTGTAGTTTGCTGTAGTATTTCTTTTTTTTATCCCAGTTCAATTTTAAAGGCCAGTTGGTGATATTATCTTTTGAATAAATGTTAAAATCAAGTCTATTTTTTTCTTTCTCAGGCAAGGATAGAAAAGGTATTTCAAAGAATTGCAGAGATGATAACTGGTATCCTGGCCAATATATATATCCCTCAGCCAACATGTTTTAAATCAGATTATAGATATCTGGGATGTGGGAGCTGTGTATATGAAGATTTGTTGCTGTGTTTTTAACATTACAGCAGTGACTGCCTTTCAAAATATTTCATTGATTATGAAGCACTTCAAGACATCCAGTGATGGTGGAAGAGGCTATATAAATTTAAGCTCTTTTTTCAGATAGACACAACCTTCCCAAAGGCAATATAGGATAGGTGGGCTTGCCAGCAAATCCTACATCAAATGAATTATGTTGAAAATATAAGCCTAACTGTGGAATTTGCTTCATCTTTTCTTGTTATAGTTCATAGACAGTATTGTTTTTGATTCTGTGTGAATGTGTGGTAGTCATTCTGTTCTGAGTGATTATTTTAGCTTTTTCACTGAAGTTGGGTGAGATTTGAGTTATAGCCTGTTTTCGTAAGAGTAAGTAACTTCCTTTGCAGTGAAGCTTCTATAAGACACTCTGGTGCCACCCAACAGCATATTACCACCAGAGTATAACAAAACAAACGATAGCATCTTGAGTCGTACAAACTGTACAGCTAAAATCAGATTTAAAAGACTGATGCATCTTAAATTTTAGATTTATAATGCATTATAAGTACTTACTGTCTCTTTGAAAAAGCGGAACACAAATTGCTTTCAGGATGGTAGACTTGATCCAAGTATGGGTACCAAAACATATTCTTTACATGTGCATTATGAATTTGTGACATTCATCACAAAATAATTACATATCATAAAATAATTATATATTAAAGTTATATTATACGATTATGATTTTGTAATAATTGGCACAGTTAGCTCCTGTAAATGGTTAAGGTACAGCTGGCTTTCAGCATACAGATGTATATTTTATTTATTCATCAGATCAGGAAGAAAGATTGTCCACATCCAATTGTAATCGTTTTTAAATAATCAAGAATTCAGTGATTAATAAACTATGTAAACCCTCATCAGGACATGAACAGAGTGAACATGTAGTGTTTGCCGCCAATATGCAGTTCTAATAATTTATATGTGCTTTGTATGAAAACATAATATTTATTAAATGGGTCAGACTATCTAGTGCAATTATGTATTACTGTTCAGTTCAGCAAGGTAAGAAGCATTGCAGGAACAGTACTGAATTAGTTGATTCGAATAAAGAAAAAAGCAAAGGAAGGCAGATACCTTGATGGGGAACAGAAAAGCAAGACCTATGCCTGAAGATCATCCGATTGTATAACTTTGCTAAGGTGCAGGTCAAGCTGATGCCGCGGTAGTTATCTGTCTTCATGAGGGATCCAGACTTGGGGACTGGGATACTGTTTAAGAGTGACCACTGTTCTGGTTTGTTGCCTTTCATCAGTGCCATATTACATATGTCCAGCAAGACGTTGTCCAGGTCGCAGTTCTTCAGGACATCTGGTGGCATCCCATCTGGTCCAGCGCCCCTGCCCTGTTTGAGTGCATATTTGGCCTTCTTCAGTTCTTCAACGGTGAATGGGCCGTCATCGATGTCAACTTGTGTTAATATCGTGGGTATGTCCTCTTCTTCTTCCATGATCGTTGGAGGGCTTCCCAGCAGGTTCTTAAAGTGGGCAAACCATGTCTGGATACAGTCCTCAGCTGTTTTACCATTTATTTGACCTGATGGGGACTTCTTCCATCTGCTGATCTCGTTGACTAGGCACCATGCTTCTCCATGCTACTTGTCTTCATTAGCAGCCTTTACCTCTCTAATCCTCTCAACTAGTTCCTCTTCCTTCAGTCGGTCGTAGGTGGCAAACAGATTCTTCTTTGCTGTCTTGAACTTGCCTCTTAGGTCTTCTGTTTCACTCCTTCTAAATTCAGCATGACAAGCATTGACTACACTTCTTGCTGCGAAGACGTCAGGATGTTTCGAGATCTGGCTCTTCTTGATTTGCTTCACAGTAGGGAAACTCTTGGTTGCATCTGTGTGTGCGTCTATGAGCCGTTGATTGCGGTCGGTGGCAGTCTCTTCCTCCCCACTTACCAGTGGTCCGAAGCGATTTCTCATCTCCACTGTGTACTGGGCTTGAAGAATAGGTTGTGAGGAGAATGCCTTCCAGTCTACCTTCTCCTTGGGACCTGTAGCTTTGGGTTGCCGCAGGATCAGTCTCACTTGTATTGACACTACTCTGTGGTTGGAACTGACTGAGTTGAAGGTGCAATAGGCTTCTGTGTTGATCACACAATTACGCCATTTTGTTCTTACAAGGATGTAGTCGAGCTGTTTCCTGTAGATGGAGGCTCTGTTTTTGTATGCCCACAGTTTACCAGCTCGCTTCTTGAATTGTGTGTTGGTGGCAATGAGACTGTGTTCCTGGATGAAATCAACTAGATATTGTCCATTTCTGTTGGTAAAGTCTTGGTATGAGTATAGAACATCTTCCAGTCCGACCTGGGTATTAAAATCGCAGAGCACAGCCAGGAAGTTATGAAGTGCCAGCTTTGTGAAGTTAACTGTAGAAGGCCTCCACCTCCTTCTCCTTGCTGCAGTTGTGCGGGGAGTAACAGATGATGACAGAGGTCACCGGGTTTCCGTCGAATTCCGCAGTAAGGATTCTGTCACTGACTGAGACTACGCCCCTCAGTGCCTTCTTCTCCTTGTGGTTCAACATCAGCCCTACTCTACCTTGTGCTGACATCGTCGTCGGCTCTCTCCATGTGGACAAGGTGATGAGCTGCATCCCCTCTACCTCTGTGAACCTTATCTCTTCATCAGGGTGTACATGACGGCGTTCTTGGATTCCCAAGATGGAGATCTCGTAGCTGCTTGCCTGTGTTGCCAACTCTATGCATCAAGGCAAGAGGCAGATGATGATTGCATTGAAGGTTGAGATGATCATTTTTACCTTACAGCACAAAAGAGGCACAGTTCGCTCGGCTCCCTTGTGAGACTCAACCCTCCCCATGGGGTTTGAGGTTGCATCTTCATACTGCCTGTCTAGGCCAGGGTTTGGGCATTCCACAGAGCTCCTGAGCACTCCTGGCTCTGGAAGTATAGAGTTTGTTGGGTTGTCTGTCACCATAATGCCTTACAAGGCGCGAAATGAAAGACTGTGTGGTGCGCCTCTCCTCACACAGACAGTAGGTGGCCATTGACTCACAAAGAGTTCATCCGCCATTTGACAGGTTTTGCTTTTAGTGCTGCAGGGTGTCTACACACCTTCCTCCCTGGTTAACCGAAGTGCACCAGGGGTGTGCCGATTGAGTCGCCAACAACCCGACCCGAGACAGGTAGTGCTGGGCTACGTGGTAGCAGCAGCAAGGCAAGGTCCTGACCTGACATGAAGCTATACAATCGGATGGTCTTGAATAGGATTCCCACCGCCATTGACCCTAAGCTAAGATTCAATCAGGATGGTTTTTGGCAGAAGCATATAACAGTAATGCAAATACTTGCTCTCCGTGGAATCATCGAGGAAGTCAAGAAGAACAACCTACCAGCCGGGCTTACTTACATCGATTTTTGCAAAGCTTTTGACCCCATTCACTGAGGTAAAATGCTGAGGATCCTGAAAGCTTACGGAGTGCCAGACCATCTACTGAGAGCGATAGAGACCAGCTATACCAAAACCATGGCGAAAGTTGTACCATCAGATGGAGAAACAGCAATGTTCAAGCTCCTAACTGGTGTGCTGCAAGGAGACACTCTGGCTCCCTACATCTTTATAATCGTTCCTGATTACGCTCTATGTCAAGCTCATGACCGCCAGAGAAAGCAGGATCTCCCAGTGGCCACACATTTTAATTCCACGTCCCATACCCATTCTGATATGTCTATCCACGGCCTCCTCTACTGTATTTTGAAGCCACACTCAGGTTGGAGGAGCATCACCTTATATTCCGTCTGGGTAGCCTCCAACCTGATGGCATGAACATCGACTTCTCTAACTTCGGCTAATACCCCACCTCCTCCTCATACCCCATCCGTTATTTATTTATATACACACATTCTTTTTCTCTCTCTCCTTTTTCTCCCTCTGTCCCTCTCACTCTACCTCTTGCCCATCCTCTGGGCTTTTTCCCCCCTCCCACTTTTCTTTCTCCCCAGGCCTCCTGTCCCATGATCCTCTCATATCCCTTTTGCCAATCAACTGTCCAGCTCTTGGCTCCATCCCTCCCCCTCCTGTCATCTCCTATCATTTCAGATCTCCCCCTCCCCCTCCCACTTTCAAATCTCTTACTAGCTCTTCTTTCAGTTAGTCCTGACGAAGGGTCTCGGCCCGAAACGTCGACTGTACCTCTTCCTAGGGATGCTGCCTGGCCTGCTGTGTTCACCAGCAACTTTTATGGGTGTTGCTTGAAATTCCAGCATCTGCAGAATTCCTCATGTTTGCGTGAACCAAAAGGGTCATACCAGTTACGCTCACAGATCTCAATTTTGCAGATGACATAGTCCTGCTCTCTGACTAGATGAAGGAAGCACAGCAGCTACTGACAAAAGTGGAAGTCGAGTGCAATAAAGTTGGACTTCACCAAAACGCTAAAAAGACAGAGTACATGGCGTTTAACTGCGATGAAGGTACTCTCAGGACCGTAGAGAATGATACCATTAAGAAAGTCTTTGTCTACAAGTACCTCGGGTCAAGAATGATGAGTTCGGAGAAGGACATAAAGATATGGAAGGCGCTGGCGTGGAGGGCTATGAATGACGTGAAGGAAATCTGGAAGTCGAACCTGACCAGAGGGCTTAAAAAGAGGATTTTCATAGCAGTCATAGAGTCCATTCTCACGTACGGATACCAGGTGTGGACACTCACCAAGACTATGTGAAAATCTCTAGATGGTTGCTATACACGAATGCTCCGGATGGCTCGTGACGTGAGTTCACACAGCACATGATGAACGTTGAGCTCTAAGGCGACCTACCGATGCTTACCACTAAAATCGAGGCGAAAAGACTGCAACTAGCGGGGCACTGTCTACGCCACCCCGAGCTACCTGCCAGCCTACTCATCATATGGGAGCCCAAGCATGGGAGGATGAACCCTGGGCGCCCTCCCAAGACTATGGTCAACATGCTCCTAGAAGACAGCGGCGTGGCTAATGTAGATGAACTGAACACATTGATGCAGGAGAGGGAGAAGTGGAGAGTCCGTTATCATGCCCGATGCCGGTCCCCTAGGCCTGAGTCGACGTAGTAATAGTAGTAGTAGTATGCCTGAAGCCTGTCAGATGATGTCTTCTGGAAATTGCATATGGGTATTAGGCTGTAGTGTAAAACATCACAATCTGATGTCTCAAAGGTGAGCTACCCTACAGTCATGGCACTCGTATCTAAAGAAGATCTTGGGGCTAAATCTATAGAAATGAGAAAAATACCCTAAATTGTAGAACAGAATGGGAACTTATGTCACTTTCATTTTGGCTCATTGGGAAGGATGTGTTTGTAATCCCAGAGGAATGTGAGGGGCTGGAAGAGGTGGACATTGTACATGTACAATACGCTGGAGAATTCTTGTAAGAGATTCGATTTTCCCAATCTTTCTCAGGTGAATATGTTTCTCAGAATTTTCTGCTTGGACATCCTCAATGGAGAATACTACTGGTCAGAATGAGTAGATTTGAGCTTCTTAATGCTGGGGGCGGCAGTTCAGACATGGGTAGGCATCATATGCAGGTGAGATTTACCAACTTCTATGTGAATGAGTGGCCAAGAACTCGCTCACGTAGAAAGTAGTAAATCTCACCTACAATAGCTTGATAAAGAAGTGCCTCTAAAGGACCATCCCTTTATGGGCACTCAAAACGGACGTCTTCCTTCACTAAGATCTAGTTTGCTGGATGAGGTTTCCAAATCTACTTTGTTTCCAAAATACATTTTCATGCTTCAGTCCGGCAGCAGCAATGATATTACATGGCACTGTCCGTCTAAATTTCCCATTGCATTCTACGATATATGGAGGGGAAACTAAACCCATTGAGCACTAAGCTGCACTTCAACCGACTAACACACAAATAATGTGCCTTCTGTGATTAAAATTCTACTTAGTGGTCTAAAATTCCATTACTCTTTACATAAGCATAGTCAATATCTTTATATGGGCATAGTTAATTGTTACGTACCCCGTAACTGGGTTGCCAAACCAGCAGAAATGGAACACTCGTTGGAGTCTGGATTACTAGGAACTAATAAAGTTTTATTAAAGAAATAAGTAACACAGTACTCTAATCGTAAGGATATAAATGCAACAGGTTAGCAATGATAATACGCACATGTATACAGAGCTAGGGTAATAGGGATCAACCAAGCTCTATCGCAGTCTAGGGGTAAAATGATCAGTCTTAAGTGACGCAGAGTTCAGTTCAGCTTAGTACAGTTCACAATAATCACTGTTGTGCCGTTGGAGAGAGAGAGAGGGAGGGGGATGCAATTTGATTCAGGCAGACCTTTGATGTCTTCGCAGTTGGTTTCGGGCAGACCCTTTTATGTCTTCTATCCCGCTGTGGTCACCGACTGTGACCCCTCCGTTCCGGATACGATCGTTCTTCCGTGGTGAACCTGGCACCCAGGCAAGGGCGGACACACACACCAGGTTCCCACCGATCGTACCTTTACACCCTGTGAGCCAATGGTCGGTTCCCGCGAACCGGACCTCCAAATGTCCACCAACTTGTGGGGGCACACCACTCTTTCCAGGGTCTTGTTATCCTGTGATCTCGTGGTGTATCACATGCCTTAGCGAACCTGCTCTTTTTATCCCCCTGCTGGGGTATCACCTGTCCATCAAACTTCAAACAGTTCAGGTTCAAAGTAACCTAGCTGTCAATATTCTGAATTGTGCTTCTTTTCAGTTAATCCCTCTCTCCTCTCTTATTAGCATTTTGAATGTTTCTCCATTGTCTCTCTTATCTCTCTCATTAGCATCAATCGTCCGATAGCTTTGTTTGGTGTCACATAATGTGTTGTCTCCTAGTAAAAATATTCTACTGTTATCAGTTAAAAGCTATGGGAGGACCAAACCTTGCATGTGGAAATGTGCATGAAGACCATGGCAGACATGGTGGATGAAATCAGGTAGGGATTGGATAATAGGATTGGGAATTTAAGGGATGTCTTTGGGGAGTGCAGGAGTGGTGGGCAGGTATGGAGGTTTTGTCCTTGTGTTGAGGAGTGGTGTAGTTGATTGGGGCCATCAAAGAAAGCAGCAACGTGGAGGGAAGAATTGGAAGAAGAAACATGACAGAAGAGAATGTTGAGGGCTGAACACAGGTCAAGCTCTAAATATACATACTTTTAGAGATTGGATTTTAGATTAAATTTCTTTGCATAGCTCACAAAATGTTCCACCACATGCAAGGATTCTAGCTATTTTATAGTTTCCTATAACAATCAACAGTAGGTGGTCTAATTCTACAAAAGACACAACCTAGTCATAAACAGGAGAAAATCTGCAGATGCTGGAATTTCAAGCAACACACATAAAAGTTGCTGGTGAATGCAGCAGGCCAGGTAGCATCTATAGGAAGAGGTATAGTCAACACTTTGGGCTGAGACCCTTCGTCAGGAGTAACTGAAAGAGGAGTTAGTAAGAGATTTGAAAGTGGGGGGGAGAGGAGGAGATCCAAAATGATAGAAGACTGGAGGGGGGAAGCCCAGAGGATGGGCAAGGAGTATAGTGAGAGGGACAGAGGGAGAATGGGGTATGAAGGAGAGGTGGGGCATTAACAGAAGTTAGAGAAGTCAATGTTCATGTCATCAGGTTGGAGGCTACCCAGATGGAATATAAGGTGTTGTTCCTCCAACCTGAGTGTGGCTTCATCTTTACAGTAGAGGAGGCCGTGGATAGACATATTTATATTTTCATAATTTAGCTGCTTGCAAGTGTCTTTTGGGGGCTCAGATTGGGCAAAGTCTGCAAGGCAATGCATGTGGGGGAGGAGCTGAATTTTGTGGCTGTTATTGTAAGTGACTGAATTTATAAAATTGTCACTGGATATACTCTTATTGTTACCCCAAAAAGTGGATTGTGCGAAATTGATTTGTGGTTGAAAACAAGTAATGTGGCCCTGTGATAGGTAGGGTAAACTTATTACTGGTATTATTCATCGGCTACATGAACTGGGTGTTGTGTAACAAGCTATGATTCAGAAACAGCCTTGTTGTCCCTTGCAGAAGAATAATTGAATCATGATAAAGCTCTTTGTTGAGATGAAGAGTGTGAGAGTTAATTTTGAGATAAGACGCCAGAATTTAAATAAAGGAAATTGTGAAAGAAGGAAGCATGATATAGCCATGATAAATTGGGGAATATTCCTTAAAGATTTACTGGTGGATCGACCATCATCGTCATCATCGTTTTGTGCCATGTTGTATGACATGGATGATCATGGGCTTTCCATGACCTTGATTGTTCTTGGCAGATTTTTCTACAGAAGTGGTTTGTCATTGCCTTCTTCTGGGCAGTGTCTTTATAAGATGGGTGACCCCATCCATTATCAATACTCTTCAGAGTTTGTCTGCCTGGCGTCAGTGGTCATATAACCAGGTCTCGTGATGTGCACCGGCTGCTCACATGACCATCCATCACCTGCTCCCATGGCTTCACATGACCCTAATTAGAAGGCTAAGCAGGTGTTGCACCTTTCCCAAGAGTGACCTGCAGGCTAGTGGAGAGAAGGAACACCTTGCAGCTCCTTTGGTAGAGACGTATCTCCACTTCGCCGTCCAGGAGTGACAATAGCAAGCGTGTAAAGAACATGTGGATGAATTACATTTAATCCTTCCTGTCTGGCACATAAGTAAAACAAGGAAAGCAGTTCATCAGTTGAGGAGAGTATTAGATACAAGGACGAGATGTATAAAATGGCCGACAAAAACCTTTAAACTTGAAGATTCAGAGCAGTTTAGAATTAAGTGGTGGACAAAGGTTTTAGTTAACAAGGGGAAAGTAGAGTGTGAGAGTAAACTTGCATCAAAACTGTCACATATGAGCTTCTACAGATGTGTGAAGAGAAAAGGGTCAGTGAAAATAAAGGTAGGTTCCTTAAGTTGGAAGAAGGGGAACTTATAAAAGGTGTAAGAGCAGAGATGAATGACAGAATCAGACAAATTCATTATCAAAGCCAAAAGGGTTGATAAATCTACTTCAATTTTTTTGTAACAGCAGAGTACATGAAAGAAGATTAGTAGAAGTGAAGTATTTGAACTTCCAAAAGGCTTTTGATAATATCTCACATTCGAGATTTGTATGAAAAGTTAATGCAATAGGATTAAGAGTAAAGAACTGACATGATAGAGAGCTGGAACAAAGAGTCTTAAAATAAATGGGTCTTTTATTAAGTAGCGGGCAGTAACTAGTGAGGTAGCATAGGGATCAGTGCTGTGGAATCCAACTATTCATAGTACACAGTATATTAAAAATTCAGATGAGGGAATTAAATGTAACATCTCTAAGCTTGCACATAATAGAAAAACTAAGGGAATGCCATGAGAAGGATGCGGAGATGCTGCACTGTGATTTGGACAGATTGAGGTAGTGGATGAATGTAAGGACACTTTGGTATGAATAGCAGGAAGGCAGATTATTTTCTGAGATAGAGAAACATTTCTTCCCTCAGGGGGTGAATGTGTGGAATCCTCCACCTCGGAAGGCACTTGAAGTCAAATGATTAAACATATTGAAATGGATCAAGGGACATAAGGGCAAAAGCAGATTCAGGCTGCTGAAATCAGATGAACAGCCATGATCATATTGGATGGTGGAACAGACTCAAAGCAATGTTTCAATCTGTTGGAGCTCGGACGACAAGGCAATATGTGCATTATATCCTCCATTCCCTCTTTGTCAGGGTTCTGTTGTTTCTTCATTCCTTCATTGTGAAGTTCACAGCATTCCATCGTAAATTGTAACACTCAGTTGGCTGAAGTCTGTGAAACCAAGTGACTCAGACAGAAGGTGAGCTGCTTGAGGGCACTGAAAGCTTTATGTCTAATGTCCTTATGTTGCCAGACACAGAGATTGGCTAAATCACCTGTTTTGCTACGTGAAGTTAGACTCGCTGTTCATCTCTGCATTGAACCTTTGACAGTCTCTTCACCACAGTGATGCAGTGTTTTATGTTTGATTATATGATGTTCTAAGTTCAAAATAAATTTATATATATTACCATGTACTACATTGAGATTCATTTTCTTGTAGGCATTTACAGGAAAAAATAAATAAAATAGAATTTTTTGAAAAATATAAATAGATTAGGACTGACAAATGATGAATTGATGAAAGAAGACAAACAACAAATAAATAATAATACTGAGAACATGAGTTGTAAAGAGTCCTTGAAAGTGATACTGTAGTTCATAGAATCAGTTCAGAGTAGTGGTGAATGAAGTTATTTACGTCAGTTCAGGAGCCTGATGTTTGTAGGGTAATAACTATTCCTGAACCTGGTGATGTGGGACCTAAAGCTTCTATACCTTATGCCTGAAGATAGTAGCAAGAAGAACGCATTGCCTGGATGGTGGGGGCCTTTGATAATGGATATTTCTTTATAGTGCATGTTGATTAAAAGGTAAATTGATGCTCGTATACATGCTTTGGAGGAACTATCTTATTAATCCTCTGTCCTGTAAAGTAGTCTGATTTTATGACTTACAGCAAGACTGACATCTAGTATCTCTCAATTAAATATTTTTATTGACATTGCATGTTATACATTTATGCACATGGCCAGTATTCATCAATATTACATATCACAAACAATTCCACTTTCAAATCTAAAACTAAGGTGGAGTGTGTGTGATAGTCATTTTGTTTACACTCTCTGAGATTGACTCCAATGTCTGCAGGTCACCTGATTCTGATTACAGCAGATCTCAATAGTTGTCACATAGGCCAGGCTAATTGTTTCCTTTGTAAACTTGTCATCCTCAATAGCATGGTTTATCAATCTGCTATTATCTTATGAGTTGTTCTTCAGGGAGGTCTGATGATCTTACGAAGTTGTGCTTCTCAGTTTGCTTTGTTTTTTTTCCGGTTTAAATATTTGGAGGATTTAATTTTTCAAAGTTGTCCATATGCACCTTCATTGCTTACATTTAAAGAAATTTCAAACCTTTTATTTGAGTAAATACTCCTACACTTTGTCAGCGAAGGTTAGGTATACACATACCTTGCTTAATTATAAGCATGCATGGGTTAATGGACTTTACAGCTAACCTAATTTACAGACTAATTTCCAATATTGACTGTTTTTATAACATTTTCTAGTCATGATTTTGAATACTTAAATATTTTGTGATATAATACTATCTGCATTCTTATCTTTGCCATTTTGCTTTTCACACTTGCCATTGTAGAGTCAATTTAACACCATTTTGTTTGCAATGATTTCATTTTTAAACCTTTGTCTTTCTAACCTCGTACCACCACCACTATGTTGCTAAGAACAAAGATTATAATGACATACGAGGGGTGATTGATAAGTTCGTGGCCTGAGGTAGAAAGAGTCAATTTTAGAAAACCTAGCACATTTGTTTTTCAACATAGTCCCCTCCTACGTTTACACACTTAGTCCAGTGGTCGTGGAGCATACGGATCCCTTCTTTGTAGAAGGCGGCGCCTTGGACCTCCAGAAAGTGGTCCACAGCAGGGGTGATTGATAAGTTCATGGCCTCAAGTGTTATACAGCTCTTGTTACATGCTCGTGCAGTTCAACTCTGAGTGATTATGCAGAAAGTTTGAAGTTAACTCATTTCCTTCTACCTTAGGCCACAAACTTATTAATCACTCCTGCTGCGGACCACTATCTGGAGGTCCAAGATGCCCACTTCTACAAAGAACCCAACCATATGTTCCATGACCATTGGATTAACTGTGCAAGTGTAGGAGGGGACTATGCTGAAATACAAATGTGCTAGGTTTTCTAAAATTGACTCCTTCTACCTTAGGCCACACACCTATCAATCACCCCTTCTATCTCTTAGTTGTTTTGTGCTTTTTATGACTTTGTCAAGAAGAGTGTTGACCAGAATCCATCCTTGCATCATAATCACTGGTGTGTGGATTAAGTTGATGCGTGGTTTCATTCCAGTTATGCTTCCCAGTAGATTCATGGAAAGCATTTCCAAATTTTGATTTAAAAACACTTGGTTCTCTTTACTGCCTTTGAGTGTTTAGTTGTAATTCCAAGTATTCAGATCGCTATAAAAAAGATCCTTAACCATGCTTCATTATTTAGGCTTACTGCTTCTGGGAATCACTGTTTTTAGGCCTCCTTTATTTACTCAAACCTGTAGGAACAGAATCTCATAAATCCTTTTGTCCATGAAAGAGGTTCAACTGTATGATTATCAGTGAGACAGGTGAATAGGATCTTCAACAACTTTATTTAGATTTGTTGTGCCTTCTAGAAATGCTATCAGTACTCTTACCACTATTACAAATCTTTATTTTACATTGAAAGTATGAGAACTATTCCATTTACTGATCCCCAGTGAGCAGATAGTTACCGTATATGAATTTTCCATGGTCTGGGCTGTAATAGTTTCTTGAACTAACTTATTGGATTGATGATGTGACTGCGGACTTGAATGGCAACCTTCTATTTATTGCTCTACCTACTGCTATACTGCTTTGGAGGCAGCTTTAGTTAAAAGATTATTCAATGATTGACTCACCTGCATTCTGTTTTACCTTACTCAATTGGCCTGCATTATTTCCAATGTAAACAGTTTGTATTAGATAACGAGGTTTCTCTGGTTACTGTTACCATGTAAATTGCAAATTACCTTTCAAAGAGACTTTTGTTGTCTTTTTATCTTGATTGTCCTTTTATATTTAACCATTTAGAGGAGGAGGAGTGAATGGTGGATAACTTTATGGTTTATTTTAATGTGATTCTTACCAAGAGGGATAATGGTTTTAGTAGCTTTTGTGTGTTAATCTGTTAAAAACAAAAATATGTCATGAATGCTGGAAATCTCACATAAAAGCAGTTTTGCTGGAAATAGTCAGTAGGTCAAGCAGCAGGTGCAGAGCCAGAGAGACGGACAATGTTTCAGCTTGATGTTCCAAAGACAGATCATTGAACTGAAGTATTATCTCTGTCTTTCCCTACTATCTCTGCCTAATGTGCTGAGATTTTCCAGATTGTCTGTTTTATTTATTGAACCACATTTGCAATGGTTAATGGAATATTAGTAATTTCTCTATATTAATGTCCACTTAGAAGCTTAACATTAAAAAGACTTGTATTTTGACCAGGATGACAATGATAGTGGTGGAAAACTGCCAGTGGTCATGAACCTGCATCACTTCAGGAATTGCCTACCTCAAGAGGAGGACGCAAACTGGAAAATGAAACATAATATATCAAAGGAACAGTGAGAGGCCAATGCAAGATTATAATTATTCTTGTACTGTATAGCCTACATTATAATAAGGGACTACTTTATCTGATAGTAACACGTCATTGCATGCACTATTAGACGTGTACTGATCTGTACGTGTGTGCCGAGTTCAGTTTCTGCTAGTAAGGAACCATGAACCTTAGCATGGTTCACACAGTCGAAGCCGCAACACGTCCAGGCGAGACCACAGCTGGCACTGACCCCCAGGGGCTGAGGATCTGCCTGCCCTAGAAGGGAGATAAAAAGGAGCAACACATGCATCTAGAAGGAGTGCGCTCATGACACTAGCAAAAAGGACATGTGAGTCAAAAAGAAAACCAGGGGAAAACTGGGCTAAGTTAACAGAACAAAGGTGGTGATGATTGGAACCATTACAGCATTTGATAGTGGCATTGAAGACTGGGCAACTTACATTGAGAGAGTGGAGTTATATTGTGAGGTTAACGATGTTAATGATGAAAGGAAAGCCAGCGCCTTACTCATTATTATGGGAGCAAAAACATGCAGGCTGCTACAGAGCTCGTTAACCTCTGAAAAGCCAGCTGACAAAATGTTCAAGCAAATAGTAGACACTCTCCAACAGCATTTAAACCCCAAACGACTGGCCATTGCTGAAAGATATAAATTTCACAATCGGAATCAGAGCAAGAATGAAAGCATTTCTGAATATTATGCTGAATTGTACAAATTATCAGAACATTGTCAATTTGGAGCTGGTCTATCGGGTGCATTGAGGGACAGATTAGTGTGTGGCATGCACTGTAAAACCACACAGAAGAAGCTTCTGAGTGGAAGAGACTTTACATTTGAGAAAGTGCTAAACATTGCAATATCAACAGAAACAGCAGCACGGGGTGCTTCAGAGATACGACAAAAATCTCTGGAAAATGTTATAAATAAAATGTCACTGAATAGAAATGAAGGAAAAAGATGTTACCGTTGTGGGAACATGTCACATGACCCTGATGACTGTTGGTTTAAAGACAAAGAATGCAGAAACTGTGGCAAACAGGGCCACACTGGCAGAGTATGCGAAACTAGTAAACAGCAGAAAAAGGACGAAATACAGAGAAAAAAGAAACCCCAGAAAGTAAAATACAACAATGTACACAAAATGGAAGAAAGCAGTTCTGATGAAAATGACTCAGATAAAAATGAATTGTCTTGCCTGCAACTTCACAGCGTGAAAGAGACAGATGACTGAAGAGTAATATGGATCACTCCACAAGTGGCAGGTGTGATACTGAAAATGGAGTTGGACACAGGCTCAGCTTTAACAGTGATTTCTGTACACGACTACAAATGACTGTTTTCTCACATATCTCTGAAGCAAACTAAGCTATTGCTAAAGGCTTACACAGGACAGAAAGTGCATCCCAAAGGTAAAATTAAAGTGACAGTGACCTACGGAGACAAAACACAGCAGCTGAACCTCTATGTGGTGAAAAATGGAGGACCACCATTGCTGGGACGTGAATAGCTCTGGAAAATCCAGTTGGATTGGCACACCATCAAGGCACTAGTTGTGTCAACAAAGGAGGGTAGCTCGGCAGGGAAGATGTCCGCAGCTGTCCTCTCACCCATTGTTGACTATTACAATGATGAGGAGGAGCTAGGTAGTGTTGACGATAAGGATGAATGCAGTATCCGTTGCAGTTACAGGAAGGAACTTTGCATGAGTATCAGAAAAGGATGAAGAAACTAGATCAACAATACAAGGAAAGAATATTAAATGCAGAGCTTTTTCTGCAACTGGAGACAGAAAAAGGGGAAAGGAATTATATTAAAGAGAAGAAAGCAGCAGTGAAGGAACTTGAAGATAAAAAGATTGAGTTTGAAGAAAAGAAAAAGATGATTGAATGAGAGGCTAACAATGGAACTCACAGGAGGTTCTATGGAGCTAAAGCTAATAATGACGAAGAAACTAAGGAGGAGTCCTAATGACCCTGTTCCAATTACAGACAAAAGACAATAACCTGCACCTGTGCAGCTAAATTATTTATTAACAGATGAACAGATAATGGAAGATCTGCAAACTCTCAATAAGTTTAGAACTCCAAAAAGGCCAGCATCTTCATCTTCTCCTGAGCATCTTCCCAGCACTCCTGCTGAATCACCAGCACAAAGATATGAAGCATGAATAGAAGATGGAAAGTTATATTATGATAAGAGATGGTGTATCATAAAGGTCAGGCTATCCATTTGGAATCTAAAAAGAATACGAAGATTGGCTGTGTAATTAGCTCAGTTGGAACAAATGAGATATGGGTAAGGAAGAGAAGTGATAGCACAAAGATGCGTATATATCTAGGACAGATGCACAGAGGAGTCTTCATTATACGCGGGCGATCTGCTGCCTAGAACTCTTAGCAAGTTGGAGGCGCACATCTTCTTAACTCCCTATACTCCCTATACTCATGACTTTTATATGGAAACCTGTATTAAAACAAACAAGTTTATTGACAGACTGAAGAACACACTATTTGAAGACATTTTCCAATGCCATCTCAGTTTTGATGATTGTACATATTTTTAAGAGTAACATTCACCTTTTCACAGATTTCACTTTGCTTTCACCATCTTTGCAAGATGGAGGTGACTACTCTTTATGGCTGGAACCTGCCAATTTGTGGATTGTTTAATTTATTCCAGACAATAGAGTGAAGACCTATTTACTTCAGTGCCAGACAATTTAGAGAAGGCACCCCCCGCCCCGTGTTATAAAAGGCTTGTAATAATTCAATATTATTATGTTACTTTGTTATAAGTTGATATTATTAAGTTGCTAAGTAAACAAATGGTAGGCGTTTGTATGTTAAGGGTAAACATATATGTTTAGTATAACGCCCTAGTGAAAAAAACAGTTGATACACTATTGAAATAAAAGGGGAGGAGTGTACCGTATAGCCTACATTATAATAAGGGACTACTTTATGTTTTAGTAACACATCGTTGCATGTGCTATTAGGCACGTATTGATCTATACATGTGTGCCGAGTTTGGTTTCTGCCAGTAAAGAACCATGAACCTTAGCTCCCATCTCCAGCATTTTTATTAGTAGCATTATTGTGTAACCAGGGCACATACACAACAATTCTAATCTCAAAGTAAGTCACACAAGAGAAATTATGATTATGGAATTTCATTAAGAGTTTGAAGAGATTTGGTTTGTCAACTAAAAGACTCAAAAACTTCTATATTGGGGGAGGGGTTCAGGGGGCTACTACACAGGACCTAAAGAAGCTAGAGGAAGTAATCTTCAAGGAGCAGCACCTCAGAAGGATGATGTCCATTGTTAAGGACCCCATCACACCCAGGGCATGATCTCTTCTCATTGTTACCATCAGGAAGGAGGTACAGAAGCCAGAAGGTACACATTCAGGGATTCAGGAACGGTTTCTTCCCATCTGCCATATGGTTCCTAAATGAACATTGAACCCATGAACAACACCTCATTTTTTAAAATCTGTATTATTTCTGTTTTTGCACTATTTTTAATCTATTCCATATACGTATATACTTACTGTAATTGAGTTACTTGGTTATTTATTTATTGTGTTCTCTTGCTATTATCATGTACACTTGATTCTGATTCTGAAGTGTCACCCTATACAACCTGAGATTTATTTTCTTGTCAGTGTACTCAATAAATCCAATATAATAGTAATAATAAAATCAAAGAATGACTGAACCAACAGGGTGGACAACCAATGTGCAAAAGACAACACACTGTACACATGTAAAAAGAAAAAAAAATGATAGGTGTACTGTAATCACTCTATCTATTAACAACCAACAAAAAAATCAACCACCATTATCAAAATAAATGGAGGCATTTTTCAGGGTAATTCTTTAAGACCACTATGGTTTTGTCTAGCTTTAAACCCACCCTCTAATTTACTGCATCGGACAAAAATAGGCTATCAATTCAGAAAGAACTGAACAAATTATACCTTGACACACCTTCTATACATGGATGATCTGAAATTATACACTCCATCAGTAAAGCTAAAGCAATTAATTGAGATAGTAGAACTATTTTTGAAAGATATAAACATGAGCTTTGGACTGGATAAGTGCAGAACATTAAACATAAAGAAAGGTGCATTAGAGCTAATAGAATACAAAACAGAGCAGCAGGATACAAGACAACTGATGGATAAATATGGAACACTTAAGTATTTGGGATATCAACAAGCAAAGAAAAATAGATCATAGTGTGTTAAAGCAAACTTTACAAAATTTACTTAAATCTGCCAAACAGAGCTCACTAGTAAAAATATAACAAAGACAATTAACACTTTTGCCATAAACATTAATATATTCTCTTGGCATCATATCTTGATCTGAAGCTGATCTGGAAATTCTATAAAGAAAAATAAGAACTGAAATGACAATCTTTCGAAAACACTGTACACTCAAATGCATTCAGATTAACACTTAACAGGAGGGGAAGAGGAATAACAGACAAAAAAAATTACACAACAGTCAATTAGACCTTCTAAGTATATATTTTCATCAATTAGAAAACAGGATTCAGTACTCCATGTGAGTATATGCAATTCTAAAAAGAAGTTCACACCACTAAACTTACATCACAATCCAAGAAAATGAAAAAAATATCACTATAGGAGAAAAAGTCAACCAATCGGAGAGCATGACTGTCCATGGAAGACAACCCCACAAGATTCAAGATTGCAAGATTCAAAAAACTTTATTGTCATTCTAACTGTACATCAGCTCTGCAGGGCAGAATGAGACAGTGTTTCCCAGGAGCTGTCTCCTGGGAAACACTACCTGAGTTTCCACAACCTGAGCACACTAGATGTTGATAATGAACTGTTGAACGAATGCTGTGCTCATAGTTGGAGATTTCTTTCCAGAAACAGAGGTGTTCCTGGCAGCAATATATGACCAAGTGGTTAACACAAAAATTATTATTATTATTAATAATAATAATAAGTACTTTATTGATCCTGCGTGGTAAAATCTTTTGTTTCAGTAGCAACATTTAAAAACACACTTAGCAATAATAATAAATATAATAATAACTAATAATAAAGTACAGAACATACACAATAATAATTGACCAACGTGTAATACTGTGCAATAATAATGTACGAAATAATAAAACAGAAACTATTGTACAATGATGTGTGTTCTCCTGTTGCACAGAGATGAACTGTTGTATATACTTTGGCAAGAAAGATTTTCTGTAATGATCCTTGTGACAGTGGAGCTGAATGAGTCTGTTTGAAAAGGTGCTCTGTTGATTATTTAGTAGGTCATGGAGAGCATGTGCCAGATTGTCCATAATGGATAACCGTTTGATTAGTGACCTCCTCTCCATCACCAACTCAAAAGTGTCTGGGTTGTAGCCAAGGATGGATCCAGCCTTTTTGATAAGTTTTCTTAGTCTTTTTGCATTACCAGTACCGATGCTGCTCCCCCAACAAATATAAAGCTGCAAAGAAGACTGCACTCACTACAACAGACTGGCAAAAAGATCTCCAACATCCTGCTGCACACATTGAAGGATCTCAGCTTGCTCATCCCCTTCATCTAAACAGCCTTGGTGTTGGTTTTCAAGTCAAGTCTGTTAACGAGGGGAACACCCAAGTATTTGTACTCCTCCTCAACTTCTTCTCCCAGAATGTATGCAAGAATCATCACAGTCCTCTTCCTCCTAAAATCAATCACCATCTCCCTGTTTTTGCCACATTCAGGAGGGGATTCCTCCTGCACCACTCCACAAACTTATCCACCAACTCCTGCCCATCTCTGATGCACCCAGCTACCGCAGTGTCATCAAGAACTTCTGCAAGTGTCAAGAGTCAGATTTGTACTGAAAGTCTGAGGTGTTCAGTGTGAACAGAAATGGAGACAGAACAGCACCTTGTCATGCTCCAGTGCCACTCACCACCATTTCCGAAAGACAACTACCCAGCAGTACAAACTGGGGTCTATCTGTCAGGTAGTCAGTAATCCAGGAGATAGCGGATCTCTCTACTTCCATCCTTTGCCGCTTCTTGCTCAGAAGAAGTGGCTAGATTGTATTGAAGGCACTAGAGTAATCAAAAAAATGTGATTCTCACAATGCAGGTGGGAGTGAGCTCTTTGTAACAAGTAGCTGATGGCATCATCCACTCCCACATGAGGTTGATAGGCAAACTGCAGAGGCCACAATGAAGATCTCACTAAGTCAATGAAGATCTCCCATGCTAAGTCAGGACCAGCTTCTCCAGCACCTTCATCACATGAGATGTGAGGACAGTTGGTCTGTAGTCATTAAGTTCAGATGGAGTTGGCTGCTTGGGTACAGGAACCAAGCAGGAAATCTTCCACAGCATCGGTAGCTTGCACAGATATTCAATACCCTGGGGCTGATACCACCCAGTCCAACAGCCTTGCCTTGATGTTGTCTCTCCAGCTGTCTCTTACCCTGACCTGCAGTCACAGTCAGGTGGGGGAAGGGTGGTCATCCCCATGGAGGCAGGGTACTCCAAATCTGGGGGGGGGGGGGGGAGTGGACTGGGGTTTGGATCACAAGCACTCATCGGAGGGGAGGGAGGGGTGGAGGGAGAAGGCTTCAGGGGCAGGGAGGCTGTGTGGTCTGGGCAAGTGGGAGACGAGACAGCAGGAGGTCCCATGCTAAACCAGTTGTAAAACAATTCATTGGCCCTATCCAGGCAGCTCTCGATCTTCCTTCCCTTAACCTTGAAGCCAGTGATCTGCTTCATGCCCGACCACATGTCCCTTATGCTTATCCGCTAGAGCTTGTACTCCAGCTTCCTCCTATAGGATTCTTTGTACTCCTTCAGTTCACTCTGTACTCACCTCGGTACTTGTCTATCACCAGGCCTGAGGGCTTTCTTTCTCATATTCAAAAGTCACTATTGTTGGGGAAGCAGCGTACAACCCTGGCTGGCAAGATGGTGTTCTCACAGAACTTCGTATAGTCTGTGATACAATCAGTCATTTTGCTAACGTCCTCCCTGTGTGGCTGACATAACACATGCCAGTCCGTCCTCTCAAAGCATTCCTGCAGTGCCTCATTAACATCCTGTGTCCTCCTCCTTACAATCCTTGTTGACACAGGCTGCCGCTGGACGAGAGACATGTACCTGGGTGTTAGCAGGACCAGGCTATGATCAGATCTGCCAAGTGGGGGAAGGGCATATACGTAATAAAAAACTGACAAATTCAAGACAATAAATGCAGAAAATGCCAAGAGAAACCTGAAACAATCCAACACATTAGAGGATCCTGCAACAGTTTAACTCAATCTGATTACTTAAGCATGCACAATCAAGTGGCAAATACCATTCACACCATACCTTATTATAAATACAAGTTTGATCCAGTTTTGGAGTCCGAGTCCAACAAATTATATTATGACCAATCCTTTATTACAGATAGGACAGTCCATAATAACCATCTGGATATAATAATACTGGATAAGCAAGCAAGAATGAATTATTTAATAGAGATAGTCATTCCAAATTTACATGGCATATAAAAATCAATAAATTAAAAACATAAGAAATATGATGAATTAAAAGAGAAAATTGACAGACGATGGAACATGAACAAGGTATGGATTGTCCCAGTAGTAATATCTGCAACTGGTATCATCCAAAGTCATCACACAAAAGCATAAAACAATTAGACTGACATAGCAATATTTATATAAATCTCTAGTAAGCCACAATACTAAACACCACTAGAATAGTTCAAAAGTCCCTAGCAGTTAGGAAATGGGTGTCCATGGCTATGTCTGTCTTCAGGTTTTACCAACTTGAGCTGAGAAAAAAATATATATTAGTAAATGAATAATCAATATATATTGAGAGCATGAGATGAAGAGTCTTTGAAAGTGAGTCCATAGGTTGTGGCGTATATACTGATCTTAAATATAATAGTTGTTACTTTACTTTTGCACAAAGTCATTGATGCAAAGCATTTTTAGTAAGTGATCTCCCCATTTGAATTTTTTCTTCAATCAATTAGCTTTAACAAATTCCTTAAGTGTGAGTTAATAATGTTGAAGTGAAGACAGTGTTCCAAAAATGGAACCAGTTGTGTACCTCCAGGAACAAAATGTAAAGATTAAAACTTTACCATAGCTTTGAAGTGGAATCTTAAAGTTTGGTTTGTTTCAATAAAGTTTATTTAAATAACATTGAATGACGTACAGGAAAGGATGTTTTTCTAATTTTGCTTTATGGAGCATGGGTCGTAACATTATGAGTAAGACAGCCTCCTAACCAAGGTTCAGATTGTTTTTTAATTCATTAAATTAAGGAACAGATGGCAGCTGTTGTCTGTATGAGAAAGCTGTTTTATGGCAAAACACAATAAATCAAATTTAATTGTCTTCCTCAATATTGGTCAGAAACATTTCTTACTCTGTAAGACAGTTACGAGCCTATGAATTCTTACTTACCCTCGTTCACACTCTGTTTACTTTCTGTATCATCGTTTGATTTTATTTCCTAATACATTTATGTTTTTCTACCTCCCTTTTTAATTTCCTCAGTTTAACATGTACTCTGGTGGCATGTTTTATCTGACAAGCTTAGAACGTTTATCAATAGTTACTAACTGGTTTCAAAGTGGAAGGTCAATGTAACGTGATTTACCCCATTAACAGGGTCAAAACAGTCACCCTAACTTTCCACAGCATTTAATTTGTTTTTACAGAGCTAATGCAGCAATTTATTGACACACGCATGGTGAATTGATGGAGAACTCCAATTTTTGTGAGGATAATGGCAGAGCAGCACAATTTTGTTACAATTTGCTGCACACAGTTTTTCTTCTTTGCTCTCCTATCATGAAACATTGTGATTTTATTCATTTATGATACCTCCTCATTTTTACAGCAAATTGATTTGTTATATTTTGTGCTGGAAAATAAAATGAAAGATGTAATTGGCCAAGATTGCAAATAATGTGAGGAAAGAAAGAAGCAATCCCTATCTTAATTTATTAATCTTGAATGAATATTCTGCACAGAGCAAAATAAAGCCTGAAAAACACTGGACCTTAAGATGTTGAGGATGTATGATTCGGTATTTCTCCAATTTAGGTTGATTTTCATGATCTCATAAATTAAGAAGAAAGATAAGCCTTTTAGAGAATATAGTGTCTGGACTTTGCTTCTCCAGACAAACAAAGAGACGATCTTTTGGGTCAAATCCTTTACTCACGTTCGATATTTCACCTGGTACAGGATTCTGCTTAAATTCATTGTCATAAAATCATGGTCATACAGGATAGGCACAGACTCTTTGGCCCAGCTTCTCCATGCTGACTATGCTGTCCAGCAAACTAAACCTTTCTGCCTGTCTTTGGTCCATAGCCACCTGAATCTCTCCAATTTAGGTAGTTACCAAAATGGCTTTTAAACGTCGCTAATGTCCCCATCTTATCTGTTGTTTCTGGCAGTCCATTCCAAATACATGCACTCTTTTTCTGAAGCTGCTGCTCCTGATGTCTCTTTTAAATACCTTGCCTCTGATCTTAAACCAATGTTCTATTATTTATAGCAAGCCCTCCCTGGGGAAAACGACTACGTGCTTTCACCCTGCAAAACTACTACTTGTAACATAAGGTCTACACAACCTTATCTTGTTACTCAGTCTCCCAAGTCCAGGCAGCATCATGGTAAATCTTTTCTGCACGCTTTCTAGTTTAATAACATTTTCGTTGTAACTGTGTCACCCAAACAGTTCATAATCCTCCCAAGTGTGGCCCCACCAATGTCTTGTATAACAGCAACATAATTTACCAGCTCCTCAACCCAGTGACCTGACTGATGAAGGCTGGCATGCCAGATGTCTTCTTCACCAACCTACCTCCCTATGACACCACGTTCAGTGAACCATCAGGTCCGACTTTTCCATAAGACTCCCGAGGGTCCTGCCATTTATGTTCAAGTCCTCTCCTGGTTTGATCTCCCACAGCACAATACCTCACACTTATCTGGTTTGCAGGCTTTTTGCTGTTCCTCAGCCTGAGTATCTAGGGGAAAAATTGTTTTTAAATTTATTGTGATACAGTGTGGAACATGCCCTCCTGGTCCTTTGAGCCACGCTGCCCAGCAATCCTCTAGCCCAACCATGGGACAATTTACAATGACTAATTAACCTACCAACTGGTACATCTTTCCACAGTGGGAGGAAACCCGAGCACCTGGAGGAAACCCACACGGTCATGGGGAGAACATACAAACTCCTTCCAGAAAGCAGTGGGACAAGGTCCCTTGTAATTTTCATTACCTTCTATACTATCTGTAACATCACCTTTTTGAGTATCGTCCACAAACTTACTAACCATACTGTGAGCATTCACATCCAAATTATTTATATAAATGGCAAACAGCAAAGGTCCAATTACTAACCCCTGTGGCACACCACTAGACACAGGCCTTCAGTCTCCAAAACAACCCTCAACTATGACCTTCTGCGTTCTGTCACTGAGCCAATTATGAATCCAATCCGCTGTCTCCAGTAGAAAAAAAAAGTCAGGGGAGAGAACGGTTTGCAGATGATACAGCGATAGCTGGAGGGGCAGGTAGTGTTGAGGAAGCAAGGAGTCTGCAGAAGGGTTTAGACAGACTGGAAGAATGGGCAAAGAAATGGCAGATGGAAGAGTGTGTTCCTGCATCTCAGTAGAAGGAATAAAGGCATACACTATTTTCTGAGCGGGGAGAAAATTCAATAATCAGAAGTGCAAAGGGACTTGTTGAGTTGATGGTATAGCAAATGCAATGCAAAGGTTGAGTTGATGGTATAGCAAATGCAATGTTAGCATTCATTTCAAGTGCACTAGAATATAAAAGCAAGGAAGCGATGCCCGAGGCTTTATAAGGCATTGGTCGGACCACATGGAGTATCTTGAGCAGTTTTGGGCCCCTTATCTAAGAAAATATATTCTGGCATTGGAGTGGGTCCTGAACAGGTTCATGAGAATGATTCCTGGAATGAGAGGGTTAATGTATGTCTGGCTCTGTATTCACTGGAGTTCAGAAGAATGAGGCTGGGACCTCATTGAAACTTATCAAATAATGAAAGGTCTAGAGAGAGTGGATGTGGAGAAGATGTTTCCTATAGTGGGAAGAGTCTGGGAGAAGAGGGCACGGCCTTAGAATACAGAGGCATCCATTTAGAACAGAGATGACAAGGAATTTCTTTAGCCAGAAGGTAGCACTCTGTGGAATTCATTGTCACAGACAACTGTGGAGGCCAACTCATTGGGTATATTTAAAGCAGTAGTTGATAATTTCTTGATTAGTCAGGGTGTTGTAATGTTGAATCAGGTTTGTGGGTCTGCCAAGTGATAGGGAAAGCACTCTCTGCGAATAGGTATATTTACGAACCGTAAGAATTCAACCGTTCAAGTTCCCCAAGTTACAGGCCCTACAAAGCTGAATATTTAACAAACATTTTACAAATATACTTCACTAACAGTGCACGTAGAGAATACCTTCTCAGTGGTTACGTGCACCCTTGCCTTAAAGGAAGAAGCCCCCTCCGTCCACGCGTTCTCTATATACCCAGGATATTTGAAACTGGACACCAGGGATCTATCCAATGAGAAAAGCAGCTGCAGTTTCTAAGCTAATCAATCACAATGGAAGTGACTTTTGGCAATCAGGATAAGTCACGCACCCACAAGACACTCCACCCCTTGAGAGTTGTGAACGGTATAATCCAACATTCAGACAAGTATGAAAAACCCGCACGTGGGAAGGGTCTGCGAATATGCATTCCCCACAGCAGTCCCACCCGGGGAGGGCGGGAATGGGAAGGCTTTAAGGGAGGCCGCGAAGTTTGAATAAACCTCTTTTTTCGCAACTACAACTCACCGTCTATGTGTCATTATTCTAGCTCTGTGTGTAGCACACCGCTACATTTGGTGACCCCAACAGCCCAAACGATATTTGGACCAGAGATGATCGACGACGCATCCGTTGATGCAGTTTCGTTAAAACTGCCAAGTTTCTGGACGCTGCGACCTCGCCTATGGTTCGAACAAGCAGAAGCCCAATTCCACATTCGGCAGATAACCCCAGATTCCACTCATTACTACTACGTGGTGAGCTCCCTCGATCAGGAAACAGCTGCACAAGTTGAAGAGTTTATACAGTCACCTCCCGAGGATGGCAAATACACAGCGTTCAAAGCCCTACTGATAAGGACTTTTGGACTCTCACGGCGCAAGCGAGCTGCCTGCTTACTGCACCTGGATGGTTTGGGAGACAGGCTGCCGTCGGCACTAATGAATGAAATGCTGGCCCTGGCTGATGGACACAAACCCTGCCTCATGTTTGAGCAGGCATTCCTAGAGCAACTGCCCAAGGACATACGCCTGCTGCTGTCCGACGCAGATTTCAGCAACCCCCGGGAGGTGGCGGCCCGAGCAGATGTGCTGTGGAATGCCAAGAAGGAGAGAGGGGCATCCTTCGCACAGATCACCAAGCCGCGTGCCCAACGGCAGACCAGACCAGGCCCGGCAGCAGAGCCTACAAAACCCGGCAATGGAGTGAGGAGCCCAAGGAACAATGGTGCTTCTACCACCAGTGGTGGGGCACAGAGGCCTGCTGCTGTAGACCGCCTTGCAAATTCCCGGAAAACGCCAGGGCCAGCCGCTGCTGATGGCTACGGCAGCTGGCCATCAGGACAGCCTTCTGTATGTCTGGGACAAGCAGTCGGGACGCCGCTTTTTGGTTCACACCGGAGTGGAGATCAGTGTTTTACCTCCAACGAGTTACGACAACCGCAACAGGGAACTAGGACCCACCCTGAGGGCCGCAAATGGCAGCACAATATGAACCTACGGCACCCGCACGGAGCGGCTACAGGTCAGCTCCAGCCGGTTCACTTGATTTCATACTGGCTGCTGTGGCCCAACCACTCCTGGGGGCGGATATTCTGCGAGCCCACAGCCTGCTGGTCGACTTGCAAGGGAAGCGACTAGTCCACGCCAAGACTTTTCAAATGTTCTCCCTGGGTGAAGCCAAGTTGCCAGCCCCACACCTGGACTCCATCACGCTGTCCGACGATGAATTCACCAGGGTCCTGGTGGATTTCCCATCGGTTCTGACACTGCAGTTCACGGCAGCCATGCCCAGACACGGAGTACAGCACCACATCCCGACCCAACGATCACTCCTCCACGCCCGTGCTCGAAGGCTTCCCACGGACAAGCTCCGACTGGCGAAGGAGGAGTTCAAGAAGATGGAGGAATTGGGGATCATACGACGGTCCGACAGGCCATGGGCCTCTCCCCTGCACATGGTGTCCAAGGCAATGGGGGGATGGAGACCATGCGGCGACTACCGCAGACTGAACGAGGCTACAACGCCAGACCACTACCCTGTGCTGCACATTCAATACTTTGCAGCAAACCTACACGGCGCAAGGATCTTTTCCAAGGTAGACCTCGTCCGGGGATACTATCAAGTCCCGGTACATCCGGACGGCATCCCCAAAACAGCACTTATCACCCCGTTCAGCCTTTTCAAATTCCTCCGAATGCCGTTTGGCCTAAAGAATGCCGCACAGACATTTCAGCGGTTAATGGATGTGGTGGGACAGGACCTGGACTTTGCATTCACCTATTTGGACGACATCCTCATAGCCAGAAGTAGTCGGCAGGAGCATCTGTCCCACCTCCGTCAACTTTATGCCCAACTGAGCGAATTCGACCTTACAATCAACCCGGCCAAATGCCAGTTCGGACTCGACACCATCAACTTCCTGGGCCACAGGATTACTAAACACAGGGTGACCCCTCTGCCCGCCAAGGTAGACGCAGTCCGCCACTTCCCCCAACCCAACACAATAAAAGGCCTGCAGGAATTCGTGGGTATGGTGAATTTCTACCACCGTTTCCTCCCCTCAGCAGCCCGAATCATGCGTCCCCTATTCACCCTGATGTCGGGTAAGGGCAAGGACATTACCTGGAACGAAAAGAGGTCGCAGCCGCTTTTGTTAAAACCAAAGAAGCCTTGGCAAACGCCGCGATGCTAGTGCACCCCAAAATGGACGTTCCTAATGCCCTCATGGTGGACGCATCCAACACAGCAGTTGGTGGAGTGTTGGAAAAACTCATCGAGGGTCGCTGGCAACCCCTGGCGTTCTTCAGCAAACACCTATGACCACCCGAACTCAAATACAGTGCTTTCGACCAGGAGCTATTGGCACTATACCTGGCAATCCGGCATTTCAGATACTTCTTAGAAGGTAGGCCGTTCACTGCATTCACGGACCACAAACCGCTTACCTTTGCGTTCACTAAGGTGTCCGATCTCTGGTCATCCCGCCAGCAGCAACATCTGTCCTACATCTCTGAATACATGACGGACATCCAGCATGTCTCGGGAAAGGACAACGTTGTGGCGGACACACTATCCAGACCTACCATACAGGCCCTGTCCCAAGGGGTGGACTATGCAGTGCTGGCAGAGGCACAGTAGGCAGACGCTGAGATCCCTAGTTACAGAACTGCAGTCTCCAGTTTGCAGCTCCAAGACCTCCCCGTAGGCCCAGGTGAGAGGACCCTACTGTGTGACGTAGTTACCGGCCTACCCTGCCCCATCGTCCCGGTGGCGGCGAGTTTCAACTCCATTCACAACTTAGTACACCCCTCCATCAGGATAACCATCCAGCTGGTCTCCAACAGGTTCATTTGGCGTGGACTTCGTAAACAGGTCAGTGAATGGGCCAAAACATGTATGCAGTGCCAAACGGCCAAGGTGCAGCGGCACACCAAGCCGGAGGTTCGACCACATTCATGTGGATATTGTGGGGCCACTGCCAGTGTCACGAGGAGTGCGATACCTCCTAACTATCGTAGACCGGTTCACCAAATGGCCAGAGGCAGTCTCGCTCACCGACACCACCTCCGAATCCTGCGCCCAAGCACTGATTGCAACCTGGGTAGCACACTTCGGGGTACCAGCCCACGTTACCTCTGACAGGGGCGCCCAGTTCACCTCCAGCCTGTGGTCGGCTATGGCCAGCCTTTTAGGAACACAGCTACACCACACAACTGCCTACCACCCACAGTCGAACAGACTAGTGGAGCACTTCCACCGTCACCTGAAATCGGCTCTCATGGCCCGCCTGGAGGGGCCTAACTGGGTGGACGAGCTTCCCTGGGTCCTGCTCGGAATCCGCACGGTGCCCAAGGAGGATCTGCACACTTCGTCAGCCGAGTTGGTGTACAGCGCACCCCTGGTAGTCCCAGGAGAGTTCATACCAGCCCCAAGGGGGCAAGAGGAAGAACCCACAGCAGTCCTGGACAGACTACGGGAGAGGCTCGGTAACCTGGCCCCCATACCCACTTCACAGCACGGACAGAGCCCGACCTGCGTACCCAAAGACCTGCAGAACTGTAAGTTTCTTTTTGTACGATGGGGCGGACACCGGGCACCGCTACAGCGGCCCTACGAGGGGCCGTTTAAGGTGATCAGGAACAACGGGTCCACGTTCGTGCTGGACATTGGGGGGAGAGAGAAGGTTTTCACGGTGGACCGACTCAAACCGGCCCACGTGGACTTGGCGCAGCTGGTCCAGGCTCAGGAACCGCGGTGCAGAGGCAGACCTCCCAAACAGAGGCCGATCCAGACTGTGGACTTTGGGGGATGTATCACCGGTTCTGGGGGAGGGGGGGTGGGGGTTATGTGGCGACCCACTTTCCAGCGCACTCGAACCGGCTCACAAAATGGCACGCGCCGGCAGAGAGGCCAGCCCTAAAAAGGGTGCCAGGCCATCTTCACCAACAGGGGGAAAATCCCGCACGCGGGAAGGGTCTGCGAATATGCATTCCCCACAGCAGTCCCGCCCGGGGAGGACGGGAACGGGAAGGCTTTAAAGGAGGCCCCGAAGTTTGAATAAACCTCTTTTTTCGCAACTACAACTCACCGACTACATGTCACTATTCTAGTGCTGTGTGTAGCACACCACTACAAGAGCTTTAGTACCCTCCTCTACTGTGCTCCATTCTACCTGGGCTTTTAAATTCCATTCAGTAAGAGCTGGATGCCTAGGTTTTACTACTGCTGTTACCCGAACCCATAGTGATGCATTATGTTCAGAGGAAGCAAGCCGTGTACTCAGGGCATTATTGATCAAGTGTTGGGATGATCGGCTCCCTAAGGCACCTATCTCTCTGTTAGATAGGCTCACACTGTTAGCCCCCCCAACCCATGACCTCAATAACCATGTGGCCGAAGTCTCACCAGCCAGTTGTCTGTACCTTTCCTCTAAACTCTCTGGTTCCTTAGTGGAGAAATCTCTGAGCTCTGTTGTCGTGAAGGTGTCCATTACACCATCCCTCTGCATATTCCCGAGCCTCATCCTTCTCTCCCTCCTGAGAGGAAGAAACTGTGGATCGATGCCCCCAAAGTGAGTTTGGGAAAATGTAATTATTGGCCTGGCCTGTACTGTTTAGGACACACAAGGGAGACGGTGATCATATCAAGGATTAAACCGGGAGGTCCACACTACTCATACTCCCTCATTTTCATCATCCAGCCTGATATTCCCATCTCCCAGTCGTCCCAGCTTTGTTTGAATCTTAATGAGGTCAGGTTTTCAATTGGCCCTTCAAGCTGCCTCTAAATTCTGCAAATTCAGTAGCCAACAGGCTATCTGTATATTCGTATCTTCTAACTTCGTAACCCTACTTGGAGCCATCAATAGTGATTCGCTCAGAATAATACAGCGCTGACTGAGATCTTCCAATTCATTCTTAAGACTTGCTATCATTTTGTACTGATGCCTTACAATTGCTGCAAGCATCCAGAAAGCGTCTTGCCAACTATCTTTTCTTCTGGGAAAACTCAATGATTTAAGTATAGAAATAATGTGATGTGCCATTTGAACCCCAGTGAAATCTAACTCATCAGTAAGTTAGCAAGATATCCAAAGCCTGCATTACTATCTGCCTGCCCTGGGACTCTGTATCTCTCATATTGAGGGTTCGCTCTTTTAGATAACCTCTTAAAGAAATGCATTTCTGCTCAAGAAGCCGGACCCTGCTCGCAGCACCAAATTTAATGCTGAATCAGTTCATGGGTCTGACAAGTGATACAGAAAGCACTCTCTGTGAATAGGTGTATTAATCATTTATTTACAAACAGTAAAAAATTGACCAAACATTCATGTTCCCCAAGTTTCTGACACTACAAAGCTGAATATTCAACAATCACATGTACATTCAACAAGCATACTTAGTTAAGTACACGTAGAGAATATCTCCTTAATCATTATGTGTGTCCTTGCCTTAAACAAAGGAAGAAAAGAGCAAGCCCCCTCCACGTGCTATTTTATACACCCAGGATATTTGAAACTGGACACCAGGCAGCTATCCAATGGGGAAAGGAGCTGCAGCTTCTAAACTAACCAATCACAACAGGAGCAACCTTCAACAATCAGAATAAGGCACACCCTCACAGGACAGGTGTCATGAGAGAGGGCAGGGGAAAGTGATTGAGAGGGATAATAAAACAGCCGTAATTGAATGGTGGAGCAGACTCAATGGACTGAATGACCTGATTCTCTTCCATTGTCTTATGGTCAAAGAGGAAGTACTTTAAAATAGAGGTACAGAGATGTTTAACCTATTGCATGAAAGGATTATAGAAGTAGAACTGAGCAATATACTTCAGAAATCCTGGATGTGACAGATAGATACGTCATATATTTTTCATCATAACACACACAAAAAACTGGAGGAACTCAGCATGCCAGACACCATCTATAGAAAAGAGTAAACAGTCGACATTTTGGGCCGAGAGGCTTCATCAGGACTGGGAGAAAAAAGATGAGAAGTCAGAGTAGGAAGGTGGGGGAGGGGAGGAAGAAATACAAAGTAGTAGGTGATGGATGAAACTGGGGAGTGAGAGGGGTGAAGTAAAGAGCTGAGAAGTCAATTGGTGAAAGAGATAAAAGGCAGGAGAAGAGGGAATCTGAAGGAGAGGACAGAAGGCCATGGAAGAAAGGGAAGGGGAGGAGCACCAGAGGGAGGTGATGGGCAGGTAAGGAGATAAGGTGAGAGAAGGAAATGGGAATGGGGAATGGTGAAGGGGGGGCAATTACTGGATGCTCGAGAAATCGATGTTCATGCCATCAGGTTGGAGGCTCCCCAGACAAAACGTCGACTGTACTCTTTTCCATAGATGCTTCCTGGCCTGCTGAGTTCCTTCAGCATTTTGTGTGCGTTACTTGAATTTCCAGCACCTACAGATTTTCTCTTGTTTGTGATTGGAATACATTTTTCATCTTTAGTTCTAATCTAGCATCAAATATGCATGTTATTTTCCTATTCCAGCTTCACGCTGGCCTCACACAGACCCACCAGGTACATAACCTAGCAAAGAACCGAGAGTTGAGAACTGATTCATAACATAAGAGCTCATTTGAAAATTAAAACTTTACAATGCAATAGTTTTAATAAAAAAGCATTGAAATAATAACAGACACTGAAGCTAAAGTTGTATTGTTATTATTTAATGTGGTAGTTAGGGGGCAGTACTTGGACCCAGCCGGCTGGCTATGCTCTACTCCCACTGAGCCTTTGTACTTTTGTCTGGCTTTTTCCAGCCTCTGCTCGGGAAGGCATCACACACGGTGAAGCAGTGTGTAGGCTTCAATCTGCATATCCTGAGACAACTTCTGTAGAGTACCAAAGGCTTTTGAACTTTTTTGAATGTCTCTGCTACAAGACAAATAGAGATCTACTCAAACAGATGTAAACAATTAATGAATATATTTATAATTCTTAAGGTGCATAGTCTCAAAGTAAGGGGCTGGCTATTCAGGACAGTATCAAGAAGAAATCTTTTTGCGCAAACTGGAAAATGGTGAATATTCAGTTGCTACATGAAATCAGTGGTCATTTTATTAGTTAGACCTGTACACCTGCTTATTAATGCAAATATCTAATCAGCCAATCATGTGGTAGCAACTCAATGCAAACATGGTCTAAAGGTTCATTTGCTTTTGAGACTAGACTGGGGAAGAAATATTATCTAAGTGACTTTGAATGTGGAATATTGTTGGTGTCAGACAATATGGTTTGAGTACCTCAGAAATTGCTGGTCTCCTGGGGTTTTTCACACTCAATAGTCTCTGGCTTTATAGTGTGAAAAACAAAAGAACAATCAGTGATGACAGATCTGTGGGTGAAAATGCCATGTTAAAATGAGAGGTCAGAGGAGAATGGCCAGACTGGTTCAAGCTGATAGAAACTCAACCTTGCGTTACATCAGTGATGTGCAGAAGAGCAACCCTAAATACACAACACATTGAACCTTGAAGTGGATGGCCTACAGCAGTATAAGACCATGAACATACACCAAGTGACCACTTTATTAGGTACAGGAAGTACTTAATAAAATGGCCACCGAATGTATTTTTAAGGCAAAACTTGAGAGGTTTATAGACATTAAGGGAACAAAAGAATATGAGATTAGTCCAAAAATGTGAGACTGACATAAATAATGCTCCCTTCTTCAATGGTGGAGCAGGGATGAAAGGCAAAAGGGCTACCATTTCAGGCATTATCATAATGTTTTGAGAACATACTTAAATCTCTGCAAAAGCATTTTGATAGTTTTACAAATAATTAAAAGCATCAAAATAATGTAAATGTTAAGCGCCTGACTTTTTTTTTCACAGGCTGACTATCAAAGGGCTTGATAGTCAAATGTTAAGCGCCTGACTTTTTTTTTCACAGGCTGACTATCAGAGGGCTTGATTTAACCCTGTGATACCAGTGTTGAAAAAGATTGGGATTAATGTGAATCGTATTGCAAGCTGTTCGTACTGCTCTCACCTCATTACATGTTCATTTTCTCCTTCAAGTCTCATATCATCTTGTCTTGGAAGCAAATTGCCCAAACTTTGAATTGCAATGGGTTTCAACCTGGACTTCCTTAAACAACATTTCTATAGGAGCACATTCATCATCAAGCCTGGAGCAGTTCAAGGAAGCTATTCACCACTATCTTCTCAAAAAACAATTAGGGATGGCCAATGGATGCTGGCTTTGGCATTGACAACAAAATCTCAAAAATGAACCAAAAAACTATTGATCGCTGCATGACATCAGTACTTTGGCCTCACTAAACTTTTTATTTTCACTCTCATCTGAATAGTGAAGTGCAGCAATGACAAACAACAGATCCACATGGTTCAGGCAAATGGCAGACCTACCTTTTCATCCATGTACAGCGCCTTAATGCCAAGAGATGTTGCATCTTATCATTGACCATAGAGAAAAGGCTGGCATAAAATATACCTTTCATCTTTCATGCTAGAATGCTTCCAAATTCACTGAAACATCTGGTCATTCCGACAACATCTTTTAGTCAGTAATGTTCATTTTATGGGGTTGCATACAGTGGGATCTGTGTTCCATTTTTCTGGTGTGGTCCAGTAAAAGTTTTCTGCCATTATACAAAGCAGCTTTCAATCAATTTCATTTACTCCACATCATACTCAACAAATAGCTGGATATATAAGGTAAGACACACAAAACGCTGGAGGAATCTGCAGGTCAGGCAGCATCTATGGAAATGAACAATCATAAAACATAGAACATAGAAATCTACAGCACATTACAGGCCCTTTGGCCCAGAACGTTGTGCTGACCATGTAACCTACTCTGGAAACTCCCTAGAATTTCGCTAGTGCATGACGCTCTATTTTTCTAAGCTCCGTGTACCTATCTTACGTTCTATGTAGATCAATGCCCCTCATCATCTTTTACACCTCTATTGGGTCAACTCTCATCCTCAGTTACTGCAAGGAGAAAAGTTCAGTCAACCTATTCTCACAAGGTACGCCCTCCAATCCAGACAACATCCTTGTAAATTTCCTCTGCACTCTCTCTATAGTATCCACATTCTTTCCTCTAGTGAGAAGACCAGAACTGAATCAGTTAACTTTTCGGGCCCAGACCCTTCGTCAGGTCTGAAAAGGGGGAAAACGCCAGAATAAAGAGGTAGGGAAGGGGAATGTATGTGACGCAGTAAACACCAAGAGCTCCAACAAAATTTCAAATAAGTTGCAGATAACACGGAGTCCAAAACTTATTGCAGCAGTTGATATATTGAAATACAGTTGGAACATTGGTATGTACCCTATTAATGTGGAAAGTTACCAATAAAATAGAGATTACAATGCAGCTAAAAATGGTACTATCAGTCTACATTAAATTATCAACAAAAATGAAGAGAGTTCTGGGAAGAAACACTAGGACATTTTCAACAAGAAAATACTCTGTGGTGTCCATTTTGGGTCTGCCAGCGTCACTTTAAATATTGTTATAGCTTTGGCCCAAATACGAATAAAGGAGTTGAATTGAAGGTAAGTGAGTGCACTGCCCACAACACAAATGTAACACTTACTTTTTTTATTTAGAGATATAACACAAAATAGGCCCTTCTGACTCTTCGAGCTGCACCACTCAGCAAGCCTGATTTAACCCTAACCGAATCATAGGACACTTTACAATGACCAATTAACAAACGCACATTTTTGGACTGTGTGAGGAAATAGGGGCAGTCAAAGAAAACTCATGCATTCCACGGGAAGGAGATATAAACTCTTTACAGAGGATGCCCAGATTAAACTCCAAAGTCTGACTCTGAATGGTACTAGAGGCCCGAATATACTTGACCACTGCTACACAGCAGTCAAGGATGCCTACCGTTCCGTCCCACGACCTCACTTCAGAAATCGGACCATCAGGCCGTACTCCTCTCGGCTTACAAACAGAAAATGATGCGGGAGGTCACGGTGTCAAAAGTGGTATCGCGTTGGACGGAGGAAACAGATGAGGTCCTCCGGGACTGCTTTGCATCGGTGGACTGGTTAGTATTCAAGGACTCGGCAGCTAACCTCGATGAGTATGCCTCAGCTGTCACGGACTTTATTTGGAAATGCATGGAGGACTGTGTGTCTCGCAAGACAATCCGGGTATTCCCTAACTGGAAACCTTGGATGAATTACAAGGTCAAGTCCCTTTTAAAGGCTAGAGCTGCGGCTTTTAGGTCCGGGGATACCAGTCGCTACACGGAATCCAGGTATGAACTCCGGAAAGCCATTAATTGCACCGAGGAAATATCAAGCCAAGTTGGAAGCCCAGGCTAACCAAAGGGATGCCAGTAGACTATGGCAGGGTCTAAATGAGATCACTGGGTACAAAGGAAAGGCTGGGAATATCAATAACTGTGGCTCTTCTCTTCCTGACGAACTTAACGTATTCTACGCAAGATTCGAACAGAAGAGGAGCGTCCCGCTCCCTCCGGATGAACTGGACCCGGTGGGATCAGGATTCATCGTTACCAAGGAGGATATTAGAAGGGCCTTCCTGAAGATAAATCCAATGAAGGCGACGGGCCCAGATGGTGTCCCAGGACGAGCTGTCCAGGCCTGTGCAAGCGAGCTAGCTGGAGTGTTTGCTGACATCTTCCACTGCTCCTTGCTTCAGTCTAAGACCCCCTGGTGTTTTAAGAAGGCAACGATAATCCCAGTGCCGAAGAAGAGCAAGGTGGCATGCCTGAATGACTATCGACCTGTGGCTCTGACATCAATTGCTATGAAGTGCTTCGAGAGATTGGTTATGGCACACATCAACCACAGCCTACCGGTCAATCTCGACGCTTTGCAATTCGCCTACCGGAGCAACAGGTCAATGGCAGATGCCATCTCTTTGGCCCTACATTCCTCCTTAGAACACCTGGAGAATAAAGATGCATACGTAAGGCTCCTTTTCATTGACTACAGCTCTGCCTTTAATACCATCATTCCAAATAAACTGATTCCTAAGCTCCGGAACCTGGGCCTTAGCACTCAGATCTGCAGCTGGATCTTCAACTTCCTCACAGACAGGACCCAGGCTGTAAAAATAGGGGTCAAGCTCTCCTCTACAATCACGCTGAGCACCGGTGCCCCACAAAGCTGTGTACTCAGCCCCCTGCTGTACTCACTGTACACCCATGATTGTGTAGCCAAGTTTCCATCAAACTCAATATATAAGTTTGCTGATGACACAACGATTGTAGGCCATATCTCGGGTAATGATGAGTTTGAGTACAGAGAGGTAATTAAGAACCTGGAGGCATGGTGCGAAGACAATAACCTATCCCTCAACGTCAGCAAGACGAAGGAATTTGTTGTTGACTTCAGAAGGAGTAGCGGACCACACGACCCAATTTACATCGATGGTGTGCAAGTGGAACAGGCCAAAAGCTTAAGTTCCTCGGGGTCAATATCACAAATGACCTGACTTGGTCCAACCAAGCAGAGTCCACTGCCAAGAAGGCCCACCAGTGCCTTTACTTCCTGAGAAAGCTAAAGAAATTTGGCCTGTCCCCTAAAATCCTCACTAATTTTTATAGATGCACCGTGGAAAGCATTCTTCTAGGGTGCATCACAATCTGGTATGGAAGTTGTCCTGTCCAAGACCGAAAGAAGCTGCAGAAGATCGTGAACACGGCGCAGCACATCACATGAACCAATCTTCCATCCTTGGACTCACTTTACACCGCACGCTGTCTGAGCAGTGCTGCCAGGATAATCAAGGACACGACCCACCCAGCCAACACACTTTTCATCCCTCTTCCCTCCGGGAGAAGGCTCAGGAGCTTGAAGACTCGTACGGCCAGATTTGGGAACAGCTTCTTTCCAACTGTGATAAGACTGCTGAACGGATCCTGACCTGGATCTGGGCCGTACCCTCCAAATATCCAGACCTGCACCTCGGGTTTTTTTGCACTGCCTTACTTTCCATTTTTCTATTTTCTATTTATGATTTATAATTTAAATTGTTAATATTTACTAATTTTTACTATTTTTAATATTTAATATTTGTAATCAAGGGGGTGTGAAACGCAGAATCAAATATCGCTGTGATGATTGTACATTCTAGTACCAATTGTTTGGCGACAATAAAGTATAAAGTATAAAGTATAATAGCAATGTGCTACTGCAGCGCTCAAGGAGTTTTGACAATAGAGATGTCAATGGGAGTCGGCATCCAGTACATTTCTTTATGTAAAATACATTAATGATTTAAACCCAAATATAAGGAACATAACAAAAAATTTGTAGATGATACAAAAATTAAGGGCACCAATCTACCTGCTATCAAGGACATATATACAGAGAGGTACTGAAAAAGAGCCAGTAACATCATGAAGGATCCCATTTCCATCAGGAAGGAGGCTATGTAGCGTCCAGGCCAGGACCACCAGAATCAGAAACAGTTACCTTCCCCAAGCAGTAATGCTGATCAACACCTCCACCCACTAACCCATCCCTCCACATCCTTAACCATCTGTTGTGCCAAAAGTTAAGGACTGTTCGCAGATCCAATAGAAGTAAGTCTTGCACATGCAGTGCTGCACTCAGCACACTTTATTGCTATGTTACAACAAGTGGAACTTACAGTGCCTACAAAAAGTATTCACTACCCCTCCCCCAGAAGTTTTCATGTTTTATTATTTTACAACATTGAATCACAGTGGATTTCATTTGGCTTTTTCCACACTGATCAACAGAAAAAGACTTCCATTGAGGAAAACCTGATACAGTCTGCAAGACTTGGGAGAAGATTTCTTTTCCAGCAAGACAGTAGCCCCAAGCATAAAGCCAAATCGACAGAGGAATGGCTTAAAACAACAAAGTTAATGTCCTAGAGAGGCCAAGTCAGAGTCCAGACCTCAATCCAATTGAGAATGTGTAGCTGGACTTGAAAAAGACAGTTCATTCATGATCCCCATGCATCTGACAGAGCTTGAGGAGTTTTGTAAAGAAGAATGGGGAAAAATTACAGTGTCCAGATGTGCAAAGCCGGTAGAGACCTATCCACACAGACTTAAGGCTGTAATTGGTGCCAAAGGTGCATCTACTAAATACTGACTTGAAGGGGATTGAGACTTATGCAATCAATTACTTTGTGTTTTATATTTGTAACTAATTTAGAATACTTTGTAGAGCTCTGTTTTCACTTTGACATGAAAGGCTCTTTTTCTGTTGATCTGTGTCATAAGAGCCAAATGAAATCCACTGTGATTCAATGTAGTAAAACAATAAAACATGCAAACTGCCAAGGGGGATGAATACTTTCTATAGGCACTGCGAAGTGCACCAGAGCCTGTTTAACTGTACAGCCCCATTCCAATCAGTCCACAGTGTCAGTCGTGACCTAACCTGTGGTGAGCCCAAATCCAAGAGACCTCTCTAGCAGTATGTTCATTCTTTTAGACTCTAGTCACTTCTCTCCACCCCTACCTGAGTCGATCCTTTGTCCAGGTCAGGCAATAACATGACCATTGCCTCGGACACTACAGACTCAGGTCTGCAGAGACAATACTTTGGTCACCTAGCACCCAGGTCACCTTCTCCTGCACATCACACATTTGATCCCTATAATTGTATCTTGTGCTTTCTGGCCGAAATTTTAGGATTCTTACTACACCACCCCTACTTGATCATTTCCTGTCAGTTGCCTTATGTACAGACTCTCATGACTAGTGTCACTTTTTGGACATACAATCAATCTATATACATAAGCTAACTTATGCATTTCTATTGTGTGTTTTTTATTATTATTGTGTTCTTTATCTTATTGTGCTTTTTTGTGCTGCACTGGATCTGGAGTAACGATTAATTCATTTTCCTTTCCACTTGTCTACTGAAAAGACATTAAACAATTTCAAATGTGGTCTTGAGTACTTGTCCTAATAAGCAGGAAAACGTTAACAAAAATGCTGGAGGTACTCAGTGGGTCTGGCAGCAGTAATAGAAGGAAATGGACAGTCAGTGTTCTCGTTCCTCCAGCATTAGTGGAAGGAGGTGGACAGTCAATGTTCTCATTCCTCCAGCATTAGTGGAAAGAGATGGACAGTCAGTGTTCTCGTTCCTCCAGCATTAGTAGAAGGAGATGGACAGTCAGTGTTCTCATTCCCCCAGCATTAGTGGAAGGAGATGGACAGTCAGTGTTCTCATTCCCCCAGCATTAGTAGAAGGAGATGGACAGTCAGTGTTCTCGTTCCCCCAGCATTAGTAGAAGGAGATGGACAGTCAGTGTTCTCATTCCTCCAGCATTAGTGGTAGGAGATGGACAGTCAGTGTTCTCGTTCCTCCAGCATTAGTGGAAGGAGGTGGACAGTCAGTGTTCTCATTCCTCCAGCATTAGTGGAAGGAGATGGACAGTCAATGTTCTCGTTCCTCCAGCATTAGTGGTAGGAGATGGACAGTCACTGTTCTCGTTCCTGCAGAATTTTGCATTTTTGCTCCACTCTCCAGCATCGGCAATCTCTTGTGTTGGCAGCTAAAAAGATAGCCTTGTCATTTGGGCAAGGAAAAGACAAAGGGAATTTAATCTGAAAATGCTTCTGCTGATGATCGGGGAGAAATGACACATGGGTATGTCCTCGTGGCTGCACAAGGACATACCCGATCAAAGCATTTCCATAGAGGGCTTCCAGACCATTCGAGCTGACCGGAATTGCACTGAGAGCGTTAAGCGTAAAGGAGGGGGGCTTGCGGTTCTGGTAAACAACAGATGGTGCAATCCTGGACATATTATGATCAAGGAACGTGTTTTTAGCCGGGATATTGAACTTTTTGCTGTTGGACTCTGGCCATATTATTTGCCAAGGGAAATCTCGCATGCAATTGTGGTTGTTGTGTACATCCCTCCCTCTGCCAACCCAACGTTGGCGTGTAACATCATTTACATCGTCATAACCAGATTACAAACCCAGCACCCGAGTGCCCTCATTACCATCTCAGGTGACTTCAACCATGTTACCATGGCTAGAACACTGCCCAACTTCACGCAGTATGTGAGCTGTACAACCAGAGGGGAGAGGACTCTGGATTTGATGTACGCTAATGTTAAGGATGCATACAGCTCCTCTCCCCTCCCCCCACTGGGAAGGTCAGATCACGACCTGGTGTATCTAAAACCCTACTACGTGCCTCTGGTGAAGAGTAAACCTGCAACCTCGAGGACAGTGAGCAAATGGTCAGAGGAGGCTTATGAGGCGCTCCAGGGTTGTTTTGAGGTGACAGACTGGCAGTCACTCTGTGAGCCACATGGAGAGGATATTGACGGGCTCACAGAGTGCATCACTGATTACCTCAACTTCTGTGTGGACTGCAATGTTCCGACAAGAACTGTCCTTTGTTATTCAAATAACAAGCCATGGGTAACAAAGGACATTAAGGACATCCTGAACGCTAAAAAGAGGGCGTTTCGAGATGGAAATAGGGAGGAGCTGAGGGCAATACAGAGGGACCTAAAAGCCAGGATCAGGGAAGCGAAAGACAGGTACAGGAGGAAGCTTGAGTGGAAACTCCAGCAGAGCAACATGAGAGAGGTCTGGAGGGGGATGAGGACCATCAGTGGGTTCCGGCAAACTAGCAACAGAGGAGCTAAAGGCAGTGTGGACAGGGCCAACGAACTTAACCTGTTCTTTAACAGATTTGACAGTGTGACCCCTGCCCATCCACCACATGAGCCATCTGTTGTCCGCCCCCAATCAACACATGTTCCACTCTCCCCTCCTACCCCTCCTCACAGTCTTCCACCCTGCTCTCATGACTATACCCCTTCCCCACACGAAACCACCAAGGTGGGCTTCACGGCTGAACAGGTGAGAAGACAGCTGAAACGTCTCAACCCAAGCAAGGCTGCAGGACCGGATGGTGTCAGTACCAGGGTGCTCAAAGCCTGTGCCCCTCAGCTATGTGGAGTACTTTACCATGCTTCAACCTGAGCCTGAGGCTCCGGAGGGCTCCTGTGCTGTGAAAGACGTCTTGCCTCGTCCCTGTGCCGAAGACGCCGCGCCCCAGTGGCCTCGATGACTACAGACCAGCGGCATTGACCTCCCGCATCATGAAGACCCTGGAGAGACTTGTTCTGGAGCTGCTCTGGCCTATGGTCAGGCCACACTTAGATCCCCTCCAGTTCGCCTACCAGCCACGACTAGGAGTTGAGGATGCCATCGTCTACCTGCTGAACTGTGTCTATGCCCACCTGGACAAGCCGGCGAGCACTGTGAAGGTCATGTTTTTTGACATCTCCAGTGTGTTCAACACCATCCGCCCTGCTCTGCTGGGGGAGAAGCTGAAAGCGATGCAGGTGGATGCTTCCCTGGTGTCATGGATTCTTGATTACCTGACTGGCAGACCACAGTACATGTGCTTGCAACACTGTGTGTCCGATAGAATGATCAGCAGCACTGGGGCTCCACAGGGGACTGTCTTGTCTCCCTTTCTCTTCACCATTTACACCTCGGACTTCAACTTCTGCACAGAGTCTTGTCATCTTCAGAAGTTTTCTGACGACTCTACCATAGTTGGATGCATCAGCAAGGGAGATGAGGCTGAGTACAGGGCTACGGTAGGAAACTTTGTCACATGGTGTGAGCAGAATTATCTGCAGCTTAATGTGAAAAAGACTAAGGAGCTAGTGGTAGACCTGAGGACAGCTAAGGTACCGGTGACCCCTGTTTCCATCCAGGGGGGCAGTGTGGACATGGTAGAGGATTACAAGTACCTGGGGATACGAATTGACAATAAACTGGACTGGTTAAAGAACACTGAAGCTGTCTACAAGAAGGGTCAGAGCCGTCTCTATTTCCGGAGGAGACTGAGGTTCTTTAAGATCTGCCGGATGATGCTGAGGATGTTCTATGAGTCTGTGGTGGCCAGTGCTATCATGTTTGCTGTTGTGTGCTGGGGCAGCAGGCTGAAGGTAGCAGACACCAACAGAATCAACAAACTCATTCGTAAGGCCAGTCATGTTGTGGGGATGGAACTGGACTCTCTGACGGTGGTGTCTGAAAAGAGGATGCTGTCCAAGTTGCATGCCATCTTGGACAATGTCTCCCATCCACTACATAATGTACTGGTTGGGCACAGGAGTACATTCAGCCAGAGACTCATTCCACCGAGATGCAACACAGAGCGTCATAGGAAGTCATTCCTGCCTGTGGCCATCAAACTTTACAACTCCTCCCTTAGAGGGTCAGACACCCTGAGCCAATAGGCTGGTCCTGGACTTATTTCCTGGCATAATTTAATATTACTATTTAACTATTTATGGTTCTATTACTATTTATTATTTATGGTGCAACTGTAACGAAAACCAATTTCCCCCGGGATCAATAAAGTATGACTATGACTATGACTATGACTATGAAGTAGAAATATGATAATGGGCAGGGAGCTGTGGAGGAGAAAGGGAGGGGAGGGGATGGACAAAAAGATTTCGAAGTCCATATCCAGAGGTGCTTAAGGGTCGAAAGGGCACACAGCAAGGGCGTTTAAGAGACCATTCTGCAAATTTCCATTAATGTAGATGTTAAAGAACAAAAGTATGAAAGATATGTTAGAACTGTATAAACTAGTCAGCCATGAATCACCAGAACACATTGGGCTACAGACAAGTTGTACTCTCAGGCATGTGTGAGAGAGTGCGCAGGAGAACAGGGAGCGGGGAATGTGACTGGTGGAATTAGTTTCCTTTGACCGGCATTGATATGATAAACTCAATTATGTTATTTGTGTTATTATGCATAACATATGTAGTTAATGCAGAAGAGCAAAACTAAGCTAGAAGATCATCCAGGTTATTATTTGACAATGGAGTAGGTCTGGGAGGTTGAATGGCCTACTTCCAGGACTAATTTTTTTAGGATTGCAGATGAGAATTCCTGTTTACCCAGAATTTGGATTAATATGTGTGAAAGTGAAACAGTTTAAACTCCTGGGATACAGTTCTACCTCACAATTTATGGATGAATGAATTAAGTTAAAAGGAGACTACAGTAAGTCCCTATCTGACTTTCTGAAAATACTTTTTTTCACATAAAAACTGATTGATGAATTTGAATCCATTGTCTGATGTTTGCAGTAAACTATTCCAGTTCTCAGTCTTCCTGTCATCCTAGTTTGTCTCTGTTCTTCATCAGGCACTGGACTGAGAGTTTTTCAAGTTGTAGACTTAAACTATATGGCATGTAACATTTGCCAGGATTTCCATCACTGCTTAGGAAGAGGCTTCGGCAGAAAATGCCAGTCTGGAATGCTCTCATCGAGGCATACAGATTTGATATTACTGTGTATCCTAAACAGCCAGTAAGTAGAGTTGATATCATAGCAATTAACATTGACACTTATAAAAGAACAGAAAATCCTTGAAATGTAACAAATCTATCAGCATCGGTATAGATTAAAGTCAGGTTAATACCTTGCACATGGAATTTTTGGATGGATTGCAAATAATGATAGATCTGGAGGTTATTTCCTGCCATTGCGATTTTTATTTTATGCTTTGAGAAGCAGCATTTTTTTCCACTTTACTTGCGGTTACAGTGTTAGAAATTCAAAAATAGTTAGGGTGTCACATTATTGGGTTATTAAATTTGAACCCAATTAGAAGCCACATAAAAATGTAATCTGTGAACTACAATAACCAGAGTGCTCATTTGTTGTACTATGGACCCAGGTTAGGAACTAGAATCAGAATCACTTTATTGCCAGTATGTGAAACATACAAGAATTGATTGTGGTTCAGTGCCAAGCATAAAACACAGGACAATACCATAACGGGCAACACAAAAGCAACCATCGATTTACAAGATAATAGTGCAAACACCCATAAGTAATCAACAATCAGCGGACACATCAATAATCAAACTTAAGTAAATGTGAACGTATGAATAGACTAAATAATTACCAACAGACCTCGGAGAGCAGGGAAGACCATTAATGGATGTCGTACAGGACAGTTAGGATGTTACACCTGAGTGAGTTCTGTTAGCTTCAGGAAAGAAGCTTTGGAGATAATGTGTAATCCTGGTGGTGATGGACCTGCAGCATCTCCCTGACAACAATTTGATGAATAGGTGACTGACAGGGTGGGTAGAGCCAGCAGTAAATTTTACAGCTGTTCTCTTCACTCTGGTGATGAACAGGTCTTTTAATGTCAGTAATGACAGCCAATGATCTGCATCCCTGAGTGGACCATTTGCTGCAACTTGGATTTGGAGAAGGAGGAGGTGGCAGGAAACTAAATGTTGATAGAGGTGGCCACAATGTTGTCAATGATGGCTGAGTAAAAATTCATCAGGATACACCCTGAGATGTTAAGTTTCCTAAGATGCTGTCAGAAGAACAATTTCTACTGGGCTTTCCTAGTGATGTAACATGCTTGGCCCTCTTCAATGTGTTGGTACTAGTGGTCCCTAGGAATGTGAATGACTCAACAACAAGCACAGCCTGACCATTAATTTCCAAGGATGATGCAGGAGGGGACTGTTGGTGGAAGTCAATCCTCATTTCTACGGTCTTGATAGCATTAAGCTCCAAGTTGTTATGAACATACCATGCTGCAAGACTGTCTACCTCTCTTTGATAGCAGGTCACAGCATTGTTAGAGATGAGACTAAAAACAGACGTGTCGTCGGTAAACTTTAGGATTTTAATGAATTCGTCTGTAGCATCAAATCAGTAGAAAGATCTGACATAGGATTGGAAGATGTTGAATTCTTGTGGGTTGAGTAAGAAACGGAAGCGTAAGAGGACCCTGATGGGAGTTACATACAGGCCTCCCAACAGTAGCTGGGATGTGGACCACAGATTACAACAGAAGTTAGAAAAGGCATGTCAAAAGGGCAATGATTTGATGGCCATGGGAGATTTTAGCACATAGGTCAATTTGGAAAATCAGGTTGGTAATGAATCTCAAGAGACTGAGTTTGTTGAATGCCAGTGAGATGGCTTTCTAGAGCAGTTTGTCATTGAGCCTACTAGGGGGATCGGCTATACTGGATTGGGTGTTATGTAATGAACTGGAGGTGATAAGGGAGCCTAAGGCAAAAGAACCCTCAGGAGGCAGTGATCACAATAAGATTGAGTTCAACTTGAAATTTGATAGGGAGAAAGTAAAGTCTGATATAGAAGTATTTCAGTGGAGTAAAGGAAGCTACAGTGGTATGAGTGAGGAGTTGACCAAAGTAAATTGGAAGGAGATGCTGGCAGGGATGACAGGAGAGCAGTAATGGCATGAGTTTCTGGAAAAAATGAGCAAGGTGCAGGATAGATGTATTCCAAAAACAAATAAATACTCAAATGGTAAAATAGTACAACCATGGCTGACAAGGGATGTCAAAGCTATTGTAAAAACAAAAGAGAGCGCATACAACAAAACAAGAATTAAGGGAAGACAGAGGATTGGAAATTTTTTAAAAACCTACTGAGAACAACTAAAAAAATTATTAAAAGGGAAAAGATGAAGTATGAAAATAAGCTAGCAAATAAGGTGGATAGTAAAAGCTTGTTCAAGTATGTAAAAATAAAAGAGAGATGAGAGTGGATATAGGATCGCTAGAAAATGAGGCAGCGAAATAATAATGGGGGACAAGGAGACGACAGATGAACTAAATGAGTATTTTGCATCAGTCTTCACTGTGGAAGACACTAGCGGTGTTCCAGATGTTGTAGTGTGTGAAAGAAGAGAAGTGAGTGCAGTTATTACAAGGGAGAAGGTGCTCAAAAAGCTGAAAGACCCAAGGATACATATGTCACCTGGGCCTGATGAACTACACCCTAGGGTTCTGAATCAGAATCAGGTTTATTATCACCGGCTTGTGTCATGAAATTTGTTAACTAGAGGCAGTGTTAGAGATTGTGGAGGCATCAGCAATAATCCTTCAAAAATCATTTATAATGTCCTTTCTGCTGCATTTCCACTTCCTTAAAGAGCAGAATGACATTTGCAGTTTTCTAGCCTTATGGTGCCAGAAGGAAAAATCTTGCCTGACGAACCCATTGGAATTCTTTGAGTAGATTACAGGAAAGATAGATAAAGGAGACGTAGTGGATGTTGTATATTTGGACTTTCAGAAGGCCTTTGACAAGGTGCCACACATGAGGCTGCTTACCAACTTAAGAGCCCATGGTATTACAGGAAAGTTACTGGCATGGTTAGAGCATTGGCTGATTAGTAGGAGGCAGTGAATGGCAATAAAAGGATCCTTTTCTATCTGGCTGCTAGTGACTAGTGGTTTTCCACAAGGGTCGGTGTTGGGACCATTTCATTTTATGCTATGCATCAATGATTTAGATGAAGGAATAGATGGCTTTGTTGCCAAGTTTGCAGATGATATGAAGATTGGTGGAGGGGCAGGCAGTGTTGAGGAAACAGGTAGGCTGTAGAAGGACTTTATCAGATTAAATGAATGGCAAGAAAATGGCAAATGAAGTACAATGTTGGAAAATGCATGGTCATCCACTTCAGTAGTAGAAATAAATGTGTAGACTATTTTCTAAATGGGGAGAAAATCCAAAAATCTGAGATGCAAAAGGACTTGTGAGTCCTTGTGTAGAACACCCTAAAGGATAGTTTGCAGGTTGAGTCGGTGGTGAGGAAGGCAAATGCAATGTTAGCATTCATTTCAAGGGACTTGAATACAAGAGCAAGGGTGTGATGCTGAGAGTTTATAAGGCACTGGTGAGGCCTTATCTTTAGTATTGTGAATAGTTTTGGGCTCCTCATCTAAGAAAAGATGTGCTGACATTGGAGAGGTTCCAGAGGAGGTTCACAAGGATGATTCCGGGAATGAAAGGATTATCATACAAGGAGCATTTGATTGATCTGGGTCTGTACTCACTGGAATTTGGAAGGATGAGGGGGGATCTCATTGAAACCTTTTGAATGTTGAAAGGGCTAGACAGAGCAGATGTGGAAAGGATGTTTCCCATGGTGGAGGAAGTTTAGGGCAAGAGAGCACAGCCTCAGGATAGAGAGCTGTCCATTTAAAACAGAGATGTGAATAAATTTCTTTAACCAGTGGGTGGTGAACTTATGGAACTTATTACCACAGGCAGTCGTGGAGGCCAGATCTTTGGGTGTATTTAAGGCAGAGATTGATAGGTTCTTGATTGGACACGGCATCAAAGGCTACAGGGAGAAGACCAGGGAGTGGGGTTGAGGAGGGAACAAGGATTAATCATGATTAAATGGTGGAGCAGACTCGATGCCCAGATGGCCTAGTTCTGCTCCTATGTCTTATGGTCTTATGGTCTTAAGAACACAGCCCTATGAGAGCCTGGGCTTATAGACATTGGATTGGATAAGTAGGAGTCCAATCTTACTTGAAATGGCATATTGCTTTGTAAATCCATAATACACATAAAAAAAAGAAACTTACCTCTTATTGGGAACAGACTGGGTGCTCACTGATGTACTGACTCGCATGAGTGCTGACAAGTTCCAGTTATCATTTTGCCCATATAATTAATACACACACACACACACACACACACACACACACACACATACACACACACACACACACACACACACACACACATAAATATATATACACTGTATATATAGTATATGATGTAGTATATATGCTGTATCTATGAGAGAGAGAGAGAGAGAGAGAGAGAGAGAGAGAGGAGAGAAAGAGAGAACTGAGATATCTAATGGATTAATTCTACATTGCATATAAAAATAATTTCCTCAATTCACATCTGTGAACAATTATAAACCCAAGGCAATAATAATGCTCCCATGAGTTCTTCAGGCTTGATCAACTTGAATCAAACTAATAATGATGTTTCACTGAAGCATGCTTTATCATGTAATGCTACAAAAGAAAGGAAAATAACTATTGTTAGTTTTCCATCAATGCAGAGAATTCTTACCTGCTTTTGTTATAAATAAATGCTCCAAAAGTAATACCTATTGCTATGGATCAAAAGGAGGGAATTAATGGAGGAACAATGTACATCCATGATTTGCAGGTCCCTATTAGCTTCCTGAGAAATCATTATGGATTACTTTTCAATCCCCAGTTATTAACTCTCAACCATTAGGCTCTTGATCCAAAGGGGAAAACTTCACTCAACTTCACTCGCCCCGTCATTTAGATGTTCCCACAACTTATGGACTCATGGACTCATTTTCAAGGACTCTTTATCTCATGTTCGATATTTGTTGTTATGTATCTATTATTATTATTTTTTTCTTTTTGTATTTGCGTAGTTTGCTGTCTTTTGCACGCTAGTTGAACACCCAAGTTGGCACGGTCTTACAATGATCCTGTCTTGGGTTATTGGGCTTATTGAGCATGCCCACAAGAAAATGTATCTCAGGGTTGTAGTATGTGGTGACATATATGCACTTAGATAATAAATTTACTTTGAACTTCAATGTTATATGGAATGGTTGTGTGATCCTGTTAGGTGTTTACTCTGATTTTGTATAAATGTTGCAGCAAATTTCATCATGCCTGCGTGCTTCACGAAGACTTGCCTGCACAAAGCCAGATTCAGTCCGCTACAAATCTGAAGGGAAAGCTTATGTGCTTGATCGCCAACAGTTCTGTTCTATTTGATCATTGTCCAATGTGCTTGCTTGTTTTCCACAACATCCACTCCCTTGGACAAGAAAAGAGCAGAATCATTTCTCAGGTGCTCAGCATTAAAACCAGATTAATTGTTGTTTATCTCAATTGTTTTATAAATCTATTAGTGCAAATCCTAAGTGTGTTTTCCTAAACTGCAACATATGTTACTTTTTTGTTGCACAGAGTCTGGTCAGTGTATTGGGTTTCGCTGCTTCTGTTCAAGCTTTGAAGTTAGTTTCACAGTCCATGATATCCCTGCAGCATTATTGTCTTTTTTCAGTTGCAAGTGTCTTTTAAATATTACTGTTATTGTTAGTTTTTCCACAACCTATTTCTACAACCTGACAACACATGATGCTGTCATACATATCAGGAAGCCTATATTCCATCTTGACCTCTGGTGCTGTCTGTATGAAATTTGCTTATTTTTCTTGTAATTATGTGGATTTCCTCCAAATGATCCAGTTTCCTCCCACATACCAAAACCATGTATGTTGACAAGGTGTTGACAAGTTATCTGACCATTGCAAATTGCTTTGAGTGTTAGAGAAAGTAAGAAGAAAAAAATAGGATTAGCAAAGATGCAAACAGGTGCTTGCAGTTCAGTTTAGATTCAATAGACTAAAGGGACTCTTTCCACGCTGTGTGAGTCCAGAACCCTTTTCAGATCATAACAGATCGGTTCTCAAATTAATTACCTACTTGGGCATTTCTCTACTTCTTTTGTCAATATTTCACAGTGAGATTCAAAATAAAAATGGTAATGTCGTGGTCCGGTCCGTGAAGTCCGCATTCCAGTTCATGGTCCGGTCCATCAACCCTTGCTCCAGGTTTTCCTGTCTACCCTGTTTCTGTTCCTGTTGAGCACTAATTGAGGCAGCTGATTCTCATTGGGGTTGGCTGCATAAATACATCCAGAGACCAGTGGGTGGCCGCTGGATTGTTCTTGTCCTTACTCCTTGTATCCCTTCCCCTGCCTTCTTTTTTCTCGCCTGGAGCCTTGCTTTGCTTTGCCTTGTCTTGCCGGCAACTCTCGCCTCACCTGAAGTTCTTGTCTCGCCTTGTATTGCCTGAAGCCTTGCCTTGTCTTGCCAGTAACTCTCGCCTCGTCTCGCCTGAAGTCTTGTCTTGGAACCACCCTGTACCCAGCTCCCTGCCTGTCCCTTGCCTCCACCGGGTGAGTCAGGTCGTCTTGCCATTACCCTGTAGTTGGTTCTGTCCCTTCCTATCCCTTGCCTCTGTCGGGTAAGCCAGGCTGTCTTGCCGTTACCTACGGTTGGTTCTGTCCCTTCCTAACCCTTGCCTCCGTTGGGTAAGCCAGGCCATCTTGCCGTTACCTACGGTTGGTTCTGTCCCTTCCTGTCCCTTGCCTCCACCAGGTAAGCCAGGCCGTATTGCCGTTACCCTGTAGTTGGTTCTGTCCCTTCCTGTCCCTTGCCTCCGTTGGGTAAGCCAGGCCATATTGCTGTTACCCTGTGGTTGGTTCTGTCCCTTCCTGTCCCTTGCCTCCCTCGGGTGGTGATCCGCGCCCTGCCCAGGAGGAGCTTCGAGACCCCAAGCCTCAAGTCTCTAGCCTCGCCTTGCCTCAAATCTCCAGCCAAGCCTCGCCTCAAGTCTCTGGTCTTCGGCCTCGCCTCAACTCTCTGGTCTCCGGCCTTACCTCAAGTCTCTGGTCTCTGGCCTCATCCTGCCTGCCAGCCAAGTCACGTCCTTGCCTAGTTCTGGGGTCCGAGCCAGAGGCAAGACCCAGGTTCTGAGTCCTTGTCCAGTCTCTGGGTCAGAGTCTAAGCCCGGGCTCCTCGCTCTCTTGTCCAGTCCTGTTCTGGGTTCCCGGTTTTCGTGTCTGTGTCCTTGCCCTCACCCTGTAGCCTAGTCCTGTCCCTAGTACTTCAGTGTCTGTGTCTTGCACTTGGGTCTGTTCCCAGCCACCTCCTTATGACAGATAAGACATTAGCAGATTGTAAAAAGGATTTTTATTTGTGCAAGTAATCATATGCTACACTTGTCAATACAGTCATTTAATTATAAAATTTTAGCTTTAAAATTACCCTAGGAAAAGACCATGACCATTCACTTTATTCATGCCTCTTATGATTTTATATACCTGTGTAAGGTCACCCTATGCTTCAAGGAAAAAATACCTCAACCTATCCAGCCTCTCATTATAACTCAATCCCTCTAGTCCCAGTAACATAATTGTGAAACTCGTTGGTACCTTTTCCAGCTTAATTACACCCTTCTTTTAGTCAGATGACCAATACTTTACACAGTATTTTAAGTGTGCTCTCACCATCATCCTGTACAACTATATCCTGTACTTCTAATGTACAGATGATTTTACATACCTCTGTAAAGTCACCCTATGCTCCAGGGAAAAAATCTCAGCCTCGCCTTCAAGCCCTCCAGTCCCAGTAACATCATTATGAAACCTTTTGGTACCTTTTCCAGCTAAATGACATCCTTCTTAGAGCTATGTGACCAAAAGCTCACACGGAATTCGAAGTGTAGTCTCACCAATATCCTGTACAGTTGTCTCTACTGTTGTCCTGACTACCATGCCTGATGAAGGTAAGGGGATCAAACACCTTCTTTACACAACAACTACCAGTGCCACCACTTTAAGGTACCTACGTCCCTCAACACTTTCCAGGGTTCTGCCATTTACTGTGCAAGTACTGCCTTTGCTTAACTTACTAAAGTGCAACACCTGAAAACTGTCTGAATTAAAAACCTTTTGTCACTCTCTGGCCCAATTCCCAAGTTGGTCTAGATCTTCTTGTAGACTTACATAACCCTCTTCACTGTCTACTCTACCACCAGTTTTCATGTCATCCACAAACCTACTGATAGTGTTGACATTATTATCATCCACATTGTTAATACAGATAGCTAACAACAGTGGACCACCATTCATCTCTACAGCAGGACACTTACCACAGCCTTCCAAGCTGATAAACCCTCCATCCACTACCTTCTTCCACCAAGTCAAATTTTGTCTCCAATTGGCCAGCTAAACTTGGACTCCACACATCCTTCTACACACCTTTTTCCAAGACTATGTAGGACTCCATCAAAAACCTTGTTGAAGTCCATGTAGACCATACTTACCACTAAGGCCACCACTTCAAAAAACTCAGTTAGATGACTTCCTATGCGTAAAGCCATAGTGAACACCTCCACTCAATCCTTTTCAAATTCAATAGATCCTGAGCCTCAGAATACTGTCCAGCAACTTTTAATGTGAATTATGCCCATGATTTGCAAACGCTATTGAATTTATTTACTGCAATATCACCAAGACTGAGGTGAAATTTTTTGATCTTGTTTTACAGTGGTATAAATAATAACTTAAAATAAAAGGAAGAACACAATCAAATAAAGGATTCAAGAAAAGCTAAAATTATATGAATTCTCCAATATTCATAGTGGAAAAAGATCTGGTGAATGCCACTCATATGATGAACGTGTCTGATGCTGCAACAAGTAAGTTTTTAATTGTAGAAGTGAAAGTGGTCCAAGGGACCAGATATGTAAGTATTTGGATAGACAGGGACTGAACTAGGATAGTCAACGTGGCTTTGCGCACTGTAAGTCATATGTCTAACCTATTTTATAGAGTTTTCGAGGAAGTTACCAGTAAAGTTTATGAAATAAGGGCAGTGGATGTTGTCTACACAGGCTTTAACCAGGCCTTTGACATTCAAGATGATGTACTAAATTGGATTAGACATCTGCTTTGCGGGAGAAGCCAAAGAGTGTTTGTAGGTGGCTGCCTCTCTGACTGGTAGCTTGTGACCAACAATGTGCCTCAGGGATTGGTGCTGGGTCCATTATTGTTTATTATCTATATCAATGATCTGGGTGATAATGTGGTAAACAGGATCAACAAATTTGCGGATAATACTAAATTGGGAGTATAGTGGACAGAGAGAAAGACTATCAAAGCTTGCAGTGGGATCTGGGCCAGCTGGCAGACTGAGAGATGGAATTTTATGCAGACAAGTGTGAGATGTGGCACTTTGGAAGGACAACCTAGGAGAGAACTTACACTGTAAGTGGTAGAGCACTGAGGGGTGTCGTAGAACAGAGGGATCTGGGAATACAGATCTATAATCCCATGAAAGTGGCATCACAGGAACAGAGAGTTGTAAAGAGAGCTCCTGGTGCATTGGCCTTCATAAATCAAAGCACAGAGTACAGGAGATGCAAGGTTTATGTTGAAGTTGTATAAGAGGTTGAGCATCTCCCTAAAAGGAAGATATTAATAAGTTTGAACAATTGCAGAGAAAATTGACAAGGATATTGCAGGACTTGAGGACAGTAGTTGCAGTGAAAGGTTGAACAGCTTGGGACTTTATCCCCTAGAGTGTAGGTGAATGAGGGGAGAATTGATAGAGGTATACAAAATTATGAGGGGTATAGAAAGGCCAAATGCAAGTAAGCATTTTCCACTAAGGTTGGGTGAGACGGGAACTAGAGATAATTAGTTAAATGTGAAAGGTGAAATGTTTAAGTGGGACATGAAGTGAAACTTTTTCACAGAGGCTGGTGAGAGAGTGAAGCGAGCTGCCAGCGGAAATGTTGGATATGGTACGATTTCAACATTTAAGTAAAATTTTGATACGTACATGGATGGGAGGGCTATGGAGGTCAATGGATCTAGGCAGATTAGTAGTTTGACCTGGACTAGATGGGCCAAAGGGCCTGTTTCTGTTCTGTAGTATTCTATGACTCTATGACATGTACTTGTACATCAACAATAATCTTGACTTAGATTCAACAGAGACATCACTTATGCATAGCTTCTATCCAAACATATTCATTATACAAAGGAATTTTTTGACATGAACAAAGTTTTATTTAATGTAAACAATTGAGTTCTGATGTCTACCTTTCTATTTTTAAATGGCTAAATTATTCACCAATCACAACACAGACTACCAGTTTGCTCCCTTAAAATTTCTAAGATAATTCTTTAACTAATCACAAGGGGGATCCATTAACAATTTCGTTCTTAACTTATTCTCTGATTTTTGACCCCTGCCACCATAGATTGAATAATTTTGTTGTAATAACTTCATTTCATCAAAACGCACATGGTGAAATTTTTTAGGTTGTGCTCTGAAAGGCAAGATTCTATTAAGCACGTAAACCCCTTTTTTACCGGGTGTCTCTTGAAATGTGGCTCGTTAGCCCCTCGCTAGCAGGCACTGGACTCTGCGGCGAGGCAGCCACCTTTCTCAGATTCCATACGTCTGGGGTATACCCGTGAGATTGGAATGTCTCACCCATCCAAACCCAGGCTTGTGTGAATATTGGGCGATTTACTGCCCCATGCAATCGCCTGTCACAAGAAATAACAGATTGTACACTGCTTACAATTATAAATATTTTTATGAATATTAACTTAACCCAAGAGTTATTAAAGAAAAGAAAGAAAAACAAAAAAGGGCCCATTATAATTTAACTGTCAAATGTGCACAGGTTGGGGCTCAAATCTTCCAAAAGCCAGTATGTCCCATGTACTCACAGCACCAACTCATATTCACCGATCCTCAGAAGAATTTCCCCTCTTGGGCTCCATCAGATCCCACATTCCTGTTGGATTGAATCCTATGGCCGGTTCTTTCAAGCTTCTTCTCTCCTTCCATCTCCCGCCGAAAAAGACCTCAACCCACCTCAGTGTCCATCACAAAAACCTTGTCTCCAACATTCTCTAGAGCCTTCTCCAGTTTCACCCTCCTGATTGGATGACACAACATTCCTAAGCATCCCTTATTTTTAACAGTAACCCAAACACCAGCAGCAGAAAACATTGCTTCTATAGAAAGACCATCACATGAAAAACCTAACAACATTGGCTGTAAAACGTTTACCAGGGCATCACAGTCTCCCCCTACCAAAATTGGTCATGTCCTCATGTCTTAGCAATTTATCAACCTTTCATTAATAACACAGTTTTCAAAGTTACTTCGCGATGTCAGGACCTCCAATACATTTGTAAATGGTAGTAACATATCTCACTAGGTGTATAGGCACAGCACTCTGTTTCCCTGGTGCAACATAGGTCAGCCCACCTGGGATTTTCCTGACTCTTTGAGACTTCCTTGCCCCATCATCGACTTCTTCAGTCTCAGACTCTCCTTGGGATCTTTCCTGTCTACTTGGAGAGGCCTCCCCCTGTCCATTACTTGTGCCTTCCAGCAACTCAGCTACATCCCCAATTACTTTGGGGTCCAGTTTCTCTTCACTGTCCAGCCACAAGCCTTCCTGTCCACAGTACTCCTCGCTACATCTAAGTGTGCATCTGGAGGTTTGGGATTCTCTTCATCAATTATTGGGGAGTTTGCATAAGGTAACTTATACCACACCCCTCTTCCTCATCTTCTGAGTCCATGCAGCATTTAGTAGTGAGGTCCCCATCAGGTCTCTCTATTGACTGTCTTTCTGTTCTCCCACATTGCCAAAGAGTCCTCCTATTGGTGTAGGGTCCATGTCAGCCTCAGCGTTGACACAGACCTCTTGTCCTAGAGGTAAAAGGTGGTTCCAATGGAGAATTTTGAAAGGTCCATTCCGATCTTCTGGCTTCACCCAGAAAACTGGCTTAATTGGCATCTGACTCTCCACCATGTAAAGTACAATGACCCAATGGTCAGCTAACTTATACTTCCATGGTAACTATAAATTTCTTATGAGAACTCTGGCTTCAGGCATCATTTGGGAGAACCTAATCTTTTGATCATACCTCCTCTTGTTTCCTTGATTCTACTTGGTAGCAGAGACCTCTGCTAGTTCATAAGCCATTTGCAGTTCCTTCCTCATGTCAGACACATATAGGTGTTCTGTGGCAAGTTGTCCCCACCAGTCCAAAAACAGAGGTCTACAGGCAATCTTGCTTTGCGCACAAACATCAAATAATATTGCGAGTATCCAGTAGCTTCATTCTGTGTACAAATGTAGCAGTGGCCAAATGCCCAGTATGCTGACTCCATTTGTTCCTACTGATCTCCAAGGTTCTGAGCATGTCTAACAATGTCCATTTGAACTTCTCGAGCAGAGTATCACCCTAAGGGTGATAAGGCATAGTCCTTGACATCTTGACTCCAAGCACACCCAGTAACTCATGTATAAGCCTACTCTCGAAATCCTTTCCCTGGTTGCTATGTATCCATCTGGGAAGGCCATAATGAACAAAATACTTTTCCCATAACACTTTGGCCTCGGTGGATGCCCTCTGATCTTTTGTAGGGAAGGCTTGAGCATATCTGGTGTAGTGATCAGTAATAACCAAGACATTTTCAGTCTTGCTGGAATCAGGCTCCATGGAGAGGAAATCCATACACACCAGATCAAGTAGCCCCACACTCTGCAAATGGGACAAAGGAGCAGCCCTCGTAGGCAGAGGCTTCCTCGGAGTACGTTGAATGCACGACTTGCAGTGCTCTTCGACCTTAGGCTTCATTCAGGGCCAGTACAACTGATCTTGGACCAATGCACAGGTCTTGTCAAACCCCAAATGACCTGAATCATCATGAAGTGACTTCAAGACAATCCTTTGGTGCTTCTCAGGCAAAGCCAACTGGGAACGGCAAGGCTTGTCTGGAGGAGACTGATCAAGTATAGAGTCTGGTTCCTCAACTCCAGTTTGTTCCATTCTCTTAGCATTAGAGGTATGGCAGGGTATTTCATCTCTTCACCTTGTGCCATATCCCCATTCGCAACCGCTGACCAAATGGTGCCTTTTCAGGGGTGATCTCACTGAGCAGTGGCCACTTCCCCACAGGCTTAAACACAAACTACTGAATCAATTCTGAGAACAATCACACAGTATTCAATAGATTCAATCCAGGACCATAGTCCCCACAATGAAACTCTTTTTTACAGGGCATCTCTAGAAATGCGACTCGTTAGCCCCTCGCTGACAACCACTGGACTCTACAACGAGGAAACCACCTTTCTCAGACTCCGTATGTCTAGAGTATATACGACTTTGTTCCTGCCACACCCGGGATGTCTTGGGATGTCTTGCCCACCCAAACCCCAGATTGTCTGAATACTGTGTGATTTACTGCTCCATGCAATTGTCCATCGTAAGAAATAACAGATAGTACACTGCTTACTTACAATTATAAAGAAAGTATATTTATGAATGTTGACTTAACCACAGAGTTATTAAAGAAAAGAAAGAAAGAAGCAAAATGGGCCCATTGTAATTAAACATTCAAATGTCCACAAGTGGAGCTCAAATCTTCCAAAAGCCAAAGTGTCCGATGTACTGACTGTACCAATCATATTCACTGATCCTCAGTACAATTTCTGTTATTGGGCTCCATTGGATTGCGCATTCCTGTCGATCAAATCCTACGGCCAGTTCTCTCGAGCTTCCTCTCTCTCCATCTCCTGCTTGATCCACCTCTGTGTCCATCAACAAAAACCTCTCCCCCAGTGTTCTCAAGAACCTTCCCCCAGTTCCACCCTCCTGAGTGGATGACAGAACATTCCTAAGAATCCCTTAACTTTAACGGTAACCCAAACACTGCCAGCAGAACACATTGTTTCTACAGAAAAACTTTTTATTTATTTTTATTGGCATCCGTTAGTCTCATGAGACCATGGATTTGCACCTTGGAAGGTTTCCAGGACAAGGTTATATGGAAGACTGGCAGTTGCCCATGCTGCAAGTCTCCCCTCTCCATGCCACCGATGTTGTCCAAGGGAAGGGCTCTAGGGCCGATACAGCTTGGCAGTGGTGTCGTTGCAGAGCAATGTGTGGTTAAGTGCCTTGCTCAAGGACACAACACGTTGTCTCAGCTGAGGCTCGAACTAGCGATGCCTTAACCACTTGGCCACGCGCCAACACAGGAAAACTATTACATGAAATACCCTACAATAGAGTAGGGTAGGGGAGAACCAGTGGATGTGGTATATTTGGATTTTCAAAAGGCTTTTGACAAGGTCCCACACAGGAGATTAGTGTGCAAACTTAAAGCACACGGTATTGGGGGTAAGGTATTGGTGTGGGTGGAATGTTGGTTGGCAGACAGGAAGCAAAGAGTGGGAATAAACGGGACCTTTTCAGAATGGCAGGCGGTGACTAGTGGGGTACCGCAAGGCTCAGTGCTGGGACCCCAGTTGTTTACAATATATATTAATGACTTGGATGAGGGAATTAAATGCAGCATCTCCAAGTTTGCGGATGACACGAAGCTGGGTGGCAGTGTTAGCTGTGAGGAGGATGCTAAGAGGATGCAGGGTGACTTGGATAGGTTGGGTGAGTGGGCAAGTTCATGGCAGATGCAATTTAATGTGTATAAATGTGAAGTTATCCACTTTGGCGGCAAAAATAGGAAAACAGATTATTATCTAAATGGTGGCCGATTAGGAAAAGGGGAGGTGCAACGAGACCTGGCTGTCATTATACACCAGTCATTGAAAGTGGGCATGCAGGTACAGCAGGCGGTGAAAAAGGCGAATGGTATGCTGGCATTTATAGCAAGAGGATTCGAGTACAGGAGCAGGGAGGTACTACTGCAGTTGTACAGGGCCTTGGTGAGACCACACCTGGAGTATTGTGTGCAGTTTTGGTCCCCTAATCTGAGGAAAGACATCCTTGCCACAGAGGGGGTACAAAGAAGGTTCACCAGATTGATTCCTGGGATGGCAGGACTTTCATATGAAGAAAGACTGGATGAACTGGGCTTGTACTCGTTGGAATTTAGAAGATTGAGGGGGGATCTGATTGAAACGTATAAGATCCTAAAGGGCTTGGACAGGCTAGATGCAGGAAGATTGTTCCCGATGTTGGGGAAGTCCAGAACGAGGGGCCACAGTTTGAGGGTAGAGGGGAAGCCTTTTAGGACCGAGATTAGGAAAAACTTCTTCACATAGAGAGTGGTGAATCTGTGGAATTCTTTGCCACAGGAAACAGTTGAGGCCAGTTCATTGGCTATATTTAAGAGAGAGTTAGTTATGGCCCTTGTGGCTACGGGGGTCGGGGGTATGGAGGGAAGGCTGGGGCGGGGTTCTGAGTTGGATGATCAGCCATGATCATAATGAATGGCGGTGCAGGCTCGAAGGGCCAAATGGCCTACTCCTGCACCTATTTTCTATGTTTCTAATATTAGCAGTAAAATCTTTACTAAGGCATTATACATGGCATACAAGCATTATGTGGACTGCAATCGCTTTGTCTGTCTAAATGCACATGAAATGATCTATCTTCTGGTGGTGGACAATGCAGGTTGCTGATTGCTGATTATGAAGTGGGGTGATTGATTTGAGAAAGACTGGTAAGCTATGGACAGTTAGAACCAGTGACAGCTTGGAACCACAAGGACTGTATTGGTATTGGGTTTGCAGACCCCAAAATTCTATAAAGCAAAGACTTCAAGGCCAATCGGATATAAATAGCCACAAGTACTGTCACTAAAGAGAGATTATACTGTACCTATCTGATCTTCAAAGACTAGTTTATTCTCCATGGCAAGCTTAGCTGTCAATAACCACGATTCGAGTGGTGAGTACCCTCTCCCCACCAAGGAGAAGGCAATTCCAGCTAAAAAGTAGTTTAAAACAGTTCATTTATTCTCAATGATACACGTTTATGTCCACCCATCACTCTTAAAACACAATTAAAACTCACAGGGGATTTCTAGCATAAACATTTGCCAATTACAAACCATTTCCAAAGGTACACATCATCGAGGGTCTCATGGGGTCTCTACATACCAGCTGTGTGGTGAAAAAGCACAACAGCACCTCTTTTCACCTCAGACGGTTGAGGAAGTTTGGTATGGCCCCACAAATCCTAAGAACTTTCTACAGGGGCACAATTGAGAGCATCCTGATTGGCTGCATCACTGCCTGGTATGGGATCTGTACTTCCTTAATCGCAGGGCTCTGCAGAGAGTGGTACGGAAAGCTCAGCTCATCTGTAGATGTGAACTTCCCACTATTCAGGACATTTACAAAGACAGGTGAATAAAAAGGGCCTGAAGGATCATTGGGGACCCGAGTCACCCCAACCACAAACTGTTCCAACTGTTAACCATCTGGGAAATGGTACCGCAGCAAAAAAGCCAGGACCAACAGGCTTTGGGACAGCTTCTTCCACCAGGCCATCAGACTGCTTAATTCATGCTGATACAATAGTATTTCCATGTTATATTGACTGTCCTGTTGTACATACTATTTATTATAAATTATTATAATTTGCACATTGCACATATAGATGGAGACGTAACTTAAAGATTTTTACTCCTCATGTATATGAAGGATGTAAGTAATAAAGTCAATTCAATTCAATTCTAATCTTAAGGCACAAAGCATTTCTCAAGCTCAAAGGGTTTCTAAAAGCTAGGTACATTTCTATGAACTGAGAAGACATACCAAAGATGTAGACAAGCAAGTTGTCAGTTACAGAAAATGAAACTGAAGGAGTAGAATCTCATTCACCCCTTGTTTCTTTCATGGCCTCTTGATATTCTTTATCCCATTCCTAATAAGCCTGAACTGCTCTCTATATATTTACACCGTACCCTATCCTCCCACTCGAGTGACCTCACATGCATGCAATATTTCCCCAGTTACTGTGTTAACACAAATAGTCTAAACACTTTAGTTGGAGACATAGATCTTTGCTAGCTACCATTAGTGCTGTAAAGCTAACTTCTGAGTACATAAACCCTCCTAACTATAAACACATCAGTTATTGATGTGCTAAATGAGATTATCCATCTGTTTCTGCAAGCAATTTAAGAGTTAGCTTGTCAGTTTGAAACAACCCATTGTCTTATACTCTGATCTTAAGCAATAATAAAGCAGGTGCAGTGACTCTTTACAGACAGAATGTCTTCAAAATACAGAGCCTGTTTGCAAAGACGTTCTATTAAGAGTGCCTTTTAACTTCAAGCTGCTTTCAATTTGCATTTTAAGAGCTGAAAGCTCCATTTACAACCAGAAGTTAAACAAAGGAATATAGTTGGCCCTCCTTATCCACGAGGGATTGGTACTGGGACCCCTCGCGCTTACAAAAAAGATACGGATGCTCAAGTCCCTTATTCAACCTGTCTCAATGAGGTGGACCTTAGGACCGAGCGGAACCCCGGACCTAATTTAACCTGCCTCAGTGCAGTCGACATTAGGACCTGGCGGTGGAGCTCTGAATCCGCAGTGTTTCAAGGGCATCATCACCCTCATCAACAAGCAGAAGGGGGAAAGGAAGGACATTAGGAATTGGAGGCCCATCTCTCTCCTGAATGTGGACTACAAGATCCTGTCCAAGGCTATTGCCAACAGGGTCAAATCTGCCCTGGGACAGGTGATCCACCCAGACCAAACCTGTGTTGTACCGGGCAGGAAGATCTCGGACAGCCTCACGTTGCTGAGGGACACCATCGCCTACGTGCAGGACAGGGGGGTTAATGCCTGCCTGGTCAGCTTGGACCAGGGGAAAGCCTTTGACAGGATATCACACACGTTCATGGTGGACATGCTTTCCAAAATGGGATTTGGGGAGGGAATCCGGAATTGGATCAGACTGCTCTACACAGACATCCATAGTGCAGTCCAGATCAACGGGCGGGAAACAGATAGCTTTCCCATCAGGTCTGGAGTCAGGCAGGGCTGTTCCCTCTCCCCTGTCTTGTTTGTCTGCTGCATAGAACCCTTTGCGGAAGCCATCAGGAGGGATGAGGGCATAAGAGGGGTGACACTGCCAGGCAATGGAGGGACCCAAGTGAAAACCTCCCTGTACATGGACGACGTCACCGTCTTCTGCTCTGATCCGAGGTCAGTTCGCAGGTTGATTGGCATCTGCGAACAGTTTGAGCTAGCGTCAGGGGGCCAGGATCAACCGCACGAAGAGCGAAGCCATGCTCTTCGGCAACTGGCCCGACCGATCCAGTGTCCCCTTCACTATCAGGTCTGACCATGTGAAGGTGTTGGGGATCTGGTTCGGAGGGGCCGAGGCGTGCAGTAAGAACTGGCAGGAGAGGACTCCCAAGGTGAGACAGAAACTGGGACTGTGGGGAGGGTGCTCCCTATCGACAATGGGCAAGAACCTGGTCATCAGGTGTGAGGTGCTCTCAGGACTGCTGTACTTGGCGCAGGTGTGGCCCGTCCCCCGCTCCTACAGCTCGGAAATCACCCGAGCTGTCTTCAGATTCATCTGGGGATCCAAGATGGAGCGGGTCAGATGGACCATCATGCACAAGTCCCTGGACAATGGGGGCAAGAACGTCCCCAATGTCGCCCTCACCCTGATGGCCAGCTTCATATGTGGCTGCATCAGGTTGTGTGTAGAACCCAGGTATATGGGCACCCAGTACCACTATGTGCCCAGGTTCTACCTGTCGCCCTGGCTACGAAGGATGGGTCTGGCCCCACTCCCGCACAATGCCCCAGTCAGCTGGTCATTGCCGCCATACCTGTCCTTCGTAGAAAAGTTCTTCCAGGAGAACGCCTTTGACCACAGAGCCATCAGGCAGTGGTCAGCATGGAATGTCCTGCAGGCACTGCAGGAGAAGGACGTGATGGACACAGTGGCGTGGTTCCCTGAGCAGACCGTCCAGTTCATCTGGCAAAATGCCTCATCGCCAGACCTCACCAACAGGCACCAGGACGTCGCCTGGCTGGTGGTGAGAGGGACCCCACCCCCCCAATCAGATCCCTCCTGTACGCCCGAACGTCGTCTCCACACCCCACTGCCCACGGGAGGACTGCAGTGAGGAGGAGTCTGTGACCCACCTCCTTGCACACTGTCAGTTCACAGAGAGGGTGTGGAGGAGGATGGAGGGGCTAGTGTCACATTTCATCCCCAGAAGCTGCGTAACAGGGGACTCTACGGGTTGTTCCTGGGGACACACATGGAGACCAACATCCAGCGCTGCTGGCAGATCGTCAACTCAGTGAAAGATGCCAACTGGCACATTGTCGGCTGCAGGAGTACGTGCTGAGGGACGAACTGAAATTTGGTGCAGCCACCGCAAGGGCCCAGTGGGGAAGAAACACAGTTTAAGGTTCTTTTTGAGTGTTTTATTTGTATAGAAAGGCAAAATATATATTATATACTAAGACAAACGTTTGACTAACTGACGCTAAATGATACCGGATATACCTGTTCCGACTCTCTTAGTAAGAGAACCATTTTTTTTCGATCCCGGTCCACGATAACCTACGCACATCCTCCCATATACTTTACTTCATCTCTAGATTACTTATAATACCTAATACAATGTAAATGCTATGTAAAATAGTTGTTATACTGTATTGTTTAGGGAATAATGAGAAGAAAAAAAAGTCTGCACATGCTCGAACAACAAGTGCTGGAAGAGCACTTCCAGGTTTTCTTGATTCGCGGTTGGTTGAATTTGCGCATGCGGAACTCGCGAATACGGAGGGCCGACTGTATGGTCAAAAGCTTACTTACAACTGTTTGTAACGTTTCAAACGGCAGTGCTATTTCGAAGGCAAGCTTAGCAAACAGAATTGATAGATAGAAGTGAATATCTATCTCTGGACTAGTTTGGGGAAAATTAGAGTGAAGCAATTTGCACTCTCAGGGCAGGGTCAGGGAAGTGAGGCTAGAGGTCAGCTGGAGGGTGAGGAATTGGTGGAAAAGGATACTTTAGAGCTGGGATTTAGTGTGAAGAAGGAGCATGCTTAGAGGAGGTCGCAACTAATCAACTTCTAAAGGAAACCCTTGCAGGAGGATTTATGAATTGTTATCGATGACACAGAACAAGGTAGGTTGGAGACACAAGAGACTGAAGATACTGGAATCTGGCGACCCCTAGATGAAAGGTCTCAACCCAAAAGTGATTGTCCCTTTTCCTGACCTACTGAGTTCCTCAGCACTTTGTATGAAGACAGATTGGGCTCCCTTAAGTAATACATGAGAGAACCTCAAACTGTTTTGTGAAGACCTGCTTCAGTATGAATGACCAATGCCTTTCAAGAAATATGCATGCACAAATAAATAGTGCAAATAATGTAAAAAAAAATTCATGTCAAAAAAGCATGCCATAACTGTGGAGCAGACAAAAGCTGTTTCCTGCCTTTACAAGTGTGAAGTAGTTAGTATTGCTTCCCCACTGCCTTTTCAAACCTACCCTCAAGCAATGCATGCATGTAGAGTTTGCACATTCTCTCCACGACCACACGGATTTCCTCCAGGTGCTCTGTTTCCTCCCACATCTCTAAGACTTGCCTGCAGCTACCGAATAAAAAAATGTGCTCCATGAAAGAATTTCTTGGGCAGTACCTTTGTTACTTATACAAGTGAGATCAGAAGCACTTAGCACTTTTAAGAATTGTTTCAGAGATTTTTTTTGCACAGGCGTCCAAGGAATTCCACAATTTAATGATAAATATTTCTGCCATCAACTTGGGTGGTGAAATCCGATTATAAACAACATGCACTGTTCACTCAGAGAATAATGTCTTTAATGTTAGGTTTACTATGGAAGCAGAGTTAGTAATAAAATTGAAGACCAGCAATATGTCATTTTTTCATCTTTTCAACATTCATGTTGAAAGTTTTCTAAATGTATGATAATATCTCAATCTCAATGCATATTTTATAAATATTCAAATGAAGGCAGATGACAGTAAAATGGAAATTGCACCCCAGTGGGTTTTATTCCTGTGGAGTGCCATCTTGTGGTATGGATAATCAAAATATATTTCCTACAGATTCATAATATAGCAATGACAGTTTGAAATAAGAAGCAGTAAACAAGACTTTTTGTTAAAAGGCATTGAAAAGTCCAAATTAAATTCTTTTCAGTAATGTATCTCAATTTAGATTTTTTTATCGCACATAAAAAAGGGAAACCTCTAGAGGAGAAGCTGCTCCATAGAGATTAGTTCATCTTTTAGTCTTTTAATCACCAGAGCATTATTATTAATTATCCGGCTTTGTGTACCACCTTTCAAGTATGTAATGCATATCTGTTGGAAACTGTTGAAATATAAATATTCTGTGACTTCAGATTAATATTGACTATGATGTGTTAGGAGACTCCTTTCTCATATAAAACATGCTTCGAAATCGCTTAATTTAATATTAATCTCTTATTTCCTATATTAAAAATGATGGAACCATTTGGACTATAGATAATGTGTCATTGCTTTGTCTTCTTTTTATAATTGATCTTATTGGTTCACACTATAACATTTATAGAATGAGGGCAGATCAGATTAAAGATTGCAACATTTTTTCATGGCTCAGCAGACGTAATACAAGAGGCTTTTTATTGTGCTTGAAGAATCATCTCAGGAAAAGGGGAAAGATACTTAGTACTGAGTAGTAATTTCTTTACAAATATAATGAATCTTTTAAATACTCAACAATGAAAACTCAATTACAAAGACTCAATTAATGGGTTCCTTGAAAACAGATGTCCACAGATTTCTGGATATTAAGAGATTCAAAGGATCAAATGTTATGGAAATGGTACAGGAAAATGGCACTGGGGTAGAAATTTGGCAGTTGTTGATCAATGGCTAAGTGGCCCACTTCTGTTCCTTATACTCCTATCCTACCATTGAGCATATCTACATTAAACGCTGACACAGGAAAGCCGTATCCGTCATCAGGGTCTCCCAACACCCTGGACATGATTTCCCCGGGTCCAGAAACAGTTATTGCCCCTCAACCATCAGGCTCTTGAACCAAAGGGGATAACTTCACTTAACTTCATTTGCCTCATCATTGAAATGTTCCCACAACCAATGGACTCACTTTCTCTTCATAATCACGTTCTCGATATTTATTGCTTATTTATTTATTATTATTATTTCTTCTTTTTGTATTTGCTCATTTTGTTGTCTCCTGCACTCTGCTTGAACACCCTAGTTGGTTGGTCTTTCATTGATCCTGTTATGGTTAATATTCTATAGAGTTATTGTGTCTGCCAGAAAGAAAATAAAATTTGATAATAAAATTTACTTTGAACTTTGAACTTAAAGTATTTCCAGGATGCTCATTTCCACTTTATTATTACTAAACTCAATTCAATGGAATTCAATCAATTCATATTTGTAGGCTGGTAAATTTAGCATTGACTCCATTTGACAAAACAACATTGAGTGTTACTTGCAATGTGACAACCTTGATGAATAACTGGGTCAACAGTTTATTCCCAGTGAGATTGATGAATGAGCAGTAAAAGAAAAGTAGAAGATCAGACACAAAACAATGAATAGAAGAATAGAATGAACGACTGTATTGTGAGCGAATAAAGAGACTTGAGGGGGAAAGTGGGAACAGCATGTAAGTACATAGCTCTATGAGAAATGTTGTGACTGTGAACAAAGTTACCAGAGACACTGAAGCTGGTGGATATAGAAGTCTTGATTCAGCAAAACAAGCAGCAGGCATCATATTTGAGACACTCTTGGAAGAAGAGACCCGCCTAACCCACTATTACATGACATTTTTATTTGCTAAAGATCAAAGGGAACAGCAAGGCAATTCTATACTTACATTGTATCTACAATTCTTCCTTTGAGTCACATGCAATTTTCAACACCTCCATCTTCACACCCACACTCCAGACACACAAAATGAATGTTAATTCCCATTGACTCTGAGCCGCATTCGTGCCAATGCAGGAATCTGAGGTCAAATGGAATCAAATGGAATGATTTTTTTGTCTGTAATCAACTCCAAGATGCAGCTTGTTCAGAGCTGCATTCTAAATTCAATCTACAATCCATGTTCAGCTCTGAAGACTGCTGTTGAAATTAGTATTTGCTATATTCCATAACTCCAGAATACACCCTAATAAGAATAACTTATACCTTTCAGCCAATGTTCCTGTCCCCTTCATGCTGGGATATTTCATGTCCCATTGGCAGGAACCCACCAAGCTCCACCCTCCACCACACTGATTTTGCAGTCAGATGAGTTCACTCCTGAGACAACTTTACTGACTTTGGATTCCATCATGATGTGATATGTCACCTGCTCAAATATGAGTGTGGACTACCCCTCCTACTCTTACTTTGGTCCTTAGCTGATAATATCAAGACTCTGTCTTGTTGAGTAGGTACTTAGTAAAATCATTGAGAAAAACAGAAATAGCTCCTGGGTGGAGAATTTAAAGTCCATTACAGAAAGGAACAAAGTAATGCTACCATAGGCCAAGCTAGTTGAGCCAGAAGGATGAAACTGCTATACTGAGCCTATAACAAGTGGAAGGAGGAGCAGTAAACCTATTTGACCCCATCATCACACTTTCACTTGAAGCAGATGACAGAAATTTGTTGTTGTGACCTTACTGAGCCGTAGTCTCATATTCCCACTGAAGATATGCTCCATCATGAAGTATGATACTGCCACCGTGCTGCATGGGATGGACTCAGTGCAGATTAAAAAAGATCAATAGTAGATATCAGCAGCATCTGATTTGCTTTCCAACACAATTGTAATCTCATAGCCTGGCCTCTGTCTCAATTGCACATTATCATTGAACCAGATTACCAATTCTATTTCAGAGGGGACTGTGGAACAACATGTGAGGAAAACTAGGATGCAAAACTAAAACTGATACCCTAAAAGTGCTTCTCAGAACCATATACACCTCCATACTTTGCCTTGCTTTAGCATATTTGAGGCCCAGAATTGTATTCCCACAACCACTGGAGCATATGAGAGATAAACATTCTTGCTCTTCCTGGTGGTGAAACATGGTGGGCAATTGAACAACTATTGGCATGTGGTGTGGTAGGAGTTTAAGAATATTTATATCCAGAGTGAATGTAAAACCAAACGTAATGGTAGAGAAATATAGCTTAACTGTTTACAGTCAGCTTCAGCATATTTGAAACTCCTCTTGAGTTTCAAGAGGAGTTTCAAGTTCCTCCAGAATGATAGAAGCCATTACAGTTCAAATTGCAGAACATTAAAAAAAAGTGGCAGGACATGCTGGGTACAGCAAAGGCTGTGAGATCAAATTCTTGCTGTAGTGCTTAACCCAAGTCCTTCAGCCAAGTTGTCTGGAACAGCTACAACACCAACATCAGCTCAACAATCTGAAAGACTGAGCCCATGTGCTCTTGTCAGGAAAATGTTGGACAATCTAATTTAGCAACTAATTATGATCTGACTGGACTAATTACAATTATCAGCAAAGTTGCTGTTGGTATAAAGAATGGTGCTATCAGTCTGGTTTTGCCAATGATCTGAACTTAGATCCACAAGTTTGCTGTGCCAGTGTCACTTGGGTACATAATTAATCTAACATGGTTGCAACACTAATACAGCTTGGGGTTTTCCCTGGGTGCTCTGGTTTCCTCCCACAGTCCAAAGACGTACCAGCTAGGTTAATCAGCCATTGTAAATAGTGCCGTGATTAGGTTAGGTTTAATTATGTTTGTTGGGGCTTGCTGGGGTGTCGTGTCTTGAAGAGCCAAAAGAGCCTATTCCGAGCTGTATCGCTAAATAAGTAAATAAAATCCATCGTGGAAAAGTGGAGCGGACTCGATGAGCCAAATGGTATAATGCTGCGCCCGTGTCTTATGGAGACAAGATACGATTGCCTTCCCTTGACTGCAAATGTGGCCTCAGGTAATGGTAATAAAACTGAATTCAGTTACAAATCATACCTTACTCAGTGAATAATATTCATGATTTGTGGAGGCCAATCATCTTTGACACAGAGCATCACAGCTACTGTTCTTCAGTGTATTTTCCCATCCTTTCTCTGCCTAAATACAAGAATTATTTGCTGTAGTGGTTCCAAAATTGCTCAGAATCTCCTTCTTAAGGGCAAATACATACTGCCCTAGCTGCTCATGGCAATAACTTATAAGGTAAGTAATAAGAAAGGCTTGGTTGTCGAGCCCCTTATTTAACAGAGTGCATTGGCACTAACCTCCCCAGCATCAATAACACCTTCAAACAGTGATGTTTCAAAAAGGCAGCATCCATCGTTAAGGACCCCATCACCCAGGACATGCTCTCTTCTCATTGCTACCCTCAGGGAGGAGGCACAGAAGGCTGAAGCGATATACTTAACATTTCCAGGAACAGATTCTTCCCCTCTGCCATCAGATTTCTGAACGGACAATGTTTTTTAATTCATTTACGGGATGTGGGCATCACCAACTAAGCCAGCATTTATTACCCATCGCTAATTGCCCTTGAGAAGGTGGGGATGAGCTGCCTTCTTGAACTGCTGCAGTCCCTGAGGTGTAGGTGCACCCACAGTGCTGTTAGGGAGGGAATTCCATCATTTTGACCCAGTGACAATGAAGGAATGGCGATATGTTTCCAAGTTAGTATGATGAGTGACTTGGAAGGGAATTTCCTAGTGGTGGTGTTCCCAGGTATCTGCTGTTCTCGTCCTTCTAGATGGTAGCAGTCGTGGGTCTGGAAGTTGCTGCCTTAGGAACTTTGGTGTGTTGTGGCAGTGCATCTGGTAGATAGTACACACTGCTGCAACTGGTCGTCGATGGTGGAAGGATTGGATGCTTGTGGAAGGGGTACCAATCAACTGTGCTGCCTTGTACTGGATAGTGTCAAGCTTCTTGAGTGTTGATGGAACTGCACTCATCCAGGCGAGTGGTATATTCCATTACACTCCTGACCTGAGCCTTGTAGACAGTAGACAGGCTTTGGGGAGTCAGGAGGTGAGTTACAAGCCACAGGATTCCTAGCCTTTGATCTTCTCTGGTAGCCACAGTGTTTATATGGCTAGACCAGTTTAGTTTCCTGTCAATGGTAACCCCCAGGATGTTTATAGTAGGGGATTCAGTGATGGTGGTGTCACTGAATGTCAAGGGACAATAGTTGGAGCAATGAACCCAGGAATACTACCTCATGAGTTTTTCATCTCTTTTTGCTCTACTTACTTAATTTAATTTTCTTTTTTTATATATCATTTGTTTGTTACGTGCTGTGATGTATGATATGGGTGTTCTTGGTGTTTCCATATCCATGATTGTTCCTGGCAAATTTTTTTACAGAAGTGGTTTGCTGTTGCCTTCTTCTGGGCAGTGTCTTTACAAGTCGGGTGACTACAGCCACTATCAATATCCTTCAGAGACTGCCTGGTGTCAGTGGTCGCATAATCAGGACTTGAGATATATACCACAAGCCCTGGTTATACTTAATGTAATTGACATTTTTTATTATGTATTGCAATATACTGTTGCCACAAAACAACAAATTTCATAATATATGCCAGTGATATTATGATATAAACCTGATCCTGTTCTGATTCTAATACTAATTCCGCGAGCAGCCGCTTCCAGTGCTGCACGTATGTACATAGCCTACCTGGGAATTGAATGCAATGGTGACACCTGGAAATAGGTGTTTCAGGCCTAGAAATCCACATACCATCAATTTTGCATGACAAGGTGCTCTGTCTTCAACTATTTTGCCAAATGCAAAGCACTTTATAACAATTTGTACAGAATAATGAATGCTGAGGCAGAATTATATCAGCAGAAGGCCTGAAGCAGATGATAGAAGATTGCTCAGACTGCATGAAGCTGTACATATTTTATGACTGTGCACCTGACGGAAAAGAAATAGGTAATACATTGTAATTGTGACACCGATGATGATACAAGGTGTGCAAACTGAACAATCTAGTTGTTTTGCAAAATAAAGAGATTCACTTTGAGGAAGTTGTATATCAAATGGATGTCAACTCTGCTTCCATCAACCATGTCTGTCATACCTGCAGCAGGAACACAACAGTGCTTTCTTATTACTTTACCTTATACTGTACACGGTGTGGGATATGGGGCAAGCTCATCTCCCAAAGGACATTGCAGCTGTTGCATGGTTCTTGGCAGACTCACTCTGCATCTGTTTCATATTCATCTTCAAAGAGAAGAATTACCTCATAGAAACTACTTGACCTTCTACACAAGTGCCTTTTTGATGCAGTTATTGTATGGGATTGCTTCAAGGAAGAGCTCACTGACAGGTAGAATGACCACTCAAAGTCACATGCTAATAACAAGGGCAGAAGAGTAGTTGAACAATTATGACTCTGGCCCTTAAGAATCAATGGCAAAAAGGGATGCTGATAAAGACACTCAAGAAGAATGCATAGATTGCTTCCCATCTCCTGTCTGCTTGTACGAAATCTCTGCCAAAGGGTTCACAAGATCTGCTATTACATGCCAAAACTAGTTTAAAATCTGAAAACAGTGGAGGTTTAACCATAGATAATCTGTTCCATTTCATTGCTTTAATGTACCTGTGAGGCAAAATGACATTAAACCTTGAAGCATTCTTCATATGCTTCGAGGCATTTTTCACACATTATCCCTAATCTTTATGTGCTTTGCCTTGATTGTAAGAATAAAACTGAATATAAGTCATTTTATAATTGAGCAAATTAGTCATCTGGAGCACTGAAGGGAAATGCCAAGTGGGATTCCTAGATGATTGATTGTAAAAGACAGCTTGCGGTCTGAAATTGTTCTGTTTAAAAATGTGTAATTGCTGCTCAGCTTGACTCATCAATTACTTGTAGACAGCATTCAAGAACTCTAAACTTACATGGTGATTTTTAAGATCCTAATTTAACCAAACCTGCCAGGCAGAAACAAGGTGGGTGATGGATTAAAACATCTAAAACTGACTTAGTGCCCCTTTCCTACCAGCAAACCACTGACTGTAATCTTAACTGGCCCAGGGAAAAGTGCCCGAGAAGCACCCAGGAGAAACAAACAAGAGCCTCATAAATGACGTCCACCTGCTGATTAAAACCTTGTGAGATTGGCTTTTGGGCATGACTAAAATCAACGTTTTAATGGACTGTGATCATTAGGCACTCAGATCAATGAAACATTCTGAATTTGGAGATTATCCTCTAATAGAAACATAGAAACATAGAAAATAGGTGCAGGAGTAGGCCATTCGGCCCTTCGAGCCTGCACCGCCATTTATTATGATCATGGCTGATCATCCAACTCAGAACCCCGCCCCAGCCTTCCCTCCATACCCCCTGATCCCCGTAGCCACAAGGGCCATATCTAACTCCCTCTTAAATATAGCCAATGAACTGGCCTCAACTGTTTCCTGTGGCAGAGAATTCCACAGATTCGCCACTCTCTGTGTGAAGAAGTTTTTCCTAATCTCGGTCCTAAAAGGCTTCCCCTTTATCCTCAAACTGTGACCCCTCATTCTGGACTTCCCCAACATCGGGAACAATCTTCCTGCATCTAGCCTGTCCAATCCCTTTAGGATTTTATACGTTTCAATCAGATCCCCGCTCAATCTTCTAAATTCCAACGAGTACAAGCCCAGTTCATCCAGTCTTTCTTCATATGAAAGTCCTGCCATCCCAGGAATCAATCTGGTGAACCTTCTTTGTACTCCCTCTATGGCAAGGATGTCTTTCCTCAGATTAGGGGACCAAAACTGCACACAATACTCCAGGTGTGGTCTCACCAAGGCCTTGTACAACTGCAGTAGTACCTCCCTGCTCCTGTACTCGAATCCTCTTGCCTTGAATGCCAGCATACCATTCGCCTTTTTCACCACCTGCTGTACCTGCATGCCCACTTTCAATAACTGGTGTATAATGACAGCCAGGTTTCGTTACACCTCCCCTTTTCCTAATCGGCCACCATTCAGATAATAATCTGTTTTCCTATTTTTGCCACCAAAGTGGATAACTTCACATTTATACACATTAAATTGCATCTGCCATGAATTTGCCCACTCACCCAACCTATCCAAGTCACCCTGCATCCTCTTAGCATCCTCCTCACAGCAAACACTGCCGCCCAGCTTCGTGTCATCCGCAAACTTGGAGATGCTGCATTTAATTCCCTCATCCAAGTCATTAATATATATTGTAAACAACTAGGGTTTCAGCACTGAGCCTTGCGCTACCCCACTAGTCACTGCCTGCCATTCTGAAAAGGTCCTGTTTATTCTCACTCTTTGCTTCCTGTCTGCTAACCAATTCTCTATCCACATCAATACCTTACCCCCAATACCGTGTGCTTTAAGTTTGCACACTAATCTCCTGTGTGGGACCTTGTCAAAAGCCTTTTGAAAATACAAATATACCACATCCACTGGTTCTCCCCTATCCACTCTACTAGTTACATCCTCAAAAAATTCAATGAGATTCGTCAGACATGATTTTCCTTTCACAAATCCATGCTGACTTTGTCCGATGATTTCACCGCTTTCCAAATGTGCTGTTATCACATCTTTGATAACTGACTCCAGCAGTTTCCCCACCACCAACGTTAGGCTAACCGGTCTATAATTCCCCGGTTTCTCTCTCCCTCCTTTTTTAAAAAGTGGGGTTACATTAGCCACCCTCCAATCCTCAGGAACTAGTCCAGAATCTAACGAGTTTTGAAAAATTATCACTAATGCATCCACTATTTTTTGGGCTACTTCCTTAAGCACTCTGGGATGCAGACCATCTGGCCCTGGGGATTTATCTGCCTTTAATCCCTTCAATTTACCCAACACCACTTCCCTACTAACATGTATTTCGCTCAGTTTCTCCATCTCACTGGACCCTCTGTCCCCTACTATTTCTGGAAGATTATTTATGTCCTCCTTAGTGAAGACAGAACAAAAGTAATTATTCAATTGGTCTACCATGTCCTTGCTCCCCATAATCAATTCACCTGTTTCTGTCTGTAGGGGACCTACATTTGTCTTTACCAGTCTTTTCCTTTTTACATATCTAGAAAAGCTTTTACAGTCAGTTTTTATGTTCCCTGCCAGTTTTCTCTCATAATCTCTTTTCCCCTTTCTAATTAAGCCCTTTGCCCTCCTCTGCTGAATTCTGAATTTCTCCCAGTCCTCAGGTGAGCCACTTTTTCTGGCTAATTTGTATGCTTCTTCTTTGGAATTGATACTATCCCTAATTTCTCTTGTCAGCCACGGGTGCACTACCTTCCTTGGTTTATTCTTTTGTCAAACTGGGATGAACATTTGTTGTAGTTCATCCATGCAATCCTTAAATGCTTGCCATTGCATATCCACCGTCAATCCTTTAAGTGTCATTTGCCAGTCTATCTTAGCTAATTCACGTCTCATACCTTCAAAGTTACCCCTCTTTAAGTTCAGAACCTTTGTTTCTGAATTAACTATGTCACTCTCCATCTTAATGAAGAATTCCACCATATTATGGTCACTCTTACCCAAGGGGCCTCTCACGACAAGATTGCTAATTAACCCTTCCTCATTGCTCAAAACCCAGTCCAGAATAGCCTGCTCTCTAGTTGGTTCCTCGACATGTTGGTTCAAAAAACTATCCCGCATACATTCTAAGAAATCCTCTTCCTCAGCACCTTTACCAATTTGGTTCACCCAGTCTACATGTAGATTGAAGTCACCCATTATAATTGCTGTTTCTTTATTGCACACATTTCTAATTTCCTGTTTAATACCATCTCCGACCTCACTACTACTGTTAGGTGGCCTGTACACAACTCCCACCAGCGTTTTCTGCCCCTTAGTGTTACGCAGCTCTACCCATATCGATTTCACATCTTCCCAGCTTATGTCCTTCCTTTCTATTGCGTTAATCTCTTCTTTAACCAGCAATGCCACCCCACCTCCTTTTCTTTCATGTCTATCCCTCCTGAATATTGAATATCCCTGAACTTTGAGCTCCCATCCTTGGTCACCCTGGAGCCATGTCTCTGTGATCCCAACTATATCATAATCATTAATAACAATCTGCACTTTCAATTCATCCACCTTGTTACAAATGTTTATCAGATTTACTCTCCTCATTGGGGTGTCAATTTTCCTTCATATAGAAGAAATATATCAGACTATTCTAAAGCCTGTTAATATATAAATCAGCAATTGATTTATCTTTATTGTTTACTAGAATACCCTTTGATTTTACTTGCTATGTGAGTGAGTACTAAAGGCTACAAAGGATAGACCAAAAGATTTTGTCCTTTTTTACCAGATAAACACCACTCGATCATCATGTACAGATAATGGAGGGATACCTGTTTGACTGCCAGTTTCTGTGATGTTTTCTTGAACTATTTATCTGTCCCACATGTTTCCACTCAGTCAGGAATGTTAGCCAATCCAGGAACTTCTCAAAAGATGTGGCTGATGCCACTTTCAGTCACACCTAAAGATGAGGTACCAAACTGACAGAGCTGCCCCCACTAAACAATAAAGCCAGCGTACAATTGACAGAACCAAGCAGCTGACCAGATCAGTGCTCGGCAGTTCTAACACATTTTCTCACTGCTACCATCAGGGAGGAGGTACAGGAGCCTGAAGGCACACACTGAATGATTCAGGAACAGCTTCTGCCATTCAAATTCAGAATGGACATTGAAGCCATGAACACTACCTCACTACCCTTTTTGTGCACTATATATTTAATTTAACTTCATATATACTGTATGTATGTACTATTGCCACATAACAACACATTTCTTGATATATGCCTGTGATATTAAACCTAATTCTGATTCTGATTTATGCTAGTGGGCACTTACACAATTTACTGGAAGGAGGAGACTCCAAGAATATCCCATCCTCAACAATAGCAAGGCCCAGCACATGGATACCAAAGATCTATAGCCATATTCACCTAGAAGTGCCATGTAAGTGATTAGCCTCAGCCTCCACTGTCAACCATTTTAATTCACTCCAGATTATCAAAATAATGGTTGAGAGCGCTGGATACAGTAAAACACGAGATCAAACAACATCTCAACTCCGCCCTGTGGGCCAATAAGCAAAGTGGTCATCACCATTTTGGGTTGAGACCCTGCATTAGGCTTGAGTGTGGTGAGGTAAAAAGTGTGAAGAGCTGGGAGGGTTGAGGCAGGGGCTGGCTGATGATAGGTGGAAACAAGAGAGGAGGAGGTGATAAGGAGATAGTACGAGCTGTTCCACATATCAACTCCTGGCCCATGCCTTACCCCTCTTTTTGACTTCTGTATTCTGGCTAACATCCCTCTGCAGTCTCAGTCCTGATGTAGGGCCTCCACCAACACTGTTCAACCGAGCAGTTTGTTCTTGCTCCAGATTACAGCTTCTGTGGTCTTGTGTCTCTGATCCCAGCTGTACTAAGCCTGTACTTCAGAACTAGCCATATCCCTACAACAAGCATCTACAGAAGGCCTTTGACAAGGTGTTGCACATGAGGCTGCTTTGCAAGGTAAGGACTCATGGTATTACAGGAAAGATACTAGCATGGACAGAGGATTAGCTGACTGGCAGGAGGCAACGTGTAGGAATAAAGGGTTGGTTACCAGTGACTAGTGAAGTGATGATGGGACCATATCTTGTTATGCTATATGTCAGTGATCTAGATGATGGAATTGATGGCTATGTGGCCAACTTTGCTGCTGATACAAAGATATGTGGAGAGGCAGGCAGTGCTGAGGAAGCAGAAAGACTCAGACAGATTAGAGAATGAGCAAAGAGGTGGCGGATGCAATACAGTGTGGAGGAAGTGTATGGTCCTGCACTTTGGAGACAATTTTCTAAACAGGGAGTAAATTCAGAAATTTGAGGTGCAACGGAGTCCTTGCACAGGATTCCCTAAAGGTTAGGTTTCAGAATGATTCGGTAGTAAGGAAGACAAAAGCAAAGTTAGCATTCATTTCAAAAGAACTAGAATATAAAAGTAAGGATATAATGCTGAGGCTTTATAAGGCATCGGTCAAAACCCATTTGGAGCAGTGTGAACAGTGTTGGGACCCCTATCCAAGAAAAGATGTGTTGGGATTCGGGAGAACAGAAGACCATAAGATAAAAGACACACAAGTCTACTCTACATGTCAGAGACCAGGATGCTTCAGTCCTTGAGAGGCTGAATGTCTTCTACACCTGGTTTGATGTGCAGAACCAAGTGCTGCCGAGGAAGGCACCCCTCCCCCCCAGGGGAGCAAAATCTCCATCTGGCTGAAGAGTGAGATGAGGAAGATGCTGGCCAGAGTGAATCTATGCAAAGCTGTGGGGCCAAATAATATACCAGGTCAGGTTCTGACAGACAGTGCAGCCCAGCTAGCAGAGGTGCTGATGGATATATTCAACATCTCTCTGGAACAATCCATTGTCCCCTCGGTTTTCGAGGTGGCAACCACTATTTCAGTGCCAAAGAAGATGACAGTAACCAGACTATTGTGCGGTGGCATTAACATCAACCATTATGAAATGTTTTCAGTGGCTGATCATGGAGCACATTAAAGCCTCTTTCCTGGCTACACTGGACCCTTTCCAGTTCACTTATTGCTCAAATCGATCCACTGATGATGTAATAACCTCTGTCTTCCTCTCTGCCTGTCCCATCTGGAAAATTGGGTTTCATATGCTAGACTGCTGTATATAGACTTCAGTTCTGTGTTCAACACCATCATACCCCAGAAACTGGTGGGGAAACTATCCTTACTGGGTCTCTGTTGTAATGTGGATGAAATTACTGGAGAGACAGTCACTGGTAGATACAAAGTAGCTTCTTTATTCAACACAATAGCAGGCATCTCGAGACACTTTCCGCAGAAAGGTCTGCTAGCTTAAAATGTGGGCTCGATATTTATATGCTAAACACAAAGGCAATCGCTACTTAAAAAGTTACAGACAATGCATAGACAATGCTTCCTTTTGAAGCTACCTACAAAACATCACATCTTCGGATTTCATCCTTTCCTTCTGATGCCAACATGTCTGTGTTGATATCCACAGCCTTTAGTTCAATCCACAATACATTTATTTGGCATTTTACGTGCTAACGTAGAAGACAATTAATATTTATAATGTATAGATAAGACTGTCTTCGAAACTACAGCATCACGCACCAGAAGCATCTGGTATTTACACCTTTTAGGAAGCCCATTGTGGTGTACTGAATCCACATTCCTTTGTCAAACAGTTAAAATAGAAGTCTGGTGGCCAAAGTCATTTAAGTGTTAACAAATCATCTACCCAAAAAGAAATCTACTCTAACAGTCCCTCCTCTTGGCCCTCCTGGACAAATTAAATTTGTATCAGGAAAGACCAACCTAGGAGGATCTGCTCAAATAGGGCAGCAAAAACGCCCAGTCTCGAAATTCCCCCCCAATTTTATGTACCTCGATATCTATCTAGCATTACCTAATGTTAAGCAGAAAAGCTGTTCCAAGTCTTTAGGAATGCGGCTCCTTTGGTGTGTCTGCTCTTTCCCTGCAGGCTGACTGCAGCTTAATTACATTCTTTTGTCTTCAGCCCTTTATCCTCTGGTCGCTGAAACTCTCCTTCCAGGAGCACCCACAGGCTCTCTCATCCATGTACAGGAAGGGGTTGGGGTGGCCTCTACCTAAATGTCTGTAAGGACCTCTCCCCGGTGGCACCCCCTTCCGAACTGTTCTGTTGATCACTGGCTCAACTGCTGAAAAGGGCTCAGCTCCTCAGACTCAGGGTGACTGCTTCCAGATGTCGTATGCTGTCTGAAATGCCATCGAAGTGGTGGAACTTGCCATCTCTGCTTTAACTCAAAAATCCCTCCCCATCTATTTCCCAAATAATTTTCTATACTATGCTATAAAATTAATCATCTACCTTCAGCAACCAGCCTTCTTTACAGAGTACCATTGTCATCACACTTTAGCAGGCTAATCATGGTTTTCCAATACGTTCTCAGTGTCTTCTGCCACGCTGTCAGCGTTTTCTGCCTTTGCATTTTCTCCGGGTGTTTTCATCAGCTGTGGTCAGGTCTGGAATGGCCGGCTGGTGTTCCTCTCTTAGGTTCTCTGTAATTACATGGTTACTGGGTACACTTGGTTCCCCACTCCGTCTGTGGGAGCAACAAGAGGGTGAGTTGTACGCTTTAACCTGAGTCCAGTGTTTCCACTGGCTGCCTCGCCGAGTCTGTACACAGACACATGTATCATTCATTAAGAGTACTGTCTGTGATCCTATCCACCTGGGGGAAAACCCCGGCCTTTCCGGCAGCATCATCACCATAATTTGGTCGCCAGGCTGTGGAAGGACTATCCCTTTCCCTCTGGCTCTCTCTGATCAGCGATTTGCTGTTGTTTCGCTCGGTCCTTTAATACTTTAAATTGACAGTAACTTTCCTCCCTGCTTTTCGGCAGGGGGCCTGTGAAATCTATCTGGATGTTTTCCCAGGGTCCCCTCGGCCGTGGCTGATTTGCCAGCTGTAGCTTTCTGCCCTTACCAGGATTATGCTGGGCACAAATGATACAACGGCAGCAGAATTTCTCAGCATCCCTGCCCATCCCTGGCCACACCAGTCCTGCTGGAGGGTTGTGATCATGCTCTGCCTTCCCTCATGCATCACCCCATGATATAACTTTAGTAGTATCTGTCTAATACAGGGTGGGCCACAGCGACTCTTTCCTCCCTATGTGTCCAGCACCCATCTGGTCCCTCCTTTGCTCCTTTCCTCCTCCATTTTTCTTTCTCTTCTGCCTCTACCTCTTCATATAATTTTACTAAGCTGGCTTCTGTCATTTCCTCCTACACCCTTGCTATTTCAATTGCCTTGTGTTCCTCTGCTTCCTTATTTGCAGTAATGTCTGCCCTCAGAGGAACTGGGAAAACTTTATGTTCTGGAATGGCCGCAGTCTCTCTGAGTCTCCCCTGGTGTTTTTGTTCCTTCGCTATACCCTGAACAGTGGTCAGTGTGTCAGTTTGTATAGGGTCCTGCTTAGGGGGTTTATACAGACCCTCCTCTATTTTAACTGGGTCTCTCTCTACCTGCTCATAATCTTGCTTGTCTCTAGCCCACACAGCTGGAAACTGCTGACAAGGTAACTCAGAGACACCATCCTGGCTCCAGTCTCTAATGATCGGGGCAGTTGCGCCTATGCTAGCCAGGCCATGTATTCTGTTGGTTGCACGCGTTCACTGCCCCTGACTCGTCCATATTATTTCTCCTTTTCCTGAATCTATAACAGCTCCTGCTTCCCTTAGGATATCTATTCCAATGATCATGCCTTCATTATTTGGACATACCTAAAAATACACTGGAAGTTGCACTCCCCCGATTTCTAGTATTTGCTTCTCGCTTCCTTCTGCTTTCACTGTTTTCCCTCCTACACCCCTGATATAACTGGCCTGTCCAGTTGTTGGAAAGGGCAAGTCTGTTATCGATACAGATGCCCCTGTGTCCACTAACATACTGCATTGCCGTCCCCCTAACAATGCCGTTGTGTACATCGGCGGGTCACCAGCGCTGGCAGTGGATCCCGCTGCCACATCCTTTTCTGCCTTAAGAGGCGCTGTCGCTAACTCTTTGATCTGATTGGCAGTCAGACTGGTTGCTGATGGGATGAGTGACTGGGTGTCTGCTGTGACTGCCTGGGTTTTCCCCCCTCCCTTTTGGACACTGTCTCCAGCCATGTCCTGATACGCCACAACTGTAACATATCAACTCCTTCACTGCCTTATACCTGGTCCAGCAGTCCTTTGCAAAGTGCTCTGGCTGTTGGCAAGCAAAACAAGCCCTCCGGGACATCACAGCGGCTGCATCCACTATACCCACTTTACGCTTGCCTTTTCTTTGGTCTATCTCACTGGCCCATGAAACTATCTCAGAGTAGTTGGACCCTACCGTTATGCCTAAATCTAAAACTTCTTGGTGGGCTGAGCTCAGGCCTTCCTTCAGCATTTTTAGGAAGACTGGGTCATCCCTCCTTGGGTTATCCAACCTGGAATACTCCTCGTACACTCGGTATTTACGTCCTGCGTCATCCATGGCTGTCTCGTCAGCTTTTTGAATCACTGCCATTATCTTTCCCCAGCTACTCTGGCCTCCCCTCAGCTGCTGCCTCACTTCCCCTTTAAAGGAGTGATATCTTTCTTCATTACTGGCACTCCCGGTAGTTGTCCATGTACCATCCCGCACCCCTTGGGCCATCCTATCCCACATATTCCTCGGGCACTTGGCTTTCACTAACACATGTATACCTTTAAGGTGCATCTGGTGAATTTCAACCATTTCCTCGAGCTTACGCCAGAATTGTGAATTCCCACAGGTGACTTTAAGTGAGGGCAACTCGGACAAAATGCTCTGTTTCTCCCCGGGGGTGAAGGGCTTATGAATAGTTGTACTCAAGGTCAAGGGCTGGCTCGGATCATCAGGGTTCTCAACCTGACGTTGCCTGATCTCAATAGGTGCCATTCTGGTAGATCTCTCTGTCATTGATAGTTATTGTGTATTATGTGTATTACTGTGCTTTGCACCCTGGTTCACAGAAACATGGTCTAATTTCTATATAAATTATATGGTTATATACGTTATACATATGTATATAATTAAATGACAATAAACTTGACTTGACTTGATATAGTAGAATTAGGCTACTCAGCCCATGGCGTCTGCTCTGTCATTCCAACATGGCCGATTTATTTCACCCTCAATTCCAGTCGCTTGCCTTCCGCTGATGACCTATGACACTCTTACTAATCAATAACCTATCAACTTCTGCTTTAAATATACACGATGACGTGGGCTCCACAGCCTCCATGGCAATGAATCCCACAGATTTACCTCCCCCTGGCCAAAGAAGTTCCTTCTTATCTCTGTCTAAAGGGATGTCTGTGTATTCTGAGGCTGTGCCCTTTGAAATATCCACAGGCCTTATTGTTTGTGTTCTATTTTGAGTCATACTGAGAACCAGAAATGTCTATTGTTTTAAATATTTGAAGCATGGAGACATTACGTATCAATGACAGGTGCAAGATTTGAGAGTAGGGAATACCACAATTTAAAACACCTAAGTGTTAAGTGTTAAACACAACTTAACCTAAATGTTTGTCAACCTGGTCTTGCTATCTATACTGCCATAATGACAACTGAGTCCAGGCCAGATCAGCCATGATCTTCTTAAATGGTGGAGGAGGCTCGATGGGTCAGGTGGTTTAGTACTGCTCCTATTTCTTATATGTTTATCCATACCTTAAAGATTGCTTTAGAAAGAACATTTCTAATTATATACAACATATTTCACAATCAACTAATTATGCTTGAAGTTTTCTATTGGGAGAGAAATCTGAATTTAACAGCACTATCTAAGAGCCGGGCTGCTCCCCTGGGCCATCCCTTTAGATTATTCTTGCCAACTACTGTTCCTTTTGAGAAGGAAGCTGCAAACTTCTCATTAATTCAGAGGAAGAAAATTGGTCAAGCTCATTGTTGCAATCGTGTGACATCAGTCTCCATTATAATCACCTCTGAATGCTCCCCTGTTGTGATACCACCCGAGAACAAAACTACATCAGAATAATTGCCATAATACTGATTAATGCACAGAATGAACTGCATTTTGTGAACTATAGATTTTGATATCTTTCAATAAATGCTTTGTACTCACATTAAAATTTTCTCTATGACTAGGAATACTTGTTAATCTTTAATTTAATGTGATTATAATAGAGAATGACCACGATCTACACACCAATAGTGATTGGAAGTGACAGTGTTAATTGACTGTAATGAGCAAGTAGAGAAAATCAATTTCAACCAAAAATGATTTAATTAATTTGGTACTTAAATGTAATTGATTATCACTGAAAACTATTGATAATAGTAAAATACCTACAAGCAATGGAAGAGTGATACTCCAGTTTATATTTATCTATTATGCTGAATTACATGAATGCAAAGCCCTCAGATAGCATTACAATTTCAGGATAACAAAGAGCTCAGGAGAGTACACAACAATGCAAATAACTGTGTCCGGAAGGCATCCAGAACATCGTTCAGCAGCGTGGCTTAACACCAATGGAAAATTGGAGCACAAGAAGTTGTATGAGGATGGAACTGAAAAGAAAACCAGGAAGAAAATAAGGCCTTACAGAAGGCATAGACTTCCCTTTGACTGCAGTACCTGTAGAGACCAGCAGAGGAGTTTGGAATGAAAATGGACAGCAAGAATTTGGTAATGTTGATAGAGTAGGGAAAGCTGGTGTTTGCTGATTGTTGCTGGCAAGATGGATGGTCGGTGTGGATGCACTGGTGGTGGTGGAAGTGTAGATGACTGGCGTGTGGGGAGATTAAGCAATCTATATTTACCCACACCTGGTCAAGCAGATGGTGGATGGAGTGGACAGAATAGGCAATGATTATAGGCTTAGTGTAGTGGGAATGAAGTTCTTTACTTACAAGGTAAGGCCAAAAGATATATATATATATTTATTAATAAAATATACTTTATTCAAAAATAAAATTATTTACAATGAACTATTCAATGACTTTCAATCCTTTGCAGACGTTTCCACTACATTCTATACATTTCCACACTTTCAGCCACTCACGTGGCACTATGTTGGTTCATCTTTACACACCATTGTTGAGGAGTATGCTCCAGGCCATCCAACCACTGCCCTTCCCATGGGAGAAGAACTCTAAACCATGGTCCTTGCCCACCGGGCCCCTGCGGTTGCTGCACCGAGTTTCAGTGCATCCCTCAGCACGTACTCCTGCAGCCGAGAAAGTGCCAGTCGGCAGCATTCTCCCACGGACATCTCCATGCGCTGGTGGATCATCAAGTTTTGGGCCGACCAAAGAGCGTCTTTCACTGAGTTGATGATCTGCCAGCAGCACCAGATGTTTGTCTCCGTGTGCATCCCCGGGAACAGCCCGTAGATCAGAGAGTCCTCTGTTACGCAGCTGCTGGGGATGAAACGTGACACTAGCCCGTCTATCCTCCTCCACACCCACTCTGCGAACTGACAGTGTGCAAAGAGATGGGTCACAGACTCCTCCTCACTGCAGTCCTCCCGTGGGCAGTGGGGTGCGGAGACGACATTCCGGGCATGCAGGAGGGAACTGACTGGGAGGGCCCCTCTCATCGCCAGCCAGGCGAGGTCCTGGTGCCTGTTGGTGAGGTCTGGCGATGAGGCATTTTGCCAGATGAACTGGACAGTCTGCTCAGGGAACCACGCCACTGTGTCCATCACGTCCTTCTCCTGCAGTGCCTGCAGGACATTACGTACCGACCACTGCCTAATGGCCCTGTGGTCAAAGGCGTTGTCCTAGAAGAACTTCTCTACGAAGGACAGGTATGGCAGCAACGACCAGCTGACTGGGGCGTTGCGCGGGAGTGGGGCCAGACCCATCCTTCGTAGCCAGGGCGACAGGTAGAACCTGGGCACATAGTGGTACTTGGTGCCCACATACCTGGGTTCTACACACAACTTGATGCAGCCACATACGAAGCTGGCCATCAGGGTGAGGATGACATTGGGAACGTTCTTGCCCCCATTGTCCAGGGACTTGTGCATGGCGGTCCGTCTCACCTGCTCCACCTTCGATCCCCAGATAAATCTGATGATGGCTCGGGTGATTTCCCAGCTGCAGGAGCGGGGGGCAGGCCACACCTGCGCCAAGTACAGCAGCCCTGTGAGCACCTCACACCTGATGACCAGGTTCTTGCCTGTTATCGATAGGGAGCACCCTCCCCACAGTCCCAGTTTCTGTCTCACCTTGGCAGTCCACTCATGCCAGTTCTTGTTGTACACCTCAGCCTCTCCGAGCCAGATCCCCAACACCTTCACGTGATCAGACCTGATGGTGAAGGGGACACTGGATCGGTCGGGCCAGTTGCCAAAGAGCATGGCTTCGTTCTTCGTGCGGTTGACCCTGGCCCCCCCGACGCTAGCTCAAACTGTTCACAGATGCCAATCAACCTGCGAACCGACCTCGGATCAGAGCAGAAGATGGTAACATTGTTCATGTACAGGGAGGTTTAAGTTAGGGATATTAAATAAGTAAATAACTGAAAGTGGGTCTATCTACACTGTACTTATGCTGCTGGCTTGGAACCTGCCTATAGAAGACAACTTTAAACCGTGAAGGAGCAAACTATCATCTTAAAGAATGGAAGGCTACAGAAGGCTGATTACTATGCCAATTTCTACAAAAACAGTGGCTCTTCCCATTATGCTGCTTTATGAACTTCACACATCACTATCATTTCATGCAAATTTACTCCACATTGACTATACACCAGTAAAAAATAACACTGTATTTGTTTCCTGACTCTAACTATATAGATTTTATCCTTCACTGCTCCTGGATATCCTCTCTCTCCAGCTCTATAATAATGAATGCACCTACTCCAACCCCCTCAGCTCCTTTTCTACCTTCCACATGAACTCTTGGTTTCCTGAAGTAAAAATCCTACCTTTGGCATCTCCCCTAAACTTGAAGAGATCTGCTCTGATATTGGCCAATGCCACGTTGGGGCTGTCCACTCCATTTATGCATCTCATAATCTTATACACATCTGTCAGATCATCTTTCATTCTCCTTTGTTCCAAGTCAAACACCCTAACTTGCTCAACCTTGTCAAGCGATTAAGGGAGGCAGATTCAAACAAGGCTTCCAATAGCGAAATAGATAAGTACTTGAAGAGAACTGTGGCACTCTGGGGAGAATATCCCAGAGGGAAGACTGCCTTTTTATTGCTGGTGGGATGGCTCTGCTGTTGAGACTGCCTTTTGATCGCTGGGACATCACTCGTTGCCAGAGGGGGAAAGGTCTGTCACTGTGCCTGGAGAATGTGACCCAGGTTTTCTGCTGCTTGGAAATGGACTTGGTCTATAGACTTTTTTTCAGTCCTGTAGTTTTTTATAATGTGCTTTTCCTCCGATCTTTTTTGTAGTCTTTGTGCACGGCGGAGGAGGATTTGGGGGTCAATGTGCCTGCTCCATTTATGTTCATATTTTTTGTGCAGGGAGGAGAGATTTTGGAGTTGACGATTGTGCTGCCATTCTTTTCTTGGTTTCGTGGCTGTCTGGAAAGGAAGAATTTCAGAGTTGTATATCTATATACCACTAAAACGCTCATGCTCTGTCTGTCTGTTTGTCTGTTTGTGACCTCCAATTAGTGCAAATGGTGCATTACAGCAGCACTTTTTTTGGCTAAATAGAATTAAAATGCGCTAACTTACAGAATGCAGGCAAAGTTCAGGGTTATATATTTGTATAAAATTGCTCATTTACCAAAGTCAACAGGCTTGCTTTCACCTGAGAGCCGATCGGCCATAATGGAAATCGTGATGTGACAGCCCGACACATGCGCACGGCCAACCTCAGCAGCAACACCTACCAGAGCAAAAGGGCAGGGCAGCTCTATCTCGAGGGGTCACATTCTGCTAATCACCATCAGCATGTGCAGGATTGGGACAGATCAAACTGCCACCCATCAATAAGAGATAATTAAATCTTATTGTAATGACTTTGAGACACCTATCAAACCCTTTGCTGCAGTCAAAGGACAGCAGTGACTATATCACGTTCATTTAGGAGAGCGGTAACCACATCATCAAGAGAAATCAACATCCTGGAGGCTTTGGGGTTACTGCTTCGTACCTTCTATCCAGCATTAGGGTAAAAAGTATATGGTCAGCCTAATTATGCCACGTGGAAAGGGAAGGGCGACATTATGGTCAAGCGATGACGCCAAATGTCATTGGGAAGCAGCAAGGAGTGGGAGAGAACAAGAATTGAATGAGGGTAGGGCTGCATGACTCCAGGATCAAAGAGTCAGGACAAAAAAGATCAGAGAAGAAGAAAAAGAGGAGGAGAGGCATACACGTCTCCAAATTGACAACAACTGGCATAGAAGGAGGAGAGATGAAGAGACAAAGAAGCTGAGAAATGCACGTCTCCAGGATCAGAGGCAAACAACAAACAGCAGAAGAGATGATGAGAAGGGGGATGAAAGGGCTGCATGTCTCCAGAATGACAAAAACAGGCACAGAAGGAGGAGAGAGGAAGACACAAAGGAGCTGAGAAATGCACATCTCTAGGATCAGAGACAAAGAACAAACAGCAGAAGAGATGAAGAGACGGCGGATGAAAGGATCGCATGTCTCCAGAATGACAACAAGAGGCACAAGGATGGCAGATCAACCAGAAAAGTGTCCTTCGCTAAACGAGGAGGAGCTATATTTGCCTTGCTATGCGTCATTCTTCTTTAATAAATTGAGGTTTTCTTCTTCAATTTCCAAAGCAAAGAGGTACCAATAGCATTCAGGAAAATTTAATGTTCATTCTGGTCACATCAGACTGCAATACCCTTCTCTCAAAGGGTGCCCCAAAGGTTCACCCCGTTGTCTAGTTTGATAATAAATGAGCCTTTGAATATGAATAATTGTAGTTACTTAGGTTGCTCTTGCATTGAGCTGGCATGGATTTAATAGGTCAAATATCCGCAGTCCATGCTGCAGCAGCATTCTGTGATTGTATACCCGGATATACTTACCCTGAATGGATGCATAAAAAAGATGGTACACATTAAAACATTAATTTCTTCCAGTGATTTCTTTTCATGTTCCTGCATAATTTGGGATTTGAGGAAAATTCTAGCAGATGCTTGTGATTCTCTGTGGCACTCAAAATAATTTCGAAAACTTTCGATGTGTTTAACAAATGGTTGAGCTCGGAAGATGAGGTTTAGCCAGCTAAGAACAACATTCTTAACTGTTTCACGGGTTGGGTCCAAGATGTCCAATGTGCTGCTGTAGCTGTTGTTGCTTGGGGACTGTGAGCTTTGTCCAATGAATGCAAACTGTCAGACAAAGAATAGTTAAGAGCATTCTTGGTTCATAGATTGGTGATAAGCACAGATTGGAAAACCTAGGACCATACCTAGATAAATCACAGAGCCAAGAAAATATTCAGCTTTTTATATTTTGTAGCTCTTTCAAAATATATGAAATTGCTTCTCTTTGTAAATCCTAAACTTGACCAAACATACAATTGCAAAATAATAACTACATTTGTCTTCTGTCAAAGAATATTGACATAACATTACTACCGGAAAATTGCTTTGTGATGTGAAGTATGTCTTACAAATAACCGTGACTTCACAGTCACTGGTACTTTAACTAAAAATCTGATCTTTTTTGGAAACAATACAGATTTCAAACAATAAAAGGAAGACCATTTATTGACAATGAGAAACATAATGCATTGTGATGGGTAACGGAACCCTTTGTCTCTTCATTATTTACATTTTAAGAAAATGGCAAAAATTGCTGATTCAATCAACTGACTAATACTCATCACAAGCAATTTTTGTTTGCTTAAAATTGTGACAAGAAACCTTGGCGAGGCTGCTTAGGAACCAAGTGCTGGAGTATCGGAGACTGGAATTGAGACACAATATGAAACTGAAATGAAGACAGATTTCTAAACTAGACACTAGATGAGAACCCAATGTTGAGCTGATGATTGAGCACTGAACTTTGGTTTAAGTGCTCTTTAGATATTAAAACCTTAGTGCCAAAACATGGCGCCAATTAGAGGGCAGGGCCTAAATCTTTAAAGGGGCTACATCTACTATCTAAATTTCGGAGAGTTAGAGCATCTAAATCCCAGAGGCCGCTGCAGTCAGTTGCATGTCATAATAAAAATTACTGAGGTCCTACTTTGGAAGAAAAGAATCAGGTTTATTATCACCGGCATGTGACGTGGAATCCATTAACTTAGCAGCAGCAGTTCAACATAATACATAATATAAAAGAGAGAAAAATAAATAAATAAATAAATAAATCAATTACAGTATACGTATATTGAATAGATTAAAAACATGCAAAAATCAGAAATATTGTATATTTTTTAAAAAAGTGAGGTAGTGTTCACGGGTTCAATGTCCATTTAGGAATCAGATGGCAGAGGAGAAGAAGCTGTTCCTGAATCGCTGAGTGTGTGCCTTCAGGCTTCTGTACCTCCTCCCTGATGACAACGGTGAGAAAAGGGCATGCTCTGGGTGCTGGAGGACCTTAATAATGGACGCTGCCTTTCTGAGACACCACTTCCTGAAGATGAACTGGGTACTTTGTAGGCTAATACCCAAGATGGAGCTGACTAGATTTACAACCCTTGGCAGCTTCTTTCAGTCCTGTGCAGTAGCCACCCCACCCCCCATACCAGACAGTGATGCAGCCTGTCAGAATGCTCTCCACGGTTTTTAAGTGTACTTGTTGACATGTCAAATCTCTTCAAACTCTTAATGAAGTATAGCTGCTGTCTTGCTTTCTTTATAACTGCATCGATATGTTGGAACCAGGTTAGATCCACAGAGATCTTGACACCCAGGAACTTGAAACTGCTCACTCTCTCCACTTCTGATCCCCCATGAAGATTGGTATGTGTTCCTTCGTCTTACCCTTCCTGAAGTCCACAATAAGTTCTTTTGTCTTACTGATGTTGACTGCCAGGTTGCTGCTGTGACACAACGCCACTAGTTGGCATATCTCACTCCTGTATGCCCTCTTGTCACCACCTGAGATTCTACCAACAATGGTTGTATTGTCAGCAAATTTATAGATGGTATTTGAGCTATGCCTAGCCACACAGTCATGTGTATATACAGAGTAGCTCAGTGGGCTAAGCACACACTCCTGAAGTGTGCCAATGTTGATCATCAGCGAGGAGGCTATGTTATCACCAATCCGCACAGACTGTGGTCTTCCAGCTAGGAAGTCGAGGATCCAGTTTCAGAGGGAGGTACAGAAGCCCAGGTTTTGCAACTTCTCAATCAGGATTGTAGGAATGATGGCATTAAATGCTGAGCTATAGTCGATGAACAGCATCCTGACGTAGGTGTTTGTGTTGTCCAGGTGGTCTAAAGCCATGTGAAGAGCCATTGAGATTGCATCTGCCATTGACCTATTGTGGTGATAGGCAAATTGCAATGGGTCCAGGTCCTTGCTGAAGCAGGAATTCAGTCTAGTCATGATCAATCTCTCAAAGCATTTCATCACTGTCGATGTGAGTGCTACTGGGCGATAGCCACTAAGGCAGTTAACATTATTCTTCTTAGGCACTGGTATAATTGTTGCTATTTTGAAGCAAGTGGTAACTTCCCCCTGTAGCATTGAGAGGTTGAAAATGTCCATGAATACTCCTGCTAGCTGGTTGGCACAGGTTTTCAGAGCCTTACCAGGTACTCCATCTGGACCTTCCGCCTTGTGAGGGTTCACTCTCTTTAAAGACAACCTAACATTGGCCTCTGAGACAGAGATCACAGGGTCATCGGGTGCTGCAGGGAACTTCACAGCTGTAGTTATATTCTCCCTTTTAAAGTGGACATAGAAGGTGTTGAGTTCATCTGGTAGTGAAGCATCGCTGCCATTCATGCTATTGGGTTTCACTTTGTAGGATGTAATGCCTTGCAAACCCTGCCAGAGTTGCTGTGCATCTGATGACACCTCCAACCTCATTTGAAATAGTCTCTTCATCCTTGAACTAGCCCTCCACAATTCATACCTGGTTTTCTGGTACAGGCCTGGGTGGCCAGACTTGAACACCACAGATCTAGCCTTCAGCAGATGACATACCTCCTGGTTCATCCACAGCTTTTGGTTTGGGAATATATCCATGGCTCTTGGCTTGGGAAAGTATTTTCAGTGAGCTTAAACTCTACCTTGCTGCAGATGTACTGCTGAGTTGATCACAACATTATAAATGATTAACATCGGTCTTCATTTGTTGAATAGTGATATATCAAATTAATCATTATTTTCCTTAAATGTTCGATTAATGCTGTATAATGCCTCAAAGACACAGGATCATCTTAGATCATCTATGCAATATATTTTTAAAAATTAGGACTTTTCCAAATTCAATATATCTTATTGATTAAACTTGTAACATAGCAGAGGGTTATCTAGACCAATTCAGTTTAATCCAGTTAAATGTTTTACAAATAGGCTACTTAATTAAACATTTATAAGATCAATTTCAGATGTAATTAAAGGTTTAGAGCTAAACTGTGAATTATTGGAGTTTGTTATCCCTCCTGACTTTTAAGTACTGTACAGACAACAATTGTAATAAATTTAATTTACTCGTAAAATGAGTCACTGTGGCAATATTTTCAAAATACCTTGCATACTCATCCTATCTGTTAAAGTTTTGGTCATTCAAATGGCAATGCTTTTTGTATTGACATCTACAAATCTTAACAAAACTTGTAAATTGTTGGAATAAGTCTCTTCGCATTCAGCTTTCTATTGCAGGAACAGCAGTAGTAGCTGTAGCTGAACTGCTGGCATTTTTCTGTGGAAGTTGCACTGAATGTGTTGATTCCCATGTCAACTTGGAAAACCCAAACTTTTAGGCCATTTTCCATTTCTTGTACTGTGATGTCACTTTTGGATTCTATTTCAGGGAAGGAACATAGGTGTACATCATTTAGCCTGTGCTAATGCTGAGGAACCTGTCCATGAACTTTTACCAGATTAAACTTGACACAGCAAAGAGAAGTACAATGCAGAGTACCCCAGTGCCCATCCCCCTCAACAACAGGTATATCACGTTGGATATTGTTGGGGGGAGATGAGCTAACAGAAGAAAATCACAGTGTTCAGGTCTCTGGCACTGAATCAGAAGACAAGGGGGAAAAAGAGTCATGCTGTAGTGATAGGGGATTCATTAGTTAGGGGAACAGACAGGAGGTTCTGTGGGCAAGAACAAGATTCTCGAATGGAATGTTGCCTCCCAGGTGCCCGGGTTCGGGATATCTCAGGTCCAGTCCTCAGCATTCTTAAGTGGGAGGGTGAATAGCCAGAAGTCGTGGTCCATGTAGGTACAAAAGACATGGGATGGATGAGTGATGAGGTTCTGCATTAGGTGTTCAGGGAGTTAGGTGCTAAGTTAAAGGGCAGGACCTCCAGGGTTGTGATCTCAGGATTGCTACCTGTAGCATGTGCTAGTGAGGCTGGAAATAGGAAGATTATACAGTTTAGTACAGTTAATACAGATTATACGGTTTATATAGTGGTTAAGGAGTTGGTGTAGGGGGAAGGGCATAAGAATTTTGGATCACTGGGCTCTCTTCAAAGGGAAGGTGGGATCTGCACAGAGCAGAATATTTGCACTTGAACTGGATAGGAACTGATATCCTAGTGGGAAGGTTTGTTAGTGCCGCATGGTTGGGTTTAAACTGTAGTTGTAGGGGGATAGGAACCAGAGCGCCAAGAGAGTTGGTGGAGAAGTTGTCGAGACAGATGTTGGTAAGACCTCAACAAAGTTAAGAATCAAAAGGTTGAGCATGGTGCAACAAAAACAAAATGGGTGAATGCGGGACTGAAGGTGTTGTATCAGAATGCGTGCAGTATACGGAATAAGGTAGATGAACTTGCAGCACAGTTGCTGATTGGCAAGTATCATGTTGTAGACATCACTGAATCATGGCTGAAAGATTATAGCTGGGTGCTTAATGTCCAAGGATACACATTACATTGAAAATATAGTCAGGAAGACAGAGGAGGCAGCATTGCTCTGTTGGTAAAAAATGAAATCAAATCATTAGAAAGAGTCAGAAGGGGTTGAATCATTGTGCATAGAGCTAAGGAACTGCAAGGGTAGAAAGATCTCGATGGGAGTTGTATACAGACCCCCAAACAGTAGTAAGGACGTGACCTACAAATTACATCAGGAGATAGAAAATACATGTCAAAGGCAATGTTACAATAGTCACAGGAGACTTCAATAAACAGGTAGATCAGGAAAATCAGGCCAGTACTGGGTTACAGGAGGAAGAATTTTTCTGAGTGCCTAAAAGATGGCATTTTAGAGTAGCTTGTGTTTGAGTCCACTAGAGAATCAGTTATTCTCAATTGGGTGTTGTGCAATGAACCAGAATTGATCAGAGAGCTTAAGGTAAAAGAGCACTTTGGGGAAAGTGATCATAATATGATCTAATTCATCCTGAAATTTGAGAAGGCTTTGGGGATTTCAGAGGCGTTAATTTATTCAAGATTCCTATCCTCTGACCAATATTTATATCCACATTGTGAATATGACTAACCCAATTCAGTTTCTGATCAGTAGTTACCTCTAGAATGTTAACAGTGAAGGATTCAGTAATGTTAATGTCACTGAATGTCAGGGGGTGATAACTAGAGGTTTTCTTCCACACATATAGCATGAATATTACTTGCCACCTATTAGCCTGGGCTTAGATGTTGTCCAGGCCTTGCTGCATTTGGATGTTAACTGCTTCATTATCCAAGGAGCTACGAAAGGTGACGTTCCCTACTTCCAACCTGTTATTCTTACTGTTGTCTTGATGAATACAATGTGGAAAAATGTGAGATCATAAAAGTAAAATGCAGATTTTTAAAAATAGTGATAGACTGGGAAACAATGATGTTTGAAGCACCTGAGTGTCCTAAAAGGTAACATGCAAATGTAGAGAGAAATTTGGAGGACAAATGATACATAGACTTTAATTGTGAGTGGATTTTAGTTCAGGAATAAGAGTGTCATTCTGCAATTACACAGGGATTTGGCGATTTTGTTCGAAGAATATAGTACACCAAATTAGTCTCAGATCTCAAAAGCAGGAGATACTTAGGCAAAATAGAATTAAGATTCGTTAGATTCAAGAAAAGAGACTGCAGATGCTGGAATGGTCTCAACCTGAAAGTCAAATGTTTGTTTCCCTCCATGGCTTCTGTCCAACTTGCTGAGTCTCTCCAGCAATTTGCTTCTCAGTGAATTTGGAGAGCAGACTTCAAATGAAAAAAGGTTGCATTGACTACATTTCGAGAGTTTAGATAGAGTGAGAAGTTTGAAACTTAAAAAAAATCTTAGAGAGCTCATCAATATGGATGCAGGGAGGATATTTCTCTTGGGTGAGGAGTCAACAAGGAAAGTATTTTTGGGACTGAGGTGGGGATGGTGATGAATCTTTGGAATTCTCCACCCAATATGCTCTGGAGTCTCAGCAACTGTATTCAAATTGTTAGTGTAACCCCCTGGTAAGCCTCAGGCTCGCTCAACTTGCTTTCGTCTAGGGGAAGCAGCCTTCGGCCCCGCCAAACTGGGTAATTAAGTTTGTGTGGAATCTGTGTGATGTACCCCACCCCGCCAAATAACAGACTATACACCATATACGATTCAATGATTACAATATATAGATATTACTGGAACTATGTAATTAATAGAGATAAAATATAAAAGGAAAGCAAAAGGTGCCAAACTTATCAAAGTTCAACCTCTTTGTGCACAAACAGTTGGAGCTCTAGCAATGGTTCTCCTTTCACCATTCGATCCCCTCTGACCACCTCGACCCACCACCTGGGACCAACCACGGTTGTCGACCAGACGCTCCACATGAGTCTGTCTTCGTCTCCCCTCCTCACTGAAGACCCTGGATCTCGGACTGCGGCTCGGGGTCCGCCCCGTCGGCCAGCTCACAGCATCGTCTCCACTCTCTCTCCCTCCCCATTGCGCCTTCTGCCCAAAAACCCACACATCGCAATAGCTTACTGACACCCAAGAAAGAATAACTTCTATCTCAATTGGTTCATTCCCTCCCTTATCAATAATATAACTAAAACAAGCAGAGAGAGAGAACATCCTTACATCACAATATTTATTACAGACAAGCCATGTTTAATTCTAACATAACAAAGAAGCCATTTTAAGAGCCTATGCAGTAACACAAAAGAAGAAACCCCTTACATTGGTTTTCTGGATAATAATGGAATCAGAGGGTATGAGGAGAGGAGAGAAAAAAGGCACTGAGGTGAAAGATAGCCACGAGGGACCAAACAGCTCATTCCTGATCCTAATTTTAGGGTCCTTATGCTCTTACATAAATCAATGCAAAATGCTGATAAAGTTTCCAAAGTTACTGTAGAAGCTTTCGCTTCTTTTCATGTCACCAAAAAAAAAATTGTAATCAAGAAAAAATAATGTAAATCCTATCATGATCAAAACAATCTAGGTCTTTCAATTAGAACAGCAAAATAAAACATTCTCAGTATGCATGTACATGAACATCAAACCACTGATAATAAACCAATGGTTAACAACAGATGATCTTATTAAAACTCAGAATGCAATCGATAGGCAGGAAGAACTATTACGTATGTTCTGTTTTATTTTGCTAGAAAATATTATGTCTAGTTTCAAAGGCACAAAGTATATCTATGCTATAGGTCTTACATTATGTTTCACATATTAATTTTAGCTAAGGCCTTTTTGACATCTACAAATATATTCACAAAGCAGTAATAAATAGATTGAAAATAAGTTAATTTTTAAAATGTCATTATCAGTTAACAAAATTTCATGGCTTCTTGTTAATTTCTTTTCTACTGCTGATTCCTTATTCTAAGCATGTTTCATTTTCCACAGCTCTGCCTGATTTGCCACCTTCAATCAAATCATTGAGCTCAAAAGTGTGGTAAAGTGCAAATGGCAGAAATAACAGGCAAGGCTTTTATTGTGTTCCTCACATCAGCCTGAGTGCTAATGCCAGTCACGACTTGGAGTGCTCTGAAGACTAAATTCATGCATTACAACCATACCTCAAAACAAGCTGCTCTTAATTGGCTGAAAAACACTGTGGTACATCCCGAGGTCATACACGGCTCTATATAAATTCAAGTCTTTTTGTTTATTTCAACTGTGACCCAAAGCAGAGGCTTGTGCGACTGAATTACTATTCATTATTTTTTTCTTCACACATCTCCTCTGGAAATTAGGATGGAGCAGCAGGCATGAAATTATCTAATATGGTGCAGGAAATTTGAAATTTGAAGGATCTCCCTAGTTGAAAAAGGAAACAAAGTGAAAAAAGGCTGCACAATCAGTATGGGTCACAGAGAAAATTGGCCCATTGGGTTGTTAATTTGTTTTGAATGTTGTACAGTGTAATGATAATGCCACACCACACGTGCAGTGGCTGTGTTATTGGTTCAGTATGAAAGTTTCCCCAAATGCTTAACATCTCCCTAAATACTGCAATAATAATTCCTTTGCTGCAACTGCAATTCGACAAAGGAAAGCTAAAAATGTTCCACTTGAAAATTTGTTTGCCCACAGCCTCACTGCATTTTAACCTGCTCACCAACAAAATTTGGGAACACAGTGAGAGGCCGATCAGAGAACAGCAGTCATTCAATGAGACAGGTTTCAGGGAAACAAGATTCTTAGTTGTAGTTTTACTTTAACTTATAATAGCTTTGAAACAATATAATTCTATTTAATAAAGGAAAAGGGCTGGGTCATGGGATTATGGTGATTGGGGGGCCGCAGGGAAAACCATCATAGTTTATAATCAGTGAAGAAGAAATCATATATTTGCTGCTTGTACATGGAGACTAAACTCACAATGGTTTCCACAGTCGCTGCACGAAACCCAATGTAAGTTAATAATTAAAATCTTTTCTTTCCAGAGCAGGTTATTCAACAAGCACTGAACCTGAAATAGTTAAACTGAGAACAAAAGACGTGTATCTATGAACGAGGGCCATGCTCTTCAAAAACAGAACATGCTGGAAACAGTCAGCAGGTCAGACCACATCAATTACTTTTTCTCCATTCTTTTTCACTTGATTTTCTGGTACTTTCTGTTTTAGCCTCAGATTTCCAGAACCTGCAACCAATCATAACTTCCCCTCTATTCCTTTGTTTTTTCCATGGAAACCATTTTCTGAGTGACTCTCTGTTTCAGTCATTCCTACCCACCCACTGCTTACCATTCCCTGGTACTTACTGCTGCAATGATAAGCAATAGCAACACTTCAAACCTACATCGTCTAGGGAATCAAACATTCATTCCATGTCAATTAAAGATCCACATGCATCTCCTCCAAACTCTTCTGGTGTACTTGGAGCTATATTGTGGTCTCCTCTACACTGGGAAGAGCAATCACAGATTAGCAGTCTTGAATAATATCTACACTCTGTCTACAGTGGCAATCCTTTTTTCTAGATTGTAAGAACACTCAGTCCTCTTTTATTGTCATTTAGAAATGCATACATGCATTAAGAAATGATACAATGTTTCTCCAGAGTGATATCACAGAAAACAGGACAGACCAAAGACTAACACTGACAGAACCACATAATTATAACATATAGTTACAGCAGTGCAAAGCAATACCATAATTTGATAACAAACAGACCACACGCTCAGTAAAAAAAATCTCAAGGTCCCGAGTTGATCGACTCCCGAGTCCCTGATAGCAGGCAGCAAAAGGGAGAAACTCCCAGCCATAAACCTCCAGGCACCATCAACTTGCCGATATCTAGGAAGCAGCAACCCCAGCCGACACAGAGTCCATCTGTCTGAAAACTTCGAGCTTCCAACCAGCCTCTCCGATACAGCCTCCCGAGCGTCATCCTCTGCCGAGCGCCTTCAACCTCTCCCCGGCTGCTGAAGCATGCAAAGTCGAGGATTTCGGGGCCTTCAGCTCCAGAGATTCCGGTTACCACACAGTAGCAGTGGCAGCGAAGCGGGCATTTCAGAAGTTTTCCAGATGTTCCTCCGTGCTCTCACATCTGTCTCCATCAAATCAGAATTGTCCACGGTCCCTTACTTGACAGATAACAGATATTCATCACCGAAGTGGCTGTGTGCGCTGCCGTCGCACCGCCATCTTCTCCCCCCTCCCAGTTGCATGCCTTTCCATTCCCACACTACCTCTCAGTCTTTAACCTTCTCCACTTCAAGGGTAAGACCAAACACAAACTAGATGAACCAACTCCAGTCCTGATAAAGGGTCTTTGTCCAAAATATCAGCTGTTTATTTCCCTCCATAAATGCTGCCTGAGCTGTTAAGTTCCTCCTGCATTTTGTGTGTGTTGCTAAAGAACACACCACATGTTCCACCTGGGTATCCACAACCCAATTATATGAACAGTGAACTTTCCAACTTCAGGTAATCCACACTCCCTGTGCTCCTTTCTCTCTCCTTCTGGATCTCCTGTTATCTTGTTTTATTCCCCTCCACTTGGTTCCTTCTGACCATCACCTACACATGACATCTTCTGGTTCTGCTTTGCCCTTGACTGCACATTTGCCCATCATTGCTCGATTTTCTGTGTCCACGTATCACTTTCTTTACTTATCTCTACTTCCACCTTCCCCCCCTCCACCCTACCTGGCTCCAGCCGTCCATCGCCTCCCTACTTACATGGTGTTACACATCACCTGCCTGCCCCTGCCTCACTCCTACCTATCACCTCAAACCAAATCAACAACTATCCCTTTGCCTGTATAGACGTAGCTTGACCTTTTAAGTTCCACCAACCACTGGATTTTTACTGTAGATTGCAGCTGTCGCAATCTCCTTCATTTGCATTTTTTAAAATTTGAATTTAAGTTCTTTCAGTTGTATTCACCCACAACACCCTCCCACCACCTCCAGGATCGATCTCCTTTCCTGTCCCAATTCATCTAACCCCATCTGAGGATGTTTTGGAGGAGAACAGCGGTTAATTAAAAATGCAAACAAGAGGAAATCTGCAGATGCTGGAAATTCAAGCAACACACACAAAATGCTGGTGGAACGCAGCAGGCCAGACAGCATCCATAGGAAGAAGCACAGTTGATGTTTCGGGCCAAGACTGACGAAGGGTCTCGGCCCGAAACGTTGACTGTGCTTCTTCCTATGGATGCTGTCTGGCCTGCTGAGTTTCACTAGCATTTTGTATGTGTTGCAACGGTTAATTATGTCAGTCATATTAAATTCATTAATTGTCTTTTCTTTTCAAATACTCATAAATCTTCAGTGAGCTTGCATTTCATATTTATTTCACCTTATTGTACTGGAACATTTTTCACATAATAGTATCTAAATAGCAGATTTTGCCTAGAATCCTGAGAACTGTACAAAAATTAATTCTGGTAATATTTACATGAGAAATACTTACATTTCTTTTCATCTGAAAACATAAATCAAAAGGAAGTACTAACAATGCTGGCAGAAAGCAATTGCTCTTTCTGAAAAACAATTAGTTACAGAGAGATAAAAAGATGAAATGTGACAACTAAAATTTAATGAATTGTTGCCACTGGCACATCTTTTGATGTACCAGTTCTATTTCTTGGAAACAACTGCCCGATCTTAGTAAGATTCATCTCCAGTAGAATTCAAGATTCAAAATACATACACTTATTATCAAAGAATGTATAAATGGTAAAACCTTGAGATGTGTTTGCTCACAGGTATCCACAAAGCAGGAAACCTGAAAGAACCTAATTAAAGAAAAAATATAAAAAGACCAACACCCATTGCGCAAGAGAAAGGAAAAAAAGCACAAATCATGTGAACAATTGAAATGAATAACCATATTCTGAAGAAATCGAGAGCTCAGATCCAAACCCCCGATCTGTGTGGTAAACATGTGCTGTGCATAGAACATGGAACTGTTCAGCAAAATATCTTATGCCAATGTTATATGATGTTATGCCAACCTTTGTAAACCTCCTCCATGATCACTTTGCTTCTACACAGCCTATTTTGTCTATTTTTCTTATCCATTATCCCTACTCTCTATCTCCTGACACTCATTAAGTTCCTAACTAGGTCAAGAATTCACTTCAATTCCTTGAGCTTCAGCTTTAGTTAGCATTTTCTTTTGGGGGATTTCATCAAATGCATTCTAGAAGTCCTTTTAAATAACATATACTTTCCCTGAAATAATGCTTAAGTCAACTCTTCAAAAATATTCAATTAGATTTCTCAGCATGATGAATTTTAAAATTCCATGCTTGCTGTGGTCTGTTGAAATGTTCAACATCTTCAACCAATCTGCACATAATAATTGACCCCAACAATTTCCTAAAAAACAAATGTTCTACTGACATTTCTGAGTTCCCTCAGTTTCTCTGCTCCTCTCTTACTACTCTTGAAGCTCCAAGTGTGAGGATAATTGTCCAATTCCCCAATTCAGAAGAAAATAGAACACACAAGAATACAGCACTGTATGGGCCCATTGGCCCATGATGTTGTGCAAACCTATATAAAGATATTCCATGATCAAGTGAACTCTTCCTTCCTACACAGCCAATAACCCTCCACTTTGTTCTTACATCCGTTTGCCTAGATAAGAGTTGTTTAAATGTCCCCATTGCATCAACCTCTGCCACAACAATGGCAGTGCATTCCAGCCATCCACCATTCTCTTTAAACTATGTAAAATAAGATCATCCTCTGATATCTCTCCTAAATTTTCCTCCACTCACCTTAAACACACATCTTCTGGTATTGGTCATTCCTGCCCTGGGAAAAAATGAGATGGGTGTCCACTCTCTCCATGCCTCTCATAATCTTATACAACTCTATCAAGTTGCTCCTCATGCTTCACCACTCCGAACAGAAGACACCTAGCTCACTCAATCTTCTCCCGTAAGACATACCCACTAATCCAGGTAGTATCATGACAAATCCTCTGCATCCTCTCAAAAGCTTCCACATACTTCCTTCAATGAGGTGACCAGAAGTGAACACAATATTCCAAGTGTGGACTAAGCAAGAGCTGATAGAGCTGCAACAATACCTCATGGATCTTGAACTCAATCCCCTGACTAATGAAGGCTACCACAACATATGTCTTCTTAACAACCCTAGCAACTTGCATGGCAGCTTTGAGGATCTGTGGACGTAGATTCCAAGACCCCTCTATTCCTTCAGACTGCTAAGAATCCTGCCATTAACCTTGTACTCCAATTTGATCTTCCAAAATGTATCATTTCATAGTTTTCCTGATTGAACTCTAACTGCCACTTTTCCACCCAACTCTGCATCCTGTCTATATCCTATTGCAAACTATGACAAATCTCTACACTATCCATAATGTCACCAACCTTTAGGTCATCTGCAAGCTAACTATCCAACCCTCTCCACTTCCTTATCCAAGTCATTTACAAAAAAAAAAAATCTGATAGAGCTGTGCCCCCCTAACTGATGCCTGTGGAGCACCACTAGTCACTAACCTCCAAGCAGAATACTCTCCATCTAATGCTCCCGCTTATGAGACAATGCCACCAGGCCTCCTTGATCACATGCCTCCTGACTTTCTAGATGAGTATACCATGGGAGACCTTATCCATATACACAACACCCACACCTCCCCCTTCATCATTTTGCCTTGGCACATCCTGAAATCTCAAGTGTGACTTGTGAGGCAAAACCATGAAGAATCTACCTCCAGCTTGGCTGAGTAATGTCTCTATGACATGGGCCAGGTGGACTAATGGATCTTGAGACCCACAACCTCCAGGATGTTTTCATCACTATTCATTATTTCTTGGCACACAGAACTTTTCAACCATAAGGCTAATTATAGCACTCCCTGCCAACCCAGTCAGTTTAGCTCCCTGCACTTGATTTTGAGGTTCAAGTTCAAGTTTATTGTGCATATATGCAATCAAAGAAAACAACGTTCCTCCAGACCAAGGTGCACCCACAAAATATATATCACACACAACACACAAAACAAAATGTTACAATAAATAAGTTAATAAATATAATTCAAAATGCACGTAGTGTGCAGTACAGGTAAACAGTAAATAGCTCACTGTCCTGTTGACGAGACCTTGGTGGTGGCAGGCTACTCATTAGTCGAACCGCCTGCAGGAAGAAGCTGTTACTCAGTCTGGAGGTCCTGGTCCTGATGCTTCGGCACCTCCTTCGTGATGGTAGTGGATCAAAGAGACTGTGGGATTGGTGGGCCCTTTGTACACAACACTCCCTGTAAGTGTGACAAATAGAGGGGAGGGAGACCACAGTGATCCTCCCAGTGGTTCTTACTGTCCTCTGTAGGGTCTTGCAATTCAATGCTTTGCAGCTTTTGTACCACACAATGATGCAGTCAGAGAGGACACTCTCGATGGTGCTCCTCGAGAAAGGTGTTAGAATGAGGGAGGGAGCCTTGAGCACCTCAATCTCCTCAGAAAGTGTAAATGCAGCTGTTCTTGAATAGTGAGGAGGTGTTTGGGTCCAGATTAGAATGCCTGTTATGCGTACACCAAGGAACTTTGTGTTCTTCACTCTCACCACAGCAGAGCCATTAATGTGTAACAGAGAATGCTCTACCTGAAGTTCAATCATTTCTTTTGTTTTATTCATGTTGATACTCAGGTTGTTATTCTCACACCATTTGACAAGACGTCCTCTCTGTAGGCCAATTCATCATTATTGCTAATGAAACTAACCGCTGTGTATCATCAGCAAACGGTGATAAAGTCTGAGTTGAATCTGGCGGGGTCATTATGAGTCAGCAAAGTAGCATTGGCTGAGCACACAGCCCTGGGGAGAACCAGTGCTCAGTATGATGGAGCCTGAGATGTTGCTGCCAGTTAAGAGTCATTAAATCCAAGATCCAGTTACAGAGTGGGTATTGAGTCCCAATAAGAACAGTTTACCCATCAGTCTCTGAGGGATGATCGTGTTAAAGCCAAGCTGAGGTTGGTGAACATAAGAGGCATCAGTTTCTGGGTTGGAGAGGATGGAGTGGAGGGTCAAGGCTGTGGCATCATCAGTGTACCTTTTTGAGTAGTGAGTGAACTGGAAAGGGTCCAATGTAGCTGGAATGTGTGATTTCATATGATCCATTACCAGCCGCTCCGAACACTTCACAATCGTTTAGGCCAATTACTGTTGCTCTCTTGAACACCAGATTGATGGTGGCTGCCTTGAAGCCTGCACAGACAGTGGACTGTTCGAAAGAAATTTCTTAAGACCTATATCTTAAGCTATATCTTAAGACCTCTGTTAGCTCAACTGCACAGTCCCTCAGCACCTGACCAGGTATGTTGTCCAGCCCCTGTCTGATCCCTAAGCAATGCAAAAACCTTTGGTTTCAGAAATGGTTTCTGGTTTGCCCTTTAATCACAGTAATGCCCTCAATGTGCTTTCCTATGTGGCTAGTCACCGATCCTGTGTGTTCATCGATGTTGACGTGATAATCTTAGGTAGCTGCCTCCCTGAATATGCTCCAGTCTATGCTTTAGAAACAGTCCTTCGGCACTGAGGTGGCAACTTGTGACCAGGTCCTCATCTCCCTGTGAACTGGTTTGACATGTTAGGCAGTGGCCTGTATGCAGGGATTAAGAAAATGGATCTGCTGTCAGAGTATCTGAGGTGAGGACTTGGGGAGGGGTGTGGGCAGGGACAGCCTTGTAGGCTCCACGAACGTTAGTATAAACCAGTTCTCTCCTCTCGTTAAGATTCAAGATTCATGATTGTTTAATGTCATTTCCTGTACAAAAGTGTATGGAGAATGAAATAATTGTTCCTCCAGATCTGATGCAGCACAAAAACAACACAAAAGGAAAAGAACACAATAATATTAAAATACACACACAGTGGATAGACATACATAATATAACTTTATACATAGATTGATTGTGTGTCATAAAGTGACACTAGACTCTACATTAGGTGACCAATGGGAATTAATATAGTGGTGGAGTTAGAGAGTGGAGGAGTTGATCAGCCTTACTGCTTGGGGAAAGTAATTACTTTAGAGCCTGATGGTCTTGCTGTGGATGTTACATAGCCCCTTTCCTGATTGGAGTGGCACAAACAGGGTGTGTGGTGTCTTTCATGATGGTACTGGCCCCTTTCTGTACACATGTCCTTGATGGCGGGTGGGCTGGTGCCAGGAATGTATTGGGCAGTTTAGGTTACCCATTCTGCAGCATTCCAGCCAACTACAGTGCAGTTTCTGTACCAAGCAATGGTGCAGCTTGCTCAGATGCTCTCTACTGCACATTTGTCAAATAATGCAAGTATAAATATGCAAAGCCCAGTTCTCTTCAGCCTCCTCAGAAAACAGAGGCTGAAGACTGTGTAGGATGTGTTCTGGGACCATGAGAGATTGTGTGTGATGTGCACACCAGGAGTTTGATCTGGCGCCGATGTTAAGGCAGCGGGGAGGTAAGTGGTGTGAGTTCTCCTGAAGTCAATAACCGTCTCCTTTGTCTTGTTGATATCAAGGAAGAGGTTACTTACCTGTCACTAAGCCTCAAGCTCTTTCATCAACTCTCTGTAGGCCGTCTCAGTGGTGCTGAGCCCCACCTCTGTGGTGTCATCAGCGAACACGACGATGTGATTGCTTGGGTGTTTGGCTGTGTAGTCATGTGTAGGCACGGTGTACAGCAATGGCCTCAGCACACAGACCTGGAGGATATCCATGTTGACGAGGGTGGGGAGGAAGGAGCGGTGTTGCACCCTGATTACATGAGGTCTGTTATGTCTCAACCACGGATTCGGCATCACAGTAGATACGGTAATTGCGCTTCTGAATATGCACATGTCAGCTAATTATTATTTCATTGTGATAGTACTTAACTCCCTACATGTCATTGTAGTTCTTGTTGAGACTTGGACACAGCAACGCTTCACTGCCTGTTTGCATTCTGCCTTGCCTGAGAAATTGGACTGTCGAGTCGACTGACTCTGAAGACTAGCGGTATTTGTTTTATTCTTAGTTGTTCTTTTCAGCTGCAGTGTAGGCTTCGTTTTCCATTTGAGGATTTTAGTTAATGGCCCTGTTTGGCCTAGCATTTATTGTTTTCTTTTCTCTTTAACACTGTTCGAAGTGAAGTCTGTGAACTATTGACCTGCTTCGGTGTCTTTCACTCTGTACTTGGGCCATATCTGAGCCTGGTGACATGTTAGTTAGGAAGTCCAGCACCCAGTTGCACAGTGGTGTATTTAGACTGAGGGGTAGGAGTTTGTTCACCATGGTCTGTGGGACAATAATGTTGAATGCCGAACTGAAATCCATAAACAGAATTATGACATAAATATCCTTGTTTTCTAGTGTGTCAGAGCCAGGTACAAGACAGATGCTACAGCATATAGACCAGCTAGTCTGGCTTCAGTGGTTGGGAAGATGTTGGTCAATTGGTAAGGTTGAAGTTATCGAGTACTTGGTGACACAGGACAAGATAGGGCAAAGTCAGCATGGTTTGCTCAAGGCCTGATGAATCTGTTGGAATTCTTTGAGGAGATTACAAATAGGATAGATAAAGTGGATGCAGTGGATATTGTATATTTGGATTTTAAAAACCATAAGACAAAGGATCAGAAGTTGGCCATTCGGCCCATCGAGCCTGCTCCGCCATTTTATCATGAGCTGAAAGTCTTTGACAAGGTGCAACACATGGGGCTACTTACCAAGTTAAGAGCCCATGGTATTACAGGAAAGCTACCAACGTAGTTAGAGAATTACCAAGAGAAAAATCTGCAGATGCTAGAAATCTGAGCAACACACACAAAATGCTGGAAGAATTCAGCAGGCCAGGCGGCATCTATGGAAAAGAGTACAGTTGACTGAACTGGCAGCGTTGTTGGGTTTGACTCTCTACAAAGCCCTTCTCATATCTGCTACTGTTACTGCTGTTATGTTTATGCCTCAAAGCCAGCATAGAAGTTGTATAGAGCATCAAGGAGGGAGGTATCACTGATGTACTGTAGTCAACACTGCATTTCTTTGCATAATCAGTAACGCCCTTGATGCCAGCCACATCGTCAGGGATCATAATCAAACAGGTGTTCCTGAATTTATTGTGTGTCGTCTGTCTTTGCCCTCTTGATGCCTAAGATAAATTTCTCCTGGCTGTTCTGAAAGCTGTTCTCGAAGGCAGCGTCCCAAGCTTTTAGTAGGGAACACACATTTGTGTTCTGCCATGGCTTCTGGTTGGGCCAACAGATAACCATTCTTGTAGTACTAACATTGTCTGCACACTTACTGATACAGCTGATGACAGATGAGGCATATTCCTCGAGGTCTGTGTCTACTCCATTTTTGACAACCTCCTTAATCATCTGCCAGTTGGTCCATTCAAAGCAGTCCTGAAGCATCGAGATTGCCTCATTAGGCCATACAGGGATGGTCATCCTGACAGATTTCTCCATTTGCAGTAGCGGTCAGTATGCTTGGATTCATATCCCGGAGATGTAGTCAGAGAAGCCAAGCTGAGGGTGTGGGACAGCTTTGTAAGTATCTCGTCCATTAGTTCCCCTAGTGATCATGGTGATGTGTTGGAGGAATTTGAGTTAAATGTCCTGCAGGTTAACATGATTGAAGACTCCTGCAATTATGAAGAGACTGTCCGGATAGTTGTTTTATAGACACCTGATGATGCTGTAAAGCTCTCCCAATGTAGCTATGGCATTTACGCTTGGGAGGATGTAGACAGTGGTGATGAACACAACAATAAATTCTCTGAGCAGCTTATGTGGCCAGCATTTAATTGGAAGATGCTCAATTTCCCTGTAACAGTGATTGCTAACTTCAGATAAGTTTGTAGATCAACCTTGCGAAGTTGGTAAAAGTTTGCCAGGACTGTCTTGAAGTTGGCATAACTGAAGTCACCAGCAACAACGAAGACGCTGTTGAGGCGAGTGACTTTGAGGTTGCAGATTGCGCCGCAGAGCTCCTGCAGCGATTCCCCAGCACAAGCACGGGGGCTTGGAAACAACAATAATCACAATGGCAGTGAACTCCCTCAGTAGGTAGAACAGCCTGCACTTCACCATTAAAAACTCTATCTGCGGTGAGCAATGGGTCATTACTACTGAGGTGTCCAGTCACCAGTTCTTAATGAAGAAGTATCACAGAACTCCTCTGGAGGTCTTGCTGGAGTCTGCATAATCTCTGCCCGCCTGAGAGGAGATTAGATCTTCCAGCTGGATGGCTGAGTCAGGAGTGGGAGTGCTAGCCAGCATGGATCCCCTTTATATCTTGATTGAATATCGGCACGCTTACCGTGCTTCTGACGACCGCTTTCACGAGTAGCAGTAGCAGGCCGCGGCGCAGAATGAGCGCTTGCTCCATCCTCTGTTATCCCGCTCGCTAGCAAGGAAGACTTGCAGATTTTAGTATTCTTTATGATTAGCAGTGTTTTTCTATCATAGAAAAATGAACAGTACAAGAAATTTCAGCATTGATTGAGGCCTGAAAGACAGCTGTGACTGTAACTGCTGCGTCTCCTTTTCCTTAGGCAGTTCCATAAAGTGGTTCCTTCATATCACAGTCTAAGTGGGAGAGGAGCTACTTGAGGTATCACCTCCTGTGCCTTTCCTTCCATCTCCCTCTTTCCTGCTTGCTCTGCTATTTCTTCCAGAATATGACCATCCTGCAGTATTCCAAGTACCATTGAGGTTTTTTGTTATTCCTCGGTCTTCTAAATCAATTCCTATATAAGTAACAGGTTCTCTGAAAGCTGTGGGAGCTCTTGACTACAGGAACTGGAACTGTCACCTACTGAACTAGAGTGAAATGCTTGACTTACGTAGTGTTCTTATATGTCAATTCATAAAACTGTGCATTGCCGTCTACAAAATAAGGCAATAACAGAATACAGAATAAAGTGCAACAGCTACAGAGAATTTGCAGTGTAGGTAGACAATAAGGTGCAAGATTATAACAAGGTGGACTGTAAGGTTAAGAGTCCATCTTATTGTACTTGGAAACCATTCAATTTTTAATTGTTGGCAACGAGAGTCTCTTGCCAATTGATTCTGACCCAGTCCTTGCATTTCATTATTAACAGGTTACATTCTGCTAATCAAGGGTGTTCCTTCTTTCACTGTCACTCATCAAGTATGGCAATTGTCCTGTATCAGACCTCAAAGCACTCCAGCGTGTGGTGAAAACTACCCAGCGGATTATCAACACCCAATTGCCCACCATTGAGAACATCTACCATAAACGCTGCCTGGGCAGGGCGAAAAGCATTATCAAGGATGCATCTCACCCTAACCATGGACTTTTTACTCTCCTCCCATCCGGTAGGCGCTACAGGAGCCTCCACTCCTGCACCAACAGGCACAGGAAGAGCTTCTTCCCTGAGGCTGTGACACTGCTGAACCTCACATCACAGCGCTAAGCAGTATTGCACCCATATTGTACCGTCTCAGTACTTTTATATTTGTGTGCTGTACCACTTACGTTTTATTCACTGTTATTTTGTAAATAACACTATTCTTTGCATTTCTGGTCAGATACTAACTGCATTTCATTGGCTTTGTATCTGTACTCAGCACAATGACAATACAGTTGAATCTAATCTAATCTAATCTAATGCCATGATCTTAAAGGGATCTTCTCCTTCTTATCCATAAGATTCCTTCATTGTTGCACCATGTTGTTGCAAGGTGCCTTGGGTAGCTCAGCTACAAATGACCCAAACAAGCTAAAAGTTAAATGATAAACATGACAAAGTCTGCAGATGACGGAAATCCAGAGCAGAACACACAGAATGTTGGAGGAACTCAGCAGGTCAGGTAGCATTTATAGAAATGAAGAAACAGTCAACATGTTGGGCCGAGACCCCTCTTCAGGAAACAAAGTATCAGAAAAATTGTTTCTAGTGGCAAGCAAAGCAGTCTTTTAACGTCACTGCCCCGCTTGTGGCGTCTGAAATCCTTGGGTGTGAATGTGTTTAAGATCCATCATAATTCAACAAGAGTAGTTCTCCCCTTGCAGCTGGTTTTTATCTCTATACACTGTCCTGGGCACACTAATGTTCAACCTACACTATGATCACCATTGATGAGCATTTTGAAAGGTAAGTGAATTTAAAAGGAGATCATTTTTTCTTCAGCGGTTTGATCGAGGCACAACTGTGCAGACACAAGGAAGTCAGCAAGTTAGACCGGCAGGAAGAATTTAAAAAGAAGACAGTTTTATTGAGCAGGCACCGGAGAAGCGGGTGTCAGAGTAGGAGGGCTTTGGCTCAACGGGGCTTCGGTGATAATGTGTCGAGGCAAAGTAAGTTACTTGTGAAGAATAGGAATAGGAAGTGTGTCTGCGAGGCCGGTGTTCTGTGCTGGGTATCAGATGTGGGATGTCCGGGAGACTCCCAGGTGCGTCAAGCTGCAGCTCCTTAGGGACCGTGTTAAGGAACTGGAGATGCAGCTCGATTACCTTCGTTTGGTCAGGGAAAGTGAGAATGTGATAGACAGGAGCTACAGGCAAGTAGTCACACCGGGGCCTCGGGAGACAGATAAGTGGGTAACAGTCAGGAGAGGGAAGAAGGACAAGAGTCAGATACTAGAGAGCACCCCAGTGGCTGTCCCCCTTAATAATAAGTACTCTTGTTAGAGTACTGATGGGGGGAGATGGCCTACCTGGGGAAGCAACAGTGGTCGTGCCTCTGGCACGGAGTCTGGCTCTATGGCTCAGAAAGGTAGGGAAAGGAAGAGAATGGCAGCAGCGATAGGGGACTCTATAGTCAGGGGGTCAGACAGGTGATTCTGTGGACGCAGGAAAGAAACACAGATGGTAGTTTGCCTCCCAGGTGCCAGCGTCTGGGATATTTCTGATTACATGCATGATATCCTGAAGTGGGAAGGTGAACAGCCAGAGGTCGTGGTACCTATTGGTAGCAATGACATAGGTAGGTAGAGAGAGAAGGTCCTGAAAACAGATGGCAGGGAATTAAGAAGGAAGTTGAGAAGCAGGTCCATAGGGGTAGTAATCTCGGGATTACTGCCTGTGCCATGCGATAGTGAGTATAGGAATAGAATGAGGTGGAGGATAAATGTGTGGCTGAGGGATTGGAGCAGGGGGCAGGGATTCAGATTTCTGGATCATTAAGACCTCTTTTGGGGCAGGTGTGACCTGTACAATTATGACAGGTTGCAGTTGAATCCCAGGGGGACAAATATCCTGGTGGGGAGGTGTGCTGAGGCTAGTGGGGAGAGTTTAAACTACAAATATAGAATTGTTGGTGGATGGGAACCAAACTGAAGAGATGGAGGAAGGGACGGTTGGCTCACAAATAGAAAGAGCTTGTAGGCAGTGTGAGAGGGAGGATAGGCAGGTGATAGAGAAAGGATGCGTTTCTGACTGATGGTTTAAAATGTGTCTATTTTAATGCAAGGAGTATCATGAACAAAGCGGATGAGTTCAGAGCGTGGATCAGTATTTAGAGCTATGCTGTTGTGGCCATTACAGAGTCTTGGATGGCTCAGGGGCAGGAATGGCTACTCAGAGTGCCAGGCTTTAGATGTTTCAGAAAGGACAGGGAGGGAGGCAAAAGAGGTGGGGATTGGCACTGTTGATCAGAGATATTGTCACGGCTGCGGAAAAGGAGGAAGCCATAGAGGAACTTTGTACTGAGTCCCTGTGGGTGGAAGTTAGAAACAGGAAGGGGTCAATAACACTACTGGGTGTTTTTTATAGACCACCCATTGGTAACAGGGTCATCGAGGGGCAGATAGGGAGACAGATTCTGCAAAGGTGTAGTAATAACAGGGTTGTCGTGATGGGAGATTTTAATTTCCCCAATATTGATTGTCATCTCCCTAGGTAGCTTCACTGTGGATTTGACAGACTTGAGGTTGATCAGGCCACTATGGTTTTTAGGCCTGTATGTACATTTCATATGGGTTACTGTCCATGCTGGGGCTGAAGTAAATGAGGTGGCAGACATAAGACATTCTTGCTTAAAATTAAGGATATAAATGTAGTGATGCCTTTGCACAAGGTGGCAATGAAAGCCATAATTTAATAAAAGTCCATTCAATCCCTGTGGCAACAAAGTGGGATAAGGAAAAGAAAGGAGAGAATTTTCTAAAATTCAAAGTACTGTATAGGAACTCAACTGGTAGATAGTTCTAAAAAGAAGGAAGAAGTAATATTACACGTTTATGTATTGGACATACTTGTTGAATAATTCCTTATTCAAAATGAATATGCATGAGACCGACACCTGTAGGGATTGCACTTGTCAAGATACGGTGTAGTATATATTGTTTGAATGCCATTCCTATGAGGTGCAAAGGAAACATCTAACTGCTAATTTGATCTTTGAAACAAGTGAAGTTTAACATGGTTTATTTGGATATCACTGCCCTCATAATGTATATAAGCATGTATTTGACTTTCTGAAAAGTATTAGACTCTTTGATATTATTTGAGTTTCTTGTGGGGGAGGATTTGGAGAGTATACTTCCCGTCTCTTCGCTCCACACTCCATTGCACATTGCACATTTAGATGGAAATGTAGCATAAAGATTTTTACTCCTCATGTATGTGAAGGATGTAAGTAATAAAGTCAATTCAATTCAACTGAGTAGGTGGCAGTAGTGCACATTATGTTTGTCTGCTACCTGCCATTAAACATTAGAAAAAGAAGAACGCTGATTAAGAACAGATAGATAGCACAACTGAAAACAACAGGAATTCTGCAGATGCTGGAAATTCAAGCAACACACATAAAAGTTACTGGTGAATGCAGCAGGCCAGGCAGCATCTCTAGGAAGAGGTCTCGGCCTGAAACGTCGACTGCACCTCTTCCTAGAGATGCTGCCTGGCCTGCTGCGTTCACCAGCAACTTTTCTGATAGATAGCACAATTGTATGTGTTTTCGTTAAACTATTTATTTCTTTGGGCTTGTGTGAAGTCTGTTCAGTTTGTGGTTCTGAACTTCCTTCATGATCCTTTTCCGCTCACAGCTTGTTTTAAAAGTTCATTTTAAAGTCTCTTCACAGCACACTGGGGTAGGAAACTTGGTCAATTGATGTGTCTTAAAGCCACAAAGGCCTTTACAGTGCATGAAAGAAAAGACAGCAGATGCTTTAAATTTGAAATAAAAGCAGAAAATCAAAATAAGAGAAACACACACAAAATGCAGGAGGAACTCAGCAGATCAAGCAGCATCTGTGGAAAGGAATAAGAAGTTATGTTTCAGGCTGAGCTCCTGGGTCTGAAACGTTAGCTGTTTCTCTTTCCATTGATGCTGTCTGACTCACTGAACATCTTTAGTATTTTATGTTTTTGTGCCTTAATAGTATAGCCCGCTGACTATTCTGAACTTAAATTACTTAAGCTAAATGCTGCATATTTGAGAACATCACTATGAATTTGGGTACATGGACATATGCTACTCAGTACAAGTTGCATAGCATTGTAATAGACTTCGATCCCATAAAAAGAATGGCAATGATTGATTTCACAGAGATGTATTAAACATCTAATCAGCATTACATTATGGGTATCTGTTGCTTAACTGATTCAGGTGCCGGTCCCAGTAATAATTAGCATGCTGAATACTGGAAGTTTAGGGAAGATAATACACCCAGTTATGCGACTGTGTTAGGATTTAAATTCTTAGCAACTGTACTCTAAATTCTTGAATATTCAAAATTTAAACAATTCTCTGTGTGGCAGCCAGAAAATGCAGGAATTCAACAATGTTGGAAGTCACAGTGGAAAAGCCAGATTGGCAAACAATCAGTTAGAACCCAGATTTCTATATGAAATCCAATTTTCTGCTTGGCTGCAGCGGTGCAGAAAATCTCACAGTCCCTGGAGAAACCCTATCTTTCTGAGAACACTAACTCAAGCAGTTCCGGAAATAAATGAGTTGGAAATACGATCTAGTCTGTACATGATTAAATTATGCAAAATGATTACTGAATCACAAAATGTCCGTTTACCTCTCTTACCTCACCATCCTTCCCCTCCTCCTCCTGCTCCCCCATATGTGATATGGTTTTGTACTCACTGAAGGTTAGTGCTGGAAAAGTGAACTTTTCAAAAAAATTTCATGTATTATGTAACACACATCAAAGTTGCTGGTGAACGCAGCAGGCCAGGCAGCATCTCTAGGAAGAGGTGCAGTCGACGTTTCAGGCCGAGACCCTTCGTCAGCCTGAATTTCCAGCACCTGCTGAATTCCTGTTGTTCATGTATTATGTATTTGGTTTTACCTTGGCCCTCCTAGCCAGCAATTGTGCAGCAGTATAGATAGAAAAAGTTGCAACAAAAAAACACTTCCTTCTGCAGCAGGAAGAGTTCTCCATTCCCCGTAGCTAAATGTGAGATGACTTATGTCATAGCCTTGAAATTGTCATCACTACAAAGGCATTTCATATAGGATCAGTATAAACAGTGAAAAGAACAATACACACAAAATGCTGGGAGAACTCAGCAGGTCAGGCAGCATCTATGACAATGAATAAACAGTCAACACTTCAGGTCACGACCCTCCTTCAGGACTGGAAAGAAAGGGAGAAGATGCCAGAATAAAAACCTTAACTTTTCCTGGGAAAAGTAAATGGCTGGAGAAGAAGGAATCTCCCAGGAGAGTCATAGAGCAGATCTCACCAAATTCCCCTTGAAGAGAAGATTTAAACTTCTTAGGCATCCCTTGAAGAGACTTTGCAGTGGAACAGCAAATCATAAACACAAGAGATTCTGCAGATGCTGGAAATCCAGAGCAACACACACAAAATGCTGGAGGAACTCAGCAGGTCAGGCAGCATCTATAAGAATGAATAATCAGTCAACTTTTTGGCTGAGGCCCTTCTTCAGCACTGGAAAGAAAATGAAGATGCCAGAATAAAAACCTTTCCTTTACCCACCCTGAAAAGTAAACCTGAATTCACATGACATAGGTTGAATATAAGCGAAGGGGTAAGAGGGTAACCAGAATGCGGAATGGTAAAAGAGAGAAGGAGGGAGGGGATTTCTCTAACTTCTGACAATCTCTCCCATCTACTTTATCTCTTTTTCCAAAGGTTGAACAAAGTTTAATTGTTAGCATTTCAGAACAATAATTCATAGTCAGAAAAGAGAGAAAATAAGCATGTTTGAGGGTGCAGTGAGAGGAAGATGTAGAGGAAGAGAAAGAGTGATTATGATAGGGCAAAGATCATATCCAAGTGACACCGTTGCTTCCAGTGCCATTTAATGCATGCCCTTTAGTCTTGGCTGATCTGTCGGGAGAAGTGCAAATAGGAGAAGATGAATGAGGCAGTGAAAGGAAAAAATGCTGGAAGTGTGAGGTGCTGAATACAGAATTCACTGAAAGTACAGATCTGTTGGCACCAGTGAGAAAATAAATTGAGCTATGTCTCAACCTTTCAGATTCATCCACCCCATCTCAATGAATTCTAAGCCCAACAAGATGTTAAACTTCTCTTCCATTGTCTCTTATTTCAAATTCCAGGAGTATTCATACCAGACTAGGTACACGTTTCCCCAATTCCCAAAGCCATTTGGAAACATCCCTCACTCCTCTTTCTCTCTCGAGATCTTTTCATTGTAAAATCTTATTATTGACAAAATTATCCTTCCTCACTTTAGGCCACCAAGGATAATTTTTCCCAGCTGATATTTCTTCCTATCTATTTTTTCACCTGATCCAGTCCCTTCCTGCTTCCATTTGTGACTATTGGATGCTCTCTACCATTTCTAATTATTTGGCACGCATTCCCCTTTTCTTTCACAACTCTGGAAGTATCATTGTCACCTGAACAATCTTGGTTTCCCTCCCATCATAAATAGTCTTTCTTTTCTCTCCATCCTTCACCCTCTTTTTAAGTTAAAACCAATCTGTTTTCTCACATTTTCAGTTCTGATGAGGAGTTATTGACCCAAAGCATTAATTGTTTTTCTCCCTACACGTTACCAAACCTTCTGCACATCACTAACATTTTACATTTTATTTCAGATTTCCAGCATCTGCAGTGTTTTACTTTTCATGATATTTAACTAAGCAGGATCCTTCACTTTTCCTATTTACCAAAAGATTAACAGCATTAACCTGGCTTGGCAGAGTTTCTGATTTCTGCACCTCTTTGGGGATACTTCTCACTTGAACTCGCCATTCCCTTGTTAATATTTGAAACACTATGTATGAAATGAGTGACAGAAACATGAAAGTCTGGTTTTGTATCATTTCCCATGAAAATACCTGATTGACTTATTTTTGTGGTCTGTGGCTTTCTGTAAATTGGCTCCTCCATTTGCCCAAGGACTGCTTTAAAACTAATTGATTGATTGATTGATTGATTCTTCCTCTTTCCCTGTATTTCCAGCCTTGAGATTTGCTTTTGTGATTTGAAAGACTGAGAAGAAAAACTACACAAAGTAAAATTATCCAAAGAGAGATCTGGCAACATTTCTGCATGGGCCTCATCCACTCAGACTTAGACTATACTAACTTGTAAACTCAGGACTGTATGAGAGCCACTCATTATTTTCACTCAGCTTCAGAGTTAAGGTTAATTATGGATACTTTTGTCCTCAGAGTCTTACACAACTGTAAGTTTATATATAATTTGTGGGAATTTATTATAATCAAATGGTTTAGGAGTTATAATAAAAGTAACTTTAGAGGAATAAATTCTATTAATTAGAGACTATGAATAAAAAAAAACTCAGTTTGCATGGTTACACATCTATAAATGTAATGAACAGCCCGTCTTGATCCATCTGCTCAGCACAAGTCCAGACTGAATGATCTTCACATCCTAAAATGAGTTGAGCAGCATTTTTTTTCCATTAACTTGATTTATTTTGTAGTCACGTTGCTAAAAAATGGTGACATTTAGTACAGTCAATTTACCGTGTTACACTGTTGTACAGAGTGTAAGCTTTGCATTTATCAGATGCACGTACCTCAAGCAAATGGGTTTGAATTTAAGGAGGACACTTAGACACAAGTTTTATGCTTGACGTGGTTTACAATGGTCTTGATCTTTGTTTTTGATTGGATTATTTAAGTGGAACATGAAGGGCATTTAGAAGGCAACAAGTGAACACAATGCTTTTCTATTTACTTGCCGATCAAATGCCCAAAAGCAAGAAAAGCTTAATGTCAAAAATAAATTAAAATGTCTTCAAAATACTACTGGGATAATTTTTAATTCAATGCTCCATAAATTGTGTCACCAGCAAAACAGACGTGTTCCCTTAAGTTTTGTTAGAATTTATTAAAACAAAGCTGATGTGACCTTTATGCATTTCATTAAAAATTGTAAATTTAAAAGTAAGTATAAATGGATACTGCATTAAAGCATATTTTCAGAATGGATAATGAAAAGAATGAATTTGATTGTATGTTGTCAACTATAATAAACTGGAAAATTAAAATATAGACCAGAAATTCCAATGAAATAATGATTCTATTGTAATTTTTTTGATATTTTCATGAACATAATATTTTTCAGTTAATATGTAAAAAGGCCAGTGTTTCAAAACCCTCTAGTTAGGCTTTCACTATACCACTCAACTAAACAGATCTTTTCATATCACAAATGACATTCTGCACAGCTTTGACTATAGTAACCTATCTCTCTTAGACCTCTAATTCCACTACGTCCCTGTACTTAAGCCTTGAGCTGACTCCTAACTCTCTTCTCTGTCCTCAAAACCATCTCTCCAAACCTAAAAAACCCACGGTCTGATTTGCGACATCGACAAAGACCATGTCTCAGCACCATCTTAACAAAAATTCTTCTGCATTTTAAAGGTGCTATGTAAATTCATGTTGTTGGATTCTAAATAGCTCCAGTTCAAAAACTAAAGACATATTCTAAGCATGCAGTATATAAATCAAAGTTTATGGGCAGCATTTATTCATGTCCTGCTCCATGATTTTGTTTCTGGAATGTATACCTCCAAAGTGACAAGAAAATACTTGGGAATCAATTGCACCCTTTGTAAAGCATTGGGTGAGTGACCTTAATTTACAACTTCTGGATAAGTCTGAACTACCCCTCCAAATGCCATGTATAGGAAAGATACATTCTGCCTTTTATTTGTCTGTTTTTATATAAAGCACTGCACATCCATATGGAAAGTGCTTTTCAAAGGGAATCCAATTTATTTATTGTTGCTGCAACCATTAGAGCAAACATCTAACCCTATTGCTTGTCTGTCTGTCTGTCTCTCTCTCTCTAGGTCGACTCAAGTGACAAATGTGGTTGTGAGCCCATTATGCCTGCCTGTGTAACATGGATAGCTGCTCAAACTAGGTCATCTAACAGGTAGGCAATGCTGGCTGTGACTACAAAAAGCTTAGCCCCTCTGCAACTGAAAATGGAGGCTCCAGTGGGTGTTATATTCTCTTATACATTAATTTTTATTTTTACTTAGGCGTAGTTACTCATTCAAAACATGGAATTAAATTATCTTCACTATTTATAGAGGGACATTTATAAATATAATTTATTAACCTAATTACTAATAGCAAGCTTCTTTTAATTTTTCAAGGGCAATGGGCACGTCATGTTTAAAATTCTGTATAGATAGCTGAAATTATGCCAATTAATTTGTTTCCTCCATAACTAAAAATATAATAAAATAGAAATTAGTCACTGAAAATGTGCAGCCTACATTCTATCAACAATGTGAATTGTGTGCTGTCATATGTCAAGGTCACTATTCTATAAATGAAATCATGTTGTTTTAACTTGGGATGGATAATAGGCAAAGCCACATTTGGCCACTTTACTGCCCTCTCTTCCACAGAAGACTGACAAGGTTGATTCCTGATATTATGTTCTTCTAAACTGAGAAAAAGCAATTTCCACAACAATGTTTTTTTTCATTCTGGAGAAGGGCAGCCATCCAATACTTTACCCAAGGGCCAGTAGCAGCAGGCTTGAGAGTCTGGCCAAATAGAAACTATTCAAGTCTCTTGGCAAGCGCCCACCCAGTCCTCTACTACCATCAGCTGTATACAATATGTTAGCAGAAGTCTCATATTTATCAGGGGCACAGAGCCCACCTCTTCTGGACTAGTGTTTACCCTCTGCAATAGCAAATTTAATGCAGTGGATTGAGATGAATAGTTGTAATAAGATGATTCTTAGGAATAAGTAGGGTGGGGAGAGAGTGGGATTTAATTTGGGGTATAAAATAATCTAGGATTTTGGGAAGATGAATAAACTTGGGGATTGTAATCAGGTAAATGTGAGTGGAGGAGTAGAAGGAGAACGGGAAAATTTGGGGAACGGTAAAGGAGAAAAAGAGGAAATTATTGGCTAATACTCAGCATACAAAATGGTGGTACAATGATTAAATCACTGGATTAGTAATCCAGTGCTCTGGATAAACAATCAAAAAGGATTAAATTCACATCATGGCAGTTGTGGAATTTGACATCAGTTAATAATCTGTAATAGTGAAAGAAGATTAGTAACAATGATTGAAAACTTGGATTGTTGCGAAAATCCAATGATTTAGTTCTCTAATGTCCATTAGAGGAGGAAATCTGATTTCCTGCTATTCTCGTTTGGTCTGCTCTAGCTGTAGCTAAAGCAGGATAGATCAGGGCGAGTAGATTGTGAGTATGTTTCATTGGCGCCTGAAGCATGAAAATGCCTGCGGCTGCCCCCAGCACAATCTTTGCTGATTTGATTGTGCTGAGGGCAGCTTTCAAGTGTCGCCACGGCTTCTGGTGCCAACACAGCATGCACACAACTCACTAACCCTAACTGTTGGTTTTTGGAGCGTAGGAGGAAACCAGAAACCCATGTGGGCACAGTGAGAAAGTACAAACTCCGAGCAGACAGCAGTGGGAATCAGACTCTGGTCTTTCTGCTGATGCTGTAAAGTGATGGTGCTATCTGCTACCTGGAATCTCAAATCTGAGTTATCGTGAGTTACTATAGATTATCATCAGCACCAGAAATGCACATCACCACAAATTGAAACCTCTTAGCCTGGGATTTCCTTCAATCTACCTTCACTATCAGGCCAAGAGATTAATACTGCTTTAATGTGGAGTGGTATAGAGAGGGCAGCAGGCAGGTCGGGCACCATCTCTGGAAATGAATACACAGTCAACTTTTTGGGGTCATCAGGACTGGAAAGGAAGAGGGAAAAGTCAGAATAAGGGGGTGGTGGGGGAGGGGAAGGACTGCAAGATTGAAGAAGATAGGTGGAGCCAGGTGAGTGAGGCAGGGGGAATGAAGCAAGAAGCAAGGAGGTGATATGTGGAAAAGGTAAAGGGCTGGAGAGGAAGGAATTTGATAGAAGAGGAACATAAAATATTCTGCAGATGCTGGGGTCAAAGCAACACGCACAAAACACTGGAGGAACTCAGAAGTCAGGGAGCATCCGTGGAAACGAACAGTCAATGTTTTGGGCTGAGACCCTTCGTCAGGACTGAAGAGGGAAGGGGCAGAGGCCCTATAAAGAAGGTTGGGGGTGAGTAGGAAGGAGAAGGCTGGTAGGTTCCAGGTGAAAAACCAGTAAGGGGTCGGGGAGGGGAAGCAGGGAGGTGATAGGCAGGAAAGGTGAAGAAGAAATAGGGGAAAGCACAATGAGCAGTAGAAGGAGGCGGAACCATGAGGGAGGTGATAGGCAGCTGGAGGAGGGGGCGAAGTGAAACTGGGATGGGGGAAGGGAGGGGGAGGGAATTACCGGAAGTTGGAGAATTCAATGTTCATGTCAAAAGGCTGGAGACTACCCAAACAGTATATGAGGTGTTGCTCCTCCAACGTGAGTTTGGCCACATTATGGCGGTAGAGGAGGCCATGTATGGACATATCCGAATGGAAACGTGAAGCAGAGATGAAGTGGGTGGCAACCCGGAGATCCTGTCAGTTGCGGCGGTCGGTGGGCTTATAAAAGATGTCAGCGGACAGTCTGTCTCCAGAGATAGAGACCGAGAAATCGAGAAAGGGGAGAGAAGTGTCCTAGATGGACCAAGAGAATTTGAGGGCTGGGTGGAAGTTAGAAGCAAAGTCAATGAAATTGATGAGGTCAGCATGGGTGCAGGAAGCAGCACCAATGTAGTCGTCAATGTAACGAGGGCAAAGTTGGGGAGCAGTCCCAGAATAGCAAACAACAGGAATTCTGCAGATGCTGGAAATTCAAGCAACACACATCGAAGTTGCTGGTGAATGCAGCAGGCCAGGCAGCATCTCTAGGAAGAGGTGCAGTCGACGTTTCAGGCCAAGACCCTTCGTCAGGACTAACGGAAGGAAGAGTGAGTAAGAGATTTGAAAGTTGGAGGGGGAGGGGGAGATCCAAAATGATAGGAGAAGACAGGAGAGGGAGGGATGGAGCCCAGAGCTGGACAGGTGATTGGCAAAAGGGATACAAGAGGATCATGGTACAGGAGGTCCGGGAAGAAAGACAAGGGGGGTGGGGGAAGTGGGGGAAAGTACCAGAATAAGTTTGGAGCACAGACTGTTCCACATAACCAACAAAGAGGCAGGCATAGCTGGGGCCCATGAGAGTGCATAAGCCCACTGACTCCCATAACTACCTCGACTATACCTCTTCTCACCTTTCCACAGGCAAGAATGTTATTCCCTATTCCCAGTTCCTCCTTCTCCACCACATAGCTCCCAGGATGAGGCTTTCCGTTCCAGGATATCTCAAATGTCCTCTCTCTTTAAGGATTGTGGTTTCCCTTCTGCCATCATCAATGATGCCCTCACCCGCGTCTCCTACATTTCCCGCACTTCAGCCCTCACCACATCCTCCCGCAACCACAACAGGAACAGAGTTCTCCTTGTCCTCACCTACCACCCCACCAGCCACCAGATCCAGCACATTATCCTCCGCAACTTCTGCCACCCTCAACAGGATCCCACCACTAAGCACATCTTTCCCTCTCCACTCCTCTCCGCTTTCCGCAGGGATCGGTCCCTCCGTGACTCCCTGGTCCAAATGACCCTCCCCATGGATCTCCCACCCAGCACTTATCCCTGTAAGTGTAAGTGCTACACCTGTCGCTACACCTCCTCTCTTGCCACCATTCAGAGCCCCAAACAGTTATTCCAGGTGAGGCAACAGTTCACTTGTGAGTCTGTTGGGGTCATCTATTGCATCCGGCGCTCCTGGTGCGGCCTCCTCTACATCGGTGAAACCCGACACAGATTGGGGGATCGCTTCGTCGAGCACCTCCGCTCCGTCCGCCACAACAGACAGGATCTCCCGGTTGCCACCCACTTCAACTCTGTTTCCCACTCCCATTCAGATATGTCCAAACATGGCCTCCTCTACTGCCATGATGAGGCCAAACTCAGGTTGGAGGAGCAACACCTCATATACCGTCTCCAGCCCCTTGGTATGAACATAGAATTCTCCAACTTCCGGTAATTCCCTCCCCCTCCCTTCCTCTATCCCTATGTCACTGTGCCCCCTCCCCCAGCTCCCTATCACCTCCCTCATGGTTCCGCCTCCTTCTACTACCCATTGTGTTTTCCCCTATTCTTTCTTCACCTTTCCTGCCTATCACCTCCCTGCCTCCCCTCCCCTCCCCCACCCTTTTATCTTTCCCCTTACTGGTTTTTCACCTGGCACCTACCAGCCTTCTCCTTCCCACCCTCCCCCACCTTCTTGATAGGGCCTCTGCCCCTTCCCTCTTCAGTCCTGATGAAGGGTTCCGGCCCGAAACATTGACTCATCATTCCCACCGATGCTGCCTGACCTGCTGAGTTCCTCCAGCGTGTTGTGCATGTTGATAGGAGAGGAGAGTGGACCGTAGGAGAAAGGGAAAGAGAGGCACCGGGGGGAGGCGATAGGCAGGTGAGGAGAAGAGGAGAGGTAAGAGGGGAGCCAAACTGGGGAATGGAAGTAGAGGGAAGGAGGCGAAGGAAAAATTTCTCGAAGTTAGAGAAATGGATGGTCATGCTGTCAGGTTGGAAGCTCTCCAGGCAGAGTATGAGGTGTTGCTGCTCCAACTTAAGAGTGGTCTCATCATGGCAGTAGAGATGGCCATGAACTGACATGACAGAATGGGAATGCAGATTGGCATTAATCCAATTGCAATTCTGCTTTTTGCAGATGGAGCGAAGGTGCTCAAATAGATGGCCAATATCAATATCTCCTTGAGATTCCCACCGTCAAAATCGCACTACAGCCAATTTGATATCAGAAAGTGACTCAAGTACGCTTGAAACATCTAATACCTTGAGACCAGACAACATCCCAGCTTTTGAGCTCCTAACCAGCTCTGCCTCCAGCCAAGGTTTTCCAGTACAGTTACAACACTATACTGGAACTCCTTTGAGCTGGTATCTAATCAAAAAAAAAATAGCTGGAGGATTCGTCATCAGTACTGTCAGCTGGCATTTCTTCACTAAAACTGAGTCAGGGAAGCTGAGTTTTGGATCACAAAGGCCACTTGGCTCCAGACCTCAAAGAACTGGATTGCAGAAGCAAAGTGAAAGTCAGTTCCCTTGACAGATCTCCCAAATCCATGGCCTCTCTGTCACCAGTAAGGACAAAGGCAGCAGCTGCTTCGAAAAACTGTATTTGTAATTTCCTCTTCCTAACAGGAAGAATACTGAAGATACATCACCATTCCTCCATTGTCACTATCTATAGGTTCCAACTCCAGATTATGGGCCATCCAGGACATTGAATAAATGCTGAATTAGCCAGCAATGATAATCCCCAAAAATTAATAAAGAACACATTTTTTTTGTTGGGAGAATAGAATAGGGGGAGTATGGACAGCATAGCAGCTAGTGTAATGCCAAATATCAAGAGGAATCAGGATTCATCTCCCAGCACTGCCAGTAAGGAGTTCATACATTCTCCCTGTAACCACATGGGTTTCCTCTGGGTGCTCCGGTTTCCTCCCACATTCCAAAAGCACATGGTATAGTGTTAGATATTTGGACCATGCTACGTTAGTATAGGGTTAGATGTTTGTGGGCATGCTATGTTGGTATAGGGTTAGATATTTGTGGAGATGCTATGTTGGTATAGGGTTAGATATTTGGTATAGGGTTAGATATTTGTGGAGATGCTACGTTGGTATAGGGTTAGATATTTGTGGGCATGCTACGTTGGTATAGGGTTAGATATTTGTGGGCATATTATGTTGGTATAGGTTTAGATATTTGGATTAGGGTTAGATATTTGTGGGCATGCTATGTTGGTATAGGGTTAGATATTTGTGGGCATACTATGTTGGTATAGGTTTAGATATTTGGATTAGGGTTAGATATTTGTGGGCATGCTATGTTGGTATAGGGTTAGATATTTGTGGGCATGCTACATTGGTATAGGGTTAGATATTTGTGGGCATGCTCTGTTGGTATAGGGTTAGATATTTGTGGGCATACTACATTGGCACCAGCAGCATGGTGACACTCGCGGGCCGCCCCCAGCACATCCGCGGATACTGATGGTAGTTGACCCAAACCACAGATTTCTCTACGCAAACACGAGGAAATCTGCAGATGCTGGAAATTCAAGCAACACACATCAAAGTTGCTGGTGAACGCACCAGGCCAGGCAGCATCTCTAGGAAGAGGTACAGTTGATGTTTCGGGCCGAGACTCTTCGTCCTGACTCTTCGTCTTGGCCCGAGACATCGACTGTACCTCTTCGTAGAGATGCTGCCTGGCCTGTTGTGTTCACCAGGGTCTCGGCCCAAAACGTCGACTGTACCCCTTCCTAGAGATGCTGCCTGGCCTGCTGCGTTCACCAGCAACTTTGATGTATGTTGCTCCACTGATTTCTCTGTATGTTTTGATGTGACAAATAAAGCTAATCTTTAAATCTTAAAAAAAATCAATCTCAAATAATGAAAAGTTAAAGGCCACAAAATGAGCAGCTCAGACCTTGCATTTACCAACATAAGGACTAGCTCTTTAATTTTTATAGAAACAATAAATAATCCAGTCGATTCTGCATCGTATTGAAGGAAGATCCTACTGCAATCTGCAATCAAGTTACTATAAAATATTATGGTATACTGCATAAAGGCATTGGGCTAAGCCATGGCCGGCTTGCAAATATCAAAGAGAGTAGTATTGTCACCCTGTGGCTGTTGCTGGTACTGCAACTAATGTTCCAGAGCTACTGCAAAATAGTAAGAGCAATTCAAATTGACAGAGCCATTTTATTTACATACTTCTAAAGAAGGCAGCAACACGTCTGTGCCATCTCCCAATCCTCTCACTAATTGTCCCTGTAAGCTACTCTCCCAAACGTTACAGCTCACCATTTTTCACAAACTAAATAACCGACTAGTCTGCAAGCCTTTGAGACTTGGGAATAAACTGGAGTACCCAGAACAAATTCACAGGGTCACAGATTTCACAATAAATGCTAAAATGAAATTCTTGGAGGAGAAGTTGTCTCTGAGAAATAATAGAATGAGGAAGATAAGGCTGAGGCTAATGTAAATATTATGACCATCAGAAGAGAATTTGCTTGAGCTAACAAGATGTGAAGACTAGATCATTTTGGACCTGTCACCCCACTATCTGCAGTCCCCACTTATCCATCTGTCCTTCTTTTCTCTGGTATCCAGTGAGGCTGAACAAGTTAATTTAAGTATATGTTAATTTATGTTTGTTATATTTGCAATGTACTAGGCCACTGCTGCAAAAAGCTCATTTATGTGACATTTATACTATCAGATTGTAAGCTCATGATAATAAAATTGAAGTCCTGAGCACTGAAGCTCGACATTTGGTAACCTGAATCTCTGCCAGGCAAACAGCAAAAAAAAATAATTGGCCATCAAAATCTGTAAAAGACTTTTGAACAGTTTTAAAATGTCCCCAATATACATAGGGATTTAAGTTTACCAAATTAAATTTGAATAATTAAGAAAAGTAAATGAATTGAAGGCCCATTAAAATACTAATAAATAATTTAAAGATTAAAATACATTATACCAATTCTCCCAGCAGTAAAGCTGGTGACAAAGTGTCCATGGATAGATACACTTTCGGAACTCACTGACCACAGGTTTAGCAATATAACAGACAATCAAGTGTACTGGAGAGAGTCTTTAGGCAGTCTTTCCTGGTTTAAGATGATGCTACCCAAGATGTACGACAGCTTACTGGTAAGTTATGAGGCAAGAGATTTGACTGAAAACATTATTTATACCTTCTTTTCTGAAGCAAATTGCAGATAATGAAGAGGCAGGCAGAGGTGAGGCTGGTTCAGGAGATGAGCCAAGCTGGGGCATTGGAAGACACAACATGCTCGAGATGGGGTCGCGGACGGGGTTCATATCGCTGTTGGAGGTGAAGTAAGCGATTTGGAGAGGAGTCGATGAGGAGGAGTTTTGATGCCCATCCACCTAGCCTGGGTGTGAGGTTGGATCGCTCCAAGTGCTGAGTCGATTTGGTGAGATTGAGGACAGCTTCGGACTGGGTGATACAAGTGTACTGGGGTGCTGGGACCCAGGTCCTAGAATGTGGCACTACCGGGTGCTTGGACAATTTAAACATTGGCCCAGATAGACTGGAAAGCCCGAATGTCAGGAATGGAGCGAGGGTCGTGCTGATTTTCCTCACTCTCCTGCAAATGGTTATTCCTTTCTCCACAGCACTGAGGCTGTGAACTAATCCAGTTGCTGTGTGTTCTTGTCCACTGGTGTGATGAACTGGGGACCAAGGCTTGGGCCTACTCTGCCTGCTCCGGGAGTGGATCTGGGGCTCAGTCTGGTTCGGGGTGCTGTTAGCTTGCTTCTAGTGTTTGCATGATTTGTGTGTTTTTTCTTTTTCACTCTCTACGCAGTTGTTTTTGGTTTTTTTAAAAATTGGGTTATTTGGATTTCTTGCTTTGTGGCTGCCTGCAAGCAGACACATTTCAAGATGTATAATTTGTACATTCTTTGATAATAAATGTGCTTTGAATCTTCGTCTATGCATGCACAGAAGTCCAAAATTCCTTGAAGGATAAGTAATATAAACACCTACTGCCTGCCCAATTACATCTGGATTTGTAATTGCCAGGGTGTGATTTGGGCAATATACAAAGAACTTGACTTGACATTCTGTATTAAGGTGGTCACAGTAAAAAGGAGAACTTGGTAAAAAGCAATACAGGAAAGAACACAAAAATGTCAGATGGTAAAGTTGGAGTGAGTGCAGGATGGCCTTTGCTTACTCTTCAGAATACCTTTGGGAAGATGATCTAATTTTTTGCTGTCATGGACAAAGAAATAATAAACCAACAAATAACAAGATTAGGAATAAGACAGTTCCTTGCAGGACTGAGGGAACCAAGCAGAAACATTAGCCTTTTCTGCTCTACAAAAATCAGAAGATATTTTAAGTTTGCAAAGAATGATAAATACAGAAGAATTTAATGACAATTTAACCCCTGACCTCCTCAAACTGAATTTCAAGTTGCACTCCTCAGATAAGAAAGAATGGAATTATTATCTGGAAAAACTGATGTGTTTTAATGTCAATAAAATTAAGAATTGTTTCAGCCTTGATTGATTCTTGCCTTTTGAACCCGAGAGATTTTTACACTTTGCGCTAAATAGGAATTGCTTGATGAGAAAAGCCATGGTTAATCTAGATGGCCACCTTGGTAGTCAGATGATACAATGATAGAGTTATTGACTTGTCATGGCTAGCAATCTCAATCGATGAGCTTACAAAAAGGGCCAGAAATTACACAAAGAAATAAAGTTTACAAAGTGATAGGCTGGAGGTATTATGCTTTGGTAAGAATAAAAATGAAGTCATGTGTTACTTGAAGAATTATAAGCAGGATGAATGGAGCATTGATGTAAGTGGATCTGCAAGCAAAAATATACAGATGAAAAAGACTATAAAAAGAACAAAGCTCTAGAGTACATTTCCTAAGGTTAAGAATTGATTACACTAAATATGTATCAAATCTTGGATGAAGCACAGCATTAGGTTATTCAGTCTCATGTATGTTAGCATTGTTCATGACTGATTGACAATCTAACTCCATACAAGTGCTTTTCCTCAATAGCAACATACAGAAAAGGCTGGAGGAACTCAGTAGCTCTGGCAGCATCTACGGAAATGAATAAACAGTCAACATTCTGGGCTGAGACCCTTTTTCAGGACTGAGTACGAAGGGGAAAAGATGCCAGAGAAAAGAAATGGAGGGAGGTGAAGGAGGCTAACTGGAAGGTGGGGTGGGTTAAGGAAAGAGCTGGAGAGGAAGGAAACTGATAGGAGAGGAGAGTGGACCATAGGAGAAACGGAATGAGACAAGGGACCCTGGAGAAAGTGATAGGCAAATGAGACGAGGTAAAAGGCCTGTGTGAGGAGTAGAGAAAGAAGGGAGGGTGAGGAAAAAAATTCTCATTAGCCTTTAATTCACTTGATTAACACAAATCCCATTCCCAGATTTAAAATTAATTGCTGACCATGCATCAACTCTTGTTTACAAACCTGGATCCAAAGTTCTATCACAGTTTTAAAAATAGGTGTTTTCTTACTTCACACCTGAAAGCCAAGAGACACAGTATACACATCAAAGTTGCTGGTGAACGCAGCAGGCCAGGCAGCATCTGTAGGAAGAGGTGCAGTCGACGTTTCAGGCCGAGACCCTTTGTCAGGACTAACTGAAGGAAGAGTGAGTAAGGGATTTGAAAGTTGGAGGAGGAGGGGGAGATCCAAAATGATAGGAGAAGACAGGAGGGGGAGGGATGGAGCCAAGAGCTGGACAGGTGATAGGCAAAAGGGATACAAGAGGATCATGGGACAGGAGGTCCGGGAAGAAAGACAAGGGGGGGGGGACCCAGAGGATGGGCAAGAGGTATATTCAGAGGGACAGAGGGAGAAAAAGGAGAGTGAGAGAAAGAATGTGTGCATAAAAATAAGTAACAGATGGGGTACGAGGGGGAGGTGGGGCATTAGCGGAAGTTAGAGAAGTCGATGTTCATGCCATCAGGATGGAGGCTACCCAGACGGAATATAAGGTGTTGTTCCTCCAACCTGAGTGTGGCTTCATCTTTACAGTAGAGGAGGCCGTGGATAGACATGTCAGAATGGGAATGGGATGTGGAATTAAAATGTGTGGCCACTGGGAGATCCTGCTTTCTCTGGCGGACAGAGCGTAGACGTTCAGCAAAGCGGTCTCCCAGTCTGCGTCGGGTCTCGCCAATATATAAAAGGCCACATCGGGAGCACCGGACGCAGTATATCACCCCAGTCGACTCACAGGTGAAGTGTTGCCTCACCTGGAAGGACTGTTTGGGGCCCTGAATGGTGGTAAGGGAGGAAGTGTAAGGGCATGTGTAGCACTTGTTCCGCTTACACGGATAAGTGCCAGGACGGAGATCAGTGGGGAGGGATGGGGGGGACGAATGGACAAGGGAGTTGCGTAGGGAGTGATCCCAGTGGAATGCAGGGGTGGGGGGAGGGAAAGATGTGCTTAGTGGTGGGATCCCGTTGGAGGTGGCAGAAGTTACGGAGAATAACATGTTGGACCCGGAGGCTGGTGGGGTGGTAGGTGAGGACCAGGGGAACCCTATTCCTAGTGGGGTGGCGGGAGGATGGAGTGAGAGCAGATGTACGTGAAATGGGGGAGATGTGTTTAAGAGCAGAGTTGATAGTGGAGGAAGGAAAGCCCCTTTCTTTAAAAAAGGAAGACATCTCCCTTGTCCTAGAATGAAAAGCCTCATCCTGAGAGCAGATGCGGCGGAGACGGAGGAATTGCGAGAAGGGGATGGCGTTTTTGCAAGAGACAGGGTGAGAAGAGGAATAGTCCAGATAGCTGTGAGAGTCAGTAGGTTTATAGTAGACATCAGTGGATAAGTTGTCTCCAGAGACAGAGACAGAAAGATCTAGAAAGGGGAGGGAGGTGTCGGAAATGGACCAGGTAAACTTGAGGGCAGGGTGAAAGTTGGAGGCAAAGTTAATTAAGTCAACGAGTTCTGCATACGTGCAGGAAGCAGCGCCAATGCAGTCGTCGATGTAGCGAAGGAAAAGTGGGGGACAGATACCAGAATAGGCACGGAACATAGATTGTTCCACAAACCCAACAAAAAGGCAGGCATAGCTAGGACCCATACGGGTGCCCATAGCTACACCTTTAGTTTGGAGGAAGTGGGAGGAGCCAAAGGAGAAATTATTAAGAGTAAGGACTAATTCCGTTAGACGGAGCAGAGTGGTGGTAGAGGGGAACTGGTTAGGTCTGGAATCTAAGAAGAAGCGTAGAGCTTTGAGACCTTCCTGATGGGGGATGGAAGTATATAGGGACTGGACATCCATGGTGAAAATAAAGCAGTGGGGGCCAGGGAACTTAAAATCATCGAAAAGTTTAAGAGCGTGAGAAGTGTCACGAACATAGGTAGGAAGGGATTGAACAAGGGGTGATAAAACTGTGTCGAGGTATGCAGAAACAAGTTCGGTGGGGCAGGAGCAAGCTGAGACAATAGGTCGGCCAGGAGAGGCAGGTTTGTGGATCTTGGGTAGGAGGTAGAAACGGGAAGTGCGGGGTGTGGGAACTATAAGGTTGGTAGCAGTGGATGGGAGATCCCCTGAGCGGATAAAGTCGGTGATGGTGTGGGAGACAATGGCCTGGTGCTCCTTAGTGGGGTCACGATCGAGGGGTAAATAAGAGGAGGTATCCGTGAGTTGTCGCTGTGCCTCGGCAAGGTAGAGGTCAGTACGCCAGACTACAACAGCACCCCCCCTTATCGGTGGGTTTAATAATAAGGTTAGGATTAGTGCGGAGGGAGTGGAGAGCAGAGCGTTCTGAAGGAGTGAGGTTGGAATGGGGACAAGGTGCGTTGAAGTCGAGACGGTTGATGTCCCGTCGGCAATTAGCGATAAAGAGATCCAGAGCAGGCAGAAGACCAGAGCGGGGTGTCCATGAAGAAGAGGAGGGTTGAAGACGGGAGAAGGGGTCATTGGTGGGGGTGGAAGAGTCCTTGCCGAAGAAGTAGGCTCGGAGACGGAGACGGCGGAAGAAAAGTTCCGCATCATAGTGAACACGGAACTCGCTGAGGTGTGGGCGAAGGGAGACAAAGGTGAGGCCCTTACTGAGAACAGAGTGTTCTGCCTCCGACAGTTGAAGGTCGGAGGGGATGGTATCCATGAAGAAGAGGAGGGTTGAAGCTGGGAGAAGGGTTCATCGGTGGGGGTGTCCATGAAGAAGAGGAGGGTTGAAGATGGGAGAAGGGGTCATCGGTGGGGGTGTGCATGAAGAAGAGGAGGGTTGAAGACGGGAGAAGGGGTCATCGGTGGAGGTGTCCATGAAGAAGAGGAGGGTTGAAGACGGGAGAAGGGGTCATCGGTGGGGGTGTCCATGAAGAAGAGGAGGGTATACACAGAAGAGGAGAGAAGACACAGTATACCTTCATTTCCTTTGACATCTCCTTGAAGAACCTCATGCAAATCATCTTGTAACTTTTTAAATGCCAAGAAATGCAATCATTGTTTCAGCACACTCACCTTGTAACTTAACCATGGAGATCCCAGAATCGATTTGGTAAATCTACACTGAATTCACTTCAAATCAAATTATCCTTCTTACGATGGTTAATGCGGTGAAATGCTCCTCCTGTGGCATGTTGGATTTCAGGGCACCTGACAGTCTCCTTGATGAGCACATCCGTAGGAAGTGCACCCAAATTCAGCTTCTGACTAGTAAGATCAAGGAACTGGAGCTGGAGCTGGAGCTGGATGCACTGAGGACCACTCGGTGGCTGAAAACTTCGTAGATTAAACTTCTCCTGAGATGGTCACACCTAGAATGCAGGCTTCAGACAGTAAATGGGTGACCACCAAGAGAAGTAATGGGAGTGAACAGCCAGTGCAGGGTTCCCCTGTGGCCACTCCCATCAGCAACAAATATATCCCTTTGGATACTGCTGGGCATGGTGACCTATCAGGACACAATTAAGCCAGTGGCACTGTGGCCAGCTATGAGGCTCAGCAGGGAAGGGTAAAGTCAACCAGAGTGATAGTGATAGGAGACTCAATAGCTAGGGGTAAGGAGAGGAGATTCTGTGGCTGCGAAAGAGACACCAGTATGGTGTGTTGCCTCCCTGGTGCTAGGGTCGAGGAGATCTCAGAGTGGTTGTAGGATATACTCAGGAGGGAGGGGGAGCAGCCAGAGGTCGTGGTATATATTGGCACTAACGACATAGATAGAAAGGAGAAAATGGAGCTGCACAGAGTGTATAGAGAGTTAGGAAAAATGCTGAAGAACAGGACCTCCAGGGTAGTAGTCTCTGGATTACTCCTGGTGCCACATGCTAGACAGGGCAGGAATAGGATGATAGAGAGGCTGAGGAACTGGTGCAGGGACCAGGGTTTCAGATTTTTAGATCATTGGACCCTCTTCTGAGGCAATGGTGACCTGTACAAGAGGGACGGGTTGCAACCAAACTGGAGGGGAATTAATATTCTGGGCAGGAGATTCACTAGTGCTATTTGGGAGGTTTAAGTTAGTTTAGCAGGGGGGTGGGAATCTGTCAGAAAGAGGAAGGATGGAGAGGCAGGTCGTTGTCAGGGCAGGTAGAAACAGACAGAAGCAAAGTAATAGATATGATAGAATAGATCATTTGAAATGTGTGTAATTTAATGCTAGGAGTATTATAGGTAAGGGTGGTGAACTTTAGAGCACAGATCAGTAAATGGAACCATGATGTTGCGGCCATTACAGAAACTTGGTTGAGAGAAGGATAGGAATCGGTGCTTAATGTCCCAGGGTTTAGATGTTTCAGAAAAGATGGGGGGGGGGTTAAAGAGGTGGGGGATTTGCACTACTCAAGGACAATATCATAGCTGCACTCAGAAGGGACGTTATGGAGGGCTCACTCACTGACTCAAAAACAGGAAGAGTGCAATGATGGAATTGTACTGCAGGCTCCCAACAGCCACTGGGACATTGAGGAACAGATATGCAGGCAGATTAAGAAAAGGTGAAAAAAACAATTTGGGTTGTCGTCATGGGGGACTGCAACATCCCTAACATAAACTGGGACCCTCTTGGTGCAAATGGTTTAGATGTGGCAAAATTTGTTATGTGCATCCAGGAGGGTTTCAATATGTAGATAGCCCAACAAGAGAAGAGGCTGTACTGGACCTTGTGTTGCATAATAAACCTGGTCAGGTAATTGACCTTTCAGTGGATGAGCAGTTAGGGAACCGTAACCACAGCTTCTTATGTTTTAAGGAAGATATAGCTAAGAATAAGTATGGATCTTGCAAGGGAGTATTAAATTGGAGCAGGGCAAATTATAAGAGAATTAAGCAGGAACTAGGGTGAGTTAATTGGGAACAGCTGTTTTTGGGTAACTCCATGTCTGATGTGTGGAGGGTGTTTAAAGACGAACTGCACAGACTACAGGACAGATATGTTCCAGTCAGAAGGAAGAGCACCTTGGATGTCGAGGGAGGTGATGAATTTGGTCAAGAAAGAAAAGGAAAGGTATGTAAAACTTAGGGAGCTAGAATCAAATGGAGCCCTTGTAGGTTATAAAGAAGCCAAAAAAAAAATTAGCAAATTAGGGAATTAGAAAAGCCAGCCAGGGCCTTGGCAAGTAGGATTAAAGCATTCACTACATACGTCAGGAGCAAGAAAATAACTATGGAGAGGGAGGGACCACTCAAGGATAAAGGGAGGAACAGTTGCTTGTATGTGGCAGATATAGGTGAGGTCCTTAATGAATTCTTTACATCAGTATTTACAAGGGAGAAGGACGTGGAGGATTGAGAAATCAATGTATTAATATGCTAGTGCATTTTGAAGTAAAGAGGAGGTGCTGTTGTATGCTTAAAGAGCATTAATATGAATAAGTCCCCAAGGCCTGATTGGATATACCCCAGATTAGTGGGAGAAGCAAGTGAAAAGACTGGTGGAGCCTTATCCAATATTTATGTGTCCTCCCTAGATACAAGCAAGGTCCCTGAAGACTAGGAAGTAGTGAATACTGTTCTGTTGTTTAAGAAAGGAACCTGGAGCAATCCTGGAAACTGCAGACCAGTGAGTCTCATGCAGTAGGGAAGGTACTGGAGAGAGTTTTTAGTGATAGGATTTATGAACATTGAGAAAACCATGGCCTAATTGGAGAGAACCAGCATGGTTTTGTGTGGAGCAAGTCATCTCGTACTAACTTGATTACGTTTTTTGACAAGATGATGAGGGTGATTGATGAAGGTAGAGCTATGGATGTTGTCTACATGGATCTTAGTAAGGCATCTGACAAGGTCTCTCAGGGAAAGCTCATCCAGAAGATGAAGATGCATGACAAATTAGCCGTTTCGATTCAGAACTGACTTGCCCTTAAAAGACTGGAGCTGGTCAAAGGGACTTACTCTAGCTTGAGGTCTATTTTAGTGGTGTTCCACAGGGACCTCTGCTGTTTGTGATATATAAATAAATTAGCTGGATGAAAATGTAGATGGGTAATATTCTTTCTTTTCTTTTTCAATAGAAGTACTAACCAATTAAAAAACTTCATTCCAAGTTTCTTCAGAAATTGAAATCTGTAAGTCTTGTTCTGAAAGATCTTTGATTTTGTCTAAGGAATAATTTCTCATTCCCATCAACATATCATAAATATTGGATATTGAACCATTATAAAAAGATTTGGTATTAAGAATTTCATCTAATAAGTTCTTATTAGGACTATTAGGAAATGTATATAATTGAGATCACAGAAAGTCTCCAATTTGTAAGTACCAAATAAAAAGGGTTTTTGGTAAACTATAGTTAGCTGACAGTTGCTCGAACGAAGAAAGACTCCCTCCAACAAACAGATCCCGGAAAGTAAATTTGCAGATGATATGAAGATCAGTGCTGTTGTGGATAGCATAGATGACTGGCATGGAATACAGTGGGTTATAGATCAGTTGCAAATATGGACAGAGAAATAGCTGATGGAGTTTAACCCAGACAAATGTGAAGTGTTGCACGTTGATTGTCATTGTACATTGTTCAGGGCAAGATCCTTAACAGCAGAGAGATCTTGGGGTCCAAGTTCATTGCTTCCTGAAAGTGGCTACACAGGTTGATAGGTGGATAGGAAGGCATATGGCATGTTTGCCTTTATTAGTTGAGCGATTGAGTTCAACAGTCAGAAAGTTATGTTGCAGTTTTATAAAACTCCAGTGAGCATGCATCAGGGTATTGTGTACAGTTCTGGTCACCCACTATAGGAAGGATTTATTAACTTAATAGCAGAAGAAGAAAAAATATAATAATAAATAAATAAGAAAATCAATTACAGTAAACATATATTGAATAGATTAAAAATCATGCAAAAACCAGAAATAATATATATTAAAAAGGTGACACAGTGTTCATGGGTTCAATGTCTATTTAGGAATCGGATGGCAAAGGGGAAGAAGCTGTTCCTGAATCACTGAGTGTGTGCTTTCAGGCCTCTGTATCTCCTACCTGATGGTAACAGTGAGAGAAGGGCATGCCCTGGGTGCTGGGGGTCCTTAATAATGGACACTGCCTTTCTGAGACACCGCTCCTTGAAGATGTCCTGAGTACTTTGTAGGCTAGTACCCCAGATAGAGCCGACTAAATTTACAACCCGCTGCAGCTTCCTTCGGTCCTGTGCAGTAGCCTCCTCGCACACCCCCGCCCCCCCCCCCCCTCAAACAGTGATGCAGCCTGTCAGAATGCTCTCCAGGGTACATACATAAAAGTTTTTGAGTATATTTTTTGACATACTAAATCTCTTCAAACTCCTAATGAAGTATAAATGCTATCTTGCTTTCCTTAGAACTGCATCGATACGAGGGATGATTGATAAGTGTGTGGCCTAAGGTAGAAAGGGGTCGATTTTAGAAAACCTAGCACATTGATTTTTCAACATAATCCCCTCTTACATGTACACACTTAGTCCAGCGGTTGTGAAGCATACGGATCCCTTCTTTGTAGAAGTTGTCCACAGCAGGGGTGATTGTTAAGTTCATGGCCTATGGTAGAAGGAGATGAGTTATTAACTTCAAACTTTCTGTATTATTAGTCGAACAGTTGAACTGCATGTGCATGTAACGAGAGCGTCTTGGTCCTCCAGGTGGTCCGCAGCAGGGGTGATTGATAAGTTTGTGGCCTAAGGTAGAAGGAGATGAGTTATACAGATCTCGTTACATGCACGTGCAGTTCAACTCTTTGAGTGAAAATGCAGAAAGTTTGAAGTTTCTCCTCATCTCCTTCTATGGTAGACTACAAACTTATCAATCACCCCTGCTGTGGACCACTTTCTGGAGGTCCAAGACGCTGACTTCTACAAAAAAGGGATCCGTATGCTCCATGACCGCTGGACTAAGTGTGTAAATGTAGGAAAAATAGATGGGCTAGGTTTTCTAAAATTGACTCCTTTTACCTTAGGCTGCAAACTTATCAATCACCCCTCGTATGTTGGGACTAGATTAGGTCCTCAGAGATCTTATAGAATAGTACAGCACAGTACAGGCCCTTCAGCCCACAATGTTGTGCTGACCCTCAAACTCGGCCTCCCATATAACCCCCCACCTTATTTTCCTCCATAAACCTGTCTAGTAGTCTCTTAAATTTCACTGGTGTATCTGTTTCCACCACTAACTCAGGCACCAACCACTCCATGCACCAACCACTCTCTGAGTAAAAAACCTTCCTCTAATATCCCCCTTGTAATTCCCACCCCTTACCTTTGTTACATGCTCAAGGAGGTCTGTTTTTTCGTGAGAATGATGTAATGGTCTTTTGGAGATCACCTGATGTGATTTTCCCGCCGATGTGAGGTCACGTGATGACATGTGCCCCGTGACTATATAAGGGTCGACTCAGGTGACGCAGTTAGTTTTTGAGTTTGTAGATTTCCAGGTAGAACGTGTTGTGCCTCCGTTTCTGTTGCGTGTTTGTTTTTGTGACACAGTTTCATTTTTAAAATGGAACGTGCATTCTCTTACAAGATATAGTATATTATTGGACTGGAAATTTGTGGCTGGAAGTGCCAATTTACTCAATTCTGACATTTGAAGGGAGAGTGAAGAATTCATTGAAGGATCGAGAGAAGTCGGCATCGTTTGGCAGTTTAATAAAGAATCGACCTTATTGAGTCTTCGTTGGAGAGATCCTGCATTGAGATAACTCTTGTAAAAGGGCAATGAGTTCATGCAAAAAGATGCTCTCTCTCTAAAGGAATTTAAGGTCAGTTGATTTAAACTGTTTATTTTCGGCATCGGGAATCCTGTGGACAGAACTAGCAGTAAAGGTGCGTCTGTGAAGAAATCCTTCTCCAGAGAAGTCTCTCCCAATTGAACGTGTAAATCTGTTGGACTTATCGAAGTTATCGAAGTTAACGAAGTTATCGCTTTAAGAACTATATCTGACTGTATCGCCTTAAGAACTGTTTTCGCATTTAACGTTTTAAGAACCAGAGTCGAGTGGCGAGTTGGTGAACAGCTGCGTACCTGTTAACTTCTGGTTAAAGTTTTCCTTTGCCTTTTTTCCCTTATCATTTATACGTGTTTAATAAATGTTTGGTTGTTTTTATAAAACCTGTCTCGATTAATATTCACTGTTGCTGGTTACGTAACATAATTTGTGGGGGCTCGGCCAGGAAATGTTCCGATTTTGAGTTTAAGTGCTGGTAATTGCCATTTATGATTTGGAAGAGGGAAATTATCCATTTTTTTTTGTTTGATTGGTGTGTGTGTTGTATTCTGCAACAATGGATATTGATGATTTTTTGAAGGAGCTTGACTCGGGATTTTTAGAGACTGCGAGAAAACCTGTGGTATTGGAGATTGCTAAGAAGTTGGATATTAAAGGAATTACGAGAAATTCTACCAAAGTTTTCATACAAAGAAAAATTGCTGAACATTATATTAATGTGGAATTGTTTGATCAAGAGGTGTTAGATATGTTTCCACTGAGTAATCAGGAAATGCAGTTGCATCTGGAACAGTTAAAGTTTGAAACATTTAAAGTGGAAATGGCCGAAAGAGAGGCCAATAAAAAAAGGGATTTTGAAGAAAGAGAAGCTGAAAACCAGAGGAATTTTGAGCTAGAGTTGCAGAAATTAAAGTTCGGGAGTCAGTCTTCTGGTTCTATGAAAAAATTTATTGCTAGTCGTGAGGTTGTTTTGGCTCCTCCATTTAATGAAGCTGATGTGGACACATATTTCCAACATTTCGAAACAGTTGCTCTGAGTTTAAAGAGCAATGGCCAGTGATGTTACAAAGTGTAATTAAAGGCAAGGCACAGCAAGTTTATACAGCTTTAAATGCTGAACATCCTGGTAAATCCCCTCTGTACCCTTTCCAATGCTTCCACATCCTTCCTATAGTGAGGTGACCAGAAGTGGACACAGTACTCCAAGTGTGGCCGAACCAGAGTTTTATACAGCTGCATCATTACCTCAGGACTTTTAAACTCTATCCCTCGTCTTATGAAAGCTAACACCCCATAAGCTTTTTTAACTACCCTATCCACCTGTGAGGCAACTTTCAGGGAACTGTGGACATGTACCCCCAGATCCCTCTGCTCCTCCACACTACCAAGTATCCTGCCATTTACTTCGTACTCTTCTTGGAGTTTGTCCTTCCAAAGTGTACCGCCTCACACTTCTCCGGGTTGAACTCCATCTGTTACTTCTCAGCCCACTTCTGCATCCTATCAATGTTTCTCTACAATCTTTGACAATCCTTTACACTATCTACAACACCACCAAACTTTGTGTCATCTGCAAACTTGCCAACCCACCCTTCTACCCCCAGATCCAGGTCGTTAATAAAAATCACAAAAAGTAGAGGTCCCAGAACTGATCCTTGTGGGACACCACTAGCCACAATCCTCCAATCCGAATGTACTCCCTCCACCACAACCCTCTGCCTTCTGCAGGCAAGCCAATTCTGAATCCACCTGGCCAAACTTCCCTGGATCCAGTGCCTTCTGACTTTCTGAATTAGCCTCCTGTGTGGAACCTTGTCAAATACCTCACTAAAATCCAGGTAGATCACATTCACTGCACTACCCTCATCTATATGCCTGGTCACCTCCTCAAAGAACTCTATCAGACTTGTTAGACATGATCTGCCCTTCACAAAGCCATGCTGACTGTCCCTGATCAGGCCATGATTCTCTAAATGGAGGAGGAGATGGTGGCACGACGCAACGCACAGCGGCCACTCTGGTGAATGATATCTGTAATCTGCCAAATAGGGTGCCATGCACAATCCTGATTTGATGGAGACAGACGTGATAGAATGGAGGAACATCTGGAGAAACTTCTGAAATGCCTTTTTTGCTGCCACTGCTACTGTGTGATCCAGAATCTCCGGAGGAGAAGGCCCCGAGTCCTCGGCTTTACTTGTTGCTCGGCAGCCAGGGCAGGGTCGAAGCACTCTGTGTCAGAGGGCTGGTCGGAGGCTTGAAGTTTTCTGACGGAGTCAGAGTCGGCTGTGGTCGGGTGCTTCCAATGCATCGGCAGTTGTCGGCGCCTGGAGATTTATGGCAGGAAGGGTTTTTCCCTTCTGCCACCTGCTATAGGGACTAACGGGAGTCGATCAGAACTTTGAGACTTTTTTTTACTGTACCCATGGTCTGCTTTTCATCAAATTATGGTATTGCTTTGCACTGCTGTAACAATATGTCATAATTATGTGGTCTTGTCAGTGTTAGTCTTTGCGTTGTCCTGTTTTTTTTGTGATATCACTCTGGAGAAACATTGTATCATTTCTTAATGCATGCATTTCTAAATGACAATAAACGAGGACTGAGTGTCCTCATAATCTAATCTCAAAAAAATGCCCATAGATCCTATCTCTAAGAATCTTTTCCAACAGATTTCCCACCACAGACGTAAGGCTGACTGGTCTATAATTATCCGGCCTATCCCTACTACCTTTTTTGAACAAGGGGATAACATTCGCCTCCCTGCAATCCTCTGGTATCATTCCCGTGGACATCGAGGACATAAAGATCCTAGCCAGAGACTCAGCAATCTCTTCTCTCGCCTCGTGGAGCAGCCTGGAGAATATTCCATCAGGATCCGGGGACTTATCTGTCTTAATGTATTTTAACAACTCCAACGCTTCCTCTCCCTTAATATCAACATGTTCCAGAATATCAACCTAGCTCATATTGTCCTCATCGTCATCAAGTTCCCCCTCATTGGTGAATACTGAGGAGAAGTATTCATTGAGGACCGCGCTCACTTCCACAGCCTCCAGGCACATCTTCCCACCTTTATCTCTAATCGGTCCTACCTTCACTCCTGTCATCCTTTTGTTCTTCACATAATTGAAGAATTCCTTGGGGGTTTTCCTTTACCCTACTCGCCAAGGCCTTCTCATGCCCCCTTCTTGCTCTCCTCAGCCCCTTCTTAGGCTCCTTTCTTGCTTCCCTATATTCCTCAATAGACCCATCTGATCCTTGCTTCCTAAACCTCATGTATGCTGCCTTCTTCCACCTGACTAGATTTTCCACCTCACTTGTCACCCATGGTTCCTTCACCCTATCATTCTTTATCTTCCTCACTGGGACAAATTTATTCCTAACATCCTGCAAGAGATCCCTAAACATCGACCACATATCCATAGTACAAACGTTTGTACATTTCCCTGCAAAAACATCATCCTAATTCACACCTACAAGTTCTAGCCTTATAGCCTCATAATTTGCTCTTCCCAATTAAAAATTTTCCTGTCCTCTCTGATTCTATCCTTTTCCATGATAATGCTAAAGGCCAGGGAGCGGTCCCCCAGATGCTCACCCACTGAGAGATCTGTGACCTGATCCAGTTCGTTACCTAATACTAGATCTATTAACGCATTCCCCCTAGTTGGCCTGTAAACATACTGTGACAGGAATCCGTCCTGGACACACTTAACAAACTCTGCCCTGTCTAAACCCTTGGAACTGATCTTGACACCCAGGAATTTGAAACTGCTTACTCTCTCCACTTCTGATCCCTCTATGAGGATTGGTATATGTTTCCTCCTCTTACCCTTTCTGAAGTCCACAATCAGCTCTTTCATCTTACTGACGTTGAGTGCCAGGTTGTTGCTGTGGCACCATTCCACTAGTTGGTATATCTCGCTCCTGTACGTCCTCTCATCTCCATCTGAGATCCTACCAACAATGGTTGTATCATCAGCAAATTTATAGATGGTATTTGAGCTATGCTTAGCCACACAGTCATGGGTATAGAGAGAGTAGAGCAGTGGGCTAAGCACACACACTTAAGGTGCACCAATGTTGATTGTCAGCAAGGAGGAGATATTATCACTAATCCGCACAGATTGTGGTTTTCTGGTTAGGAAGTTGAGAATCCAATTGCAGAGGGAGGTGCAGAAGCCCAGGTTCTGTAACCTCTCAATCAGGATTGTGGGAATGATGGTATTAAATGCTGAGCTATAGTCAATGAACAACATCCTGACATAGGTGTTTGCGTTGTCCAGGTGGTCCAAGGGTGTGTGAAGAGCCATTAAGATTGCATCTGCTGTTGACCTACTGTGGCTATAGGCAAACTGCAGTGGATCCATGTCCTTACTGAGGCAGGAGTTCAGTCTGGTCATGACCAAACTAAGGGCTAAGAGAGTTGTAAAAGCAAGCCTGAAGGCTTTGTGTGCCAATGCAAGGAGCATTCATAACAAGGTGGATGAATTAAAAGTGCAGATTGTTATTAATGAATATGATATAGTTGGGATCACAGAGACATGGCTCCAGGGTGACCAAGGATGGGAGCTCAACATTCAGGGATATTCAATATTCAGGAGGGATAGACATGAAAGAAAAGGAGGTGGGGTAGCATTGCTGGTTAGAGAGGAGATTAACACAATAGAAAGGAAGGACGTTAGCCGGGAGGATGTGGAATCAATATGGGTAGAGCTGCATAACACTAAGGGGCAGAAAACGCTGGTGGGAGTTGTGTACAGGCCACCTAACAGTAGTAGTGAGGTTGGGGATGGTATTAAACAGGAAATTAGAAATGTGTGCAATAAAGGAACAGCAGTTATAATGGGCGACTTCAATCTACATATAGATTGGGTGAATCAAATTGGTAAGGGTGCTGAGGAAGAGGATTTCTTGGAATGTATGTGGGATGGTTTTTAGAACCAACATGTCGAGGAACCAACTAGAGAACAGGCTATTCTAGACTGGGTATTGAGCAATAAGGAAGGGTTAATTAGCAATCTTGTCGTGAGAGGCCCCTTGGGTAAGAGTGACCATAATATGGGGGAATTCTTCATTAAGATGGAGAGTGACATAGTTAATTCAGAAACAAAGATCTGAACTTAAAGAGGGGAAACTTTGAAGGTATGAGACGTGAATTAGCTAAGATAGACTGGCAAATGACACTTAAAGGGTTGACAGTGGATATGCAATGGCAAGCATTTAAAGATTGCATGGATGAACTACAACAATTGTTCTTCTCAGTTTGGCAAAAGAATAAATCAGGGAAGGTAGTGCACCCGTAGCAGACAAGGGAAATTAGGGATAGTATCAATTCCAAAGAAGAAGCATACAAATTAGCCAGAAAAAGTGGCTCACCTGAGGACTGGGAGAAATTCAGAGTCCAGCAGAGGAGGACAAAGGGTTTAATTAGGAAAGGGAAAAAAGATGTGAGAGAAAACTGGCAGGGAACATAAAAACTGACTGTAAAAGTTTTTATAGATATGTGAAAAGAAAAAGATTGGTTAAGACAAATGTAGGTCCCCTACAGACAGAAACAGGTGAATTGATTATGAGGAGCAAGGACATGGCAGACCAATTGAATAACTACTTTGGTTCTGTCTTCACTAAGGAGGACATAAATAATCTTCCAGAAATAGTAGGGGACAGAGGGTCCAGTGGGATGGAGGAACTGAGGGAAATACATCTTAGTAGGGAAGTGGTGTTAGGTAAATTGAAGGGATTAAAGGCAGATAAATCCCCAGGGCCAGATGGTCTGCATCCCAGAGTGCTTAAGGAAGGAGCCCAAGAAGTAGTGGAAGCATTAGTGATAATTTTTCAAAACTCTTTAGATTCTGGATTAGTTCCTGAGGATTGGAGGGTGGTTAATGTAAACCGGATTTTTAAAAAAGGAGGGAGAGAGAAACCGGGGAATTATAGACCAGTTAGCCTAACATTGGTGGTGGGGAAAATGCTAGAGTCAGTTATCAAAGATGTGATAACAGCACATTTGGAAAGCGGTGAAATCATCGTTCAAAGTCAGCATGGATTTGTGAAAGGAAAATCATGTCTGACGAATCTCATAGAATTTTTTGAGGATGTAACTAGTAGAGTGGATAGGGGAGAACCAGTGGATGTGGTATATTTGGATTTTCAAAAGGCTTTTGACAAGGTCCCACACAGGAGATTAGAGTGCAAGCTTAAAGCACACGGTATTGGGGGTAAGGTATTGATATGGATAGAGAATTGGTTGGCAGATAGGAAACAAAGAGTGGGAATAAAAGGGACCTTTTCAGAATGGCAGGCAGTGACTAGTGGGGTACCGCAAGGCTCAGTGCTGGGACCCCAGTTGTTTACAATATATATTAATGACTTAGATGAGGGAATTAAATGCAGCATCTCCAAGTTTGCGGATGACATGAAGCTGGGTGGCAGTGTTAGCTGGGAGGAGGATGTTAAGAGGATGCAGGGTGACTTGGATAGGTTAGGTGAGTGGGCAAATTCATGGCAGATGCAATTTAATGTGGATAAATGTGAGGTTATCCACTTTGGTAGCCTAAACAGAAAAACAGATTATTATCTGAATGGTGGCCGATCAGGAAAAGGGGAGGTGCAACCAGACCTAGGTGGCATTATACACCAGTCATTGAAAGTGGGAATGCAGGTACAGCAGGCAGTGAAAATTTCCAATGGTATGCTGGCATTTATAGCAAGAGAATTCGAGTACAGGAGCAGGGAGGTACTACTGCAGTTGTACAAGGCCTTGGTGAGACCACACCTGGAGTATTGTGTGCAGTTTTGGTCCCCTAATCTGAGGAAGGACATTCTTGCCATAGAGGGAGTACAAAGAAGGTTCACCAGATTGATTCCTGGGATGGCAGGACTTTCATATGAGGAAAGACCGGATTGACTTGGCTTATACTCATTGGAATTTAGAAGATTGAGGGGGATCTTATTGAAATGTATAAAATCCTAAATGGATTGGACAGGCTAGATGCAGGAAGATTGTTCCCGATGTTGGGGAAGTCCAGAATGAGGGGTCACAGTTTGAGGATAAAGGGGAAGCCTTTTAGGACCGAGATTAGGAAAAACTTCTTCACACAGGGAGTGATGGATCTGTGGAATTCTCTGCCACAGGAAACAGTTGAGGCCCGTTCATTGGCTGTATTTAAGAGGGAGTTAGATATGGCCCTTGTGGCTAAAGGGATCAGGGGGTATGGAGGGAAGGCTGGGGCGGTGTTCTGAGTTGGATGATCAGCCATGATCATACTGAATGGTGGTGCAGGCTCGAAGAGCTGAATGGCCTACTCCTGCACCTATTTTCTATGTTTCTATTTTTCTAAACTCTCAAAGCATTTCATCACTGTCGATGTGAGTGCTACCAGGCAATAGTCATTTAGGCAGCTCACATTATTCTCCTTAGGCACTGGTATAATTGTTACCTTTTTGAAGCAAGTGGGTGTCATGGTCCGGTCCGTGAAGTCTGCATTCCGGTTCACGGTCCGGTCCGTGGACTCAGGACTCCAGGTCTTCCAGCTGTCCCTTGTTTGATTGAGTTAAGCATAGGCACCTGATTCTCATCTTGAGGCTCAGAATATATGTAGCCTTGGGGTTGAGTGTGAGTGGCTGGATGGTTAGTTGGAACTGCTGTGGTGACTGGAAAATGGTGGAAAGAGAGAACATCAAGGAAAGACCCAAGGTATTGAAGGAAGTTTTTGGTGAGAGTGGAAGTGAACTAGAGATAGAGGTTGGTGGGAAAGAGGAATGGAATGGAATGGAAAGAGGAAGAAAAGAAAGCAGAGGTATGGGATATTAGAGTCTGAAGAGTCAGTGGATGATCAAAGCATGACAGCAAAACAATGGAAGGAAGATTAGAATAAAGCATTAAAAAAGCTAAGTGGAAATGGATTGTATTTTGATGATTGGAACCTGATTTGTTTGATGAAGATGCTCAACAAAATTATAGGTGAGATTAAAGGAGCAAAGATTTTACGAAATGGATCGCTATTAGTGATTTGTTGGGATCGTGCTCAGCAAGGTAAAGTGATAAGATTATGTAAAATAGATGGCAAAGAAGTACAATGCTCAATACCCAACAATAGAAAGTGGACTAGAGGAGTTATTTTGGGGATACCAACAAAAGTTACTATGGATGAGATTAAACAGAACATAAAAGGAGCAAAATTTATTGAGGCCAAATGTTTGAAGGTTACAAGAAATGGAAAAAAAGTGTGATAGTTTATTGGTAATGATTAACTTTGATGAAGAGAGATTGCTGACTAACATTTATTTAGGGTATATGTGTTATGCGGTTAGAATATATATACCACTGCCTTTAAGATGTTATAAGTGTCAGAAATTTGGGCACATTGTGGCGGTCTGCAAAGGAAAACAGATGTGGGAGATGCACTGGAGAACATGAATATGGGAAATGTGAAGCAGGAGCTAGGCTGAAATGCTGCAGTTGTGGCGAGGAACACAGCGCAGCTTATCGAGGGTGCATTTATAGCAAGAAGGCAGCTGAGATACAATATGTAAAGGTAACTCAAGGAATCAGTTATGTGGAGGCAGTAAGGATTTGATGAAAAAAAGGCTGTCAAGCAAACTAATACAGGGAATAATAAACTGAATTGTGAGATCTGTAATATGAAAAATAAGGATACTATTAATGAGTAGAAAGTATTTTGTGCTTTTTATGGTGGATGCGATTAAGTGTTCAGCGCAAAGCAAAAGAACTGAGAAAATTAAAATTATTGTCAAGTCTGCAGAGAAGTATCTTGGTATTAAAGGAATTAGGTGGGAAGAAGTCAAAGTAACGCTGAATGGAGGATCCAACAGTTCACAGGCAGGGGAGACGGAATCTTAATGGCAGTATATTTATCGCAAATGGTCAAGGATTTAAGAAATGTTTCAGAACTTACGGAAAATCCTCAGATTTTATGGTTGAAGCCCAGGGAAAATGTACAGAACTCCAACAACAAATAGAAGTACCCAACAAGAACAACTGTAGAGTTGGAAAGAGATTGGAAAATGGAGGAAATTATTACAAGGATACAAAAGGAAAAGGAATTTGTTGCAAAGTGAATTACCTACATTTCAGATTATAAAATGAAAACATGGAAGCAAATGAAGAAGAACTCTAAGGTCTCAGCAAACAACTGCAGGCTACGATCCAAGAAAAGGAAAACCCGAAAAAGCAGATAGACTTGGAAAAACAGCAATTTTAAGAGTATAACGTGCGATAATTTCTATTCTTTAAGAAGACTGTTTCAGTCTTACAAGTGATGTAGATGAAATCAATGTAATTGCGGTAATGCAACTACATGAAAATGTGACAAAATTAGGGAAGAATGGTAGTTTGTGGCATTTTCTAATGAGTGCATCAAGCAGTCACAAGGAGTTGCAACTACAGAGTGATGCTAATAGAGAACTGCAGGCTGAACTAGATTGTCTAAAGTAGAGAACTCCAGGACATATTTGGTTGGAACACAAGAAGTCTATCGGGTCTTCCAGCTGTCCCTTGTTTGAGTTAATCATAGGCACCTGATTCCCATCTTTGGGCTTGCAATATAAGTAGCGTTGGGATTGAGTGTCGGCTGCTGGTTTGTCTTGTCAGTCCTCCATGGAGCAACTTGCTGATGGAAGGCTAGTGAAACCATTTGTGATCTCTAGGACTGGTTGGAGGACCACTGCTTCATGGAGTCTTGTTGCCACTCGTTGGAGTGGTCTTTGCAGTATGGATTTGGCTGTTTCCCGGGCCAGCTGAGTGCCTGCCAGCCACTCTGAGCTAGGTAGGGATCCGGCTGTTTCTGTAGCCAGCTGAGGTTGCTGGCCGAACTGAGACTTGAAGCTACCCCGGAACAGAGATGGAACTGTCTGTTGTTCTTTGGCGTTTGTCTCTTCTTGTCCTTGCCTCTGTGGGATAAGTCAAGCCGTTTTGCCGTTGCCCTATGGGGGGGGGGGGGTTCCTGTCTTGTCTTGTCTAGTCCTCACCTCTGTGGGGTAAGTAAGGCTGTTTTCCTGTTTCCCTGCAGGGGGATCTGTCTTGTCTTGTCCTTGCCTCTGTTGGGCAAGTCCAGCTGTTCTGCCATTACCCAACAGGTGGTCCTGTCCCACCTTGGTGTGGAGATAAAGTTGAGTCCCGGCTTGTCTATGGATGCGTCCTGGCTCTATGTCTACATACTGTCCAGTCTTGTGTTAGTGTCGAGTTAAAGATGAGTCCTGGCTTTTCGAAAGATAAGTCCCAGCTCTATGTTAATGTACAGTTCCCAGTCTGTCTCCGAGTTATCAGCCTCCAAGCTCCAGACTCGAGACCCACGACCCCAGGCGGCAGCCAAACGTGAGATCCCAGACCCCAGGCGGCAGCCAAACGTGAGATCCCAGACCCCAGGCGGCAGCCAAACGTGAGATCCCAGACCCCAGGCAGCAGCCAAACGTGAGATCCCAGACCCCAGCCTCGAAGATCCCAAGCCAAGCTGCGAGAACCCAAGCCTCAAAGATCCCAAGCCAAGCTGCAAGAACCCAAACCTGTAGACCTCAACCTCCATGCCTCAAGATCAAGACCCCAGCCTGCAGCTGCAAACCTCTATACCCCAGCCATATCCTGTCCCGTAGTCATGTCATGTCCTTGCCTGGTTCTGGGGTCCGAGCCCGAGTCAAGACCCAAGTGCTGGGTCCTTGTCCAGTCTCTGGCTCAGAGTCCCAAGCTCAGGATCGAAGTTCATGGTTCCTAGTCCTGGACCCGCTTTCCCTTGCCAAGTCTGCATTCTTGTCACTGCTCCATGCCTGTATCCTGTCACGGCCCTACTCCAGTCAAGTCCTGTTCCTTGTACTTCAGTGTCTGTGTCTCGCATTTGCGTCCATTCCCAGCACCCCCTTTGTGACAGTGGGAACTTCTGCTCATAGCAGTGAGAGGTTGAAAATGTCTTTGCATACTCCTACTAGCTGGTTGGCGCAAGTTTTCAGAGCCTTACAAGATACTCCATCAGGACCTTCTACCTTGTGAGGGTTCACCCTTTTTAAAGACAGCCTAACATCGGCCTCTGAAACAGAGATCACAGGGTCACCAGGTGCTGTAGGGATATGCACAGCTGTAGTTGTGTTCTCCCTTTCAAAGTGTGCATAGAAGCATTAGGCTCGTCTGGTGGTGAAGCATCACTGCTATTCATGCTATTGGGTTTTGCTTTGTAGGAAGTAACGTCTTGCAAACCCTGCCAGGTGTCGTACATCCGATGTCGCCTCCAACCTCATTCAAAATGGTTTCTTTGCCCTTGAAAAAGCTCTCCACAAATCATACGTGGTCAAGGCTTTGGGGAAAGTACAGACATGGCTTACCAGGATGCTGCTCTGGATTAGAGGGCGTGTGCTGTAACCTGGGCTGTTTCCTCTGGACCAGCGGAGGCTGAGGAGAGATCTGATAGAAGTTTATAAGGTTATGAGGGGCATAGATAGATTAAACAAACAACACCTTTTTCCCAGGAATGGAATGTTTAATACCAGAGAGATTGCACATAACGTGAGAGCAGGCAATTTTAAAGGAGATGTGAGAGGCAAGGTTTTTACACGGAAAGTGGAGGGTGACTGGAATGTGCTTTCTGTGGTGGAAGTAGAGGCAGATACATTAGGAAATTTTAAGGGACATTCAGATAGACACACAAATGTGAGGAAAATGGAGTGATATGGATATTATGTTGGTACAAGGGACTAGTTTAATTGGCTGTTTGATTGCTAATTTATTTGTTTCACACCCAAATAAGGGCCTGTTTCTGTCCTGTCCTTTACCATATGGTGCCCAGAATTATTCACTTACCGTGGATGTAGTCTTTTGTGTTTCTTTGTATTTACTGTGAATGTCCACAGGAAAATAAGGCTCAGTGTAATATATGGTGACTTTGGTAATAAATTTACTTTTAACTTTAAACTTTAATATCACTTTGAAATTTAATTGTCCAATATTTGAAACTAATCCATTTTCCAGTGGATAAGATTTATCATAAGTAGATAATCTCATTTCAGATTAGGTTCCCAAAGGCTGCCTGATCCTTAAAGTAAGACCACACACAATGATGGACCCTCCATGCCATTGAGTATGGAGAAGAACCAGTGTGGGGAAGTGGGGAATAACCATTCTCTCTTGTGACACAAACATTGCTGAAATCTGGATCATGAAAACAAACTGGGAGAACTTAACTTTGTGCAGGCAATGAGATAGTTGATGTTTTGATTTTAGGCCCTGCATCAGGCTCCACTTGCTAAATACAGCTGGATTAAATTATGTTGCATGATTTAGCAGATTGTTAAAGTTGTCAAAGGGGTTATTCTTCTGAATATCAACAAACATTAAAATACATCAAAATGATTAAAAGCAGCAATTTTGTCTGCATGTCTGTAGAGCAGAAGAGCATGGAGAAACTTGGAGATGGTTCCAGATGGGCATTATGTGCCAGTCTTAAAAAGAGAGGGGTCTGTTGGGTCTTGACTGCAGAGCAGAAGTCAAGTATTGAGTATAAGAGTTGGAATTTTATGGTGAGGTTGTATAAGGCATTGGTGAGGCTGAATCTCAAGTATTGTGTGCAGTTTTGGTCACCAAATTACAGGAAGGATATTAATAAGGTTGACAGAGTGCAGAGAAAGTTTACAAGGATGTTGCTGGGACTTGAGAAACTGAGTTAGAGAAAGGTTGAATAGGTTAGGCATTTATTCCCTGGAGTGTAGAAGAATGAGGGGAGATTTGATAGAGGTGTATAAAATTATGATGGGTATAGATAGAGTGAATGCAAGCAGGATTTTTTCCACTGAGGCTAGAGGAGAGAAAAAACAGAGGACATGGGTTAAGGATGAAGAGGGAAAAGCTTAAAGGGAACATGGGGGGGGGGGGCTTCACACAGAGTGGTGGGAGTGTGGAATGAGCTGCCAGATGAAGTGGTAAATGCAGGCTCACTTTTAACATCTAAGAAAAACTTGGACAGGTATATGGATGGGAGGTGTATGGAAGGATATGGTCCAGGTGCAGGTCAGTGGGACTTGGCAGAAAAATGGTTTGGCACAGCCAAGAACAACCAAAAAGCCTGTTTCTGTGCTGTAATGTTCTATGGTCCTATGGTTCTATGGTACTTGTGTTATTAATAACTTAGCACGGGCCAATAAAAGGAAGCAATGCGTAGGTAGAACAGTCATTGTGGGAGCGGCAATTGTTGGAATGGACCAGTGTTAGAGGGGGAGCTTTGGCTCAACAGGCTTTGGCAAGAACAGGGGAGGCTAAAGCTGCTGAATGACAACTTACAGGTAGTGAGTGCAAAACTCACTGGTTTCAGAGAGAAGACACAGGTAAGAAAGGGTAAGCTTTTTCTGTGCTCTGTATATCCTTAGTCTTTAATTCAGTGTAAGCAGGATGATAGGTGATTGCTCCTACTGTAAGATGTCAGACTTCCCTAATGACTACATCTGCAGGTAGTGCATTTGAATGCAGCTTCAGACTGAGTCATACTGTAGCAGCAGCCAGGCCAGCGGTATTGTGGCTGGCTCTGAGGCTCAGTAGGGAAGGATCCATTCAGACAGAACCATGGCCCAGTTAGGTTTCTATGCAGTATTACCTCACACCAGCCTCCTGATTAATGAAGGCCAGGACACCATACAACTTATCCACTCTATCATCTTACAACTTTGAGGGATCTGTGGACTTCAACCCCAAGATCCCTCCATTCCATCACACTTCTTAGAATGCTGTCATTAAACTTCTTCTCTGCCTTTATGTATCTCGACTCGTTTTCTGGATTGAACTCATCTGCCATTTCTCTGCTCGACTCTGCATCCTGCCTATATCCAGCTGTAACCTATGACAACCATTAACATCTCCAATCCGTGTACCAGCTGCAAACTTACTAACCCACTCTTCCTCTTCCTCATCTGTCATTTATAATAATCACAAAGAACAGGTGGCCCAGAGCAGATCTTTGCCAAATACCACTAGTACTAAACTTCATTTACTTCCACCCATTTACTTCTGTTATGGGTTTATTGTCCAGTATTATCAAGTATTATCTTCTCAATTTGTGCATTATGTGCTTCTATATCTATCAGATCTCTCCCATTGAGTGCAATCAAGATTCTTCTGCAAAATCATTGCACCAGTCCTTCCTGCAGTGCTTGCCTGAAATGACATCATCTTATACTAACAGTAGTGCCACACAGCTTTCATAATCAGCTGTCTGAGAGACATAACTTTTTTACAGAGATGGAGAAGCAACTTGTTTTGATAAACCCCCCGAAAACTTTTATGAATCTAATGCATTCTCTAATGTCTCATTTGAGGCCTATAAATATGGTTTAATTCTCTGCTTTTAAGTCCGATAAGGAAAATTAACATTTTTTATTTCTTCTGCACTTGTTTGCCTATTTCAGAAAATTCAATACATGGCATAAATACACCTCTCTGTCCCCATTTATCCAACTATTACAAACCTGCGAATCTAACAGTTCACGCAACATTCAGAAACTAAAAATGTTATTTTATCTCATTGTTCCATCTTAACCACTCTCAGCTGAATCATACAGCTTGCTCATTTTATATCCATTCAAGGGATGTGGACTTTGTCGGCTGAGCCAGCACTTAATTGCCCATTACTACGCTACTTTGAGAAGGGTGGTTGTGAGCTGCCTGTTTAAACTGATACAGCCCTTATGGTGTGGATATATCCAGAATACTGTCAGGCGAAGGGCATTCATGGATTTTGGTGATTTAAAAACAATGTTTCCAAGTCAGCATAATGTGTGGCTCATGTCTATGCATGAGCATAAATGGGAGAATTAATTTTTATTACTTGCTGTTAGGCCAAAAGACCATAAGACATAGGAGCAGAATTAGGCCATTTGGCCCATTGTGTCTGCCACACATTCGATCATGGCTGATCTCCTCAGCCCCACGCCTCAACCTTCTCCTGGTAATCTTTGATGTCGTGTCCAATCAAGAACTTACAAGTTCTGCCTTAAGTATACCCAATGACCTGGGCTCCACAGCTGCCTGTGGTAATAAATCCCACAAATTCACCACCCTCTGACTGAAGAAATTTCTCCACATTTCTGTTTTAGATGGACATCCCTCTATCCTGTGGCTGTGCCCTCTTGTCCTAGACCCCCCCACCATGGTAAGCACCATTTCCACATCTACTCTGTCTAAGCCTTTCTACATTCAAAAGATTTCTTAGATCCCCCCATCCTTCTAAATTCCTCGTATGATAACCCTTTCATTCCCAGAATCATCCTTGTGAACTTTCTCTGAACTCTCTAAAATGTCAGCACATATTTTCTTAAATAAGGAGATCAAAACTGTTCACAATCCTCTAGGTGAGGCCTCACCAGTACCTTATAAAGCCTTAACATTGCATTCCTGCTCTTGTCTTCTAGGCCTCTTAATCCAATCTAGCCCAGTCTTTAAATTTGAATTTTCCTAACCTGCAGTTCTGGCATCATAATAGAGCAGAGGTTCCCAACCTTTTTTATGCCATGGACCAATACTATTAAGTAAAAGGTCTGCAGACCCCAGGTTGGGAACCCCTGTCATAGAGTCACAGACAGATGCAGGATGGCAACAGGTTTGTTTGCTATTGAGTCCACTCACATGTTTATGTCTCATCAAATACTCTCTGTATTTACTAAGATACCAGAAGATGGCTGGAAATTTAAATTACTTTTTCTTTTTCAATCTTTTTGAGTATCGTAATAATAAAGATTAACATAACATAGTAATCATACAAAGTTATTGGGATTACATTGTTATAATTATCATAATATAAAGCCAGTTAGTACATGGATATTAAACCTCCCAATCTTACAGGATACAAATATTATATATAAACACATTAACATGAAAAAGGAAAAAAGAAAAAATATATATATCCCCCCCAAAAAAAAATCTAACAAGACTAACCAACTAAACTGCAAAAAAAAAAGACCTGGACTTTTCAAATTTAATACAGGGATCATAAATGATGCTTCTAATTTTTTCTAAGTCTAAACACAGCATAGTTTGAGAGAGCCAATGAAATGTGGTGGTGGGCGGGGGGGGATTGATCTCTTTCCAATTCAGCAAAATGGATCTTCTGGCCATTAGTGTAAGAAATGCAATCGTCCGACAAGCTGAAGACGTTAAAAGATTTGGTTCTATCATTGGTAAATCAAAAATTGCAGAATAGGGTGGGGTCAAAGCAGTTAAAATAATATCAAAGATATTTTCCAGTATTTTTTTTAAGAGGACATGACCAAAACATGAGTTAAAGAAGCTATCTCAGAGTGACATCTATCACATATAGGATTTATGAGAGTAATAACGAGCTAATTTATCCTTGGACATATGAGCCCTATGCACTACTTTAAACTGTATCAACGCATGTTTAGCACATATAGAGGATGAATTAACTAATTAAAGAATTTTTTCCCATTTTTCAATAGGTAAAGTAATCTTAAGTTCCCTTTCCCGATCGATCTTAACTGTATTAGATACGTCTGGATGTATTTTCATAATTATATTATAAATGTTTGCTATTACACCTTTCTGAGAAGGATTTAAACCTAATTTTTTTCCCAAAATATCCGATGAATATAAATTCGGGAAGGTAGGAAGAACAGTATTTTTAAAATTTCTAATCTGTAAGTATCTAAAGAAATGGGATCTAGGCAAATTATATTTGTTAGATAATTGTTCAAAAGACATGAAACAATTACCCAAAAATAGATCACAAAATCTTAATATACCTTTAGTTTTCCAAGCCAAATAGGCTTGATCCATGAAAGGGTTGAAAAAACAAATTAGATATGATAGGACTTGCTAGAATAAATTGATTCAACCCAAAACTTTTTGGAATTCATCTTTTAATATTAGGAGATGAATGAATATTATTTATAATCCCTCACTTACTACTTCAGAATGTGTTATTTCACTAAATGCTGAGGAAGCTTTTGACAGAGTTGAATGGCCATATTCATTTACTGTGCTTGAGAAATTTAATTTTAGTCCGATATTTGTATCTTGTATTAAATTGATATATCATACCCCTGTAGCTTCAGTTTACACCAATAATCAAAGATCTCCCTTTTTTTTTTTGCTTATTTCAGGGTACTAGGCAGGGATGTCGTCTTAATCCATTAATATTCGATATTGCCCTTGAACCTTTAGCAATTGCTATTCAAGGCTCACCTGGCATTCTTGGTATTACCCGTATGAATGAAATACATAAGTTATCATTATACGCAGACGATTTGCTATTATATGTCTCTAACCCTGAGAAATCCACTCCTGCTCTTTCATCCTTGTTAGCTCAGTTAGTAATTTTTCTGGTTATAAATTGAACCTTAAGAGTGAACTATTTCCCCTAAATATGCAGGTTCCAATTTATGGATGTTTACCATTTAAATTGGTTACCGATTTCTTCACATACTTGGGGGTTAAAATTACAAAAAAGCATAAGGATTTATTTAAGGCTAATTTTTTACCTTTAATTGATCAGATTAAACTTTTGTTTACTAAATGGTCACCAATGTCTCTATCACTGATAGGTCAGGTCAATGCTATCAAGATGATTATTTTACCTAAATTTCTGTATTTATTTCAAGCTGTGCCAGTTTTCATTCCGAAATCCTTTTTTGATAAGGTTGATTCCAAAATCTCTTCTTGTATATGGCAGAATAAAAATCCTAGGATAGGTAAAAGATCCTTACAGAAATCCAAAAAGGAGGGGGGGGTCTGGCATTGCCGAATTTTAGATTTTACTATTGGGCAATTAATATTCGATATTTAAAATTTTGGTCATGGGGCTTGGACATAACTTCAAGCCCACATTGGGTAAATCTTAAATGTAAATCTTTACAGGGGTTTTCATTGGGTTCTATTTTAGGGACCTCGCTTCCCTTTTCTCTTTCTAAATTGCATAAACAAATGGTTAACCCAATAGTAAAATATACTTTACGAATATGGTTTCAATTCTGGAAATTTAAATTAATAAAGGTCTTCCAGCTATAAAAGAATATGCATTGTGCAAAATGAAACAGCTTGTCATAGTCTATGGTATTTGGTCCCATCAGAAAATGAAAAATGGCAAAATTATCACCAATTATCTCTTTTCAAGTAAGAGTTTACATAATCACCTCTTACAATCTAGTTGCTCTTTCACCATTCGGATAGTGGTCTTCTGCATCCTTCCAAAAGTTAAGATGTCCTTTACATACAGGAGCAGCCAGAACTGTTCAAAACAGTGCATTTGCACCCATTATTTATGAAGAAGAAAGGCTGCCCTTTTATGTAGGATTACTGTTAATCTTCTAAAACTACCTGGTTTACTTCCTCAGCTGCTGCAGAAGAGTGAGTGAAAGTGGAGAAAAATAAGAGGGCAAATAATTCAGCAAGGCTAAAATTAGTGATAATTTTTTTTTAAATTATGTTGGCAGACCTGCACATGTCCAGCATTTTCTGTTTTGCAATTCAATGGGGCTATAGTTTTGTCCTTGCTTGATTAAAATTGATATGTAAAATGACTATTTAATATTATTATACTGGATAGAACAATATTGTGTGATTACATTTACTCAAATGTATGAATTACTGTACTGTGCAAAAGTCTTGGCCACATACAGTATATATAGTTAGTGCTTTTGCACAGTACTGTAGTAAATTTATGTACTGCCACACAAAAGTAATCATTTCATATGTAAGTAATGATAAACCTGATTTTGATATGGGTGTCTATTGTGGACTGAGATTGGGAAGGGGGCAGGGTAAGGGGAATCATGGATGGAAAAGGGGAAGGGAGAAGGAAGCTCCAGAGAGACATTCTGTAATGATCAATAAACCATTTGTTTGAAATCAAATGACCTTGCCTCATGTTTCAGGGCTGGGTGTGTCTGCACCCGCATCAACCCCTGCCCCTGGCATTCCTTCTCTGCCACCTGTCCCAATCACCTCCTGCAGCGCTCCACCCTCACCATTCCCAACATCCATTGCTCCCACGAGATTTACAAACTCATTCTCTGCTCCATGTTGACAAATACAGTACAGTGCAAAAGTCTTAGGCACCATAAATATACAGTGCCTATAAAAAGTATTCACCCCTCTTGTTTTATTGTTTTACAACACTGAATCACAATGGATTCAATTTGGCTTTTTTTGACACTGATCAACAGACAAAAGACTCTTGTGTCAAAGTGAAAACTAATTTCTACAAATTGGTCTAAATTTATTACAAGTATGAAACAAAAATAATTGGTTGCATAATTACTCACTCCCTTCAAGTTAGTATTTAATAGATGCACCTTTGGCAGCAATTACAGCCTTGAGTCTGTGTGGATAGTTCTCTATCAGCTTTGCATATCTGGACACTACAATTTTTTCCCCATTCTTCTTTATGAACCTGCTCAAGCTCTGTCAGATTGTTTGGGGATCATGAGTGAACAGCCCTTTTCAAGTCCAGCCATAAATTCTTAATTAGATTGAAGTCTGGATTCTGACTTAGCCATTCCAGGACATTAACTTTGTTATTTTAAGACATTCCTGTGTAGCTTTGGTTTTAAGCTTGAGGTCATTGTCTCGTTGGAAAAGAAATCTTTACCCAAATTGCAGTTCTCTTGTAGACTACACCAGGTTTTCCTCCAGGATTTTTCTGTATTTTGCTGCATTCATTTTACCCCTACCTTCACAAGACTTCCAGGGCTTGTGGCAGTGAAGCATTCCCACAGCATGATACAGCCACCACCATGCTTCACGGTAGGGATGGTGTGTTTTTGATGATGTGCGTTAATTGTTTTACACCAAACATAGTGTTTAGTCTGATGGCCAAATAGCTCAATTTTGATTTCATCAGACCATAGAACCTAATTCCAGCTGACTTCAGAATCTCCCACATGCCTTCTGACAAATTCTAGCCAAGATTTCATGTGTTTTTTTTTCCAACAGTGGCTTTCTCTTTGCCACTCTCCCATAAAGCCATGACTGGTGAACCACCTGGACAACAGTTGTTGTATGTGCAGTCTCTCCCATCTGAAGCTTGTAACTCCTCCAGAGTTGTCATGGGTCTCCTGGTGGCCCCCCTCACTAGTCCCCAGTGACTCAGTTTTTGAGGACAGCCTGCCATAGGCAGATTTACAGTTGTGCTAATTTCTTTCCCTCGATGATTGATGAAGTGATTCAACGATTTGGACATTTTCTTGTATCTGTCTCCAGACTTCTGTTTTCCAATAATTTTTTCGCAGAATTGTTTGGTGTGTTCCTTTGTCTTCACAGTGCAATTTTTGCCCAGATACTGACTCACCAGCAGTTGGATCTTCCAGATACAGGTGTATTTATACTACAGTCAATTGAAGCTCCTTGACTACACATAGCTAGGACTTCTTAACTAATCATGTGACTTCTAAAACAAATTGGCTGCACCAGTGATGACTTGGTGGGTCATATTAAAGAGGGGCGAATACTTATGCAATCAATTATTTTGTGGTTTATATTTGTAAATAAATTAGGTCACTTTGTAGAGATCTGTTTTCATTTTGATACAAGTCTTTTTGTTGAACAGAGTGGGGGAAAAAAAGCCAAATTAAATCCATTGTGATTCAATATTGTAAAACAATAAAACATGAAAACTTCCCATGGAGGAGGGTGAATATTTTTCATAAGCACTTTATATATGCACATTTGCACAGTACAGTAGAAATAAAGTAAAAAGGGTATGCATTGATGCTGTGGAGCAACAGATACAGCAAAGGACAAACCAAATACTGTAAATGAAGTCATATGCACCAGCGTTAGGAACAGGAGCAAGAGTAGGAGGAAATTCATACGGAATCACATATTACCATTTACTACAATAGCAATAGTTTATTGGTCAGTGAATACAAAGACATCTGATTGCAGTGATCTTGCAGGATGTGGCTGCAGCACCAGATGGGTATTGTGAGAGTTGATAACAATGTCGTTATCCTCAGCATCTGGTCCCATTAATCCACAGATTGCCAAGCTACTGGACTAATCAGCAGATATTAAAGTGGCCTGAAATTATTTGTAATGGACTTAACTGAACCAAAGACTATTTTTATTCCATCTTTAATAATTTGAAATGCTGTCTATAAGACCATAAGACATAGGAGCAGAATTAGGCCATCTGGCCCATCAAGTCTGCTCCACCATTCAATCATCGCTGATCCTTTTTTTCTCCCCCCTCCTCAACCTGTAACCTTTGATGCCATGTCCAATCAAGAACCTATCAATCTCTGCCTTAAATACACCCAATGACCTGGCATCCACAGCTGCTTGTGGCAACAAATTCCACAAATTCACCACCCTTTGGCTAAAGAAATTTCTTCACATTTTCTCCAAAATTTCATTGTCATTTTGTAAATGGTAGTAAACACATTGGAGTATGATTGAAGTTAAAAAAAAATGTTCGTTAGATTTCTTAATATTGTTTGTTCAGCAATAAATCAAGAGTATCACTAGAACTTTGAATTTTATAGGTTCACAGTTGTCCAGAGTTACTTCATGGCCTGTATAACTGACTTGTATAACTTGTCAAAGGCACATAACATCTTGACTTTAAAACAAGATCACTAATTTCTCTTGGCCAACTGTTTTCTCATCAAATTGATACAAAATTGATTAAAATATCTGAGGTTCAAAGGTTAAAGTAAATTTATAATCAAAGTACAAAAACATCACCATATACAATGCTGAGATCCATTTTCTTGCAGGCATATTCAATAAATCCATAATAGGATAATAACCACAATAGAATCAATGAAAGGCCACACCATCTTGGACCTTCAACCAGTGTGAAAAGGACATCAAACTGCAAATTCAAAAAGAAAGAAGTAATAATAATAAATAACCATAAGACAAAGGAGCAGAAGTTGGCCATTTGGCCCATCAAGTCTGCTCCGCCATTCTATCATGAGCTGATCCATTCTCCCATTTAGTCCCACTCCCCCGCCTTCTCACCATAACCTTTGATGCCCTGGCTACTCAGATACCTATCAATCTCTGCCTTAAATACACTCAATGACTTGGCCTCCACTGCCACCTGTGGCAAAAAATTCCATAGATTCACCACCCTCTGGCTAAAAATATTTCTTCGCGTCTCTGTTCTGAATGGGCGCCCTTCAATTCTTAAATCATGCTTTCTCATACTAGACTCCCCCATCATGGGAAATAACTTTGCCATATCCACTCTGTCCATGCCTTTCAACATTTGAAATGTTTCTATGAGGTCTCCCCTCATTCTTCTAAACTCCAAGGAATGCAGTCCAAGAGTGGACAAACGTTCCTCATATGTTAACCTTCTCATTCCTGGAATCATTCTAGTGAATCTTCTCTGTACCCTCTCCAATGTCAGCACATCTTTTCTTAAAGAAGGAGACCAAAACCACCCACAGTACTCCAAGTGAGGTCTCACCAGCGCCTTATAGAGTCTCAACATCACATCCCTGCTACTATACTCTATTCCTCTAGAAATGAATGCCAACATTGCATTTGCCTTCTTCACCACTGACTCAACCTGGAGGTTAACCTTAAGGGTATCTTACACGAGGACTCCCAAGTCCCATTGCATCTTAGAACTTTGAATTCTCTCCCCATTTAAATAATAGTCTGCCTATTTATTTCTTCTGCCAAAGTGCATAACCATACACTTTTCAACATTGTATTTTATTTTTCACTTCTTTGTCCATTCTTCCAATCTATCCAAGTCTCTCTGCACACTCTCTGTTTCCTCAGCACTACCAGCTCCTCCACCTATCTTTGTATCATCAGCAAAATTAGCCACAAAGCCATCTATTCGATAATCCAAATCATTGATGTACAATGTAAAAAGAAGCGGCCCCAACACAGACCTCTGTGGAACACCACTGGTAACCGGCAGCCAACCAGAATAGGATCCCTTTATTCCCACTCTCTGTTTCCTGCCAATCAGCCAACACTCTATCCACATATGTAACTTTCCCGTAATCCCATGGGCTTTTATCTTGTTAAGTAGCCTCATGTGCGGCACCTTGTCAAAGGCCTTCTGAAAATCCAAATATACAACATCCACTGCATCTCCCTTGTCTAGCCTACTGGTAATTTCCTCAAAAAATTGTAATAGGTTTGTCAGGCAGGATTTCCTTTAAGGAATCCATGCTGAGTTCTGCCTATCTTGTCATATGCCTCCAGGTGCTCCGTAACCTCATCCTTGACAATCGACTCCAACAACTTCCCAACCACCGATGTCAAGCTAACAGGTCTATAATTTCCTTTTTGCTTCCTTGTCCCCTTCTTAAATAGCGGGGTGACATTTGCAATCTTCCAGTCCTCCGGAACCATGCCAGAATCTATTGACTTTTGAATGATCGTCGCTAATGCCTCCACAATCTCCACAGCTACTTCCTTCAGAACACGCGGGTGCATTCCATCTGGTCCGGGAGATTTATCGACCTTTAGACTATTCAGCTTCCTGAGTACTTTCTATGTCGTAATTGTGACTGCGCAGGCTTCTCTTCCTTGCCACCCTTGAGAGTCCATTATACTGCTGATGTCTTCCTCAGTGAAGACTGATGCAAAATACTTGTTCAATTCCTCTGCCATCTCCTCATCTCCCATCACAATTTCTCCAGCATCATTTTCTATCGGCCCTATATCTACTCTCACCTGTCTTTTACTCTTTTCTATACTTGAAAAAGTTTTTAGTATCCTCTTTGATATTATTTGCGAGCTTCCTTTCATAGTTCATCTTTTCCCTCTTAATGACCTTCTTAGTTTCCTTTTGTAAGCTTTTAAAAACTTCCCAATCCTCTGTCTTCCCACTATTTTTTTCTTCCTTGTATGCCCTCTCCTTTGTTTTAACTTTGGCTTTGACTTCTCTTGTCAGCCACGGTTGTATCCTTTTTCCATTCGAAAATTTCTTCTTTTTTGGAATATATCTGTCTTACACCTTCCTCACTTCTCGCATAAACTCCAGCCACTGCTGCTCTGCCGTCCTTCCTACCATTGTCCCTTTCCAGTCAACTTTGGCCAGTTCCTCTCTCATGCCACTATAATTTCCTTTACTCCACTGAAATACCAACACATTGGATTTCAGCTTCTCTGTTTCAAATTTCACAGTGAACTCAATCATGCTATGATCACTGCCTCCTAAGGGTTCCTTCACCTCAATCTCTCCAATCATCTCCAGTTCATTACACAATACCCAATCCAGTACAGCTGATCCCCTAGTGGGCTCAACAACAAGCTGTTCTAACAACAATAATAGCAAGCATTAAATATCAAGAATATGAGATGAAGAGTCTTTGAAAGGGAGTCGATAGGTTGTGGGAACAGTTCAGTGATAGGGCAAATTAAGTTGTGTGAAGTTATCTCCTTTGGTTCAAGAGCCTGATGGTTGAGGGGTTGTAACTGTTCCTGAACATAGCGGTGTGAGCCCTGAGGCTCCTGTACCTTTTTCTTGATGGCAATAGTAAGAAGAGAGCATGTCCTGGTTGGTGGGGGTCCCTGATGATGGATGCTGTTTTCCTGTGTCAATGCTCCAGGTAGATGTGCTCAGTGTTTGGGATGGATTTACCTTCAATGGACTGGGCTTTATCCACAGAATCTGATGCATCTATTTTTGTACTTGGATCACTTCAATAGATAAATATTGAACCCAATTCAAAGCAATGCAACATAAGTTATAATATAAAGAAATCAGGATCACTTGGCAAAGGGCATTTGTGATTGACTATGAATATTGCTGATGGAAGATTGAGGAATCATGACAAGTTCTTCAGCCAACCCCAAAAGAATGAAAAATAATTTTCTCACTGCCATCAGCCTGAAGAGGACATTTAAAAAGAAGAATTAAATCAGATTGCAAATTTCTAGAAAGTTTACATGGGATCAGATACTCATAATAAGGAATTTTAAACTGAATTTCTTTCACTGGAGACATCCCAAAATATTATTTATGTGTTGAAGTAAAAGAGGGGTCTTCTTTTTGTGAGCCTCATGGGTTCTAACTCTGCATCAAGGAAAATCATGGTTTTTTTTCCTATCGAAGGCAATCAAACAGCTTGCAACCTTTGCAGGTACTGTACATATCAATCTCTTCAAAGGCAGGAATCCAATAGAACTAGATTGGAAAGAGGAAGAACACAGATAATTTTGGAGGTTGATAGTCTGATTGCCCTGAGGTACTGTGATCATCCTGGATGAATGATCTTAAAATCACTTTGATGCATACTTATTACACTTTAGGTGTTCGACTAACACCTGTTCCAGTCTGCTGGGCTCTGGAGCGACAACATTAGGCACCCTTGAACTAATTCTCTCGATGGTGAATGTTGCTATGAATTTGCAATTTCCACTGAACTATTATTTTACTTTGATGGGAGTGTAAAGGAACATTGTCATAAACACAAGATATACTGCAAATGTTGGAAATCCAGAGCAACACAGCCAAAATGTTGAAGGAACTCAGCATGTAAGGCAGGATCTATAGAGGAATAGATAGTTGTCGTTTTGGACCGCAGCCTTTTGTTAGTCCTGAAGAAGGATCTTAGCTCGGAATATTGACTGTTTATTCCTCTCCAAGGAGTATAGTCTTTTGGTGGAATCTAAGGGCATTGCCATTTCTTCATTTGCAAAGGATGGAGGTTACTTTTACATGGAAAAATTACTTTTGAATTAAACATACTCTTCTAAATAATTCAAATTGTTACTGAAGTTCAGAAGCAAAAACCAGTAAGCAGAAATAATGTCTCACTTGCAGTTTCATAAGATTTGCCAGACAATATACTTGCAGGTTGACCCTATTTGTCAATAACCAATTGAGGATAATTCCTTTACATGTCAAAGTCAATGAGAGTGACTCTCCTTGACAACTTGCAATAGAAAAAATGGTAGAATTGATCCTCCATGTGCCGATCTGAGTCACTCACAACATGTTTACAATTTTATAGGTTATACAGCAATTGTGTGGTCAAGTCATTATTTATAATTTTCAAATTGTGGAATGGATCAAATAAGGTCAATGTGAAACGGTTTATGAAAAAAAAAGAGTATGTTTATATGGAGTGGTACAGCACAGAAACAGACTGTTTTGGCCACAAACATTGTGCCTAAAGATTAAATTAGTAATGAAATGGCCAACTAAACTAATTCCTTCTGCTACATATTGTCCGTATCCTTCCATTTCCTGCACTTTCTCGAGCCTGTTGAAGAGCCCTTGAATGCCCCCATCGTATTTGCCTCCACCAACACCCCAGGCAATGGATTCCAGGCACCCATCCTCCTCAGTGTTAAAAACTTACCTGACACGTCTTTATTGAACTTACCTTAAATCCATACCCTCTGGTATTAGACATTTTAACCCGGCAGGGGCAAGGAAAGCGGCTGAACCAGCACGGATAACTTCAGTCACCTCAATGCTGAACTGACTCCCCAACCTAAAGGCTCGTTTTCAGGGACTTCTACAACTCTGTAAGATTTAATTATTGCCTTTATTATTTGCATGATTTGCCTTCTCTTGCACATAGGTTGTTTGTCATTCTTTGTTATTTACAGTATTCCATAAATTTTATTACATTTCTTTATTTTTCCTTGTCTGCAAAGAAATGAATTTCAAGGTAGTATTGGGTGACCTATGCATACTTAGATAATAAATTTACTTTGAACTTTGAACATAGGAAATTGGGACTAGCTGGGTGGGTACTGCGGCCAGCATGGACTCATTGGGCCAAAAGGCTGGATCCATGCTGTATAGCTCTATGAGTTCAGCTATGGTTATTGTAGAAGATTAGAGCACCGTTTATCATGCTATGTTTTCAATGGGACATGACTCGTAAAATGATGAAGATAAAAAATAGCAAGAAAGAAATTATAAAACTATCAAATACAAAATTACAAATACAAATGCAGAATAGACTGAAGATTCTGCATCACTAATAACCAAGTTAAATACTTTGTACCAATGATGCATATTCATATCCAATTGGTAAAATGGTTTATTATTGTCGCATATACCAATGTACAATGAAAGACTTTATTTTGCTTGCATCTATACTGACCATTTCATCACATCAGTACATCAAAATAGTACATGGTAAAAGCAATAACAGAGCCAGAATCAGAATTGGGTTTAATATCACCGGCATATGTTGTGATATTAATTGTCAATGCAAGAAATAATAAAAAAAATGTGAATTACATTAAGTACATATATAAAATAGCTAAAATTAAATAAATAGTACAAAAATAGAAATAAAAAAAGTAGTAAGTTAATGTCCGTAGGTTCAATGTCCATTCAGAAATTGAACGGCAGAGGGAAAGAAGCTGTTTCTGAATCTTTGAGTGTGTTCCTTCAGGCTTCTGTACCTCCTTCCTGATGGTAACATGAGAACAAGGCATATCCTGAATGATGAGCGTCCTTCATGAGAGATGTCACCTGTCTGAGGCTTCACTACTTGAAGAATGCAGATTATACATTAATGTTACAGTTACAGACAAAGTGCAGTGAGGGCAAACAATAAGATGCACGGCCATGTTGAGGTAGAATGTGAAGCCAATACTTCATCCTATTGTACATTTGGCCCATTCAATAACATTGGGTTAGAACTTGTCCTTGCGCCTGACACAGTGTGCTTTCCAGTTTTCCCATCTTCTGCCTGACGGGAAGGAGGAGAACAGAGAATGTTTGTGGTGAGAGAGGTCTTTGATTATGTTGGCCGCTTTACTGAGGCAGTGTAAAGTGAGTCCATGGGAAGGCGGGATCCAGGGAAACTGCCAAAATTCTAATCCTTGAAGTTCAAAGCTTAAAGTAAATTTATTATCAAAGTCTATACATGTCACCATATACAACCCTGAGATTCGAATTCTTAAAAAGATGGAATTAATGTTTGTAACCCCTCTTGCTGTAGTACAAAGGCTTTCCACTTCTAAAATAATTTATTATTTTTTCTAAATACAATTTCTCAAGAAAGGTAAGAATTTCAAGTTAATAAAATATCACAATAAGTTTTCCATAAGATCTTGAATAAGAAAATGGTTATTTTAACTATGTGATGGTCACTGTGCAATACATTTCAAACCATAATCTGTTAAGAAATAACCAAAATCATGTTTATTTTAACTGTTTTATATATATATATATATATATAATTACAGCATGGAAACAGGCCATCTTGGCCCTTCTAGTCCGTGCCGAACTCTTACTCTCACCTAGCCCCACCGATCCGCACTCAGCCCATAACCCTCCATTCCTTTCCTGTCTATATAGCTGTCCAATTTAACTTTAAATGACAACATTTGAACCTGCCTCAACCACTTCTGCTGGAAGCTCGTTCCACACAGCTACCACTCTGAGCAAAGAAGTTCCCCCTCTAATAAACCGCGTTAGGGAACTGGAGCAGGAGCTGAATGACCTGCGGATCATTGGGGAGAATGAGGAGATTATAGATAGTAGCTACAGGGAGGTAGTTACCCCAAAGGAGCAGAGGACGGGAAATTGGGTCACTGTCAGGCGAGGGAAGAGGAAAGGGCAGGCAGAGCAGGGTTCCCCTGTGGCCATTCCCCTCAACAAGTATACCGCATTGGATACTGTTGGGGAGGGGGGGGATGACTTACCTGGGACTAGCTGCAGTAGCCGGATCTCTGGCACTGAGTATGGCTCTGCAGTGCAGAAGGGAGGGGGGAAAAAAAGAGGAGAGCGGTAGTGATAGGGGACTCGATAGTTAGAGGTACAGATAGAAGGTTCTTTGGTCGTGACAGAGAATCCAGGATGGTTCGTTGCCGCCCGGGTGCCAGGGTCAAGGATGTCTCTGATTGATTGCATGACATTCTGAGGTGGAAGGGTGATCAGCCAGATGTCATGGTGCACATCGGTACCAATGACATAGCAAGGAAGAGTGAGGAGGTCCTGGAGAGTGAGTATAGAGAGCTTGGTAGGAAGTTGAAAAGCAGGACCTCGAAGGTGGTAATCTCAGGATTGCTACCTGTACTGCGTGCCAGTGAGGGTAGGAATAGGATGCTCTGGAGGATGAACAAGTGGCTGAGGAACTGGTGTAGGGGGCAGGGTTTCAGATTTCAGTATAATTGGGACCTCTTCTGGGGCAGGTGGGACCTGTACAAGAGAGATGGGTTACACTTGAACTACAGGGGGACCAATATCCTTTTAGGTAGGTTTGTTAGTGCTACTGGGGAGGCTTTAAACTAGATTTGCAGGGGGATGGGAACCAGAGTGCCAGAGCTGACAGTGTGGCTGGGGTGAAAATAAATGATGTTAAAAGTTCAAGCAAATCCGTCAACGAGAATTGGAAGAGCAAATCTGCAGAGAGATAGCAGGCAACTGCAGGAAACAAAGTTGCGGTGGTAGGGGATTTTAATTTTCCATATATTGATTGGGACTCCCATACTGTTAGGGGTGTAGATGGTTTAGAGTTTGTAAAATGTGTTCATGAAAGTTTTCTAAATCAATATATAGGGGGACCAACTAGAGGGGATGCAATATTGGATCTCCTGTTAGGAAACGAGTTAGGACAAGTGACAGAAGTCTGTGTAGGGGAGCACTTTGGTTCCAGTGATCATAACGCCATTAGTTTCAACTTGATCATGGACAAGGATAGATCTGGTCCTAGGGTTGAGGTTCTGAACTGGAAGAAGGCCAAATTTGAAGAAATGAGAAAGGATCTAAAAAGCGTGGATTGGGACAGGTTGTTCTCTGGCAAAGATGTGATTGGTAGGTGGGAAGCCTTCAAAGAAGAAATTCTGAGAGTGCAGAGTTTGTATGTTCCTGTCAGGATTAAAGGCAAAGTGAATAGGAATAAGGAACCTTGGTTCTCCAGGGATATTGCAACTCTGATAAAGAAGAAGAGGGAGTTGTATGACATGTATAGGAAACAGGGAGTAAATCAGGTGCTTGAGGAGTATAAGTAGTGCAAGAAAATACTTAAGAAAGTAATCAGGAGGGCTAAAAGAAGACATGAGGTTGCCTTGGCAGTCAAAGTGAAGGATAATCCAAAGAGCTTTTACAGGTATATTAAGAGCAAAAGGATTGTAAGGGATAAAATTGGTCCTCTTGAAGATCAGAGTGGTCAGCTATGTGCAGAACCAAAGGAAATGGGGGAGATCTTAAATAGGTTTTTTGGTCTATTTACTAAGGAAACTGCCATGAAGTCTATGGAATTAAGGGAATCAAGTAGTGAGATCATGGAAACTGTACAGATTGAAAAGGAGGAGGTGCTTGCTGTCTTGAGGAAAATTAAAGTGGATAAATCCCCGGGACCTGACAGGGTGTTCCCTCGGAACTTGAAGGAGACTAGTGTTGAAATTGTGGGGGCCCTGGCAGAAATATTTAAAATGTCGCTGTCTACGGGTGAGGTGCCGGAGGATTGGAGAGTGGCTCATGTTGTTCCGTTGTTTAAAAAAGGATTGAAAAGTAATCTGAGAAATTATAGGCTGGTAAATTTAACGACGGTAGTAGGTAAGTTATTGGAGGGAGTACTAAGAGACAGAATCTACAAGCATTTGGATAGACAGGGACTTATTAGGGAGAGTCAACATGGCTTTGTGCGTGGTAGGTCATGTTTGACCAATCTGTTGGAGTTTTTCGAGGAGGTTACCAGGAAAGTGGATGAAGGGAAGGCAGTGGATATTGTCTACATGGACTTCAGTAAGGCCTTTGACAAGGTCCCGCATGGGAGGTTAGTTAGGAAAATTCAGTCACTAGGTATACATGGAGAGGTGGTAAATTGGATTAGACATTGGCTCAATGGAAGAAGCCAGAGTGGTAGTAGAGAATTGCTTCTTTGAGTGGAGGCCTGTGACTAGTGGTGTGCCACAGGGATCGGTGCTGGGTCCATTGTTATTTATCATCTATATCAGTGATCTGGATGATAATGTGGTAAATTGGATCAGCAAATTTGCTGATGATACAAAGATTGGAGGTGTAGTAGACAGTGAGGAAGGTTTTCAGAGCCTGCAGAGGGACTTGGACCAGCTGGAAAAATGGGCTGAAAAATGGCAGATGGAGTTTAATACAGACAAGTGTGAGGTATTGCACGTTAGAAGGGCCAATCAACGTAGAACATACAGGGTTAATGGTAAGGCACTGAGGAGTGCAGTAGAACAGAGGGATCTGGGAATACAGATACAAAATTCCCTAAAAGAGGCGTCACAGGTAGATAGGGTCGTAAAGAGAGCTTTTGGTACATTGGCCTTTATTAATCAAAGTATTGAGTATAAGAGCTGGAATGTTATGATGAGGTTGTATAAGGCACTGGTGAGGCCGAATCTGGAGTATTGTGTTCAATTTTGGTCACCAAATTACAGGAAGGATATAAATAAGGTTGAAAGAGTGCAGAGAAGGTTTACAAGGATGTAGCCGGGACTTGAGAAACTCAGTTACAGAGAAAGGTTGACTAGGTTAGGACTTTATTCCCTGGAGCATAGAAGAATGAGGGGAGATTTGATAGAGGTATATAAAATTATGATGGGTATAGACAGAGTGAATGCAAGCAGGCTTTTTCCACTGAGGCAAGGGGAGAAAAAAAAACCAGAGGACATGGGTTAAGGGTGAGGGGGGAAAAGTTTAAAGGGAACATTATGGGAGGCTTCTTCACACAGAGTGGTGGGAGTATGGAATGAGCTGCCAGACGAGGTGATAAATGCGGGTTCTTTTTTAACATTTAAGAATAAATTGGACAGATACATGGATAGGAGGTGTATGGAGGGGTATGGTCCGTGTGCAGGTCAGTGGGACTAGGCAGAAAATGGTTCGGCACAGCCAAGAAGGGCCAAAAGGCCTGTTTCTGTGCTGTAGTTTCCATGGTTTCTATGTTTCTATAGTGACCCCTTAACCTTTGCCCTTTAACTCTCAACTCATGTCCTCTTGTTTGAATCTCCCCCACTCTCAAAGGAAAAAGCCTATCCACGTGATGTGAATTTTGATGTCTTGCAGTACAGTGCCTTATCCAATATTGTAGACACCATCTCACCACACAAATCAAAAGTAGTCAATACCATTAATAATAATTTTACTTTATTTTGTACAGTTACTTATTGTTAAAAATTCAGGACATACAGGACCATATGATGTACATGGGAAAATGATAACAGAGCAAAGATTTTCCATCATCACTGCTGAAAAACCTATAATAAACACTTAATAGCCAGTTTATTAGGTACAGGAGTGTACTTAATAAATCAGCCATGGGAGCAGAACCCCTGTGTGGTCTTCTGCCTGTTGTAGCTGTGTATAACATTGAGGTATGACATTTTGTACATCCAGAAATTATCTTCTGCAAACCACTGTTCTAACATGTGGCTAGTTGAATTATTGCTGCCTTCCTGTCAGCTGGAATCAGTCTGGCCATTCTCCTCTGATCTCTCTCATTAAAAAGGCATTTTTTTGCCCACAGTATAGCTGCTTGCTGGATATTTTTGGTTTTCGCACTATTCTCTGTAAACTCTAGAGATTGTAGTGTATGAAAATCGCAAGAGATCAGCAGTTTCTGAGGTACACAAACCACCCCATCTGGAAACAACAATCATTTCATGGTCAAATTTCTTCCCCATTCAGATGTTTGATCTGAACAACAACTGAACCTCTTGACCATGTCTGCATGCTTTTATGCATTGAGTTACTGTCACTTGATTGGCTGATTAGATATTTGCATTAATAAAGTGGCCTCTTGGTGTATTTGAGAATTTGACTCTTAATTTAATTGATTTATGTTTTTGAGAAAAGTTCGCAGTATTATTCAGACTGCTATGCAGCAAAATAAGCATTCATACAACAAAATTAACAGCCACTTCTAAGATTGTCATAGTGGTCTTTACCACAGAGATAGATTGAAGCAATTAGTTAATGACAGGTGGTGCAACCACTGGGTTTACTCCCTCCTGGAATGCAATGTGCCAAGGGTTCACATCTGACTCTAATCCCTCATCACACAAGCTTTATTCCATATTAAAACTGAATTCAGAGTAAATTAAACTGGCATCTTAAATTTCCCTTGACACTCTGTAGTCTTTACATCAAAGTTATTTGTTTTTTTTTTAAGTGTGGTGACACTATCCATTTGAACAACTGACTATTAAACTGAAAAAAAATTCAAGAAGCATTACTGTATAATGTTATAGGACGAACACGAGCAAGTTTATTTGAATTGAACACAATTAGTTTTTCAGAATGCCCCTCCAGTTCTCTGATACCAATGAAATTATGAATTAAAATTATTTTCACATTCCCTGCAATTTTTGATCAAATTTAAAAGTCTGCACAATCACTAACAGCAGCAGGATGTATTTTGCCAGTCATATATTTTTATTTTCTTGAAAGGTTTGCCTGAGAATCAACTTATTCAGTCTGTAATTTAACTTTAATAATCATTTTACTTTCAATTATGCAGTTCCTTTTTGTTATAAATATAGGAGGTAAAGCTGTGAAATTGGTGGGTAGCTTTTTAATTCACCAGGAGATTCCAGAATATCTTAAGATGAAACCCTGGATTTCACAGAATGATTCTTGGAACCCATATAATATTTTAAAAATTAACTTTTAACAAAATAATCTATCTATATTTTAGCCTTGATAGAATGCCCTGATCAACACATGTAACCATATCTAAATTCTCTTAACTGGGACTTTATTGGTATTTAACTGTATGGACTAGGAGCAAGATGCCAATGACCAGTTGCAAAGCCCTAATCCACTGGCACAAATTCAGAAAAATAAATGCGTTTCTGCACAAGTTCATTTGAATTTAATTTGCCTTTGAAGGCATGTCCTTAAATTAGATGATCTAATAATTTCCATTCTATTGAACCAAAAATGGTTCACTCATCCATATGAATACAAAGCTAAGCCACGTTACATGGCTCACTGGTTTAAAATGTAATTCTTTCCAGCCTACAGCATACTTTGCTACCATTATGTTTTTTAAACCATAAAACAATGCACATCTAATCTGAATATTTGAGATAACCTTGTAAGCTTTGAAAATTCACCTTACTTTCTTCGGCATTGCAGACTATTCTGTTAATTATTTGGTCTTTAAACTTCCATTTAAAGTTGTCCCATTCACCAGCTCTGCTTTAGCCGGTAACTATAGACTATAAATATGCAAGTATTATAATCAATGTACAATAATAATCAAAGGGCCCAAACTAATAATGTAGTAATCCCACCACAACATCTATGAGTTTAACTATCCAGTTGTCGTAAGAATAAACATCTTATTCAGTTAAGTCCTTTAGGAAAGAGAATTTGCAATGCTCACCCGGTCTGGCCCATATGCGACCATGAGTCCAGCATTATACAACTTAGCATTAACGGCCTCCTGTGTGGTTCAGGAAACTATGCAGTGTAAGGGGAATCAGGAACATTGATTAAGAATTGATCTTGCCAATGGAATCCGCACCCATTAAACAGAAAAAAACCAGATGTACAATAGGTAAAAGAAGTCTTAAGACTCCCAGGGTGTTCAGGTTGCTCTCAAAGAAAATTTTATTTGTGAGATGCATACGGTATGATAAAATATATGCAAGCACATGAAGATGGTCAGACTAGGGGGTTGATACAATAGAGTAGAATTGTGTCCTGCAACAACCAGGTGAAGGGTATCTTTGAAGTGCTTTCTTCAGGATATCTTAAATAAACTTTTGTTCCAATATGCAGATAAGACTAGTAAGTCAATTTATAACAACCCCAAAACCTTTTCATGATAGGAACATTCTAATTTGCCTGGTGCTCACCAAGTAACAAGAATAAAGGCAACTAAAAGGAAAAAAAAATACATTATTGCACTTATTGTGTGTCACCCATGTCCACTAAAAGGTCATTTTGCCCCTTTCACTGGTCACTAATGATTGATCAGCATCTGTGGCTCAGCATCAGTGGTATTTTTGTTCTCTGACCTATACTGGTGGCAGGAAACTGTCAGAGGAATTCAAAATAGTCAGTTGTTAATAGTCTTAGGTAAAACAAACCTTCATATGAAACTAACAGGAATTCTGCAGATGCTGGAAATTCATGCAAAACACATCAAAGTTGCTGGTGAACGCAGCAGGCCAGGCAGCATCTGTAGGAAGAGGTACAGTCGACGTTTCGGGCCGAGACCCTTCGTCAGGACTAACTGAAGGAAGAGTGAGTAAGGGATTTGAAGGTTGGAGGGGGAGGGGGAGATCCAAAATGATAGGAGAAGACAGGAGGGGGAGGGATGGAGCCAAGAGCTGGACAGGTGATTTGCAAAAGGGGATACGAGAGGATCATGGGACAGGAGGTCCAGGAAGACAGACAAGAGGGGGGGGAACCCAGAGGATGGGCAAGAGGTATATTCAGAGGGACAGAGGGAGAAAAAGGAGAGTGAGAGAAAGAATGTGTGCATAAAAATAGAGAAAGAATGTGTGCATAAAAATCTGTTACTTATTTAGAAATCCCTTACTCACTCTTCCTTCAGTTAGTCCTGACGAAGGGTCTCGGCCTGAAATGTCAACTGCACCTCTTCCTACAGATGCTGCCTGGCCTGCTGCGTTCACCAGCAACTTTGATGTGTGTTGCTTGAATTTCCAGCACCTACAGAATTCCTGTTGTTTCCATTTAAATTAAATGTGCTTTGTCTGGTGTGACAGAGACACTTAAAACATTTAGGATGATTAAACAAAGATGGCAAGTTGTCAGTGTTGGTTTATAATTTTCAGACAGGATAAGAATGCAAATTAGGAGATCTGTTTGCAAACAAGAACAAACGTAGAAAGAGCCGGCTTATTTTTCCCAGAAGATAGCAGAGGGCAGGAAAGATTTACAGCACCGCTCCTTTGCCTGGCTTGCTAAACAGCCAACTCCGTACCAGACTACTTTGGGCCTAATCTCTGGAAAACTATCAGGTATGACAAGTAAACTGTGAAGATTGTTCAAAAAAATGTGAAATTAAGCTGACATTATAAAATAGACCAAGGGTTAAATTTGACAGCTCCATAAAATGGGCCCAGTGATTGCAATGAACAATAAACCTGAGACTCTTAACACAATCAGAAATTCTGCATCCCACAGTCCCAAGGCGACATTGGTTTAAAAGAAGTGAACTGCTACAGACAACACATTTTGCACGTTACAGCTTCCGAGAAGATGTTGGATTGCATAGAAGGAGAGAGAGTTTTAAAGAAGCAAGCTGGGTAAACAACTCATTTTGTGCGCGACAGTCCTGCGGAGACATTGGATTGCACATAATTAGGCACTTGGCACAGATCAATATAAGGAAGTTATGTTTAAGCAGAGCAGCCATTGTGGGAGTGGCTATTGTGTGAGAGGGCTAATGTTGAAGATGGAAGTTGAGGCTTCAGCAAGGAGAGGCATAGGCCGTAGGTAGATTATTTTTGTTAATTATCCTTTCTTTATTATTGTACATTTAGAGCAGTGGGGATGCCAGACAGGACCATGAAATTCTCCTCTTGTGGAACGTGGGAAGGCAGGGAGACCACCAGTGCCCCCGATGACTACACCTACTAGAGGTACCTCCAGCTGAAGCTTCTAACAGATTGTGTTAAGGAGCTGGAGCTGAAACTTGGTGAATTCTGGACCTCTTGGGAAGCAGCGGGGTTAATAGGCAGGATATGCAGGGAAGTAGTTACACCTAAAGTGCAGGACGCAGGTAACTGAGTGACTGTCAGGCGGGGGAAAGAGGACAGCCAGTCAGTGCAGAGTACGCCTGTGGCCATTCCCCTCAACAGCAAGTACTCCTCTTTGGATACTGCTGTGCAGTGGGCGGGGGAGGGGTGGTGATGATCTAGCAGAAGATAGCCACAGTCGACAGATCAATTGCACTTGAGTTTGGCACTGTGGCTTAACAGGGAAAGGAGGGGAAGAATTGAGCTGTGGTGATAGGAGATTCATTGGTGAGGGGAACAGAAAGGAGGTTCTGTGGATGAGAACGAGATTCTCGAATGGTATGTTACCTGAACTGGAGGGGGACTAATATCCTACAGAGGAGGTTTGCTACTGCTGCATGGAGGTGGGTGGGGGGGGGGGGGGGGGGGGGAAGGGTTGGTTAAACTAGAGTTGCGGGGCGATGGGCAGCAGAGCACCAGAACAGATGGCGGAGAGGTTGTGGAGAAAGATGTTAACCCTACATACGGTACAAAGTCAGGAATCGAAAGGTTGAGAATCGAGGTACTAATGTTCTGTGCTACATATATTTCAATGCAAGGAGAATTGTAGGAAAGACAGATGTGCTTAGGGGATGGATTATGACATTTTAGCCATTAGTGAGACTTGGTCTTAGGAGGTGCAGGACTGGCAGCTCAATGTTCCAGGGTTCTGTTCTTTTAGACATGGTAGAGCAGGAGAGATTAAAGGAGGAGGGTTGGTATTTCTTGTCAGGGAAAATATCACGGCAGTGCTCAGTCAGGACAGACTGGAGTGTTATCTAGCGAGGCTTTATGAGTAGAATTGACAAATAAGAAAGGTATGACCATTAATGGGATTATATTACTGTATAGACGACACAACAGTCCATGGGATTTAGAGGAGCAAATTTGTAGACAGATAACAGACTGTTGCGTAAGACTTAAGGTTGTGATAGTAGGAGATTTTGAACTTTCCACATATTGACTGGGACTCCCATACTAAGGGCTGGATGAAAAAGAGTTTATCAAGTGTGTTCAGCAAAGTTTCCTTAATCAGTCCATAGAAGTCTCAACTAGATAGAGTGTGATACTGAATCTCCTATTAGGGAATAAAACAGGGCTGGTGACAAAGTTTTGTGTAGGGGAACACTTTGCATCTAGTGATCATTATGCCATTAGCTTTTAGGTTATTTAGATTATGAAGACACGCAGTCCTCTTTTATTGTCATTTAGTAATGCATGCATTTAAGAAATGATACAATATTCCTCCGGTGTGATATCACAAAACACAGGACAGACCAAGACTGAAAAAACTAACAAAACCACATAATTATAACATATAGTTACAACATTGCAACAATACCATAACCCGATGAAAAACAGTCCATGAGCACAGTAAAAAGTTCAAAGTCTCTCAAATGTCCCACATCTCATGCAGACGTGAGAAGGAAGAAAAACTCTCCCTGCCATGCCCGACCACAGTCCGACTCTGAGTCATCCGAAAACTTTGAGCCTCCGATTAGCTCTCCAACACCGAGTACTGAGCACCATCTCTACTCAAACAATTCGACCTCAATCTCGGTCGCCAACAGCAGGCAAAGCCGGGGATTTTGAGGCCTTCCCTCCGGAAGATTCTTGATGGCGCAGTAACAACAGCAGCAGACCTGCGTTTCAGAAATTTCTCCAGATGTTCCTCTGTGCTTTCACGTCTGTCTCCATCAAATCAGAATTGTCCACGGCCCCTATTTAACGGATACAATATCATTTTCACCGGAGGGCTGTGCACGCACAGCGCGCTGCTATCTCTCCTCCCGCCTGAAAATGATAGGTCTGGTACTCGAGCTGAGATTCTGAATTAGGGAAAGGCCAGTTGTGATGGTATCAGAAAGGATCTGGCAAGTGTAGACTGGGATATGTTGTTTTCTGTCAAAAGTGTACTTGGTAAGTGGGAAGCCTTCAAAGGTGAAATTTTGAGGGTACAGAGTTTTTATGTTCTTGTCAGAATAAAAAGCAAGGATAACAGGTTTATGGAAACTTGTTTTTTTTAGGAGATATTGAGGCCCTGGTCAAGAAAAAGGAGTTGCATAGCAGGTATAGGCAAATAAGGTGCTTATGGAGTATAGGAAGTGCACTTAATAAATAAATCAGGAGGGTTAAAAGAAGACAGGAAGTTGCCCTAGCAGACAAGGTGAAGGAGAATCCTAATGGCTTCTTCAGGTAAAAATAGAGCAAAAGGATAGTAAGGGACAAAATTGGTTCACTGGAAGATCAGAGTCGTCATCTATGTGGTGATCTTAAATGGATTTTTTGCATCTCTATTTACATGGGAGATGGACACAGAGTCTATAGATGTGAGGCAGTGCAGCAGCAAGTTCACAGACCCTATACAGATTAGAGAGAAGGAAGTGTTTGCTCTCTTGAGACAAATTAGGGTGAATAAATCCCCGGGACCTGACAAGGTGGTCCCTCAGACTATGTGGGACGTTAGTGCAGAAATTGCAGGGGCCCTATCAAAGATATTTAAAATATCCCTAGTCACAGGTGAGGTGCCAAAGGATTGGAGGATAGCTAATGTTGTTCTGTTTTTCAGAAAGGCTCTAAGATTAAGCCAGGAAATTATAAACTGGTGAGCCTGGCATCAATATTGGGAATGTTATTGGAAGGCATTCGAAGGGACTGCAGATATAAGAATTTGGATAGACAGGAACTGATTAGGGGTAGTCAGCATGGTTCTGAGCGTGGGAGGTCACGTCCAGCCAACCTATAGATTTTTTCGAAGAAGCTATGAGCAAAGTTGATGAAGGCAAGGCAGTGGATGTTGTCTACATGGACTTCAGAAAGGCATTTGACAAGGTCCTGCATGGGAGATTGGTGAAGGGTGTTTAGCTCTTGGCATTCATGATGAGGTAATAAATTGGATTAGACATTGGCTTTACCGAAGAAGTCAGCAAGTGGTTGTAGATAGTCACCTCTCTAATTGGAGACCTGAGACTATTTGTGTGCCACAGTGATTGGTGCTAGATCTGCTGTTGTTTGTCATCTACATATATCAATGATCTGGATGATAATGTGGTAAACTGGATCAACAAATTTGCCGATGACATCAAGATTGGTGGTGTAGTGGACAGTAAGGAAGACCATCAAACTTTGCAGTGGGATCTGGACCAGCTGGAAAATGGGCTGAAAAAGGACAGTTGATATTTAATTCAGACAAGTGTGCTGTGTTGCACTATGAGAGGACAAAACAGGATATGTCTTATACGCTGAGTGATAGGGCATTCAGGAAGTAGAACAGAGAGTCTGTGCATACAGATCCATATTTCTTTGAAAGTGGCATGGCAGGTAGATAGTGTCATAAAGAAAGCTTTTGGCACATTGTCCTTCATAAATCAATGTATTGAGTACAGGAGTTGGGATGTTATGTTGAAGTTGTATAAGATGTTGGTGAGGCCTAATTTGGAGTACAGTATGCAGTTTTGGTCACCTGCCTACAGGAAAGATTTAAACAAGATTGAAACAGTGCAGAGAAAATTTACAAGGATTTTGCCAGTATTTGAGGACCCGAGTTATGGGGAGAGATGGAATAGGTTAGAACTTCACTTCCTAGAATGTAGAAGACTGAGAGAAGTTTTGATAGAAGTATGCAAAATTATCAGAGGTATAGATAGGGTAAATGCAAGCTTCTTCCACTGAGGTTGAGTGCAAAAGAGTGTAGAGCAGATTCTGTACAAATAGAGGATGCAGGAGTGATTACAACATTTAAGAGAAATTGGGATGGGTACATGTTTGAGAGAGGTGTGGAGGTCTGTGTGCAGGTTGATGGGACTAGACAGATTAATAGTTTTGCTCAGACTAGATGGGGCAAAGGGTCTGTTTCTGTCTTTAATATCTCCTTTTTCCCTTTTCAGGGTTCTTTTGAAGACCCTGACCTGGAGTTACATGCTGACTTCAGTTCTTTGAGGAAGTGGGACCCGCTTTCAGGGCCTCGTGATCGGCAGCTTTTCAATATGCCGAGGACGCAGCTTGGAAGACTAGTGTGCTGGATTTTCGTGGCTCTGCAGATGGGCTGACTCGAGGCCAGTGCCGCCGCCTGATGTGTAGTGGGAGTATATGGAAGATTTAAAGCAGTGAACTGGCTGCTGGTTGTATGCCCAGAGACCCGAGCTCTTTGGGCATAGAACTCGGAAAAAGTGACGCAACCGACTTTTAACACCATAAATCAGAGAGTTGTTTTGTTATGTCTCCCCTCTCACTGTGAAACTGGGACACCTCTTTTTCCCTTATTAGGGAGAGGCAGAGAGAGAGCCTCTAGTATGTTGAATTACCGGGTGAACAAGTAGTCTTTGGGGTACTGCAAGTCTGTGTCTTTATTGATGCTTTGCTGCACACTTGAGTGCTCAGTGGATGGTGCAGATGCTTTTTTGCTGGTTTAAGTGGGGGGGTTGTCATACTTTTCTGCTGTTTATGTGTAGGAGGGGGAGATGGGAGGGGCTTTGGGGTTCTAACATTTAACTGTCATTCATTTTTTGGGGCACTCTTCTGTTTTTGTGGATGTTTGTGAAGAAAGGATGTATATTGTATCCATTTCTGACATTAAATGTACATTAATATCCTGACTTTGTGCAAGGAAGAACATTTTACTTTGTTAGATATCCGATAAGGCCCCTTGACTTTCTGGTTGGTGTAAATTAATCATGGAATACATTCCTTTGGACTTTTGTATAGGATGTGGTGGTGATGTCTATACTTTGATGGAAGTGTTCTGATAGTTGATATCTGTGAGGGGAAGAAATGTAAATCTATCTGGAAATTGAAAGTTTTGTCATGCTGAGGAAAAAAAAAATTTAAAAAATGTACCTATTGACCTATTGTAGTTTCTTTTCTCAGGAAAAGCTTCCATTCCAGAAATCAATCTGGTAATCACTTTGTACTCCCTTTATCTGAAATACATCATGGTAGGGGAACAAACTTCCATACAATTATTTCAAGTATGGTCCCAAAATAATTACAGTGAGATCTTCCAGTGAAGGCCACAAACATACCATTTGCCTTTTCAATTGCTCACTATTAAAAAAATATGCTTAATTCTCCTTTCAAGGAGAAAGACTTCCCATTTTTGCAAATTAAATTCCAGTCCCTTCTCCATTCACTTAGTTTAGTTATGTTTTCTGGAAGCTTCTCTTCATTATTTTCATTACTCATACTCTCATCCAATTTTTGGATATGTCAGCTTTGGTACTCTCATCCAGATCATTGATATAAATAGTGAATAGCTGAGAGATAAGCAGCTTTGGTACTCTCATCCAGATCATTGATATAAATAGTGAATAGCTGAGAGATAAGCATCGATTCCTACAACACCTCACCAGTTGCAACACCCAACTAGTTACAACATCCCAAGCATAGTCATTTATTTCTATTGTTTCCTATACAATTGTCAATCCTCAGTCAATCCATGTCAGTTTATTAACCCTAATTCCAGATGCTCTAATTTGACTTAACAACTTGTAGTGTGGCACTTTATGGAAGGTCTTCTGAAAGTGCATATCTGTATCAAGTCTGAGAGGTTTAACCTCAAAAAAATCTTAACGTTTTGTCAAAAATAATTTTCCATTCATACATCCACATTGACTCTGTTAGTCCTGTTATTATTTTCTAAATAATTCTTTAATAATAGATTTTAAACATTGTCCCTAACTCTGATGTCAGTATTTGGAAGCTGACAACCAGTGCACTCACTTTCTTCTTAATTGTATCTTTCAAATCCTTTAGATTGAAGGGTTTTGGAAGCTTTCAGTTCCATTAATATTTTCTAAATTTATCATCACTAATTTTAACTTCTTAAAGCTCCTCATTCTCTCCATCTTCAAATGGCCTCACTTGTATATTTACATAATTAGCTTCTAACTATTATATAAATAGGCAAGTGAGAGCCAGCAGCAGAGCCTGCTTCATCATTTAATAAGATTATACACACATTTTCATTGATCCTTCATAACTTTTCACCTCTTTGGTTATCATACATCTATTTACCTTCATCGTCAAAAGGTTCAAAGACTCTGCTTCCATTTTACTTTTAAGAAGAGAATTCCAAAGATTCACAATAGTCACCTCATTTTCATCTAATTTCTCCTTTAAAAGGATGACTCTGCATTTTTAACCAGTAACCCCCTGTTTAAGGTCCTTGCTCAAGGGAAGATATCCTCTCCATATTCACTCTATCAAACCCTCTCAATGTTAAACATTACAATCAAGTTGCTTAACGTTCTTCGAAATTCCAGAGCATGCATAACTGGCCTGTTCAACATTTTGTCTAAAGACAATCCACCTATTTCAGGCATCAGTCCATTAAACCTTACCTTAACTGTCTTCAATGTATTAACATTCTACCTTAAATGAAGAGGATAATACTGTACACAGTAGTCCAGATGTCAATACACAAATGTCACATGTAGCTGAAACATAAACCTTTTGTATTCAGTTCCCCAAGCAATAATTGGTAACATTGTCTTAACTTTCCAAATTACTTTCTGTAATAAAAACAGAAAGTGCTAGAAATACTCAGCAGGTCAGGCACATTTGTGAGAAAAGAAACACAGCTCTGATTCAAGTTGGATACTCTTCAGCAGAACTTTGTAAAATTTTCAAATAACTTACTGTACCTGCATACCAACTTTTACAAACCATACACGAAGTCATCCAGATCTCACTGCATCTCAGATCTCTGCAGAGGGTGATAGTTGAAACCTATGTGACATCCCATATTCCTGACCAGGCCTTGACCATCCCAAATGATGGTAGATCTTCTCCCTCAGAATTCATTTAGTAACTTCCCAACAACTGAAGTCAGGCTCACTGGCCTGTATTTCCCTGGCCTGTCCCTGCTACACTTTTTGAACAATGGAACTATATCATCCACCTTTCAGTCTTCGGGAACTTTACCAATGACTACTGATGAAGCAAATATCTCTAAAAGAGCCTCTGTATTTTCTTCCCTGGTTATCCATTAGGGTGCACTTGGCCAGGCCCTGGGGATTTGCACTTTAATGCACTTCAAAGCTGCAAATACCTCCTTCCTTGTAATATACATTTTTTAAGACCTCATTAATTATTACCCTCATTTCTGTAGCATTCATGATATTCTTTTTAGTAGACACTGAGGAGAAATAAACAATAAATTCTCAGTCATCTCCTGTGGTTCTACACTGAGGTGGCGTCAATGGTCTTTAAGAGGATGTAGTCTCTCCTTAGTCGTTCTTTATACTGTTAAAATAATTGAAGAACCTTTTGGGAATACCTTAAACCCTACCTGCCAAATTCTCCTCATATCTTCTTCTTGCCGTCCTGTTTTCCCTCTTCAGCTTGCACTTAAACATTTTTATAATCATTGACAGAAAAACCAATGCCCTTGAAGGGAAAATCTGACAAAAAGTGGTGGGTGCAGCTCAGTCCATCATGGGTATAGCCCTCCCAACATTGAGCACATCTACATGGAGCATCATTGCAAGAAAGCAGCATCCATGATCAAGGGCCCTCACCACTCAGGTTATGCTCTATTCTCTCTGCTGCCATTAAAAAAAAAGGTACAGGAGCCTCAGGATTCACACCACCAAGTTCAGGAACAATTATTACCTCGACCAACAGGCTCTTGAACCAAAGGGGATAACTTCACTCAACTTCAGTAGCTCCTTCATTGAAATGTTCCCACAATGTATGGACTGACTTTCAAGGACTCTTCATCTTATATTCTTGATGCTTATTGCTTGTTCATTTATTTATTTTTCTTTTGTATGTGCACACTTTGTTGTCTTTTGCACATTAGTTGTTTGTCTGCCCTGTAGGGTGCAGTTTTTATTGACTCTATCATGATTTTTGGATTTACTGTGTATGCCTACAAGAAGTGAATCTCAGGGTTGTAGATGTTAACATATATGTATTTCTAGAATAAATTTGCTTTGAACTTTGATTCATTGCTACCCAGCCACCAAAAGGTGATGTATGCTTCCTTCTTTTTCCTGACCAGAGTCACAATATCTCTCATCAATCAGGGTTCCCTGAACTTTCTGTGTCTACTCTTCATCCTGCCAGGAACGTGCTACTCCTGAAACCTTGATATGACCCTTTTAAAAGCCTCTCAAATGACAGCTGATTCTTTGTCTTTAGATACAGTCACCCAGTAGACCCTAGCTAAATCCTTCCTAATCTCCTCAAATTAACACTTTTCTTTTTAAGGAATTTAATCTGTAGACCGGTTCTATATTTTTCCATAACTTTTTTAAAACAAATAGAATTGTGGTCACTCCCCAATTGTCACTTAAGTTAATTGGCCCACATTATTCCTTGAGAGGAGGTCTGAATTTTTCCTTCCCAAGGAGAGTTTTTATAAGAGTGCCTTGGAAAAAGTATTCAGCCCCCACAAGTATTTCCACATTTTACTGTTTCATTTTCTAGATTTAAAATATATTGAAATAGGATCTTTTAAGCTAATCTACAAAACATTGAGCATCATGTAAAATTTAAATAAATATCCCAATACCTGTCAATATATTGCTTTATCAACTCACCCAATTTGTTGATGTAGAAAATTGGAAGATGAGCTGTTTTCAATAGATTCATAAGAATACTGTAAGTACCTCCTCTGTGTGAAAGGTCTGAGAGTCATGTAGATTTTCAACAGCCCAAATCAGAGTGAAGACAATAGAGCATTCAAGGCAAGTCAGTGAAATGATAATAGAGAAGCACAAATCTGGGGAAGGGTATAAGACCATCACCAAGGCACTGAACATGCCTGGTACTCAATGCATTCATCGTGAATGTCAGAAAAGTATGAACTCACAGCCACACTACCTAGGTCAGGCTGCCCTCTAAACTTAGCTGACAGAGAAGAGTAGCTCTTGTAAGAGGGACTACTGTGATGCCAACAGCCACTCTGAGTGAGCTGCAGAAGTCAGTGGCAGCAACTTGAGATGAAGTTCATGGCTCCACAATCTCTAAGGCCTTGCACAAAAAGGTATTTATGGAAGAGTGGCAAAGAAGTAGCCCTGGCTAAAAAAAAAAAAGCATATGCTTGCCTGTAAAGACTTTATAAAATGTCATTTAGAAGATACTGTGAAGACGTGGAAGGAGGTCTTGTGGTCAGATGAGACTAAAGTGAAACTTTTTGGCCTCAACACTAAAACTAAACACTGCTGGAGCAACCATGGAAAGGCTTCAAATGAAGAAAATTGATGTCCTTGAGTGGCCCAGTCAGAGTCCTGACCTTAACCCAATCAAACATCTCTAGAAAGACCTCAAGGTTGCTGTCCACCACTACTCCAACTAATGTGGTACAACTAGAGAAATTTTGCAAGGAGGAATGAGAAAATCTTGTTCCATCAAAACTAATGGAGACTTATCCAAGAAGACTACTGGCTGTAATAACGGCAAGAAATAGTTCAACTAAATACTGAGCAAAGGGGGATGAATAGTTTTGAAGTGCTGACATTTCTGCTTTTGAATTTTTGTTTTTTTTATGCTTTACAATTTTTCCTTTTCTGCACTTTACTGTGAAAAAGGAGCATGTGATTTGACAAATAAAGGTTCTCAGTAAAATGAATCAAAAGCCCTGGTTGTAATTCTTGTTTAAGTGAGCGAAGGGTTTGGGGATGAAAACTTCTTCAAGGCACTGTATGTATATCTTTTTGTAGCTTCCCTTGATGTCCTTCACACATTGCTTCCCTACCTATATTTGTGTCTTGTGGTCTCAGCATTGTCTCCCTTATTTCCAACTTTTGCTTTTATTTTAACATTGTTTTTGCTTGCTTTTATCTCTAAACAGTTCTTTCCAAGCAAAGTATCAGCTGGTAGCAAACCATCACTGCCAACTTTCAGTTGGTGCTATCATTTCATGTCATTTAGCGCCCCCCCCCACCCCCACCCCGGTCACAATCCAGTAGCAGAGATTCCATTTGTTCTGCCCACACACCACTCCTCAATCTTCTCTACAACTATAAACTGAAGTATGTTTTCGGAGTTCAGATGAAAAGTCACAAGTCTGATCAAACACCTCAAACACCTCCTCGCCTGGATCCATCTTTCACCTGCCAGCTCTTGCACCACCCAACTGTACATCTCTTTCTACTGGCTACATCCTCTCAACGCTTTCAGTTCATATGAAAGAGGAAGACATGAAACATTGTCTATTTCTCTCCATAGATGCTGCTTGACTTGCTGAGTTTTCTAACATCCCATTTTTTGTTTCATATTTCAGCATCTGCAGTCTCTTGTGAATTCAATCTAAAAAAATTAGCTATTCCCTTCTCTACAGATGCTGCCTGGCCTGCTGATTATTTTCAATACTTGGAATTTGTAGCACATGCAGTTTTTGTTTAGACTCTGCTGGCTATTTTTCTTATGCACTTTTTACATTTGCCTGTAACTATTGGAATACTATTGAGAAATGTGACACAGATCAGTGTTAAAAAAAAAGAGGTTGTATGGTTATTTTTGAAAAAACAAGACAAATTTTGGAATGATTTGGTGGAACAGGGTGAATTGTGATGGAATATAAGATAGAAATAACTGCATTATAAAAAGAAGAAAAGTGAAGATGCCGTTGTTTCTGATTAGTTGCCAAGACAAAGAGCTCTGTCAAACAATCAGACTTACCAATCCAATATATAAGAGTTTGTCCAGGCGTCTGAGACTTACTTTCACATAAATGGTATGCTGGTTAGATTCAAGCTTTCTTAGGGAAGCCAGAAAACAAGGTGATATCCAACATGTTCTTGACTGAATTGAAATTTTTGGTTACAAATTGTAACTTGGAGATTTCAACGACTTGTTGATCCATGACTGGATTTTATTTGGAGTCAAGATGCAGGATTGAGGGAGCATCTGTTGAGAGAAATAGATCTGGCAAAAATATGTCAAATCTTGTTACGCTCAGAGCATTGATAAGAGCTGATGAGCTGGAGAGCAGACAACACAAATTTGTCCAACAGTAGCACAAAAGGGGAAAAAAAACAGTTGATTTAAAGTATTCAAATATTGAGTCAAATAGCATGAATGACAGAAAGAAAAATGATCATATTGTGGAAAGGAATGCAGATAAAGATAAATAATTTTCTTCATCGCACTGGAGTACATGGAAAAGTATTATAGAAGAAGATCAAAGACAGATCACAAAATCACAGGCACTGAATTTCCAGTGGTGAGAGTGGGATTGTTTAACAGAGAGTAAGATGATATCAAAGTTCCCTTGTACAATAAGATGGTCTCTTGACTTCACAACCTACTTCATTATGATCTTGCTCATTATTGTTTACCTGCACTGCACTTTCTCTGAGCTGTTGCACTTTTCTTTGTACTACCTGAATGCATGTGTAATAACTTTTGTCTGTACAGAAGACAAACCTTGTACTATATCTCCGTAGTTGTGACAATACTGTAATAAATCAATTCCAGCTCTGGCAGGGAGGAACTGGAACAAATAGGTAGACATGCCCAAGTGTATCCAACTATTTAAAAAAATAGTGCAGTTCATATATTCTGTGGTTCAACAAGTTATATTGTTCCTAAAACATTTGCAAAATTGCTGAATAGATAAAACAAGTGTTAGCAAAGTATAATTATGTGACCATAGTAACACTGGGCAAATCCAAGCTGTTAAAAGTTGAGCAGTATATAGCAGAGTTTGCTTCATTTGGAGATAACTGTGTGCCCATTATTGGTAACAGTATAGACTCAAAAAATCTGGTTAGAGTATAGGTTGATACAGATGCAAATTTTACCCTCAACAAGCAATAATGATTAATTTGCAGATGTTGTTGAAAAAAAGTATAGGCAACAAGAGGTAAGCACATTTTAAAGCTAGGAGGGAATAAACGTCTGGTAGTACATCCTCCAAAATGTATTCATAGACTGTCAAAGAGAAAGCAAAAAGTGAGCATGAAACTCTGGCAGTGAGTTTGATTTACTCCGACTCGTTGGAGATCAAGTGGGGTGCACATAATTGGAAGTGATTGGACTAAATTCAAACTGTTGATGGTGGCATTTGAGCTTGAGATCTTCCATCATCAGACAAATAGGAGATGTATACATTGTCAATCTCAGAAGAAACCTCTTGAAGTGATTGGGAAGTATCTCCACAAAGCCCCCAGGAGACTATTTGGACTGAATCTGCATTTATGGACATGTATTAAAATGTACCTTTGTTGACATACATTCATATATGCAGGAAGGGTAGTTTGCTGTTGTACAGAATAAGACTAAGTGAATCTGCTGAGTATCTGGCTATCGTAAAGCTATTAATAAAGCTACATCAAGAACTTCACTCAAATGTTTTAAGAGAATGGCCAGAGAAGAGGCAAAATCTCCCAAACAGTCTGACCCCTTGCTACTATGTTTGAGATGATCTTTCAAGTGATTGCTTTCCAGAGGAGAAAGAGGGGTAGTCCCAATAGCAATGGAAAGAGAAGGTGAGATCTTATACACTGATTTTATCTGGTGAACAAGGGTGGTTTGAGGAGCATTTGCAGAACATTGTACAAGACAGAAACACACAAGCATGAAAAGCTTCACATCAAAATGTTACTGTGGAGGCAGTGCAACAGAAGATTCTTGGGGAATGTGAGTATGGATTTGTTCCTTCATGGTTGAGGCCAAAGGCTACCTTGAGAGAGCTGATTATTATACCAATTTTGTGGAAATTGGTATAAACCATATCTTCAGCCCTTGTTTACAAGCTGAACTCACTTTCTCCATTATAGTATTCTCAATTAAGTTGTAACAGACAAAAGCCTGAGATTCTGCAGATGCTGGAAGTCCAGAACAATGTACACAAAAAGCTGGAGGAACTCAGCAGATCAGGCAGCATCTATGGAGAGGAATAAATAGTCAATGTTTCGGGCCAAGGCCCTTCATCCAGACGGGCAAAGAATGGGGAAAAAGTCACAGTAAGAAAATGGAGGGGGGGGGGAGGGGAAGGAGTACAAGCTAGCAGTGAAATCATGTAAGGGATAAATGGATGGGTTGGTGGGGGAGGTGGATGAAGTAAAAAGCTGGGAGGTGATAGGTGAAAGAGATAAAGGCTAAAGAAGAACCAATCTGATAGGAGAGGACGAGGGAGAAAAGGGATGAAGAAGTAGCACCAGAGGAAGGTGATGGGCAGGTGAAGAGAAGGGTAAAGGAGGAGCTAGAACAGGGAATGGGAAAAGATAGAAGGGGAAGGGAAGGGGGGAAGAAGTATCAGAAGTTAAAGAAGTTCATGCCATCAGGTTGGAGACTACCCAGATGGAATTATGAGATGCTGCTCTTTGCAGACTGTAGAAACTTTAATTATTACTGATAGGTAACTTTCTCTGCGACTGAACACGAGTTCAGTCATATGTGAGATAAGAGAAAGGGTGGAGTGTTGAGATCTAACTTGGCTGGGCTAGGCTATAATCGGAGGAATAGGAAGGAAGGCAGAGGGGGTGGTGTGGCTCTACTGGTAAAGAATGGCATCAAATCAGTAGAAAGATGTGACATAGGATTGGAGGATGTTGAATTCTTGTGGATTGAGTTTAGAAACTGCAAGGGTAAAAGGACGTTGATGGCAGTTATGTACAGGCCTCCCAACAGTGACAGGGAGGTAGAACACAGATTACAACAGGAAATAGAAAATGCATGTCACAAGGGCAATGTTATGATAGTCATGGGAGATTTTAACATGCAGGTCGATTGGGAAAATCAGGTTGGTAATGGATCTCAACAGAGTGATTTTTTTTGAATGCCTAAGAGATGGCTTTTTAGAGCAGTTTGTCATTGAGCCTACTAGCGGATCAGCCATACTGGATTAGGTGTTATGTAATGAACTGGAGGCAATTGCAGAGCTTAAGGTAAAAGAACCCTTAAGAACCAATAAGCACATTATGATTGAGTTTAACTTGAAATTTGATAGGTTGAAAGTTAAGTCTGATGTCGCAGTATTTCAGTGGAGTAAGGGAAATTACAATGAGAGGAGTTGGCTAAAGTAAATTGGAAGGAGCTGCTGGCAGGGATGTCAACAGAGCAGCAATGATGTGGGAAAAATGAGGAAGGTGCAGGACATGTGTATTCCAAAAATAAAGAAATACTCAAATGGTAAAATACTACAACTATGGCTAACAAGGGAAATCAAAGCTATTGTAAATACAAAAGAACGGGCATACAACAAAACAAAAATTAGTGGGAAAATAGAGGATTGGAAAGTCTTTTAAAAAAAGAGGAACTAAAAAAATCATTAGAAAAGAAAAGATGAAATATGAAAGCAAGCTAGCAAAGAATATCAAAGTGGATAGTAGAAGTTTTTTCGAGTATGTTAAAAATAAAAGAGAAATGAGAGTGGATAAAGGACCACTAGAAAATGAGGCAGGAGAAATAATAACAGGGGACAAGGAGATGGCTGATGAACAAAATGAGTATTTTGCATCAGTCTTCACTGTGGAAGACACTAGCAGTGTGCCTGATGTTGTGGTGTGTGGAGGAAGAGTAGTTGGTGCAGTTACTATTACAAGAGAGAAAGTGCGCAAAGAGCTGAAGGACCTAAAGGTACATAAATCACCCGAAACCAGATGATCTGCACCACAGGATTCTGAAAGAAGTAACATTAGAGATTGTGGCAGCATTAGAAATTATCTTTCAAAAAACATTGGACTAATGTTTTTTGAAAAATAATTTCTTTAAGAAAGGAGATAAATTATAGACTGTCCTCAGTGGTTAGGAAGATGATAGAGTCAATTGTTAAGGATGAGGTGATAGTTACTCAGTGACACAGGACAAGATAGTACAAAGTCAACATGGTTTTCTTCAGGGAAAATCCTGCCTGATGAACCTGTTGGAATTCTTTGAGGAGATTACAAGTTGGATATATAAAGGAGATGTGGTGGATGTTGTATATTTGGACTTTCAGAAGGCCTTTGAGAAGGTTCCACACATGAGGCTGCTTACTAAGTTAAGAGCCCATGGTATTACAGGAAAGTTACTAACATGATTAGCGCATTGTCTGATCAGTAGGAGGCAGTGAGTGGGAATAAAAGGATCCTTTTCTGGTTGGCTGCCAGTGAATAGTGGTGTTCCACAGGGATCAGTGTTGGGACCACTACTTTTTATGCTGTATATAAATAATTTAGATGATGGAATAGATGGCTTTGTTATCAAATTTGCAGATGATATGAAGATTGGTGGAGGAGCAGGTAATGTTGAGGAAACAGGTAGGTTGCAGAAAGTTTCAGACGAATTAGGAGAATGGACAAGAAAGTGGCAAGTGAAATACAATGTTGGAAACTGCATGGTCATGCACTTTGGTAGTAGAATTAAATGTGTGGACAATTTTCTAAATGGAGAGAAAATCCAAATATTTGAAATGCAAAGGGACTTGGGAGTCCTTGTGCAGAACACCCTGAAGGTTAACTGGCAGGTTGAGTCGGTGGTGAGGAAGGCAAATGCCATGTTAGCATTCATTTCAAGAGGTCTAGAATACAAGAGCAAGGATGTGATGCTGAGGCTTTAAAGGCACTGGTGAGGCCTCATCTTGAGTATTGTGAACAGTTTTAGGCCCCTCATGTTATAAAAGATGTGATGGCATTGGAGAGGGTTCAGGGGAGGCTCACACTGATGATTCGAGGAATGAAAGGGTTATCATATGAAGAACGTTTGATGGCTCTGGATCTGTACTCACTGGAACTCAGAAGGATGAGGGGGGATCTCATTGAAACTACTTGAATATTGAAAGGCCCAGACAGAATAGAAGTGGAAAGGAAGTTTCTCATGGTGGGAGAGTCCAGGACAAGAGGGAACAGCCTCAGGATAGAGGGGTGCCCTTTCAAAACAGAGATTTGGAGAAATTTCTTTTGCCAAGAGGTGGTGAATTTGTGGAATTTGTTGCCAAGTGCAGCTGTGGAGGCCAGGTCTTTGGGTGTATTTAAGGCAGAGATTGATAGGTTCTTGATTGGGCATGGCATCAAAGATTACAGGGAGAAGGCCTGGAACTGGGGTTGAGGAGGAGAAGAAAAAAAGTATCAGCCATGATTGAATGGCGGAGCAGACTCAATGGGCCAGATGGCCTAATTCTGCTCCAATGTCTTATGGTCTTAATCAGCATTACTCACTGATCTGCATCAAAGTCTGCCTGTTCTTCAGATTTACATTGAAAAGTGGTGTGTGTCACACTTCCTAAAACTCTCAATATGGCAACCGGCATGACCTGCAGCACAAATGCGTACATGTATACAAATCAGATGCTATGCTGGAACCAACTTGACATCTGCAGTGCCTGCAGATGCTCAATACAGATCCAAATTTAACAACCACTAATTCTTAAAAACCAAGAGCATGACAACACAGTACATTATGTTGTAGCATTTTGTGTTTAATAAAAGCCGCATTGCCTTACTTCCATTATGAACAAAATGAAAAGCAGTCACCCTTCCATTGACGTCATTATGGCAAGACCCCGTCTCTTAAAGTGAACAAAACAGTTTAAGGGTGGTGTTTGTGAGTTATGTAGAACAGTCTTTATTAAAAACAATATGTGTCATCTGTTCCCCCATTACACTACACAGAAACCACCCCCTCCCCCGCCAAATTTCACCAAAACCTGCATTGTGAGTCTGTCTGGACCTCTTTACCTTCCTATCTACAATATCCTGGCAGGGAGATTAGCAGGGGCTACTGAGGTGACTTTAAACTAGAATGGTTGGGGGGTGGGAATCAAATTAAAGAGGCTAGGCGTGAGGAGGTTAGTTCACTACAGGGGGATGGGAACCAGTGCAGAGAGACAGAGGGGTGTAAAGTGAGGGTAGAAACAAAAAGTACTATGGAGAAAAGTAAAAGTGGCAGGCCGACAAATCCAGGGCAATCATTAAAGAGGGCCACTTTTCAGTATAATTGTAAAAGGACTAAGAGAGTTGTAAAAGAGCGCCTGAAGGCTTCGTGTGTCATGCAAGGAGCATTCGTAATACGGTGGATGAATTGAAAGTGCAGATTGTTATTAATGATTATGATATAGTTGGGATCACAGAGACATGGCTCCAGGGTGACCAGGGATGGGAGCTCCATGTTCAGGGATATTCAATATTCAGGAGGGATAGACATGAAGGAAGGGGAGGTGGGGTGGCGTTGCTGGTTAAAGAGGAGATTAACGCAATAGAAAGGAAGGACATAAGCCAGGAAGATGTGGAATCGATATGGGTAGAGCTGCGTAACACTAAGGGGCAGAAGACGCTGGTGGGAGTTGTGTACGGGCCACCTAACAGTAGTAGTGAGGTCGGAGATGGTATTAAACAGGAAATTAGAAATGTGAGCAATAAAGGAACAGCAGTTATAATGGGTGACTTCAATCTACATGTAGATTGGGTGAACCAAATTGGTAAAGGTGCTGAGGAAGAGGATTTCTTGGAATGTACGCGGGATGGTTTTTTGAACCAACATGTCGAGGAACCAACCAGAGAGCAGGCTATTCTGGACTGGGTTTTGAGCAATGAGGAAGGGTTAATTAGCGATCTTGTCGTGAGAGGCCCCTTGGGTAAGAGTGACCATAATATGGTGGAATTCTTCATTAAGATGGAGAGTGACATAGTTAATTCAGAAACAAAGGTTCTGAACTTAAAGAGGGGTAACTTTGAAGGTATGAGACGTGAATTAGCTAAGATAGACTGGCAAATGACACTTAAAGGATTGACGGTGGATATGCAATGGCAAGCATTTAAAGGTTGCATGGATGAACTACAACAATTGTTCATCCCAGTTTGGCAAAAGAATAAATCAAGGAAAGTAGTGCACCCGTGGCTGACAAGAGAAATTAGGGATAGTATCAATTCCAAAGAAGCAGCATACAAATTAGCCAGAGAAAGTGGATCACCTGAGGACTGGGAGAAATTCAGAGTTCAGCAGAGGAGGACAAAGGGCTTAATTAGGAAGGGGATAAAAGATTATGAGAGAAAACTGGCAGGAAACATAAAAACGGACTGTAAAAGCTTTTATAGATATGTGAAAAGGAAAAGACTGGTAAAGACAAACGTAGATCCCCTGCAGACAGAAACAGGTGAATTGGTTATGGGGAGCAAGGACATGGCAGACCAATTGAATAATTACTTTGGTTCTGTCTTCACTAAGGAGGACATAAATAATCTTCCAGAAATAGTAGGGGACAGAGGGTCCAGTGAGATGGAGGAACTGAGCGAAATACATGTTAGTAGGGAAGTGGTGTTAGGTAAATTGAAGGGATTGAAGGCAGATAAATCCCCAGGGCCAGATGGTCTGCATCCCAGGGTGCTTAAGGAAGTAGCCCAAGAAATAGTGGATGCATTAGTGATAATTTTTCAAAACTCATTAGATTCTGGACTAGTTCCTGAGGATTGGAGGGTGGCTAATGTAACTGCACTTTTTAAAAAAGGAGGGAGAGAGAAACCAGGGAATTATAGACCGGTTAGCCTAACGTCGGTGGTGGGGAAACTGCTGGAGTCAGTTATCAAAGATGTGATAACAGCACACTTGGAAAGCGGTGAAATGATCGGACAAAGTCAGCATGGATTTGTGAAAGGAAAATCATGTCTGACGAATCTCATAGAATTTTTTGAGGATGTAACTAGTAGAGTGGATAGGGGAGAACCAGTGGATGTGGTATATTTGGATTTTCAGAAGGCTTTTGACAAGGTCCCACACAGGAGATTAGTGTGCAAACTTAAAGCACACGGTATTGCGGGTAAGGTATTGGTGTGGGTGGAGAGTTGGTTAGCAGACAGGAAGCAAAGAGTGGGAATAAACGGAACCTTTTCAGAATGGCAGGCGGTGACTAGTGGGGTACCGCAAGGCTCAGTGCTGGGACCTCAGTTGTTTACAATATATATTAATGACTTGGATGAGGGAATTAAATGCAGCATCTCCAAGTTTGCGGATGACACGAAGCTGGGTGGCAGTGTTAGCTGTGAGGAGGATGCTAAGAGGATGCAGGGTGACTTGGATAGGTTGGGTGAGTGGGCAAATTCATGGCAGATGCAATTTAATGTGGATAAATGTGAAGTTATCCACTTTGGCGGCAAAAATAAGAAAACAGATTATTATCTGAATGGTGGCCGATTAGGAAAAGGGGAGGTGCAATGAGACCTGGGTGTCATTATACACCAGTCATTGAAAGTGGGCATGCAGGTACAGCAGGCGGTGAAAAAGGCGAATGGTATGCTGGCATTTATAGCAAGAGGATTCGAGTACAGGAGCAGGGAGGTACTACTGCAGTTGTACAAGGCCTTGGTGAGACCACACCTGGAGTATTGTGTGCAGTTTTGGTCCCCTAATCTGAGGAAAGACATCCTTGCCATAGAGGGAGTACAGAGAAGGTTCACCAGATTGATTCCTGGGATGGCAGGACTTTCATATGAAGAAAGACTGGATGAACTGGGCTTGTACTCGTTGGAATTTAGAAGATTGAGGGGGGATCTGATTGAAACGTATAAGATCCTAAAGGGTTTGGACAGGCTAGATGCAGGAAGATTGTTCCCGATGTTGGGGAAGTCCAGAACGAGGGGCCACAGTTTGAGGATAGAGGGGAAGCCTTTTAGGACCGAGATTAGGAAAAACTTCTTCACACAGAGAGTGGTGAATCTGTGGAATTCTCTGCCACAGGAAACAGTTGAGGCCAGTTCATTGGCTATATTTAAGAGGGAGTTAGATATGGCCCTTGTGGCTACGGGGGTTGGGGGTATGGAGGGAAGGCTGGGGTTCTGAGTTGGATGATCAGCCATGATCATAATAAATAATAAATGGCGGTACAGGCTCGAAGGGCCGAATGGCCTACTCCTGCACCTATTTTCTATGTATTTCTATGTAAAAGTCTTTTTACCCCATTCCAAAATGTGGAATGGGGAATTGTAAGGGTGCTTGATGTGCATTGTGCTGTAGAAAAACGAATGAGGTAGAATATAGGTCAACTGGAACCCAAGAGCGCTGAACCCAATGATCGGTGGTAGGAATAAATATAAAAAAAACTCTGCTGAGATGCTGACTAGGTGGTCGTATCATCAGAAATAAAATCACCTAGCATCCATAGTGGCTGCCTGTGCACCAACTCAGCTGCAGAGGTCTGCAGATTCTATTATGAACCCCTGCAGGACCCATGGGAGACAATCATACCAACACTCATCTATCAGGGCAGGCAGCTTTAAGGAATGATGCAACTGCTCACACAGGCCATTGGACTCCAGGTGATATGCAGTTTAACACAAGGTTTTGGGCCATTGCAGTCCAGAGGTCTAACGCGAATTAGGGACTGCAGTTAGAAGAAATATCATATGGGGTGGTGAATCAAGTGATTCAAGTGTTGAGGAATGCCTGAGCCACATTGGTAGTCATTGTCAATACCAGAGGGACAACCACTGGACACCTGGTGGTACAGAACACCATGGTAAGGAGATACATGAAACCATGGGGAGGGGGCGGTGGGCATGTAAATAGTCATAGTCATACTTTATTGATCCCAAGGGAAATTTGGTTTCGTTACAGTTGCACCAGCAAAGAACAGAGTATAAATATAGCAATATAAAACCATAAATAATAATATGTAAATTATGCCAGGAAATAAGTCCAGGACCAGCCTATTGGCTCAGGGTGTCTGACCCTCCAAGGGAGGAGTTGTGAAGTTTGATGGCCACAGGCAGGAATGACTTTCTATGATGCTCAGTGTTGCATCTCGGTGGAATGAGTCTCTGGCTGAATGTACTCCTGTGCCCACCCAGTACACTATGTAGTGTATGGGAGACATTGTCCAAGATGGCATGCAACTTAGACAGCATCCTCTTTTCAGACACCATCGTCAGAGAGTCCAGTTCCATCCCCACAACATCACTGGCCTTATGAATGAGCTTGTTGATTTTGTTGGTGTCTGCTGTCCCAGCACACAACAACAAACATGATAGCACTGGCCACCACAGACTTGTAGAACATCCTCAGCATTGTCCAACAGATGTTAAAGGACCTCAGTCTCCTCAGGAAATAGAGACGGCTCTGACCCTTCTTGTAGACAGCCTCAGTCTTCTTTGACCAGTCCAGTTTATTGTCAATTTGTATCCCCAGGTACTTATAATCTTCCACGTCCACACTGACCCCCTGGAAGGAAACAGGGGTCACTGGTGCCTTAGCTCTCCTCAGGTCCACCACCAGCTCCTTAGTCTTTTTCACATTAAGCAGCAGATAATTCTGCTCACACCACGTGACAAAGTTTCCTACCGTAGCCCTGTACTCAGCCTCATCTCCCATGCTGATGCATCCAACTTTGGCAGAATCATCAGAAAACTTCTGAAGATGACAAGACTCTGTGCAGTAGTGGAAGTCCGAGGTGTAAATGGTGAAGAGAACGGGAGACAAGACAGTCCCCTGTGGAGCCCCAGTGCTGCTGATCACTCTGTCTGACACACAGCGTTGCAAGCACACGTACTGTGGTCTGCCAGTCAGGTATTCAAGAATCCATGATACCAGGGAAACATCCACCTGCATCGCTGTCAGCTTCTCCCCCAGCAGAGCAGGGCGGATGGTGTTGAACGCACTAGAGAATTCAAAAAACATGACCCTCACAGTGCCCGCAGTGCACAGTAAGATGGCCAACCAGGTCCATATTGACATGGTCAAACTCTCAGTCAGGAACCTCGCAGGGTGCCAAAGATGCCTGAACATGATGTTTAATTTTTGCCCGCTGACTCACAACACAGGCTGCACTCCAGTCTTACACATCCTTGCTAAGGCTGTGCCACACAAACTTTAAAGCAACCAGTTTCTGTGAAGCCTTCCCGCTAAGGCCATGAATGGAGTTAAAAACAGTATGTAGGCAATATGGAGTGCGGGCAACTAATTAAAACATTGCATAGGAGAGAAACTCCGGCATCCCCGAACTTGACATCAGCCAACTGCAGGCCGGTGACTGCTGTCCTGTAAGCCTAGACCTTTGGGTCAATACATCACTTGGCTGTCATGCCACTATATTGCGTATGGCCTCAATAGCTGGCTGCGAGAGGCAACCAGCTACTGTTCCCTTCAATGTGCTGTATGTCAGTCGTGAATTCCAAAATAGAGGTCAGGTAGCATTGCTGTGCTGACCAAGGCTTCTCCAGGGATTGTCACCTTGTCGTGGTGGAGAAGCTTGTGATCCCGAGAGCAATGCCGTCTGGAGCTATGCTCCTGGTAGGGTCACCCATGGCAGTAAGGTCCCTGACAAAGAACAATCCAACCAAGACCTCAACGGTGGAACAGACGGACAAAGTTACTTTGTACTCAACGGCTGTGAAGGCGAATGAAGGCTGCAATAAATCCATCAGCTCCAATCATCGTGGTTTCCATGCCATTGGAATCAGTTGGTTGATTTGTGAAGTATCATGTGCTTCTCGGAGTGCAACATCAAGTACACGTTAAACAAATACGTGTAGAGGCATCTTCACTCTGTGGGCTACTTCTTCAGAATGAAGACCATCATTCTCATCCTCGAGGGATAGCCATGACGACGAGACCAAGGGTCTGATGCTTTGGTCATCACATGCACAAGGGGTTGTGGTCAATAAATGCTGGGAAGTGCTGCCCCTCCAGTAGAAAATGAAAATGGTGGTTGGCCAGACAGAGATTGAGGATTTGTGGTCAACATACTGCACTTCCTCCTCTTGGTGGGGGGGGGGGGGGGGGGAGCATGGAGCTGCCAGCTGAAGAAGGTGAGTGTCTGCCATACAGCACCAACCAACTGTTCATGCACCGCAGCTAGAATACAGTCTGAGTCGTCGGTAGTGGTGCTCTCTATAGGTGCATTGGAGAGCGCTGAGCTCATAGGGTTTTGTTCAAAAGAGCTTGTTTGGTGTCATCAAGTGCTCTGGTCATGTCTGCTGACCACTCAAGCCTGTGATTAGAGGTACTGCACAAGGGGAGTATAATCTCAGCAGCTCACAGAATGAAATGGCAATGGAAATTCACCATACCTAAAAATTCTTGCAGTGCTTTGGTTAGTGGGGGGGGGGGGCTGTCCATAACTTTTAGTGGCTGAGATGTCATACCTTCGGCAGAAATGCAGTGGCTGAGAAAGTCAATAGTGGACAACCTGATCTGGCATTTAGCAGGGTTAATAATCAGCCCATGTAGGCTTAAGCACATGAAAAGTGTGTGGAGATGTGATGTGTTCAGTTTTTGGATGCACTGGCAACAAGTATATCATTCAGGTAAACAAAAAGAAAATATAATTTCTTTTAAGACTGAGTGCATTTGTTTCTGGAAAGCCTGTGTGGCAGTTTTTAGCCCAAGTGGCATAATAGCAGCTTTAGGAACATCCTCATTGCACAGAGGAACCTGGTGTCAACTTCAGAAAAAAATTATCTTTCCAGCTAAGTGTGCTGTAAAGTCTTGGATATGTGGGACTATGTAACAATTGGGAGTGGCTGCTCATTAGGTGGTGGTAATTGTGCATTGATAGCAACCACGATCGGACTTAGGCTCTATAGGGAAGGGTGAAGCCTAAGGGCTATTCGACCTGCATACAATGTCATGCATTTCCATGTTAGCAAACTCAGCCTTTGTGCTGGCCAGCTTTCCTGAGTCTAGTCTACATGCACGGGCATGTACCAGTGAATCACTTGTGGGAGTGTGGTGCTCAACACCATGCTTTGTGATTATAGTTTAAAACGTGGGCTTGGTGAGTTTAGGAATTTGCCCAGCAGGCGGTGGTGGTGGTGCAAGTGCTAGACAGAGTCACTGTGGTAATTTACTGGGGGTACAGGGTAACAACCCAAAGTCCCTTGTGTCCACAAGCCAGGAGTTTTTAAGATCTACTAACAGTACTTTGGTGCCTGTGTCACACAGGAAGTGTCATACTGAAAAGATGTCTGTAACAAACAATCAATGGCCCAGGCAGGTGAAACTCATGGTGTTCACAGTCCTCCAGTGTCCCGATGTGTTGGCCCTGTCTAAGCTGCATGGCGGTTTGCTGTTCTTCACAATCATACTGAATTGTGCTTGGTAAAAACATGAACCTAGCATTGTCTGGTTCAGAGCTTGGAACGCGAGTTTGCTGGAGACTCTACTGACAGGGCTTATTGAGACAGGGAAAAGAGGGGGAATAATGCACCTCTGTCTGGCTGAGTGTAGACTATCGGCCATTTTAACAAGCTCCCTACAGTCTTTCATGGGTATTACAGCGAGGGCAATGCGAACCTCATCAGGCATTTGCTACATAAAGAGTTCTTTAAAAATAAAACAAGGATGATGATTGCCCAGGAGAGATAGCATGTGCTCCAGTAGCTCTGAAAGTCTAGTATCAGCCAGGCCGGTCAAGAAGAGCAACTGTCTGGCACCCTCAGACTCAGACAGTCCAAAAGTCTGCAATAGTGGAGTTTTCAGAGTGACATATTTATCACGTGCAGATGGGGCTTCTAATAGTCTCACCACTCTGGCTGCAGTGGAACTACTTAGCAAAGCTCTGACATAGTAAAATTTGGCATTATCCGCGGCGATTTCTTGCAGCATGAACTGAGCCCGTGTAAACCACGCAGTAGCGTGCTGCTCCCAAAACTCTGACAGCTTCAAAGACACTGAATTAGTCAACATGTCATTAAGTAATTCTGGAATCATTCAATCATGTCGGGGTCATCAATGTAGGATTTTGTGCTTAACAAAAGCTGCAGCTCTTTACTTCCATTATGGACAAAACCAAAAAGCAGTCTCTTTACACTGACGTCAGACTCCGATTCTTAAAGTGAACACAACAATTTAATGATAGTGTTTGTGAATTACGTAGAACAGTTTTTAATTATGTGTCATCTGTCACCCATTGCGTTACCCTACGCTATTACCAAAGACACAAGTATATTTTAAATGCAGAGTATATATTCTGCTTTACAAAACAGAAGTACATTTGCAAAAATAGAAAGTTAGTTTCACAGATTGATTTAACACATTTTTATGGCTGACTTGAACTTAAACAATTATTGCAGCTATACATGTTCTGTCTGAGATGTTAACAGTAGACTTGGAAGGTCATGCAATAATAAAAGATATTCTGCTGATGCTGGTAAAAAAGACTATTGCACTCACCTTCCATGCTATCATTATGTTTCAAATACCAATATTGTTCAGGCTTATCATTTCCTTGCTGCCTTGAGAGAATAAACCATTACATTTTCCTTTTTGATATTACATTTCCACTGGGACAAATTATGTGAGCCCCTTGTCAATACAGGGCATCCTTCTGAACATATTTCAGATAACTTTCTTTTAAAAGGTATTTTTATTTCACAGATGCCATGGTGGGAAGCCATGTCCCAAAGTATAATAATCAAGATACCAATTAATTTCTGCAGTGAGCTCTCTTAGGCATCCCTAGGAGGGGAATTCAGGAACAGATCTCATTTTTTAGATGTTTGCTTCAGAAGTAACATCAGTCTATGGGGTTTATAGATATTGCATACATTGAAAATACTGCAGATAGTCACTCATTCAATTCAACTGGTCTGCACTGGTGCTCAGGTTAAGGTTATCATGTGCATGTAAGATGAGGTAGAAGTTACAATGAAAATCTAGTTTACAGCAACATCATTGGCCCATAGGTTTACCCTCCAAATTAGTTTTCTCCCATCTTAGAGATTATTTAACTGCATCTCACATTTTCAGCTATTTCATATATACTTATTTCTTCTGTACTCATTTCTAGTTAAACATGAAAACACCAGAGTTATGGCTAGCACAAGAGAGCATAGTTTTAAGGTGCTTGGAAGTAGGTACAGAGGAGATGTCGGGGGTAAGTTTTTTTTTTTAAAAAACACGGTGGTGAGTGCGTGGAAAGGGCTGCTGGCGGCAGTGGTGGAGGCAAAAATGATAGGGTCTTTTAAGAGACTCCCAGATGGAGCTTAGAAAAATAGAGGGCTATGGGTAAGCCTAGGTAGTGTTAAGAATCAGCAACAATAGAGATAAATTTGAGTCGAGTTCTTATAAAATAAACAACGGCATTAATTAACCTCTACTCAAATTAACAGTAAACGAACGATTACCTTCAACGGATGTTAACAGCGTTATGCTTCTATAGTTATCAAAAGATTGAACTTAAAGAAAATTCTCAACAGATCTCATTTAAGCAGTCTTAAGGTGGTAGTTTAATAAGTCCATAGGATTTATGAAATAACTGAGAGGAGAGAATTCCCGAACCTTGCGATGAAGAAGAGTCAAAACTGCTGCGCCGGTTCCAGCTGAGAAACACCTTTTCCGAAGTTACAACGCTGAATACGAGTTCTCAAAGCAACTGACCTTTCAACGGAAGTGGTCATCGCACAGCCCAAACCGTGTAAGGGTTAACAAAATGTGCATGCCATGTACGGATGGTTCCATATGTCAGTCACACCCGTAATGCACCGAATGTCACTGGTGAACCCCAATCCCTCTGGGGTTCATTCGGATTCTTCACTCTCTCTTCTTCTCCGATGGCGTAACTACCAATGTTGAGTTCCTACCAAAACGAACTACACAACAGCTGCAGCCTCCCCTTATATACCAGTTGGAACATGCCATCACATCACCCCACTATCACAAGACAATTACATCATTCTAATGGCACAAGACCATTACATCATTCCAATAGCATAACATCATATTCATGAGATACTCACAGGACAGGTGAGAATGCCTGCAAGTTGGCTTTCTAGAGCAGTTTGTGATTGAGCCCACTTGAGGAAAGTTATTTCTTGATTAGACATTGTTTAATGAAACATTTTTGATTAGGGAGCTTAAGGTAAGGATATGTTTGGCACAGCTTTGTGGGCCAAAGGGCCTGTATTGTGCTGTAGGTTTTCTATTTTCTTTGTTATTTGTCTCAAACACTAAGAAATTTCTCTTTGTTTTCCTGTTGGGTTTACAGGTATCTTTTTAAAGTCAGTTCTTACATGTGGGTGTAGAGAGGAAAGCCGTCATTGTTAGTAGCAAGCTGATAATGAACTGTATTCAGAAATTGTTGCAGTCCTTGTGGTGAAGACATTCCAATTGTGTTTTAAGGGAATTCCAGACATTGACCCAAACATGATAGAGAAATGAAGATCCATTTCTGAGCCAGAGTGCATGTGCATTGGAGAGAACATAGCCGTGCTCTACATAGCAAGTTGCACTAGAATGTTCATTTGGGAAAGAGTATTAGCATATCATCAAAATAGATTATGATCTTCTCCTGGTCTTTGTGGTCCCTGGTTTTGGAATAAGGTTCAGGAGACAAAATTAAGTGGTGCCATCAGTGAGGAAAAGAAGTGAATGGCAGGGGGATGGGGTTAAGTTTGATAAAATATGAAGCAGAACTGGAGAGGAAGTATGACATCTCTCACAAAGTGATACAGCATCAATTGTAAACTGAAAGTTTAGGCTAGGTGATAGCCTTATGCCATAGCAGGGTAAACTTCCAAGGGCATTGCATAACCACTTCAGCTAAACTGAGCTGTTAAAGCAAGAGAAAACAGGCATATCCCAACCAATTTCCACATAAAAATTGAATGCTGCCATCGAGAATAACTTACCTAAGCAAGTCCAGAGCAAAGAACTTAGTAATTAATCTCATACAATAAAGTGAAAGATAGAGAGGATATGCATGGTAATTTTCCCACCAGCACAGAATTGTAAAATATTTCATGACTCACATAAATTATGGACATTTTATTTTAGAGAAACAATCAATATTGCACATATATGCACAGTGGAATAGAAGCTCACTACAATCATCTCTGTTCAGAAATTACTTTCTTTTACTTTTGTCTATAAAAGCTCTCAGTCATCCGGGTCAGTCGTCCCAGTATATTAAGCAGTAATAAATCAAGGCAACTGGACTTACTGTGTTGTCTAGAAGACATTTCACCACTCATCCAAGAGGCTTCTTTGGTTCTGATCCATGGTGGGTAGTTTTCCAGTTTATAAACTCTGTGAGTTATTTAAAAGGTATTGCAATCACATGAGGGTCGTTAAGAGTTATAGGGGTAATGAGAGGGGGATTAGTCTTATCTTTGCATGAATGAAGGTGTGAACTGTGTGGAGTCATCGGGGTAGAGACGTTAGGACTGCATTGTAAGTAGCTGATGAACTGTGCAGATCTGTATATCGGCAAGACAGAACTCCCACTTCACAAACGGATGGTCCAACATAGGAGGGCTAACACCTCATGTCAAGACTCAACTGAGCCTATTTTCCCAATCTGTCCAGGTCCATCTGCAGACTCCTTGCTTCCTCAGCACTACTGCCCTTCCACCTATCTTTGGATCTTCTGAAAACCTGGCCATAAAGCCATCAATTCTGTCATCCATATCATTGACATACAGTATAATGTGAAAAGAAGCCATTCAAATTCTGACAATTGTGAAACACGACTTGTCACCAGCAACCAACCAGAAAAGGCCCCTTTTATTCCAGCACTTTGCTTCCTGCCAATTAGCCAATCTTCTGTACATGCTAGTATCTTTCCTGTAATACCATGGACTCTTTACCTTGTTAAGTAACCTCATGTGCAGCACCTTGTAAAAGGCCTTCTGACAATCCAAGTAAACAGCATCCACTTTTCTCCTTTGTCTATCCTGCTTGCTATTGCCGCAAATAATTCCAACAGATTTGTCAGACAAGTTTTCCCCATAGCTGACTCTGGCCAATTTTATCATACTTCTTCAAGTATCCCAAAACCTCATCCTTAATAATGGACACCAACATCTTCCCAACCACTGAGGTAATTGCTTTTCTTCTGCTTCTCTCCCTTCCTAAAGAGTGGACTGATATTTTCAATTTTCCAGTCCTCTAGAACTATTCCAGAATTTAGTGATTCTTGAACAATCATTACTAATGCCTCCACACTCTTCATCCACCTCTTTCAGAACCCTGGGGTGTAGTCCATCTGGTCTAGGTGACTTATCTAACTTCAGGCCTTTCAGCTTCACAAGTAATAGCAACTCCACTCACTTCTGCTCTTGACAACTCAAATTTCTGGCACACAGTGAAGACTGATGCAAAATACTTATTAAGTTTTTTGGCCATTTATTTGTCTCCTTTCTTCACCTGCTAATTGAGCTGAAACTATAATTGCTTCTTAAACAGACTGAGATAATTTATTCCAGGACTATTACAAGGAATGAGGCTGGGTCAATTCTTTTCACCAAAAATAAAGCAAAATAGCAAATAATGGCGTTGAAGTAAAAATATTCAAAATATTGTCATAAAAAGCAGGTTAGGCTGAGGAAAGAGAGAAGTAGTTGATTTTAAGGTTAATGTCACAAATGGGTGACTTTACATGAGAACAGACGTCTTCTGACATGTAGAGGAAAGACTCGCCTGCCTGAATTTGTCAAATTTAATATTGAATCCTGAGACTGCAACATGCCAAGATGGAAAGTGAGGCGATGCTGTCCAACATTATAGTGGCATGCAAAGGTTTGGGCACTCCTGGTCAAAATTTCTGTGACTGTGAATAGCTACGCGGGTAAAAGATGAACTGATTTCCAAAAGGCATGAAGTTAAAGATGACACATTTCTTTAATACTTTAAGCAAGATTACTTTTTTATTTCCATCTCTTACAGTTTCAAAATAACAAAAAAGGAAAAGGGCCTGAAGCAAAAGTTTGAGCACCCTGCATGGTCAGTATTTAGTAACACCCCCTTTGGCAAGTATCATAGCTTGTAAATGCTTTCTGTAGCCTGCTAAGAGTCTTCCAATTCTTGTTGGGGCATTTTCGCCCATTTTTCCTTGCAAAAGGCTTCTAGTTCTGTGAGATTCTTGGGCCGTCTTGCATGCACTGCTCTTTTAAGGTCTATCCACAGATTTTCGATGACGTTTAGGTCGGGAGACTGTAAGGGCCATGGCAAAACCTCCAGCTTGAGCCTATTAAGTAGTCCATTGTGGATTTTAAGGTGTGATTAGGATCATTATCCTGTTGTAGAAGCCATCCTCTTTTCATCTTCAGCTTTTTTATAGATGGTGTGATGTTTACTTCCAGAATTTGCTGGTATTTAATTGAATTCATTCTTCCCTCTACCAGTGAAATGTTCCCCGTGCCACTGGCTGCAACACAAGCCCAAAGCATGATCGATCCACCCCCATGCTTAACAGTTGGAGAGGTGTTCTTTTCATGAAATTCTGCACCCTTTTTACTCCAAACATACCTTTGCTCATTGCGGCCAAAAGTTCTATTTTAACTTCATCAGTCCACAGGACTTGTTTCCAAAATATTTCAGGCTTGTTTAGATGTTTCTTTGCAAACTTCTGACACGGAAATTTGTGGTGAGGACGCAGGAAAGGTTTTCTTCTGATGACTCTTCCATGAAGGTCATATTTGTGCAGGTGTTGCTGCACAGTAGAACAGTGCACCACCATTCCAGAATCTGCTAAATCTGCCTGAAGGTCTTTTGCAGTCAAATGAGGGTTTTGATTTGCCTTTCAAACAATCCTATGAGCAGTTCTCTCCGAAAGTTTTCTTGGTCTTCCAGACCTCAACTTAACCTCCACCATTCCTGTTAACTGCCATTTTTTAATTCCATTACGAACTGAGGAAATGGCTCCTGAAAATGCTTTGCTATCTTCTTATAGCCTTTTCCTGCCTTATGGGCATCATTTATTTCAACTTTCAGAGTGCTATACAGCTGCTTAGAGGAGTCCATGGCTGCTGATTGTTGGGACAGGGTTTGAGCAGTCAGGGTATTTATAGAGCTTTGAAATTTGCATCACCAGACCTTTCCTAATGATGACTGTGAACAAGCCATAGCCCTAACAAGCTAATTAAGGTCTGAGACCTTGGTAAAAGTTATCTGAGAGCATCAAATCTCTTGGGGTGCCCAAACTTTTGCATGGTGCTCCTTTCCTTTTTTCACTCTAAAATTGTACAAAACAAAAATAATACACTAATCTTGCTTAAGATGTTGAAAATAATGTTTCATCTTTAACTTTATGACTATTGGAGATCAGTTCATCTTCTACTCACTTAACTATTCACAGTAATAGAACTTTAACCAGGGGTGTCCAAACTGTTGTATGCCACTGTACATTGGGCTTTGTTAGAACTGTATAGGATATGAAAGAAAAGCGGCCACAGTGGGAATGAGAAGAAATAAAATCACTAGGCCACTAGAAACTCAGGGATATCCTTGCAGACTGAATGGATGTGTTCTGCAAAGTAGCCACCCAAACTGCAACTTGTTTCACCAACATAGAGGCAAGCCCATTGTGGCACCCAAACCAGTGCCTTTAACTGGAAGAATTGCACATAAATTGCTGGTTGTTTGAGTGACCACTTTGTGGAACATGGTTTTCAGTTCACAAGGGTGTGATCTGTCAGATTAACTTTCCATCCCACCAATGTCTCAGTCTTTGGCCTCCTTTACTATTGTGAAGAAATCTAATTTAAACTGACAAATTCTGATGGAAGGTCATGAACCCTTAACAGGAAGTCAGTCATTTTTCTCTGCACAGATGCTACCTAGTCTGCTATTTTCAATATTCTCTTTTACATAAAATTTCCAGAAACTTGCTGTGTTCTGCATATTTGTGTCTCTAATTGCCCTTATTCATCTTCCTCTGGAAACCCTCCTCCAAAGAGCAGCAATGATTAACATAGTGCCATGACACTAATAGCTTTTGCCTCATCCTCTCAGGCTTTTCTGTTGGGCACTTCACCTCCCTCCTTCCATGCATTTTAAAGTGTGCTTGCTTTTCCAGTGCTGATAAGGGTGATTGACCTGCAGTGTTAATTCTGTTTCTCACTCCATAGTTGTCATGTGACCAGTTGAACATTTCCATTTTTATTCTTCTTTTCCTATGTTTGACATTAGCACATTATCTGCTGCCTCTTCCCAGATTATGTATGGCATTCATTTCTTTCTGTAAAGCCGGGGAGAATTTTCTTGAATGCTGCTATCAGACTTGAGTCTAAATGTGATCTATTTGTTGACCTTTGAAACAACTGAAAACATGGGACAGTTTATGACTTTGGTAGGTTTCAGTTTAGAGATCAAATGGCCATGCCAATAGTTCAGCTGGTGCAGGATCATTAGCTTAATGATGATATTGATTTCATTAGCCTTGGATTTAAAATTACTCAAATAATCCTAAAGTCAAGTTGAGGGAAACAGTAACCAGGAAACAATAAGCTGAAATTTCTGAGCAACACCCTCAGAATGCTGGAGGAGCTCAGAAGTCAGTCAGCAACAATGGAAAAGGTAAACAGTCAATGTTTCAGGCCGAGACCCTTCTTCAGGGGTGGAAAAGAAGGGAGAGGTGCCAGTATAAAAAGGTGGGGTAGAGGAAAGAGAACTTGCTAGAAGGTGATAATGAAGCCATGTGGGTGGGAAAGGTAAAGGGTTGGAGAGGAAGGAATGTGATAGAAGAGGAGAGAGAACAATGGGAGAACGGGAAGAAGGAAGGGCACCAAAGGGAGATGGTAATGGGCCGGTGAGGAGAAGAGGGAATGGACCAGAGTGGGAAACGAAGAGGAGGGAAGGATGGGAAAAGAATAAAAAGAAAAAAAGTTACCAGGAGGAGAAATTGATGTTCATGCTATCAGGTTGGAGGCTACCTAGATTGAATATCAGGCGTTTCTTCTCCACTCTGAAAGTGTCCTCATTGAGGCAGAAGAGGAGACCATGGACAAACATGTCAGAACAGGAATGGGGATAGGAATTAAAATGGTTAGCCACTGGGAAATTCCACTTATGGTGGATGGAGCAGAGGTGCTCAACAAAGCAGTCCCTCAATTTATGTAGGGTCTTATGAATGTAGAGGAGGCCACATCAGGAGTACCAAATACAATAGATGACCCCAACAGATTCACAGATGAAGTGTTGCCTGGTGTATATGTAATATTTCAGTAATATTTGAGTAATATTGTAAATGTATTGTTTCATTAAGCATTCTTTATTTGTTTAAATAATTTATTATGTGTTATATGTAAAAGTACATGAATGGCATTTGTCTGTTTGCCAATATGTCATTAGTGTGAGCCTCAGTAAAATAAGAATGAAATAGATATGTTATTCCTGACTCCATGTTTATCTTTCAATTAGTTTTATGTTTTGGAGTTATAAAACATAGCAGTGGTGATGAGTGCTTATTAAAACAAACCCGAGACAATTACCTACCAACTGAAGTGCAGGGTGTTCTTCACAATGGGGAGAGATAGATGTTCAAATAAAACAAAGTGCAGCATGTTTTTTTTTCGGAAGCATAACAAGATGGTCAAATTAAAAAAAGGCAGAAAATGGACGAAATTTATGGGCTCATGAAAGGGTGATGATAATAAATGAAGAAAATACAAATGGCCAGCTACGTTGGAGAGATAGACACATTCCAAAGCACAACTAATAACTGGCCTTGGTCACTGGGTTGGCTGTTTCAGATACTGAACTGAAGCCTGCAGACGTCCAACAAAGAACTTACTGTATATTGGAGAAAAGATAATGTGGATAATGACATTCTTAACAGTGAAATACAACAACCAACAAGCCACAGTGGGCTTGTATGTGATAAAAACAGGAGAGCCACATTGTGGGGAAGTGAGACAACTAAAATTTGATTGGAGATCCAACCATCATTTGCATGCCATATCCCCTGCAATAGAATCAGCTGAAGGTTAATTAGGAAAGGTACTGGATGATGCCACAGCAGTGCTCAAGGATGGCATTGAAAAACTCAAGCATATCAGGGGTAAAATAGTGTTAAATGAAAATGCCACACCCAAGTTTTACAAAGCCCATCCAATTCCTTATGCAATCTGTAACAAAATAGCCAGTAAGCTAGATCGTAAGGAGGCTGAAGGAATTTTTTCCAAGGTTGACTGGAGCCCATGGGCAACACAGTGGGCATGTGGCCAAGTGGTTAAGGCACTGGACTAGCGACCTGAAGGTCGTGAGTTCGGGCCCCTTGAGCAAGGCACTTAATCACACATTGCTTTGCGACGACACTGGTGCCAAGCTGTATGGGTCCTAATGCCCTTCCCTTGGACAACTTTGGTGTCACGGAGAGGGGAGATTTGCAGCATGGGCAACTGCCAGTCTTCCATACAACCCTGCTCAGGCCTGCACCCTGGAGAGTGAAGACTTTTCAGGCGCAGATCCATGGTCTCACAAGACTAACGGATGCCTTTATTTATTTATTTATTTATGGACAACACCAATGGTCCCAGTAGCCAAGAAGAATTGGATCTGTCAGGATCTGTGGCAATTTTAGGCCACAGTCATCCCAGTACTGTACAGAGATCAATACCATCTGCCTAGGATAGAGGATATCTTTGCAAACTTTTCTGGAGGGAAACACTTCAGCAATGTGGACTTAGCTGAGGTCTACCTAAAGATGGAGATGGAAGAAGAAACCAAAGTGTTTCTCACCATAAACACTCAGAAAGGGCTTTATTGCTATAGTATGCTTATTTTTGAAGTAACATCTGTACCTGCATCTGGACTCTGGCAGAAGGCTGTGTATGGACCTGGTGTTGCAAAGTTGCCCAGTCAATCATTGTTACCTGGATGATATCATGGTTACAGGTAAGGATGACAAGGAACATCTTCAAAATCTCAAAGTAATTAAAATGTTAAAATGATTAGAAGATTGTGGGCTCAGAGGATGTCGCAGCAAGTGTGAATTCTTTAAACCAAGCATGACACGGATGCACAACGATTACACAAGGGTGCTTAGAAAATTCAAGCACTGGTGGATGTCCCAAGGCTAAAGGATGTGTCACAGTTACTGTGCTTTTGGTATTTCTCAGTTACTATAACATGTTCCTGCCAAACCTGGTTACTGTGGTCGACCCCTTGAACTCATTACTACAGATCAGGAAGAAATGGCAATGGACAAAGCAGTGCAAGGTGGCTTTCCAAAAGGCAAAGGAAATGGTGATGTCAGACACTATACTCATACATTACAATCCACATCATTCAGTGTAGCTTGCCTATAATGCCTCAAATTATGGCATAGGTACAGTCACGTCAGATGTTATGAGTGATGGAAGTGAATGCCCCATGGCATTTACATCACGTTCCTTTACCACCACAGAGAAAAGCTTTGCACAGATTGACAGGGTGGCCTTGAATCTGGTCGGGAGTGGAAAATGTTTCAACCAGTACCTGTATGGGAGAGTGTTTACCCTCATTACTAATCGTCAACCACTAGAATCTACAGAAGTGTGGTCCACCAACAGCTGCAGCATGAATGCAGAGATGGGCTCTGTTTCTTGGAGGACACAATTACAAGATCGAATTCAAGAGGACAACTAATTGTGGAAATGCTGTTGGATTGTCCTGTTTACCCTTGGAAAAGAAAATACCTGAAGAGGGCTCTCGTCCTGACGTATTCTCCCTAATGCAGATCTAAAATCTCCCTATTATGGCAGAGATGATCCAAAAGGAAACCAGAAAAGATCCCACACTGCCTCAGGTCTACATGGCCACCCAAAATGGTGGAATGTGCAGCAGAAATCGCAATTCCCTCATTTTAACCAAAGCTGAGAAGAAATTGCTCTCGAAGGGAGTTGCCTGATATGAGGATTGAGAGCAGTTGTACCATCTGAACTGAGCCTTAAAGTGTTGGAAGAGCTACATGCCAGTCATCTAGGAGTGGTGAAAATGAAAGTGTTGGGTCAAAGCTTTGACTGATGGCTTGGCATAGATCAGCAGATTGGGCAGCTTGCGTGGCACTGTTCAGGGTGCCAACACGTCCGGAAGAAAGGTGTCCAGAGCTGTCAGGACTCCTTCCTGCAGTCTCAGAGTCAACTCCATAGAGGAAGCTCCAGGACCCGAGATTGTTTCACAGCCACAAGTCTCTCCCGCAAAGTAGGGTGACTCCCTACCCTCCCCTTTTCAGGAAAGACATTACTGTAAATATATTTTTGCTTAAGCATTCCTTGTTTGCTTAAATAATTCACTTCCAGTAATATGTAAGAAGTACATGAATGGCATACGTCATTATACCACCATGTCATAACTGCGCTCCTCACTAAAGTAAGAATATTATTTCCAGCTCTTTTTTTTCTTTCAAGTGGTTTTGTATTATGTAGTTACAAAACATAACGTTGCCTCACTTGGAAGGGCTGCTTGGGGCCCTGAATAGAGGTGAGAAAGGCGGTGAATGGGAAGGTGGAGCATTTATGTCTTGCAGAAATATGTGCCAGGGAGAGATTAGTGGGGAGTGAGGAATGGACAAGGGAATCACAGAGGGAGTGATCCCTGTGGAAAGTGAGAGTGGGGAGGAGGGAGTAAAGATGTGTTTGGAGGTAGGATCTTGTAGAAGATAGTGGAAGTTGCAGAGAATAATGTGTTGGATGTGGAAGTTCATGGTCATTTTAATTCTTATCCCTATTCCTGTTCCAACATGTCAGTCCATGGCTTCCTCTTCTGTGATGATGAGGCCACTATCAGGATGGAGGAGCAACATCTCATATTCTGTCCAGGTTGTCTCCAACCTGATGGCATGAACATAGATTTTTTTTTCCCTCCTGGTAATTTTTTTTTTTTTTCTTTCCCCCCTCACCCTTCCCTCTTCTTCCATTCCCCATTCTGGCTGTTCTTCCAGCTTTTTGTGTGTGTTGGTCTGGCTTTCCACCATCTGCAGAATCTCTTGTGTTTCTGAAATGTTAGCAAGAAATCAGATAGAGATTGATAGAGCCCATCACATCCATGCTGTCATTTTGCTAATCCCATTTGGCCACATCACAACTGTATCCTTCCATGACTAATCTATGCAGATGAATATCTAAGGGTAACTTACTCTAGCACTGGACGAAGAAATCTGGAAATAAAAGTTCCTTTACTCCAAGCACAAGAGATTAAATTGCAAGACTTTGGTCTGATGCTGTTAGATTATTTTCTGGGATTCCTCTTGAAAGATTGGTGAAATATGTGGTTCCTTGATTTCCTCATTAGTATGCCAATAACAATTTTCCTCACTCTTGCAAGAAAATATATTTAGGAATCACTGCCTAGGTAAATAAATAGATGAGAATAGAAACATAGACGTAGAAAACCTACAGCACAATACAGGAGCTTCGGCTCACAAAGCTGTGTCGAACATGTCCTTACCTTAGAAATTGTCTAGGGTTACCCCTGGTCCTCTATTTTTCTAAGCTCCATGTACCTGTCCAGGAGTCTCTTAAAACACCCTATTGTATCTGCCTTCACCACCATCACAGGCAGCCCATTCCACGCACTCACCACTCTCTGCGTAAAAAAACTTACCCTTGACATCTCCTCTGTAACTACTTCCACGCACCTTAAAACTGTGCCCTCTTATTCTAGCCATTTCAGTCCTGGGAAAAAGCCTCTGATTATCCACACGATCAAGGCCTCTCATCGTCTTATACACCTCTATCAGGTCACCTCTCATCCTCCAACGCTCCAAGGAGAAAAGGCCAAGTTCACTCAGCCTATTCTCATAAGGAATGCTCCCCAATCCAGGCAACATCCTTGTAAATCCCCTCTGCACCCTTTATATGGTTTCCACGTCATTCCTAGAGTGAGGCGACCAGAACTGAGCACAGTACTCCAAGTGGAGTCTGACCAGGGTCCTATATAGCTGCAACATTACCTCTCGGCTCCGAAACTCAATCCCACAATTGATGAAGGCCAATGCATCATATGCTTTCTTAATAACAGAGTCAACCTGCATAGCAGCTTTGAGTGTCCTATGGGCTCAGATTGCAAGAACCCTCTGATCCTCCACACTGCCAAGAGTCTTACCACTAATACTATATTCTGCCAGCATATTTGACCTACCAGAATGAACTACCTCACACTTATCTGGGTTGAATTCCATCTGTCACTTCTCAGCCCAGTTTTGCATCCTATCAATGTCCCCCTGTAACCTCTGACTGTCCTCCACACTATCCACAATACCCCCAACCTTTGTGTCATCAGCAAATACACTAACCCATCCCTCCACTTCTTCATCCAGGTCATTTATAAAAATCATAAAGAGTAGGGGTCCCAGAACAGATCCCTAAGGCACACCACTGGTGACCTACCTCCATGCAGAAATTGATCCATCCATAACCACTCTTTGCCTTCTGTGGGCAATCCATTTCTGGATCCACAAAGCAATATTCCCTTGGATCCCATGACTCCTTACTTTCTCAATAAGCCTTGCATGGGGTATCTTCTCAAATGCCTTGTTGAAATCTAAATACACGACATCTACTGCTCTACCTTCATCAATGTGTTTAGTCACATCCTTACAAAATTCAATCAGGCTCGTAATGTACGACCTGACCTTGACAAAGCCATACTGACTATCCCTAATCATATTATACCTCTCCAAATGTTCATAAATCCTGCCTTTCAGGATCTTCTCCATCAACTTACCAAACACTGAAGTAAGACTCACTGGTCTATAATTTCCTGGACTATCCCTACTCCCTTTCTTGAATAATGGAACAACATCCACAAACCTCAAATCCTCCAGAACCTCTCCCATCCCCAATGATGACGCAAAGATCATCGGCAGAGGCTCAGCAATCTCTTCCCTTGCCTCCCACAGTAGCCTGGGGTATATCTCGTCCTGTCCTGGTGACTTATCCAACTTGATGCTTTCCAAAAGCTTAAGCACATCCTCTTTCTTAATATCTACATGCTCAAGCTTTTCAGTCCGCTATTAGTCATCCCTACAATCACCAAGATCCTTTGCTATAGTGAATGCTGAAGCAAAATACTCAAGAAGTATCTCTGCTATCTCCTCTGGTTCCATACTCACTTTTCTACTGTCACACTTGATTGGTCCTATTCTCTCATGTCTTATCCTCTTGTCTCACATACTTGTAGAATGCCTTGGGGTTTTCTTTAATCTTGTCTGCCAAGGCCTTCTCATGGCCCCTTCTGGCTCTCCTAATTTCTTTCTTAAGCTCCTTCCTACTTGCCTTATAATCTTCTAGATCTCTATCATTACCTAGTTTTTTGAACCTTCTGTAAGCTTTTCTTTTCTTCTTGACTAGATTTACAACAGTCTTTGTACACCATGGTTCATGTACCCTACCATCTTTTCCCTGCCTCATTGGAATGTACCTGTGCAGAACTCCAGGCAAATATCCCGTGAACATTTGCCACATTTCTTCTGTACATTTCCCTGAGAACATCTGTTCCCAATTTATGCTTCCAAGTTCATGCCTGATAGCCTCATATTTCCCCTTACTCAAATTAAACACTTTCCTAACTTGTCTATTCATATCCCTCTCCAATACTATAGTAAAGGAGATAGAATTGTGATCACTATCTCCAAAATGCTCTCCCACTGAGAGATCTGACACCTGACCAGGTTCATTTCCCAAAACCAGATCAAGTACAGCCTCTCCTCTTGTAGGCTTATCTACATATTATGTCAGGAAACTTTCTTGAATACACCTAATAAACTCCACCCCATCTAAACCCTTCGCTCTAGGGAGATGCCCATCGATATTTGGGATATTAAAATCTCCCACAATGACAAGCCTGTTATTATTACACCTTTCCAGAATCTGTCTCCCTATCTGCTCCTCGATGTCCCTGTTACTTTTGGGTGGTCTATAAAAAATACCCAGTAGAGTTATTGACCCCTTCCTGTTCCTCACTTCTACCCTCAGAGACTCCATAGACAAACCCTTCATGTCTTCCTCCTTTTCTGCAGCCGTGACACTATCTCTGATCAACAGTGCCATGCCCTCACCTCTTTTGCCTCCCTCCCTGTCCTTTCTGAAACACCTAAAGACTGGCACTCGAAGTAACCATTCCTGCGGCTGAGCCATCCAAGTCTCTGTAATGGCCATAACATCATAGCTCCAAGTACTGATCCACAATCTAAGCTCATCCTCTTTGTTCATGATACTCCTTGCATTAAAATAGACACCTCTCAAACCATCAGTCTGCGCGCGTCCCTTCTCTATCACCTGCCTATCCTCCCTCTCGCACTGTCTACTTGTGAGCCAACTGCCTCTTCCTCTATCTCTTCAGTTTGGTTCCCAGCCCCCCAAGCAGTCCTAGGTTAAACTCTCCCCAATAGTCTTAGCAAACCTCCCCCCACAATATTGGTCCCCCTGGGATTCAAGTGCAACCCATCCTTTTTGTACTGGTCATTCCTGCCCCAAAAGAGGTCCTAATGATCCAGAAATCTGAATCCCTACACCTTGCTCCAATCCCTCAGCCACACATTTATCCTCCACCTCACTCTATTACTATACTTACTGTCACTTGGCACAGGCAGTAATGCCGAGATGACTACCTTTGTGGTCCTGCTTCTCAACTTCCTTCCTAACTCCCTATAGTCTGCTTTGAGGACCCCCTCCCTTTTCCTACCTATGTCATTGGTACCAATATGTACCACAACCTCTGGCTGTTCTTCTTCCCGCTTCAGGATATCATGAACGTGATCAGAAACATCCCGGACCCTGGGACCTGGGAGGCAAATTGCCATCGGTGCTTCTTTCCTGCATCCACGGAATCGCCTGTCTGATCCCCTAACTATAGAGTCCCCTATCACTGCTGCCATCCTCTTCCTTTCCCTACCCTTGTGAGCCACAGATCCAGACTCTGTGCTAGTGGTGTGGCCACTGCTTCCCCCAGGTAGACTGTCCTCCCCAATAGGAGTACTTATTATCAAGGGGTACAGCCACAGGGATACTCTCTAGCCTCTGACTCCTGCCCTTCCCTCTCCTGACTGTTACCCACTTATCTGTCTCCTGAGGCCTCGGTGTGACTACCTGCCTATAACTCCTTTCTATCACCTCCTCACTTTCCCTGACCAGACAAAAGTCATTGAGCTACATCTCCAATTCCCTAACACGGTCCCTAAGGAGCTGCAGCTGAACGCAGTTGGCGCTGATGTGGCCGTCCAGGAGGCTGAGAGTCTCCCGGACTTCCCACATCTGACATCAAGCACAGAACACCCCCTGACACACATACTTCCTGTCTATACTCCACGCAGATAACCTACCTCGCCTTGACCCATTATCGCCAAAGCCCTGTTGAGCCAAAGCCTTCCTACTCTGTCTCCCTCTACTCTGATGCCTGCTCTATACAGCTGTCCTCTTATAAACTCTTCTCGCTGTTCTCACTGGCTGACATCCACGCGCTTGCACAGTCGTGCCCCGATCAAACCGCTGAAGAATTTTTTCCAATCCTAACAACTGAGCTATCAGGAAGACAAAGGCGGTGTCCACAACCATGGAGTCAATGACCTGTAACGGGTCTGAAATAATTTTGAATATGGGACATTAATATCAAACTTCCCCTCAATCCACCATATTTTTTGGGTAAACATATTTTATTTTCTAATTGTGCCCAGCAACCCTCAGCTCCCATCATACCGTGTCTTTTTCCTTCATCATTGCAGAATTGCAGGAGGTTCTATCCTGTCAGCTGCAGCACACCTGCTTCCACTGTGCCCTCATCACCTGCTGAAGGGCCACTTCCAACCAGGAAGAGAGTGCAACGTTGCCTTTAGCCCACCAGCTCAGATTCCAACTGCTCTTACAATGTAGAGGGCAAGTCAAAGCTGGAAATTTCACAAGTGAGTTTTCATACTCGAGTGGAGTGGCTTATACCAGGGTCTAGGGTAATAGTCATGCCAACTCGCTGGAAGGTAATGTTTGTTCACTAATTCAGCTGCAGAGGGTTCAGAGAGAGATCAAGACCAGATAGTCTGGTGATATAAATGCATAAACATGTATGTTTTGGGCATTGTCTATCCTGCTAGAAAACCTGAATGAGAAATCATAAGTATAGGAAAGTCATTCTCCATCTCCTCCTAGGTGTCTGAATGGAGCTTTGAATCCGTCAATGCCAATGGAGGCGAAGGAGTGATGATAGGCATCTCCTTGACAGCATACATTCTACGAACCATTGTGTAGCAGATGACGACTGAGCTTTCAGCACACAATGCAGTGCAGATACAGGTCACACAGTTTCTCAAAGGAAGCCCATGTTATTGCCTTGCTTGCCAGGCTTAACTTGTTTCCAGTCAGGCGTAAACTGGATTTGACTGTTGACATGAAGCTGTGATAATATCAGAATCAGAACCAGGTTTATTATCACCCGCATGTGACGTGAACTTTGCTAACTTAGCAGCAGCAGTTCAAAGCAATACGTAATCTAGCAGTGAAAAAAAATGTTTAACAAAAACAAGTAAATCAATTACGTATATTGTATAGATTAAAAAAACGCAAAAACAGAAATACTGTATATTTTTTTAAGAAAGTGATGTAGTCTCCAAAGATTCAATGTCCATTTATGAATCAGATGGCAGAGGGGAAGAAGCTGTTCCTGAATTGCTGTGTCCCTTTGGGCTTCTGTACCTCCTACCTGATAGTAACAGTGAGAAAAGGGCATGCCCTGGGTGAAGCTCAACAATTCACAGCCATCTGATGTTTCTGGCCTTGGCCTGCTGCAAGGTCAGTCAAACAAGACACTGTTGCCTTTACTCAGGATGGCATTACTTGTGCTCTGTCACTGGCACAAAAACATTGCTGTTACAGTTGTGATAACACACCTGCTGGGACTAAAAGGATCTTCAAAGACAATTGTTACTTTTTTCAATACAATAATCTTTGGCTCTAGGCCACTGTTTCCCTGAAGCTGCAAGGGTGTGCAGCTACGCAATTACTGCAATACTCCCACACACACAGCCTTTGTTGCTGCGTAACTGGAATTTTCTTTTATATGATGTTAATACAAAGCGCCACACAGTTCTCAGACTGTGTAAGGAGTTCCTGCTCAGAGCAATGGTTAGCTTGCGTGGCTGTAAAAAGATACTGTAGAGGGAACGTTGCTGTGGGCAGAATGAAGAATGTGGCATAGTCATTACAGACTTGACAAAGGTGCTTGGAAGACAGGCTGTCAAAGCAGGAATTCAGAAAAATGGGAAGAAACTCTGGACTTGCAATAGTCTGGAGGAAATGGAAGCTATGCTTCAATAATGGACTGACGTTTTTGCAAGACTTGGGTGTGCTTTTCCAGGGATCCTGAAGATAGTAGGGCCGACACAAAGATAGCTAAGAAAAATGATTTGATATTTTCCTATTCTCTTGTTGAGGAATGGGAAACTAATTGTCTGGAACTCCTGCTAGAACTATATAAAAGTCTAATTATGCCATTGCTATAGAACTGTGTTCAGTTCTGGTCAATTTATTCTGAGAAATCAGGATAGTTTTTAGAGAGCTTTAGGTAAATTATTGTTAAGAGCATATAACTTAGAGATTCCATGTCCTCCATCTCTGCTCTGAATTCCAACTCTCACTACAAGTCATCCCCTTGTTCCATTCATTATCATTATACTCCATGACATTCTCCCTGATAACTTCTTATCCATGGGATTAATTAAAACCTCAAAGTGAGTAGGCAAATTCAAATCTATCTGATACAAAAGAGATGGTGAGAATTGGAAAGCTAAGGGAAACTGCATTGTGTCTTGACTATTTGCTTTTGATTTCATAGCTTTCAGTAATGTTGAACCAAAGTTCTTTATATGTCTACTCGTTAGCTGAAAGGTCTAACAAAAACCATGCCATTTTTTGCTCACTGGACTCTGTCATATTACCTTTGCAACCTCAGAAGTTGGAAAACATCACAGATTCACAGAAAATTTATAATACAGAAGGCTATTCGATCCATCACAACAATGTCAGTTAAGAAAGAGCTACAGTGCCTAATCTCCACCAGGATAAAGCAAAGCCAACTCCGATGGATAGCTTATGGCATTCGGATGCCTGACTTTGTGTCTCCCCAAGTCGATCCTTGACTTCGCATTGAAGTGATGTCAGTGAGCCCCCTGGTGGCAAAAGAAATGCTTCAAAGATAACATCAAAATCTGCCTGAAAACATTCAACATTACATCTGAAAACTGGGAAGACATTTCACTCAATAGATACACAGGAGGAAATCTGCTCGGGAGGCAGCTGCACTACATGAGAATGGCCTCTGCTGCGCGGCAGAGAACACACGGCAGCTGTGAAAGGAGAGACTGAATAACCAAGAGACCCAACCACTAACCACAGCCACCACTTACTTGTGCTCGCTGCACCAGAATATGTGGATCCCGGATTGGCCTCTATAGCTGTTGGAGAGCTCACCAACAGGAACATCGCACTCAACTCAAGTGATCGCACTACTACTGCAGTGCTTAATCTTACCTTCCAACAGGAGGTCAGAAAGCTCTGCGGACATTGTGTGCTTTTACTGGATAGGTTTCAGGAAATATTTCTAACATTAAGCAGATTAAATCAAGAAGGCTGTGCACAAGCAGTGTATTTAGAACAATTATAACCTTTACTATTCTCCTTGAAATGTCGTCAAAACAACAAGCACATTTATTTTCTGCAAGTCCTTAATCTGAAATCAATATGTGACTTGTTCTTTCAACAATATGCTGCGACGGAGCCTCTGGATACCTGAATACTTGAAAGGTCTTGGATTCAAGGCCAAAAGGAAGAAAGCTAGTTACTGCAGATTAATTTAAATGTATGAGAATAAAGAACTTCTAATATTATGGGGATCTAAAGTGGATATCCTACCGTAGAGTGGGAGTGAAGTCATGGTACAAAAATAACCAACTTAAGAGACCACTAGTATAGATAGAATGCAAAATCACGCAGGTGTGATTCACACCACTTGCTGCATTTAGTTCTCTCTAACCAGCAGAGGCCAACAGGCTTTGTGGCCAGAACTAGATATCCTACAATACTTAGATCAAACTAGCTGTTTCTTAATGGAGATTGCACCGTGCTTGTAGATGGTATCCAAAGATTTCCTGACCTGAGAGCTTTTAGAATGGTGCAGAAAAGGAGAGAAGGATAATATGGCAATACGTCAGATGCTTAGATGAGGGAAGTGGAGAGGAAGAAACATGCTCCATTGACATAGGGCCTTCCTGAGAAATTCTCTGAAGATTGTTGGCTAGTGGCTGATCACAGGAATTATGTATACAATCGATTCGCTAGCTTAATTAGACACTTTAATTGATCACAGCCCCATCACTCACCGATTCACTCCATCAGCCACGATACAAACATTCACAACTTCATTTCACTTTCCACACTACTGCGTATACATGAAGGTGAGAAAGTCTGCAAAAGCTGCAACACACACAAAATGGTGCAGGAACTCAGCAGGTCAGGCAGCATCGATGGAAATGGTTCTGTGACAGCCATGCCATAATTAGTCTTATATACAGTTCGAGCAACAGTTATTTCACTCACTCTACCTTCTTCTTCTATTTCCCATTCTGGCCTTTTACCTCTTCTCAGCTGCTTATAACTTCCCCATGGGTCACCTCCGCCTTCCCTTTCTCCTATGGTCCACTCTCCTCTCCAATTAGGTTCCTTCTTCTCCAGCCCTTTACCTTTCCCAACCACTTGGCATCACAGATCACCTTCCAGCTAGCCTCCTTCTCCTCACCCCATCTTTTTATTCTGGCATTTTCCCCCTTCATTTTCAGTCCTGAAGACAGGTCCCGGCTCGAAACGTTGATTGTTTATTCATTTCCGAAGACGCTACCTGACCTGCTGAGTTCCTCTAGCAGTTTGTGTGTGCTGCTTTGCCAGTGTACCTGCAGTCTGCTATTCAATAATGACAGGCATGAGGTCCAAATGCAGTACATCACAACACTGTCACACCACTGTCTTTCTTGCAGGACATGGTGGTGCATAATTGCAGGTGGCAGCTGATAACAGGCAGTAAACAGACCAGGCTGTATGACCTTACCCCCAAGGGAGGATAATGCTTGTCAAAACTGAAAGGGCCATGGCAGAGACCATGGTTATTATCCAAGACAGAAGCTATAGAAGCTGACAAGGTTCTCATTTTCAATCCATTTTCCCATCTTTCACTTCTTGTTCCTGCCACTTTTTCCTTAGACTTTACGGTTAATGAGATAGGGATGTACCTCTCACTCTGCCATTTCAGACTATTGCCTCAATAAAGTGAGCTAGTCTTCTTCTGACATTACTTTGATCTTTATGGGATGTGGGAGCTACTGGGAAAGGCCAGTATTTACTGCCCATCATTTTTTAACCAAGTGTGTGAATAAGAAAGAATGACTGCAGTGTTGTCATAGATGAATCTACTCTTAAAGTGCTGATAGGTGGGGAGTTATATTTTGGAGCTAGAGACATTAAAATGATAGTGACAAATCGGGGTATTGTGCAATATGGTAAAGAGCTTGTTTGATGCTAGTCCTATGTTTTAAACACAAGAGATTCTGCAGATGCTGGAAATCTTAAGCAACTCACAAATGCTGGAGGAAATTAGCAGGTCAGGTGGCATTGAAGTAGGAGAATAAACAGAAGAACTTCCCAGTGGCCAAACATTTTAATTCCAAGCAACACACATCAAAGTTGCTGGTGAGCACAGCAGGCCAGGCAGCATCTCTAGGAAGAGGTACAGTTGACATTTCAGGCCGAGACCCTTCGTCAGGACTAACTGAAGGAAGAGCTAGTAAGAGATTTGAAGGTGGGAGGGGGAGGGGGAGATCCAAAATGATAGGAGAAGACAGGAGGGGGAGGGATGGAGCCAAGAGCTGGACAGGTGATTGGCAAAAGGGGTAATTGACGAAGGGTCTCAGCCTGAAACGTCGACTGTACCTCTTCCTAGAGATGCTGCCTGGCCTGCTGTGTTCACCAGCAACTTTGATGTGTGTTGCTCTAATCTCTTACTAGCTCTTCCTTCAATTAGTCCTGATGAAGGGTCTTGGCCTGAAACGTCGACTGTACCTGTTCCTAGAGATGCTGCCTGGCCTGCTGTGTTCACCAGCAACTTTGATGTGTGTTGCTTGAATTTCCAGCATCTGCAGAATTCCTTGTGTTTGCGATTTTAATTCCAATTCCAGTCCCATCCTGACATGTTGGTCAATGGACTCAGGGTGGAGGAGCAACACCTTATATTCAATCCGGGTAGCCTCCAATCTGATGGCATGAATATTGATTTCTCCTTCCAGTTAAAAAAATCCCCCCCCATTCCTCAATCTAACCTTTTACCTCTTCTCACCTGCCTGCTCTCACCTTACTTCCTCCTGGGCCCCCTCCTCCTTCCCTTCCTCCTATGGTCCATTCTCCTCTCTCTATCAGATACCTTCTTCTCCACCTCTTGACCTTTTCCACCCACTTGGGCCATCAATCTTCTTCTAACCAGCCTCCTTCCCTTCCCTGCCCTGTCACCTTTTTATTCTGGCACTTTACCCCTTCCTTCTCAGTTCTGAAAAAGGGTCTTGGCCCAAAATGTTCATTTCTATAGATGCTGCCTGACCTGCTGAGTTCCTCCAGCATTTTGCATGTGTTACTCTGGATTTCTAGCCTCAGCAGACTTGCTAGTGTTTAGAATAGACAGTTGACATTTTGGGCAGAGACCCTTAATCGGGCTGTTCATCAGGACTGGAAAGTAAAGGGGATGAAGCCAGAATAAGAAGCGGAGGGGAAGTGAATAGAAGTTAGCAGGTTATAGGTAAAACCACGTGAGGAGGAAGGTGGGTAAGTGGGGAAAGCGAGATGAAGTGAGAATTTGGGAGGAGATGGGTGGAAGAGGTAAAGGGGCTGATGAAGAAGCAATATCCAATGGATGGAGTTGGTACAGATTGTACGTTTGGCAGATACCGATAATAGATGATTTGGCCAATTGATATAGTACTTTTAGTGGATTTAGTAGATGATACATACTGCAATTAGGATCAGGTAGATGGGCAGAATGTCAGTTAAGCAACCTAGTTTATGATAGATGGCATTAAGCTTCAAGTAATGGAGCTGCATTCATTCAGGGTAGTGGAGAACATTTAATTATACTTCCGATCTGACTTGTGGCTGTCAGGAAGGTGTTGGTGAGTTTGGAATCAAATCACTCACGGAAGGATACCCATTTTTGTTCATAGTTATACAATTTATGTGGCTGAATCAATAAAGTGCATAATTGCTCCCTTTCAACTATAACTGCACTGGAGACTTGATAATGTTTCACTTTTTGTAAGATGGCATTCTGAAATTCTGAAATAGAGAGAGTGAGATAGTGAAAGAAATATAGACAATATGTGACTGAAAGATAAGAGAGTGAGAAGTTGCATGCAGAATCTATGTAGTTTGCAAGAAAAGACTACATTTAAATGATAAACATTTTTATTAATATGCACTGGGTAACAAAGCTTTGTCTCAGTTTCATACTTTCTTTAGTACTGAAAAAATACAGAGAATTTAGTTAATAGCTTTAAGTATCATTGCTATAAAAAAGATAACAAATCATTTTGATATTTCACCAAAAAGTCATATCAAATTGAGATTTTTGATTATGCTCTATGATTATGATCTTACTTTATTATTCTCTTTGTTGTAAACATATTTTAATAAGTATCTCTGTTCTAATTAGGAAAACTGAGTTTAAAACAACATCATTAATATTTGTGCTAAGAAAGAAAGATTTGTTGTTCCAACACAAGCCCATCTGTAACTTGTCATTAGTTCTCTGAGAGATAGCAATGAAGGTCCATTTCCTGATTGACATTTGGCCCATGATTTTTCACATTGTTGCCAATTATGCCTGCTGCTAATCCAACAGCTTCCACTTACTCCCTCACAAACCCCAAGCATGAGACAAGAAAATTCTCTATAAAATATATTTGAGATTTAAACCGACAAGCCATTTAGATCACCCTATTTCATGCGTACAGTTAGCATGCCAGAGCAGCCATGCATGGCTGAGCTACCGAACGTCTATTGGGACTGTCAAGGGAATGACTTTGATTGATCACAGGTGTGCGCAGAAAAGGGCTGGTGTAGGTTAGTGTATTGGAATGCAGAAAGCTCCCTTTTTTGTTTTGTATAGATGAGATAATTTTTCTAATTAACCTTGGGAGCAATACTTGATGTGCTGTCACCAACTGAAAGAAATCTGGAGACAACCTTACTTTTTGTTGAAAAGAATCTGAATAAGACATTATGAGCCAGTCGATTTATGCTATTCGATACAGCATGTCACAGGCTGCTGTCTGCTGATGAGGCAGGGACCAGTCTGAGATCCTGTCACTCTGATAAAATGATGCCTACTAGGTTGAACATCCTCAGCAGTTTAGCTGTTTAGATAAGTGCAGTACAAGACTGCTCATTGATATATTAATTTCAGTATAATACTGCCCTGAAATAAGACAGTCATTTGCATATTTTATCAAATTATGTAATATCAATTGCTACACAAAGGAAAAAAAACAAATGAAAATAGGGCTTTGTATGCTAAAGTTAAAGTACATTCATTATCAAAGTATGCATGTGTTTTCAATACAACCTTGAGATCTGTCTCCTTACTGGCAGCCACAAAATAAGGAAACCCAATAGAACCCATCAAGATAAAGAAGACCGTCAAACACCCAACGTGCAGAAAAAAACAATTTGCGATAAGAACTGAAGGTTACAAAAGTGAGTCCACAGACACGAAGCCAGACATCACTGCTGTACTATTTTTTTTGGTAGGCATCCGTTAGTCTCATGAGACCATGGACTTGTGCCTTGGAAGGTTTCCAAGTCTCAGGCCTGGGCAAGGTTGTATGGAAGACCAGCAGTTGCCTATGCTGCAAGTCTCCCCTCTCCACACTATCAATGTTGTCCAAGGGAAGGGCATTAGGACCCATACAGCTTGGCACCAGAGTCGTTGCATAGTAGTGTGTGGTTAATTGCCTTGCTCAAGGACACACACGCTGCCTCAGCAAAGGCTTGAACTAGCGACCTTCAAATCACTAGACGAACGCCTTAACCACTTGGCTACGCACCAGCACAGCTGTACTATACTTCCTCATTATTAGTCCAAATTTCTTGAGTACCTGAAGCTTATACACATATTTATCACTGTGCAGGTTCAATGATAAACTATGAATAATAGTCATTTAGATATCACTCCAACAAAATCGTGCCATGCATAGATGTGACCTGCTTTGTCCTGCAGAGAATACCTGGGCTCTAACCCATGAATGATGATGCCTCCACATTTGGACAGTGTGAAATTTTGAGGGAAATTGGAGATTACATATTCCCAAGAACTTGCTGCTCCTGTTCTGTGGTAAAGCTTGTGACCTTGGGAGTCTTATCAAAGAATTTGTTACAAGTTGTTGCATTGCATTCTCTACATAGCGAACATTGCAACTGCAATGACCATTGGTGGATGGTATGTATATTTAAGATTGCAGGTGGCTTACTGATCAAGTAGCTGATTTGCCATGTCTGGTATTAAGTTTCTTAAGTGCTCTTTGAATTGAAATCAACAAGACAAGCAAAGTTTTCCATCATCTATGAACTTTATCAGTGGTAGATTAACGTTGGATGGAGAGGAAATAAGTGACTTGTTGCAAAGTACACAATTGATAACTTGTTTTACAGTTACAACTTGTATTTTATTTCAAGATACAGCACAATAACAGGCACCTGGCCCAATAAGACTGCACCACCCAATTATATCCATGCGACCAATTATCCTCCTAACCCATACATCATTGGAATTTGGTAGGAAACTGGCGCATCCATGCGGTCACAGGAAGACGATACAGACTCCTGATGGAGAGCAGCAGGAACTGAACCTGAGTTTCTGGCACTGTAATAGTATTTTGCTAATTGCTATGCTATAAAACCACCCCAAACTTTGTTGTAATTCAATGGAGAATCCAAAGGTTTGTTGATGGGTATGGAAGTACTACCGAATATCAGAAAGAGGTAGTCATTACCTGACCTTTACATAGCATGGATGTCACTTGACACTTGTTAACGCAAGCCTACTTGTTGTCCAGGTCTTTCTCCCTGAGGCTACAAAATACCTCATTATCAGAAGCATTATGAATCCAGTTGACTTCTGCAGTCAACAGGAATACTTTCACTCTTCTCTCATTTGAATGAAGGGATGGTCATTGCCGAAGGAGCTGAAATTGATTGAAACTGGGACACTATTAATAGGAACATCAAGAGTGAAATCCTAAAAATTAAATCATTGGCATCCAACAAACATAACCATCTTTGAGGCACAAGAGAATGATGATTATGGGATCTGGAGCAAAAAACGAGCAGCTGGAGGAAAGCAATGGAGAGCAGGCAGCATCTGTGGAGGGAAATGGACAATTGAAATTTCTGGTTAAAGGCCTGCATCTGGAGGGCGTTATTGCAAACTTTCAGCCATCCATTTCCTTCCTTAGATGCTGTCCGTCTCACTGAGTTCTTCCAACTTATTTTTATTATCGTAATCATGCTTTGTTCTAGTTAGATTTAAAATGTGCCAATTTTCTTGTAACATTTTATAACATATTACAGATTGGTGTCTTAAGCATATCACCCTAACTCTTCATTATTGTTCTATGAACAAAATAAAACACGCATGCATAGAGAGTATATGGGACAGAGAATTAGTAAACAGAAGCAAAACAAAGATGATTGCATCTCTATTCTGCAAGAGTTAATTAATTTGTGCCTACTTGTATTTGGCGAGCTATTGTTAAAATGTTATCCAGTTCCTCCACAGTTGCTATGCTACAGTGATGAAGTCATTCAATGGTTTGGGATTGGTTTCATTCAAATACCATATTACTACTTAATATCCATTGAATGAGTAAATTTGTCTGTTGACATGTTCCTGCACCAAGAAAATAAAATGAGAGAATAGCTAAACATCATTCTAATTTTCAAATCATCACAGTTATAATGCACTCAGGTTGTGCTATTGCCCATTAATATATTTGACTTTGAAGACAGTATTATAAAATGTAGTTTACTTGTTACATTTGAAAGACAGTTGCTCATTTGTCACTTTGCCATTCTCAGTACAATAAAAACCTACTAATATTAGAATAAACTCCGACGTGTAACTAAAGGTCTAAAAGTAATTCATGAGGAGCTTGAGGAGACTTAGTAGACTCTTGCTAATTTCTACATGGAGAGCATTCTAACTAGGTGCGTCACTGTCTGGTACGGAGGGGTCACTGCACGGGATCAGGAAAAGGTGCTGAAAGTTGTAAACTCCACCAGCTCCATCATGAGCACTAGATTCTCCAGCACTTCAAAAAGCGGTGACTCAGGAGGGCAGCATCCATCACTAAGGATCTCCATCACCCAGGACATGCACACTTCTCATTGCTTCCATCAAGGAGGTGGTACAGGACCCTGAAAACACACTCTCACCCCTCCAACATCAGATTTCTGAACACATGAACACTACCTCACTATTTTTCCCTCTTTCTTTTACAACTACTTACTTAATTTAGCTTTGTATATATATATATTTCTTACTGTAATTTATTTTTAAAGTATTATGTACTGCAGCTGCAAAACAATGAATATCATGACATACGCCAGTGATATTAAACCTGATTCTGATGTGTGTATTTATGCACACTTCATTCCATATCTGTATTTTAAGCTCTAACTTTATTTTTAATGTAATTCTTTATACTTGTTTATTAGTTGTTGTGCATAGCCTGCCCCGACCAATACACCATATCAAATTCCTAATGCATGCAAGTGTACTTTCAGTGGCCACTTTATTAGGTACACCTTTTCATTAATGCAAATATCTAATCAGCCAATCATGTGGCAGCAACTCAGTGCTTAAATGCATGCCAACAAGGTCAAGAATTTCAGTTGTTCAGACCAAGCATCAGATTGGGGAAAAAAGTGATCTAAGTGACTTTGACCATGAAATGATTGTTGGAGTCAGACAGGGTGGTTTGAGTAGCTCAGAAACTGCAGATTCCTTGGGATTTACAGAGAATGGTGCAAAAACATAAAACATCCAGTGAGTGGCAGTTCTGTGGGTGAAAATGCCTTGTTAATGAGAGCGGTTGGAGGAGAATGGCCAGATTGGGTCAAGCTGACAGGAAGGCAATGGTAACTCAAATAACCAAACATCACAACCATGGTGTGGAGAAGAACATCTCTGAATGCACAACGCATCGAACGCTGAAGTGGATGAGCTGCAGCAGCAGAAGGCCACACCAATTTCAAGGAAGCGAATTCACCTGAAACCATAGTAACCACATGAATTAACTAAAACATCAATAATAACTAAAATTAAAAATAACACTTTCTTTTTCCATTTTATTAAAGGTCATCAATGTCATTCAAATGAATGGGGCTGCACTAACAGTTCCAGGCACAGCTCATGTAATGCTAAGATTCAAAGCTGTATCTGGCCCTCAGCTCAGTTCATTATGACAAGCCTCTAGCTTCAATGCTGAGTGTATATTGAATCGAACTGGCATTCCTCTAAAGAGTATGCTTTCTTAATGTTTACTTTTAGTACAACCAGAAAGGTCAATATTTATTGCTTAATTACTCTTGGTGGTGAAACACTGTTTTGAATTGCCTTGGTCTATCTAATAAAGGTAGTCTCACGATTGCTGGCAGCTTGTCGTCTTATTTCAGCTCAATGCTAAAGACAAAATAGGACAATGGAATACATTAAATAATGTAGTTGGCTAAACTTCAACGTTTGCAAATTACTGTGAAGAATGATTTTTCTAATGTGAGAAGTATTTTATTACTAGACCAACAATGGCAAAACTCACCATAAACTCAATGTAAATTTTGCTGTGTTATGGTCTTTGAAAATAAGGCAATTAATAAATGATGCACTCACTCAAAATGCTTCAGCTTCTTTAATATTTCTCCATTGTTATATGTTACCCAGGTTCAAGTGTCTATTTAACAAAGGGCAAGACTTTGTCACAGATAACAATGGTAATTAATGACTTAAATATTTCTAACTTATTTGACACCCCAGCTTCCCAAAAGCATTCTACCATCTAGATCAGGGGTTTCCAACCTGGATTCCTTGTTTAATGGTATTGCCCATGGCAGAAAAATGGTTGACTTTTAGTGCTGTATATACTGAATGGGAAACTTTACAGCCTCCGTGAACAGGTCCAGATCAACATTTAATTAATCAGACTCCACGATTTGCTTACTGTGACTATCTCATTGAAGTCTATCAGAGCAGATAAATTTCCTTCAGATCTAGTCAAGGTAAACACCAAATCAAGAATGGATGAATGCATGTTCTCATTCTGATCAATTATAAGTGTTTCCTTCTCAGCAAGACGACAACTGTCTACTTCCAGTCTGATAGAAAGATCATAAATTTTAGATTTTATTTATGGCTTGGTATGGCAGCTGCTCTGCAAGTGTTCACAGGTACCAGCCTCCCCTCTGTGGACCTCATATACTTGCTGCTGTCTGTACAGTGGCCCCTGCATACCAAATGGGGATGTTATCAGTTAGAATGCTCTCCACGGTACTCCTCTAGAAATTTACCAGAGTCTTTGGTGACATACCAAGTCTCCTAAAACTCCCAATGAAATATAGTTTCTGTCATTCCTTTTCGTAATTGCATCAATATGTTGGGTCCAGGATATATCTTCAGAGATGTTGACTCCCAGGAACTTGAAACTGCTCACCATTTCCACTGCTGATTCCTCAATGAGGACTGCTGTGTGTTCCCCTGACTTCACCTTCGAGAAGTCCACAATCAATTCCTCGGTCTTACTGACACTGAGTGCAAGGTCATTGTTGTGACATCACTCACCCCGTGGTTTTGCTATCTTGTTTCTGTATGCCTCCTCATCACCATCTGAAATTCTGACGACAATAGTTGTGTCACTGGCAAACTTATAGATGGCATCTGGTGCACCTCCAGGATGCTTAGCCAGGCAGTCATCGGTGTAGAGAGAGTAGAACAGTGGGCAAAGCATGCATCCATGAGGTTTACCAGTGTGAACTGTCAGGCAGAAGGAGATGTTATTTCCGATCTGTACTGACTGTGGTCTCCCAGTGAGGAAGTGGATCCAGTTGCAGTGGGAGGTACAGAAGCCCAAGTTTTGGAGTTTATTGATTAGAACTGAGGGTATGAATGTGTTGAACTTTGAGCTGTTATCAATAAACAGCAGCCTGATATAGGTATAGCTATTGTGTAGCTGATCCAAGGCATGAAAGGGAAGGGCCAGCAGTAAGATATCATCTGCTGTGCACCCATTGTCATGATAGGCAAATTGCAGTGGGCCAAGTTTTTGCTTAGACAAGGGTTGATTTTGGCCATGATAAACCCCTCAAGCACTTCATCACAGTTGATGTGAGTGCAGCAGGACAATAATCATTGACACAACTCACCCTGTTCTTCATGAACTCTGGTATAATTATCACCTTTTGAAGTAGGTGGGAACCTCCGACTGTAGCAGTGAGATTGAAGATGTCCTTGAAAACTCTCACCAGTTGGTTGGCGCAGGTTTTCAATGCCCTACCAGGTACACCATCATGGCCTCATGCCTTGAAGAGGAGTCATCACCCAGAAATATGTTCTGATGACAGCCTTTGAGTCAAAGATCACAGGATCTGCAGATACTTCAGGGATTCACACAGGTCATGCATGCAGCATCCTGGTAAATCTCCTCTGCACCCCCTCTAAAGCTTCCTCATACTTCCTATAGAGGTGACCAGAATGGAACACAATATTCCAAGTATGGTCTAACCAGTGTTTTATAGAGCTGTAACATTACCTCACAGCTCTGAATAATGAATGCCAATATATGTTATGCCTTCATAAACACCCCATCATCTTGCATGGCAACTCTGAGGCATCTATGGACATGGATCCCAAGGTCGTTCTGTTCTCCACACTTCTAAGAATCCTACCATTAACCCTGTATTCTGCCAATAAGTTTGACCTTCCAAACTGTATCACTTTACCCTTCTCTGAGTTAGCTCTTCTCCAGATAACCAGACTTCCTAATGGTCCTGAAAATGAACTGTTTCAGTCTAGTGTCTCAAAACACAAAATATTTCTAAATTTGATGTCCTGCCTCAAGGGGAAAGCTGCAGTTTTCAAGATATTTACAGCCATAGATACTTGAAAGGATGCTATTTCTAACATCAAGCACATGGAGACAAGGGAAAAATGAGAAGTTTAACCTCAGTTGTAAGTTCATTTTTTGCCTTTTTGACCCCTCAGCTGATCTTGGTTAAAGTCACATACAGTGATGGTCCAATATTAAGTATAATGTCTTTGGCTTTTAATATCCTATATTTCAGAACACAAGCTTATCATGGCAATGGATTCTTGTAGAATATGAACATGCCCCAAAGCAAGTCACATCTTCAGTTAATGCAAATTCTTTTTTTCCAAGCTTACAGTGGGGTTATGCTTCGCTGAAACTGTGACCCTGAGGGTCAGTAAACACAACTTTCATCAGCACTGTGTGTTGAGTTACATTTATTTTGAGTGTGTTTGTAGATTAAAATCTGTAGATCTTTAGCTGTCTGGCCAAAGAAAACATGGATTTTGATTGTACATGACTGCTTTCACTAGCTGCTTATGAATTATAAGAGATTTCAACCTGTACATATATACTGCCACAAGCAATGAATCATTGCCCTTTCTCTTGCATTTTCAATGACAAAAAATATAGTATGAGCAATTTCATTTCTTTGGAGCCAGGGATTAATCCAGCTCACATAAGACCATAAGATATAGGAGCAGAATTAGTCCATTTGGCCCGGTGAGTCTGCTCCGCCATTTCATCATGGTTGATTCAATTTCCCTTTCGGCCCCAAACTCCTGCCTTCTCCCCATATCTCTTCATGCCGTGACCAATCAAGATTCATATATCTCACCCTGTAGATTGTGGCTAAAACAAGGGCACTTCCTTCACTAGCTACTTTACTGATCCAATGCATGATCACTTACCTGATCCAAATGGAACAGCAGAAAACTGATTGGATGAGGACTAACCAATCAAGAGGGATGGACAGTGGGGTTATAAATAACACTGGACCGGACATGCCCAGGCATCAACCCTGATGAAAGCGGCATAGTTGATCATCGAAACATTGGTTAAAATTGAAACCTGTAACAGTCTGGAAGTCCGAGAGGAGTTTATTCGCCGAACAGAGATATTCAAATCATCCTTAGTGACAGGTGAGGTATCAAAGGATTGGCAAGGTGTTCCATTTTGGTAGGACCAACCAGGGTAGGTCTTACACAGTGAATGGTAGGGCAGTGAGGAGTGCGGTAGAACAAAGGGATCTGGGATTACATGCTCATAATTCATTAAAGTGGATAGTAAAAGTTTTTTCAAGTATGTTAAAAAATGAAAGAAATGAGAGTGGATATAGGACCACTAGAAAATGAGGCAGAAGAAATAATCATGGGGACAAGGAGATGGCTAATGAACTAAATGAGTACTTTGTATCAGTCTTCACTGTGGAAGACACCAGCAGTATGCCTGATGTAGTGTGTGGATGAAGAGAAGTGGGTGCAGTTACTATTACAAGAGAGAAGGTGCTTAAAAAGCTGGAAGTCCTAAAGGTACGTAAGTCACCCAGATCAGATGAACTGCACCCCAGGGATCTGAAAGAGGTAGCATTAGTGATTTTAGTGGCATTAGAAAGGATTGTCAAAAAATCATTGGCTCTGGCATGGTGCCAAAGGACTGGAAAATTGCAGATGCCACTCCACTCTTTAAGAAAGGAGGAAGGCAGCAGAAAGGAAGTCAGCCTGACCTTGGTGGTTGGGAAGATGTTAGAGTCAGTTGTTAAGGATGAGGTGATGGAGTATTTGGTAACACAGGACAAAATAGTACAAAGTCAGTATGGTTTCCACCTGGGAAAATCCTGCCTGATGAACCTGTTGGAATTCTTTGAGGAGATTACAAGTAGGATAGATAAAGGGGATGTAGAGGATGTTGTATATTTGGACTTTGACAAGGTGCCACACATGAGGCTGCTTAGCATGTTAAGAGCCCATGGTATTGCAGGAAAGTTACTAACATGGTTAGAGCATTGGTTGATCGGTAGGAGGCAGTGAGTGGGAATAAAAGGATCCTTTTCTGGTTGGCTGCCAGTGGTGCTCTGCAGGGGTTGGTATTGGGACCACAACTTTTTATGCTGTATATAAATGATTTAGATGATGGAATAGATGGCTTTGTTGCCAAGTTTGCAGATGATACGAAGATTGGTGGAGGGGCTGGTAGTGTTGAGGAAATAGGTAGGATGCAGAAGGACTTAGACAGATTAGGTGAATGAGTAAGAAAGTGGCAAACGAAATACAATGTTGGAAAACGCATGGTCATGCACTTTGGTAGTAGAGATAAATGTGCGGACTATTTTCTAAGCAGGGAGAAAATCCAAAAATCTGAGATGCAAAGGGTCTTGGGAGTCCTTGTGCAGAACACCCTAAAGGTGAGTTGGTGGTGAGGAAGGCAAATGCCATGCTAGCATTTATTTCAAGAGGTCTAGAATACAAGAGCAAGGATGTGATACTAAGGCTTTATAAAGCACTGGTGAGGGCTCACCTTGCGTATTGTGAACAGTTTTGAGCCCCTTATCATAGAAAAGATGTGCTGGCATTGGAGAGGGTCCAGAGGAGGTTCACAAGGATGATTCCAGGAATGAAAGTTATCATATGAGGAACATTTGATAGCTCTGGGTCTGTGCTCGCTGGAATTCAGAAGGATGAGGGGGGATCACATTGAAACCTTTCGAATGTTGAAAGACCTAGACAGAGTAGATATGGAAAGGATGTTTTCCACGGTTGGAGAGTCTAGGACAAGAGCACAGCCTCAGGATGGGGGGGGAGGGAGCACCCTTTCAAAACAGATGTGGAGAAACTTCCTTAGCCAAAAGGTGGTGAATTTGTGGTAGTTGTTGCCACATGCAGCTGTGGAGGCCAGGTCACTGTGTGTATTTAAGGCAGAGAGTGATAGGTTCTTGATTGGACATGGCATCAAAGGTTACAGGGAGAAGGGTGGAACTGGGTTTGAGGAGGAGAGGAAAAAGGATCAGCAATGATTGAATGGCAGAGCAGACTCGATGGGGCAGATGGCCTAATTCTACTGCTACGTCTTATGGAAAGTGGCATCAGGGTTAGAAAGGGTCATAAAGGCTATTGGCACATTGACCTTCATAAATCAAAGTATTAAGTACAGGAGGCAGGATGTTATGTTGACATTGTATAGGACGTCAGTGAGGACTAATTTGGAGTATTGTGTGCAGTTTTGGACACCTACCTGCAGGAAAGATGTAAATAAGGTTGAAAGAGTACAAAGAAAATTAACAAGGATTTTGCCGGGTCTGGAAGACCTGTGTTACAAGGAAGGATTGAATAGGTTAGGACTTTATTCCTTGGAATACAGAAGATTGTGGGGAGAATTGATGGAGGTGTACAAAATTATGAGGAGTATAGATAGGATAAATGCAAGCAGGCTTTTTGCAATGAGGCTGAGTGGGACTACCAACAGAAGTCATGGGTTAAGGGTGAGAGGTGAAAAGTTTAAGGGGAAACTTCTTCACTCAGAGGGTTGTTAGAGTGTGGAATGAGCTGCCAGCAGAAGTGGTGCATACAAGCTCAGTTTCAATGTTTCAGAGAAGTTTGAATAGGTACATGGATGATAAGGATATGGAGTGTGATAGGTTGGGGGGAGGGGGTTAAAAGACCTGTCGATGCCCTGATTGATTGGGGTTGGATGGGAAGAAGGAAAAGGGTTTGGAGATGCATCTGGAATTGGGACTGAATTATCTCCATGACAACTGGAGTGGATAATGGGAAAAGGTCTGTAGATCCTCGGCCTGGAGAAGAGCCCAGAGCTACCGCTCCCTCAGAAAAGGAAGGATTTGAGGGAAGAGGTTTGGTATTAATGAGAACAGAGTTCAGAACTGCATATTCTGCCTGATGTATTGGAACTAGGCTTGGAGTGTGCATTGGGATTGGGAAGGTGGTGAGGGAACAGGAAAAATTAATAGCCAGGGATTGACCAGATACCTGTGGCCTGTGTTTGTGGAGAGGGGGCTACTTGTATTGTAGGAGAATTTCTATCATCCAAGTAAAAATATCACTCCTCAATTCTATCTTAAACCAGTTCATTCTTAAACCCCTTAGTTATGAAACTGTGACCCATTGTAATGACACTTCAGTCAAGGAAAACATTCTTCTTGTGCCTAGTCTGTTGAGGCCTTTAAAATCTTTCTCTCAATGTCCTCTTGTTCTCTTAAAATTTAGAGAATACAATTCTATTTTGCTCAGGTTTCCTTCTAATAAAGACTAACACATGATATACCCACTGAGATGCTTACTTCTCCAGCAAGTTTGCATGTTTGCTTTCAGTGACTTAGTACAAGTACACCTAGGTCCTTTACAACACCAAAGCTATCTAATCTCTCACTGTTTAGCAAATACTTTTATGTTACAAGTGGGCAAAGTCATATGTTTTGCATAAAATTCCATCTGCCTTGTACTTGCCAGGCATTTAGCTGCCCACATCTCCTTAAGTACCTATACACACTCATAACTCCACCCAGTTTATTACCATGGACACATTGCAAAGTGACATTTGGTCCCTTTGGCCAAATCAGTAATGTAGATTGTGAAAAAATGGGACTCATGCACTAATCTATATGGTACCCCACAAGTCACAGCCTGCTGAACTGGAAATGAACCATTTACAGTATTCCCAATCCTTGCTTCCTGTTCAAAGTTCGGGTGGTTTTGGGGTGTAATTCACTTTACTGACCAGCAGGTGTCCCAGATAGGTACTGCAGAATTGCTACCAACAGGAATTTCGGCTTCTGGCACCAAAGTAGAGTGCGAATCAGAAGAGCGATCTGACATGAAGTGCTTTGCCTGGTTCACCAGCAGTATGACTGGTCACAGTTGGAGGGAAACTCGATTTATTCCATATCAAATCAACATGCATCATACATGACAAAACAATATTTGTTTCTTAGGCAAAGGTATTTAATAGTTCTTTCCTTGTCAGTGTCAAATAGTCTTTTTAAATAGATCTTTTTCTTTCATATTTTACTAATGAACTCATGTCATTAAAAAGTATATGGGGTGCCATGATAATGTAGTGGTTAGTGTGACACTACTACAGCTCAAGGCACCAGAGTGCAGAGTTCAATCCTGGCATCTGTAAGGAGGCTGTATGTCCTCCCTGCGGCATGTGTGTGATTTCTCCGTGCTCCAGTTTCCTCCCACGATCCAAATACGTACTAGTTAGTAGGTTAATTGTTCATTGTAAATTGTCCTTTCATTAAGTTAGGGTTTAATTGGGGTTGTTGGGAGTTTCTGGGTGGTGTGGCTTGAAGGGCCAGAAGGGCCTATTGTGTGCAGTATCTCTGAATAAAATAAATAAAATATCTAATATTAGTATTTCACTGGGGTAGGGTATAGCAAGCTCACCTTTTTTGCGATTGCTCAAGATGGAACCAGAATACAACGCTCCCTTAGTTGTTATCTTCCAAATAGCTCATGAAAATGTCTTTTTTTACTTCTTTTACATCTGTTTTTCACCTTAAATGTGTTTCTGGGATAGTTACAGCCTGAGATTTACAGTTTGGAGATCAGTTGAGTGATCCAGCACTTTGGTACCTCCGAGAAGATTCCAGGAAGTGACTACCTACTTAGATGGCCTCGATATGAAGAAACTTCAAGACGGGGCAGGAGCTGATGTTCGACACCATTTCAATAGTTAAAGCGTCCATTATCAGTGATTAAAATATCAATGAAGATTGAGACATTGAGGCGAAGGAAAAAGGCACATGCGAGTTCGGTGTCAACTGCCTTTCTTTTGATCGCTGTTGGAGAGGGAATCTGTGAACACCCTATCGCTGTATGGCTCGCTGAGGCAGGTGGGTAGGCCTCTCTGCCTCATGTGGTGTCCCGCTCTTGATTAATGTTAACAATATCATAGGATGGTATCATGGTTCTGCATTTATGGATTGAACTTGTGTTTATGGACTATGGACTTTTTCAGATTTATGTTTTTGTGTTTTTTTTTATTAAAATCACCCATTCCTTTTCCGTTTAGTTGTATGACGGGAGGGGAGGGTGCTTGAAGGGTGTTGTGCTCTGTTAGATTTTTTTTTGTGTGTGGGGGAGGGTTTTTTTGAGGGGAGGTCGATGTTCCTGTTCTGTTTTGTGCGGGTTAGGGGTTTTTTGGGGGGGTTGATTAGTGGGATGCTATTCTTTTTTGTGTACGATGAGAGATGGGTTTGATGTTTCTCCCTGGACGACATTATTCTTCCTTTATTTCACAGCTAATTGGAGAAGACAAATTTCAGAGTTATATATGGATACATGCTTTAATAATAAATGGGCATTTGAACCTTTGAACTTTTGGAATAAAGGTGACAAAAAATGTTCAAATTTAAACTCGAGTTTCAGTTCGTATGTAGAATAATACATGCAGCAAAAAATAAGCTTAGTACTCAATTGTTGAATTTAACACGTGTAACATTTCAGTCAACATGCTTTCTCAACTCATTATGAGACATTTGAATGAATTCTGTTGCTGAGGAAAAACTGGATGCTGGAAATTTAAGAAAAATAAATCAGATTATTATCATCTGGTACTCACTCTTTATGAACCCATGAATTCTTCCAGTTCTTGCTTTATTTTTAAAACTTGATCAGGTCTATCTCCTTATCTGAACAGAATGTGTAACACCATTTTTTTTGCTTGACTGTTTCTTACTGCACTTTTTTGAAGTTCAGGGATCTTGCTGTGCTTCAACAGGTAGGTAGTCATCTAGGGTTCATTCAAAACTCCGTTATCACCACTTATGTTCTGTAATTCCAAAACATAAAACTAACTGAAAGAAAACAAAGGAGCTGGGATATAACTTGTGTATATTTTTTTTTAAGCATGGTGTGCACATGTGATGTGGCTGCGTGATTAATTATGCCATTCACATACTATTACATATAACATTAATGTATTATTTAACAAAACAAAGAATGTTTACTCAAACACTATATTCACAATATTACTCAAATTTTAAATACACACAAATTAGTAAAAGGCAATTAAAATAATTTGAATGACAAATTATTTTAAATTAAAATGCTATGGTTCTGTTTTCATTTCTTTAGTAATGCTAGGAGAATAATAAATGATCTTGCTACCTGAGATGTAGTTAGCATTTTCAGTTAATCAATAGTAAGCAATGTGAAACTTCTTGTTGCACACTTCGTGATACGCATGAGGTTTGAACAATGTTTGTATCTCTTGAGCCACATTTACATGAAATGAAAAAAATCCCAAAGCTGGCTTCCCTCAGAAATCCATTGTTAACAATGCAGGCAGGACCCAACATGGCATTCAGTTTTAGTCAATCCCTCTCTTCTCCTTCAAAAGGTATTTCTGAGCCAAAAGCAATGTTTTCTCCAAAACCAGAAAATGGTGGACAACTGGTGGGAATTTGGAAAGTCAGTCATTCACTGCAATAACAGTTTCACTAATCCCTCATTATAAGCTGTATATGCAGTGGTACACAACTTTAGAAAGTATTCTCAAGACTTAATTCCTTCTCTCATCAATTTTAGTTCTTAATTTATTTTGAAATTGTCTCTTTTAGTCTATTGGGCTGTGAATTAAATGCAGTTCATTTGGTTTTGTCAAGAGTCACATTTGGATCAAAAGTAATGGGTTATCAATTTGCCTCAGTGACAGCACTTCCAACACAGTCTGAAAAGTTTGAGGTCAAGACCCTATCCAGGCTGACACTTCAATGCAGTGCTTGTGAACTGCAGCATCACTGGACGAATTGTCAGTATGATCAGGTGAATGCGAAGGATACTGTCTTTCTATTCAAAGAGAAGTATTCAGTCAATTAGGCCTTCCTCAATCAACACAACACTTGGACTTCCTCCCACTCAGCTCACCAGTACTGCCTCATCCTTTGATTTCTCTAATGCACTGATATACATCTACCCTGGTTTTAAAAGGAATTGTAGTCCTTTGGAAGAGGGAATTCCAAAGAAACCAAGGTAGAAATTTTTCTTTCAGTAAATGACAGTGAGCCTTCACCTTAGACTGACTAGACAGTAGAAACATCCCACCTGTGCCTATTCTTTCAAGCCCTGATAATTTTATATGTTTCCTCTAAACTCTAAAGAGGAGAGGCCAAATTTGCTCATAACTGACCAGGGTCACCAATCTTCACCGAACTCACTCCATAGCAAGTATACAAGCAACACACATCAAAGTTGCTGGTGAACGCAGCAGGCCAGGCAGCATCTCTAGGAAGAGGTACAGTCGACGTTTCAGGCCGAGACCCTTTGTCAGGATGTATATCCATAGCAAATATATCCTTTTTGTTTAGGTAAGGGAAGTAAATTTACACACAATGTTTCTAATGAGAATTAAAGAATAATGTGAGCATTAAAGACACAAAATGATTTCCATAAGGGTATCTTAATGCATTCCTTGGCATATTTTGTTGTGAGTTGGAAGCTTCAACTTTTCTTTTATTAAAATAAGTGGCTACATCATACGCCAATTTCACTCTCTAGTTTTCCCCAGATATTGCCAATTCTACATTCAGAATGACAGGATTTTACAGATAAACCCAGTTAACATTTATAGCAAATAACAGTAATCTACCTTATCTTAAAAATGCAGCTGCAACCAGTATCAAAGGGGGAAAAAAAAATCAAAAGGGAGTAATCAGACATTTCTTTGAAAAATTCCTTTTCTGGAAAACCAAAGATTTCTGAAGTTGCATTTTAACAGCTTTGTTATTTAGAGAAAAGTAATAAATAAATTATTGATCTCCCTCAGCTGCTTGATCAGAGCACAATCATATTGAATAACACGTGAATGTAACTGTCCATAATTTTCCACTGTCTCAGTAAAGCAGCCAGCATAGTCAAAGACTCCACACACCCTGGACATCCTCTCTTTTCCCATCAAAACTCTGAAAGCACGTACCACCAGGCTCTAGGACAATTTGTCTCACTGTTTAAGAGTCACTGAATAGTTCTCCAGTATAATAAGATGGACTCTTGATGTTACCATCTACCTCAGTATGATTTTGCACCTTAATTTCAAACTTCTGTCATTATTACTCTATTTTGTATTTTGTTATTGCTTTACCATGTACTACCTCAATGCACTATGTAACTAAATGATTTGTATGAACAAGGTGCAAGACGATGCATCTTGAGCAGAAAGATCTTGGGATCCAAATCCATAATTCCTTGAAAGTGGCTACACAGATCCATAAGGTGGTTAAGGCGGCTTATGGAATGCTTGCTTTTTTAGTTGAGACATTGAGTTCAAAAGTCTGGAGATTATGTTGCAAGTTTATACGACTCTCGTTTGGCCACATCTGGAGTACTGCATACATTTCTGGTCACCCCATTATAGGAAGGATATTGTGGCTTTGGAGAGAGTGTAGAAGAGGTTTATCAGGATGCTGCCTGGTTTAGAGGGCATTTGCTGTCACAGGAGGCTGGATAAACTTGGCTTGTTTTCTCTGGAGTGCTGGAAGCTGAGGGGAGATCTGATAGAGGTTTATGAGATTATGAGAGGCATTGATAGGGTGGGCAGAGTGTATCTGTTCCCCAGGGTTGAAATGTTTAATAACAGAGGGCATGCATCAAAGGTGAGGGGGGAGGGTAGGTCCAAAGAGGATGTGAGGGGTAAGTTTTTACTCAGAGTGGTGGATGCCTGGAATATGCTGCTGGTATGGTGGTAGAGGCAAGTACATTAGAGGCATTCAAGAGACATTTGGATAGGCACGTGGATGTAAGGAAGATGAGGGATATGGACATGGTGTAGGTAGGAGCTGAGGGCAGTGTGGACAGGGCCAATGAATTTAACCTGTTCTTTAACAGGTTTGACATTGTGACCCCTGCCCATCCCCCACATGAGCCATCTGTTGTCAGCCAACTAACACATATTCCACTCTCCCCTCCTCGCGGTTCCCCACACTGCTCTCATGACCATACCCCTCCCCCACACAAAACCACCACGGTGGGCTTCATGGCTGAACAGGTGAGAAGACAGCTGAAACGTCTCAACCCAAACAAGGCTGCAGGACTGGATGGTGTCAGTACCAGGGTGATCAAAGCCTGTGCCCCTCAGCTATGTGGAGTACTTTGCCATGGATTCAACCTGGGCCTGAGGCTCCAGAGGGTTCCTGTGCTGTGGAAGACATCCTGCCTCGTCCCTGTGCCGAAATTCACCATGCCCCAGTGGCCTCAATGATTACAGACCGGTGGCATTGACCTCCGACATCATGACAACCCTGGAGAGACTTGTTCTGGAGCTGCTCCGGCCTATGGTTAGACCACACTTAGATCCCCTCCAGTTCGCCTACCAGCCCCGACTAGGAGTTGAGGATGCCATCATCTACCTGCTGAACCGTGTCTACGCCCACCTGGACAAGCCAGCAAGTACTGTGAGGGTCATGTTTTTTTGACTTCTCCAGTGCGTTCAACACCATCCGCCCTGCTCTGCTGGGGGAGAAGCTGACAGCGATGCAGGGGGATGCTTCCCTGGTATCATGGATTCTTGATTACCTGACTGGCAGACTACAGTACGTGTGCTTGCAACACTGTGTGTCCGACAGAGTGATCAGCAGCACTGGGGCTCCACAGGGGAATGTCTTGTCTTCCTTTCTCTTCACCACTTACACCTTGGACTTCAACTACTGCACAGAGTCTTGTCATCGTCAGAAGTTTTCGGATGACTCTGCCATAGTTGGATGCATCAGCAAGGGAGATGAGGTTGAGTACAGGGCTACTGTAGGAAACTTTGTCACATGGTGTGAGCAGAATTATCTGCAACTTAATGTGAAAAAGGCTAAGGAGCTGGTGGTAGACCTGAGGAGAGCTAAGGTACCGGTGACTCCTGTTTCCATTCAGGGGGTCAGTGTGGACATGGAGGATTACAAATACCTGGGGATATGTATTACAATAAACTAGACTGGTCAAAGAACACAGGCTGTCTACAAGGGTCAGAGCCATCTCTACTTCCTGAGGAGACTGAGGTCCTTTAACATCTGCCGGACGATGCTGAGGATGTTCTACAAGTCTGTGGTGGCCAGTAATATCATGTTTGCTGTTGTGTGCTGGGGCAGCAGGCTGAGGGTAGTAGACACCAACAGAATCAACAAACTTATTCGTAAGGCCAGTGATGTTGTAGGGATGGAACTGGACTCTCTCAGTGGTGTCTGAAAAGAGGATGCTGTCTAAGTTGTATGCCATCTTGGTCAATGTCTCCCATCCACTACATAATGTACTGGGTGGGCACAGGAGTACATTCAGCCAGAGACTCATTCCACTGAAATGCAACACTGAGCATCATAGAAAGTCATTCCTGCCTGTGGCCATCAAACTTCACAACTCCTCCCTTGGAGGGTCAGACACCCTGAGCCAATAGGCTGGTCCTGGACTTATTTCCTGGCATAATTTACATATTACTCTTTAACTAATTATGGTTTTATTACTATTTATGGTGCAACTGTAATGAAAACCAATTTCCCCCTGGGATCAATAAAGTATGACTATGACCAGGAGGGATTAGTTTGAGTGTTTCTGATTTGCTTTTTAGCTGATTTGGTACAGTATTGTGGCCCAAATGGCGTGTTCCTGTGTTGCACTGTTCTATGTATGCTGTGTATGATTTTTTTCACTGTATCTTGGTACATGTGACAACGATAAACCAATTCCAAATCCAGACACTGAGCGAAACAAGGAGATGAGACAGAGTGCACTGTGGGTAGGGACATTGACCTCCATCACAGAGAGCATCGCTGATCAAACTGGCCTTGTCAAATAAGTTTCCAGTCAAATTGAAATACTTGTGTTCAGGCTGATAGTCATACAGTGGACACAGCTAGTGGATGTTCTGTAAGCAATATAGGAAATATTACAAATCTGAAATAAAAACAGTAAATGTGGAAGTATCTGCAGAGAGAAAAACAATTAGTGTTTCATCAGAACCAATGAAAGGACACACACAGATCTAAATACTACTTCATTCTGCACTCACGGATGCTGTCTGACTTAATGAGAATCCTTAATGCTTTTTTTTGTTCACATTGCATCCGGTAGGTGTTCCTTCTGTCAGAAAATGCTCTAGCACTCTCCAAATCTGAACATGCCTGCTTCTTGTGTCTCATCCACTCCAACAAAATTCAATATTCTCTTTAACTTGCTCTACTTGTAGAAAATATTTTAAAGCCACACTACTCCATAAGAAAGGCATTTATTTTCACAACTCAATGCGTGAAATACCCAAGCTGCTTCAGTTACACTTTCCCTAGTTTATCTCCTGACTCATTCTCCACTGCATGCATTTTCTTTAATGTCCAGTATCATCTGTGTGGCTTTTGATAGGCTGAAGTACCATTCTTTCCACAAGTAATCTCTTCCGTGTGTAAACAGTCCATCAAATTTGCAATTATATACTTAACTTCATTAAACAAGTCTTAACAATATTTTCCCTGCTTGTAATAGCCAACTATTTTATTAGCACTTGAGTGGCAATCTGTTTGAAATGCACTCTAAAGGGTCTCTCTAAAAGGCTTTACAGTGTGATAAAATTCTCTGCCATCTGCTCAATGAAATATAATGTTCTTAATTTTGCCTGGTCAGCTTGATTTTGCATTGTCTTACTATATCTCCTTTCTTTAGGAAGGCCATTAGTCTGGAAATTAGTCTGGAATAACCTACAAGCAGTGACTTGGGCTCAGTCCATCACAGGTAAAGCCCCCACCCCCTAATCATTGAGACATGGACACAGAACACTGTCACAGGAAAGTAACATCCGTCATCAAGTAATCCACAATTCAGACTATGCTCTCATCTCACTGCTGCCTTCAAGAAGGTGCAAGAGCCTCAGGGCCACAGTGCCAGGTTCAGGAGCAGTTATTGCACCTCATCCATCAGGCTCTTGAACCAGAGGGGATAATTTCACTCATTCCATCATTGAACTGTTCCCACAACCCTTGGAATCACTTTCAAGGACTTTTCATCTCAAGTTCTTGGTGTACTGCTTATTTATTATTATTTTTTTCCTCTTGTTTGCACAGCATCTTCTGCACATTGATTGTTTGTCCGTCCTGTTGGCTGTGGTCTTTCTTTGATTCTATTGCACTTCTTGGATTTACTGAGTATGCCTGCAATAATATGGATATCAGGGTTGTAGTGAATATGGTGACATATGTTTTTTGGTAATAAATTGATTTGGATTTTGCTCTTTGTATTCTGTCTTTGCTTGTTCCATGTGGTAGGCTCTGACTTGCACTAGAAAACTCCATGTCTCCTGGTGCACAAGAATGTATCATCCACTTCTGACTCTTCAAAACCCTTGTCATTTATAAGGTATAAATAAGGAACATGAAGCTCCACATTGCAGTTACTTGGCATGGTTACTTTGAAAGCACCTTCTAACACTTGTGTGGTATGTTTGCCTTCATGTCTTGGGGGATTGATTCAAGAGCTATGAGGTTATATTGCATCTTTATAAATCTCTGGTTAGAGTACACCTGGAGAATTGTGTTTGGTTCTGGTCGCCTCATTATAGGAAGGATGCAGAAGCTTTAGAAAAGTTGCTGCCTGGATTAGAAAGCATGGTTTATGTGGAAAGGTTAAACAAGCTAAGGATTTTCTCTTTGGATTGAAGGAGGATGAGGTGATTGATAGAGGTCTATAAGAGGCATAGATCAAGTGGAGAAGCCAGCATCTTTTTCCCAGGACAACAATGGCCAGTACCAGAGGACATGCATGCAAGGTGAGCAGAGGGGAGTGGTATTTGACTGGAACACACTGATGGAAGCAATGGTTCAGGCCGATACAACAGGGACATTTAAGAGACTCTCAGGTAGGTACACAGGTGTAAGAGTGTTATGTGCTGTGCAAGAGGAAAGGGTTAGATAGATTGTTGGGTAGATTTATATAAGTTGGCACAAAAGCATAGAGGCCCATACTGTTTTGTACTGTTCTGTGTTTCAAACTCATTTTCTCAACCTGGAAGATAAGCTCTGTGGGAGCACTGGAGTGCTACCAACTATTAGTTCCCATCCAACTGGCACCCCAGCACAATCTGGGGGAAATAGTTCCCATTCCTCTTCCTTCAAGCATGGAGGGAATGCCATCAACAGAGACAGCACATATACATTACCCACCAATAACTGTGGCTCTTGTGATTGCAGTTATTTACAATACTTCTGCATAATGTTTATATGTGTAACAAATAAAGGGAAATATGAATACCTGATTGGTTTCTATTTTAATTGACATAGAAAGATCTTGTCTGCAGCATACTGACAAATCCAAACAGTAGTGGAGAAGACATTTTTATTGTAAAATGACATGCTGTTTAATGGGTTTCACATACAAAGCTAATCAAGCACCTGTGCTTCATTGGATATAACTCCAGTATATAATGCTTTCTTTACCATTCCACACTACAGTATTAAATAAACTCAGATATCACACTTTATTTCTTTCAGGAATTGGCAAATATGAGCCTACATGACAACACTACAACTGAAGGCCAAGTTGTTCCCGAGAATAGTCAGTTTAATTCCATGATTCATTATTTTGTGCCTTGTCCCCACTATGCACTCTGGAGTGTTTGAGCCGATTTATTTGAACTTTGAGCACACTTTCTCCATTGGAACTGTGAAATAATTGTATGAACCCAAATACATGAGATAACCTGGTTTCTAAGGTGATGCACAGGTAAAATGCCATACTTCCACTGCAAGTAACCAACTGAAGAGTACAATATAAACCACATGGACTTTCAATATGAAATTAACAGAAAATATAGAAATCTACAGAGCAATATATAGGCCCTTCGGCCCACATTGTGCTGACCATGTAACCTACTCTAGAAACTGCCTAGAATTTTCCTACCGCATAGCCCTCTACTTTTCTAAGCTCCATGTACCTATTTAAGAGTCTCTTAAAAGTCCCTATTTTATCTGCCCCTACCACCTTCCCTGGCAGTGTATTTCACACACCCACCACTCTGAAAAACTTACCTCTGACATTCCCCTTGTACCTATTTCCAAGCACCAATTATGCAGAGAAAAAAAAATCAGCTATTCAAACCCTCCAGCCAGATTCAAAGAGCAACTAGATCAAGATTGGAAATTAAAATAACAAATCCTTCAGATGTTGGAAACCTAAATGCTGGAAATTGTCAACAGAACATGTAGCATCAGTCAAATGAGAAACAATGTCAACATTTCCCTAATTCTGTTAAAACCCTGTTAACTCTATTTTTCTGCAGATGCTGCATGATCTGAGGGTTTCTAACATTTTCTATAGACCATGACTTGTCTGTTTCTCAACTCCATTTCTCCTTGATAATCTTTGTTAATAAAAATATTCCAACCTTGTGAACCCCCCCCCCCCCACCCTTCCTTGGCTGCATATGTCTGGGGAAAACACTCCCTGGTCCCACCAGGCTCCTGAGACTCATGTGGCTCTTCCACCCCAGACCCCAGTTTGTGTAGATGCTGTGTAACTTGCCACCCTGTTACAATTCAGTGCCAAGAAATAACAGAGTGCACTGTAAGCAGTTATAGTCATAGTCATACTTCATTGATCCCAGGGGAAATTGATTTTCATTACAGTTGCACCATAAATAGTAATATGTAAATTATGCCAGGAAATAAGTCCAGGACCAGCCTATTGGCTCAGGGTGTCTGACCCTGCAAGGGAGGAGTTGTAAAGTTTGATGGCCACAGGCAGGAATGACTTCCTATGACACTGTTACATAAAAAAAATAGGTGGGGTAGGCCATTCGGCCCTTTGAGCCTGCACCATCATTCAGTATGATCATGGCTGATCATCCAACTCAGAACCCTGCACCAGCCTTCCCTCCATACCCCCTGATCCCTTTAGCCACAAGGGCCATATCTAACTCCCTCTTAAATACAGCCAATGAACTGGCCTCAACTGTTTCCTATGGCAGAGAATTCCACAGATTCACCACTTTGTGTGAAGAAGTTTTTCCTAATCTCAGTCCTAAAAGGCTTCCCCTTTATCCTGAAACTGTGGCCCCTCATTCAGGACTTCCCCAACATCAGGAACAATCTTCCTGTATCTAGCCTGTCCAATCCCTTTAGGATTTTATACATTTCAATCAGATTCCCCCTCAATCTTCTAAATTCCAACAAGTATAAGCCTAGTTCATCTAGTCTTTCATCATATGAAAGTCCTGCCATCCCAGGAATCAATCTGGTGAACCTTCTTTGTACTCCCTCTATGGCAAGGATGTCTTTCTTCAGATTAGGGGACCAAAACTGCACACAATACTCCAGGTGTGGTCTCACCAAGGGCTTGTACAACTGCAATAGTACCTCCCTGCTCCTGTACTCCAATCCTCTTGCTATAAATGCCAGCATACCATTCGCCTATTTCACCACCTGCTGTACCAGCATGCCCACTTTCAATGACTGGTGTATTACGACTCCCAGGTCTCATTGCACCTCCCCTTTTCCTAATCGGCCACCATTCAGATAATAATGCTTTCCTGTTTTTGCCACCAAAGTGGATAACTTCACATTTATCCACATTAAATTGCATCTGCCATGAATTTGCCCACTCGCCTAACCTATCAAAGTCACCCTGCATCCTCTTAGCATCCTCCTCACAGCTAACACTGCCACCCAGCTTCGTGTCATCCGCAAACTTGGAGATGCTGCATTTAATTCCATCAAAGTCATTAATATATATTGTAAACAACTGGGGTCCCAGCACTGAGCCTTGCACTACCCCACTAGTCACTGCCTGTCATTCTGAAAAGGTCCCATTTATTCCCACTCTTTGCTTCCTGTCTGCCAACCAATTCTCTATCCACATCAATACCTTACCCCCAATACAGTGTGCTTTAAGTTTGCACACTAATCTCCTGTGTGGGACCTTGTCAAAAGCCTTTTGAAAATCCAAATATACCACATCCATTGGTTCTCCCCTATCCACTCTACTAGTTACATCCTCAAAAAATTCCATGAGATTCATCAGACATGATTTTCCTTTCACAAATCCATGCTGACTTTGTCTGATGATTTCACCGCTTTCCAAATGTGCTGTTATCACATCTTTGATAACTGACTTTAGCACTTTCCCCACCACCGATGTTAGACTAACCAGTCTATAATTCCCTGGTTTCTCTCTCCCTCCTTTAAAAAGTGGGGTTACATTAGCCACCCTCCAATCCTCAGGAACTAGTCCAGAATCTAATGAGTTTTGAAAAATTATCACTAATGCATCCACTATTTCTTGGGCTACTTCCTTAAGCACTCTGGGATGCAGACCATCTGGCCCTGGGGATTTAACTACCTTTAATCCCTTCAATTTACCTAACACCACTTCCCTACTAACATGTATTTCCTTCAGTTCCTCCAACTCACTGGACCCTCTGTCCCCAACTATTTTTGGAAGATTATTTATGTCCTCCTTAGTGAAGACAGAACCAAAGTAATTATTCAATTGGTCTGCCATGTCCTTGCTCCCCATAATCAATTCACCTGTTTGTCTGTAGGGGACCTACATCTCAGTGGAATGAGTCTCTGGCTGAATGTACTCCTGTGCCCACCCAGTACATTATGTAGTGGATGGGAGACATTGTCCAAGATGGCATGCAACTTAGACAGCATTAAAGGAATTATATTTATGAATCTTAACTTGGCTAAAGGGTTAGTAAAGAAAAAACAAAAAGGCTCCACTTTAATTAAACAGTCAAATATCCACAAGTTGGAGCTCATCTTCAACTTCTGTCACTCACGAGCTGGTCCCTTGGTCAGCGTGAAAGCACACACCACCTTCTGAACTTCACTTGCAATCCCTCTTGAACAAACTGGTCTCCCACCAGATCGTATTCTACGACCGGTTCTCCCCAGCATCTTCCTTCATCCCCACCAAACCAAACACCCCCCCCCCCAAGAGCAACCTTAGTGTCCCTCAGAGAAAACCTCCCACTAATTGGATGGCACACATTCCACATCATCCCTAATTTTCAACAATAACCCAGACAGGCTGAAAGCAGAACAGACTGCTCTTACAGAACTGCTAAATGAAATACCTACAGCATAGCAGTAAAGATGTGAACCAGTGCATTACACTTGGTTTTGAGAATTTCACTATGCCATTTCACTTTCAAAATTTCCACCAACTATTCTGTGAATATTTTGATTTGGCTTTGAATGGTTTGGCTCTAATGTTAAAGTTTTTTTCTAATTTATCTATCCGATTATTAAAAATCTTATATAAAGTTAAATTTAACTTTAATATTTGCCCCTTTCATCAAAGGAATTCTCTGGAAAATTTGGAGTGAATCTGAAGGCCAAGATGCAGTATTGTACCTACTTTACATATGGTATCACATCTTCTGTCTGGAAGAGCAGTAGACATGAGAAGGACTCTGCAGAGAGTGAATCCCATAAGACAGGTGGGCAAGACAACATCCCAGGTGAAGTGCTCAGAATGTGCACACCAGCTCACTGACACCTTCACAGACATCTTCAACACTTCACTCATCTAGGCCACTGTCCCCATATGCTTCAAATCAGCCACTATCAGCCCTGTGCCAAACTCTAGACCTTCAGAACTAAATGATTACCACATGTGGCACTGACACCAATCATCATGAACTGCTTTGAACACAAGGTAATGGCACACAACAAAAACTCCATTCCTATCACATTAGACACTCACTAAAATGCTTACTGACAGAACAGCTCCATGACTGATGCTGTAGTATCTGGCCTTGACAAACCTAGAAAACAGGGACACTTAAGTCAGAATGCCGTTTCTGGATTTCAGTTTGGTACTCAATATGATTGTCCCACAGACACCAGTGAACTAACTCCTACTCATCAGACTAATGCACTATTGTGTACTGGAATACTGGACTTCCTAACCAACAGACTTCAGGTAGTCTGGATGCATAACTGATCCTCCCTCCCTAACATCCCCAACACGTGTGCAACCCTAGGCTGTGTGCTGAGTCAATTGCTGTGTGGCCCATTCGTGCATTACTGTACAGCCAGACATCTAGGTAATTGCATAGCCAAGATCATCGATGACACTACAGTGGTGGGGCCCATGAGAAACAATGATGAGACAGCCGACAGAGAGGTTTGAGCTTAAGGCCTGATGCCGCACAAATTACCTCTTCCTGAATGTGAAGACGACAAAGGAGATGGTTACCTGCTTCAGGAAAGCTCACACTACTCACACCCCTCTTTACATTGGCAGCACACTACGGTTGAAACTGAGTAGCTTTAGACTCCTGGGGGAGCACATCTCACACAAACTCACATGGTCCCAGGACACATCCTACATTTAACACCCTGGGAAAGGTTTCACAGCTAATGTAATGGTTTCTCTGTAGCAGCAGTGTTTGGGTCATGACTAGAGATAACGGGGCCTTTGGAATGCGTGGCATCCAGTGAAAGGAGATTTTTCTCTCTTTTCTGCCTGAGAGCAAGGGATTCGTGGGTTTTTGTTCAGTGGAAGATGGAGAGAGAAGATGCCAGAACAGAGAGGTCATAGACTACAGAACTGAGTGGACATGGAATGGGTCAGAAGTCGGCAACACCTGGGGGAAATCAATGGAGAACGAACAGACGGGGAGATCATGAGCTCCAACATGCACATTAGACTTTCATTTAAATGGGCCCCATTTCTTTGTTTTCTTAACTAACCCTCTAGTCAGATTAAGAATTATAAAGCTAAATCATTTAATCACATATGTACTGTTTGTTATTTCTTGGTATTAATTTGTAACGGGAAACACATCGCACAGCATCCACCCAAACAAGATTTCATCAGTTTGGCGGGTGTGGCAACTGCATTTCCCTAGACTAACGCAGTCCGCCGAACCTGAGGGTTACAATTGGTGGGGTACTGTTCCGAGATTGATTTCGTTGGACGCTCCGTGGTTGCTCTGAGCATGGAACCAGTGGGTTGGGTGTTTAAGTCTGTGCAGCTGTGGATGCAGCCGGGGTGGATCGGTGGTGTGCATCCATGGGGATTACTGGTAACTAACGGCTGCCTGTTGAGTGGGGTAGATATTCGTACTCCGGATGAATTGTAAATTCCCCTGTTAAGTACTGTTAAAGTTGTCAGCAAGGATATGATTGCGGGGCAGAACTTCGATGAAATGGCGAGTGCAGACCGCATTTTACTGCAGACTAGCACTGACGTAACGGCAGTGGAGCTGTCCAGTACTATCTGTGCCCCAGGTGAGGGGGGGTTGCGCGTGGACTCTCCATACTGTCAAGGAGGAGCAGAGTGTAGCAAAGCGGGCTGAATCACAAACCAAGTTTCAAGTAGCTGGGGGGCGCAGAGATTTCAAAGACAGGGTTCTATCGTTTGAGGAGTGGGAGAAGGGTCGGTTGGGTTTGGAATGTCTAATAATTCCCTGTCCCCCCAGGAAAAAGTGAGCATTGAGTTAGTATCTGCCCTTACCTCTCTGGTGAATAAATGGAAAAATGCCCACGTCCAAAGTCCCAGCTAAGGTAGGCTCCGCCTATTCTCTGAAATAACACCCTCACCTCTGAAGGGGAAGAGGAGTATGAGACTTGGACGAAGCATACCTCTTGGTTGTCAGATGAGTGGCAGTGCTCTGATGATGTAAAGTAACAAATTGGTTGAAAGTTTGAGTGGGCAGGCTACAGATGTGGTGAGAGCCATTAAGTTCTGGTACCCCTTAGCTGAAGCTGTCGATTACATGGGAGCACTGCAAAATGTATTTGGCACAACTGGGAACCAAATGGAACTCATGGTGGGGTTTCAAGACATGAATCAGGAGAAGGGGAGAAGCTTTCTGCCTACATCTTTCAGCTAGAGAGGCAGCTAAAATGCTTGTGGCACAGAGGGTCCATTCAGGTGGCTGAGGTGGATCAGTTAAGAGTGGAACAGATAGCCAAGGGTGCCCAGTCCCAGGACCTGATCGCTTGGGGTCTCCGAATGTCTCATAAGACACGCAATCCCCCCCCCCCCAATTTGTTGAGCCAATCAAAGAAACAGGAGAGGAGGAGAGTGCGTCAGAGGCAGGGTTCAGGGTATAGTCCTCGGTGGTGGTCCCCTGTGATGAGGTGACCAGTGATAGTCTGGACAGGGGAGTGGTAGAGGAGGTTGTGGCAGATTGGTTGTTATCAGCAGGGGTGACCCCTGCCCCCCATATGACAGAGCTGATAGGGAGGCAGATCGTCTCAAGGGACGGGCTATGCAGAAGGCTGCGGGCAGATGGTGTCATGCAAGAAGGGGAGTGGCTGATATTGTCTGTTATAACTGATGGAGGGGGACACTTCAGGCCAGAGAGTGAACAAAGGGAAACCCTTTGGAGAGTGAGCCCCCATGGACTAAGGCAGAGAGAGTCATTGGGAAAACTTAAAAGAGACCCAGTGGAGGGGATGGCCTGGCGTATTGAGGGGGACACATTCCCAGCAATATAACAAGGAACACGCTGAAGCAGAGGTCCCTATTCCTGAAGGCTTAGTGGGGCCAAGCTCCAGTGTATTGCTACAGATAGAGGGTATTTATGTTAGAGCCATACTTGACCCAGGGTCACAGGTTATTTTGCTGTACTGTTTGTTTTACAGCCACTATTTGATGCATTTACCATTGACTCCATTCAGTGCAATAGAGATCTGGGGTCTTAGTGCAATTATCCATATGATGGTTATTTGTCAGTAAAGCTAAAGTTTTCAGGCGCCAGTGTAGGAATGGCTGAGACCCTTGATACATTAGTGCTAGTTTGTCAGGACACCATTGAGAAAGGCAGCGTTTCAATTCTTGTGGGGACCAACACTCCTATTATGAGGAACCTATTAGGAGCCTGCAAGGAGAAAGCTAAAGAGAGCTTACTGAGAACATTATCCGTCCACGCGGTGTTTTGAGCTGCTTTTGAGGAAGTGCGTGGCTGCATTGGGCTGGATAATGAGTTTAGATGAGGGATTGTGGGGTTCTCCCAGTCCAAGCCAATCATGTTACAGCCCAGGGAAGTAGCTAGAGTAATGGGGACCCCCAGATTTCTCAATGCTTGAGGGCAGGTCCCTCCTAATGGACACTCCAGAAGACCATGAGGAGGCATCAGGATTACCTGCTGGGGCACTGGTGAGGCCTGAAATGCAAAAGGCCTCGGTTGTACAGGCGATCGGGGTGGCAGTGATTGTCAGGAACACTATGAAGAGGGAGGTCACCTTCAACCAGGGGATGGCCCTGGCACATCTTTTCCTGGTGACAGACATGTCTAATGTCCCTGTGAGACAAGCCAGGAAGAAATTAGTAGAAAAAGGGGGAAGTTAACTCTGAGTCATTCAACCTCAGGAACTCCCCAGCACCTGTGAGTTGGAAGAGGTTAGTAGAGAAAATGTTGAAGCCGGAAGTATCACAATGGGGAGCTGGAAACAGACCCAAATGCACAACACAGACACTGAAGTGCAAGGAACTAGAGTAGGGACATGACAGGATTCAGGCAAGCAGGGACAAGAACACAGAGTTGAGCTAGGGAAAGCAGGACCAGGGCTAGGAACCATGGACCAGGAGACAAGGCTCAGACTCTGAGCCCAAGACTGGACAAGGACCCAGAACCTGGCTCTTGCCTCGGGCTCGGACCCCAGAACCAGGCAAGGACATGGCTTGGCTGCAGGATCGCCGAGGTTGGGGGTCCTGGGTCTGGGGCTTGGCTGCAGGATTGCCGAGGCTGGGGGTCCTGGAGCTCAGAGACAGATGGGGAACTGAACATGAACATAGAGCTAGGACTCATCTTTAACACAACACTAACATGAGACAGGACAGAACATAGACATAGAGCCAGGACTTATCCTAAGACAAGCTGGGACTCAACTTCATCTCCACACCAAGGTGGGACAGGTCTCTCTGTCAGGTAATGGCAGAATGGCTAGACTTACCCAACAGAGGCACAGACAAGACAAGACAGGTCCCCCCACAGGGCAACAGCAAAATGGCCTGACTTACCCCACAGAGGCAAGGACTGGACAGGACAAGACAGGACCCCCTGCAGGGTAATGGCAAAACAGCTTGACTTACCCCAGGGGCAAAGACAAGACAAGACAGGACCCCCCTGTAAAGAGGCCTTTCAGTCACTGAAGGAGATGCTGACCCAGGCACCTGTGCTGGCTTTTGCAGACCCTTGATTGACATATGTACTACATACGGATGCCAGCAGAGAGGGCTTAGGGGGTGTTCTTCATCAAGATCAGGGCACTGGGTTGAGGCCCAGTGCATTTGTCAGCCGGAGTATGTTGCCCCCTGAGAAAAACTAGCCCCTGCACAAGTTGGAGTTTCTAGTGTTGAAATGGGCTGTGGTGTATGAGTTGAGTGACCACTCCTATGGTGCCAAGTCTGAGGTGAGAATGGACAACAATCCCCTAACTCAGCGGTCCCCAATGACCTGGCCACGGACTGGTACCGGGCCACAAAGCATGTGCTACCAGGCTGCGAGGAAACGATATGAGTCAGTTGTACCTTTTCTCATTCCCTGTCACGCACTGTTGAACTTGAACAACTCCCCCCCCCCCGCCCCCCCGTAGGCCGGTCTGCAAAAATATTGTCAATATTAAACTGGTCCACGGTGCAAAAAAAGGTTGGGGACCCCTGCCCTAACTTATATCCTGACCTCAGTGAAATTGGATGCCACAGGCCCTTGGTGGTTGGCAGCATTGTTTGCCTATTATTTTAGCCTGAAGTACCAGCTGGGAAGTAGGAACATTAATGCTGATTCTTTATGCTGACTTGCGCACGAAAGATTGGAGAGGGATAAAGAGTGGGAGAGAATTCCTGCCCTGGGGGTGAAAGTCATGTGTCAGCTTGCCATCATGGGGAAGGCAGATGGAAAACAAGGGCAGGATCGAGCGATAGGTCAATTGGGAGCTTCTGATGACACCATTCCATATTTATTGTAACCTGACTGCTCTGAAGACAAACCAGTTACTGGAATTGAGTTCTGGGGAAGTGGCAGCTGCTCAGTGAGATGACCTGGGCATCAGTTCCATTTGATCAGCAGTTGAAGAGGGAGATATGACTCAGGCGGAGAAGACGAAACACACTGTGGTTCCTCCATTACTGAGAGAATGGCCCAGGTTAGAGTTGAGGAACCAGGTCCTATACCAGGTCACGTCACCTCCGGACCAACCTTGGTGCTCCCTGCTGGTTCTGCCTGAGAAGTATCAGAGGATTGTGTTGAAGTTGCTTCATGATGATTCTGGACATCTGGGAGTTGAAAAGACCTATGAATTGCTCAGTTTTACAGGCCTCAAATGAAGCCGGATGTTGAAAAATACTTCAAATTGCGCGTTTAATGCATACAGATGAAGACGCTACCTATGAGGGTAGCATCCTTGTCCCACTTGCAGAGTGTGGGGCCCCTGGACCTGGTGTGTATGGATTTGCTGTTAATAGAACCTGATGCCAGCAACATGGTGAATGTCTTAGTCATCATGGACCACTACACCAGATTTGCGCAGGCTTTTCCTACCAAGGACCAGAGGGCGTCCAGGGTGGTCAAAGTGTTATGGAAGAAGTATTTCATTTATTATGACCTCTCCAGATGGATACATGATCAGGGACGGGATTTTGAGAGCAGGTTCCTCCATGAGTTACTGAGCATGCTCGGAGTCGAGAAGTCAAGGACTACTCCTCATCACCCGTGGGGTGATCCCCAGCCCAAGAGGTTAAATCGGACCTTGCTAGACATGCTTGGAACCTTGGAAATCAGCAAGAAGAGCAGGTAGAGTCAACATATTGGACATCTGGTCCACTGTTACAACTGTACCCGAAATGAGGATCCCAGGTACTTGCCATATTATATGATGTTTGGGCGCGAGGCGAGGTTGGCCATTGACTTTTGTTTTAGGACTGACGAGGACAACCTACCACCGAAGACTCATCTGAAGTATGTGTCTGATATGAGAAGGGAGCTGAAAAAGTCTTATGAATTATCTGAGGTCTCAGCTGCCAAGCAGAATCAAGGAAATAAGAGGAGGTATGATCAAAAGGTGAGGTTCTCCCAACTCATTCTGGGAGACCAAGTCCTCATAAGGAATTTGGGGCTACCCGGGAGGCATAAGTTGTCCGACCGCTGGGCAGCTACGCCCTATGTAGTGGAGAGTCAGATGCCAAATGTACCAGTTCTCTGGGTGAAACCAAAGGATAGGAATGGGCCTGTCAAGACTCTCAATTGGAACCATCTTCTGCCTCTGGGACAAGAGGTGCAGGTTGACCCAGAACCCAACTTGGAGCCTACACCTAGAAAGAGGATTCTGCGACGATGCGGGGTGACTGAAGGATCGCCAGTAGGAGCGGTTAGACCAGCCCCCACCGGTGATGCAGCCAGTCAGAAGGCTCTCCATGGTACATTTGTAGAAGTTTTCATGTGTTTTAGTTGACAAAGCAAATCTCCTCAAACTCCAAATTAAGTATAGCTGCTGTCTTGTCCTCTGGGATACTGACTCGGAGGCTGAGGAAATGGAGGTGTAGTAGATGATCCCAACCCTTCTCACACTGAGTCATGTGAAATCGTTGGGTGGGGGGGCTATCTGTGGACAGCCGGGGTTGCAGCAGGACCCTGCAAAGGATGATGCGAGGCTCAGTCAAGGGTGAGAGGGGTTTGAGTTGCAGGTGAGCACAAGTGATAGACCAGGGGAGGCCTTGCCAGGTAGAACAGAAGTATCCCCAGTAGTGTCGAAACATGAAGAGGTAGATGAGGGGGTAAAGATATCTCAAAGAGAGGCATTGATCGTGTACAAGATAATGAGAGGCATTGATCGTGTGAATAGTTAGAGGCTTTTACCTAGGGTTAAGATGGCTAGAACGAGAGGGCATAGTTTTAAGGTGCTTTGAAGTAGGTACAGAGGAGATGTCAGGGGTAAGTTTTTTATGCAGAGAGTGGTGAGTGCGTGGAATGGGCAGCTGGCAATGGTGGTGGAGGCAGAAACGATAGGGTCTTTTAAGAGGCTCCTGGATAGGTACATGGAGCTTAGAAAAATAGAGGGCTATGAGTAAGCCTAGGTAGTTCTAAGGTAAGGACGTGTTCAACACAGATTTATGGGCTGCAGGGCCTTATTGTGCTGTAGGTTTTTTATGTTTCTATGTATCTATAGAATCAAGAGACCACTGGATAGGCTGGCCTATGTAGCACCGGGGGAACAGAGTGTGGCACCTATCACCCTGGCTTCTTTCAGAACCCTTGGGTATAATTCATCTGGTCCAGGTGACTTATCCACCTTCAGATCTTTCAGTTTCCCAAGCATCTTCTCCTTCGTAATAGTAACTACACTCACTTCTGTTCCTTGACACTCTTGAATTTTCTGGCATCCTGCTAGTTTCTCCCACTGTGAAGACTGATGCAAAATACTTATTAATCTTATTAAGTTCATCTGCTATTCCTTTGCCCCCCATTAATACCTCTCTAGTACCATTTTCCAGTGATCCAACAAACACCCTTTTACTCTTTAGACTACCACTTCACCCTTTGAATTTAATGGAATACAATCTAACTTTAAGGAACCGATCCTCACAAATAATCCTCATTTTCCTCTGCATAAATGAACATGCAGACTATGTGTACATTCATCACTAAGAGTGGATTGTTAGTTAATGACCTAGACAAGTTCTGGACAGAAATGCAGATTGTGTCTCCAGGCAGTAAAGAAACCAACACAGTGAGGATACACATTTTTAAGCTCCTCATCATGAACTTGTGGCAGAGACAGAACTTCTGGCAGAGGCTTTGACTATTGGGCAGTCCAAAGGGACAAAATATTGTATTTTTGCATTGAGAATGTTTTCAATCATTTTTATGGAGCAGCTCAAAACTGGAGGATTCGGGAGTTGCAGCATGCGTTCGGCACATGGGAAATGTACACCGGTATAGTCCGTAATATCACGTCTGTATGTCTCATCCAGCCAGAAAACCTAGCCTGATCAGAAGTGATGTTGAGAGCAGCACTGGGCATACCAAATAAACAATCTGCCAACCTGGTGTAGCTGCAGAGCAGGAGAATATACTTGCTAAATAGCAAAGAAGCACACACAGACAAGAGTAAATGACCCTTCCAAGCCCAGCTTTTGAGTGTTGAAGATAAAGCTGAAAATTTCACAGCATTGTCAAGCCAGACATTCTGAATGGACAATCTATCTCAGCTTCTTCCTATGATCTTCCATCACAGGAACCAATCTTCAGCCAATTTGATCCATGTATTATCAATAAATGTCCAAGAACATTGGACACTGCAATGCCTATGGGACTACCCAGAACACAAAGCTTCATTCTCTGTACTATAAATGTGCAATGTCAGTGTACTGTCCATAAAAAAGCCCTTTAGTTGCCCAGCTAGACTACTCTGGCAGTAAGGCTGAACATGAAAACTTTACTATCAAGATGAACAAGGGCTACAGTGGCCATGGGTCTATTTTCTGGAACTAAGAGTGCCTTCACAAGCAACACCTTACCACCAGCGTCATCACGACCACCTCACCACCACCGTCATCACGACCACCTCACCACCACTATCATCACGACCGCCTCACCACCACCATCATCACGACCACCTCACCACCAGCGTCATCTCCACCACCTCACCACCAGCGTCATCACGACCACCTCACCATCACCATCGTCATGACTACCTCACCACCAGCGTCATCTCCACCACCTCACCACCAGCATCATCACGACCACCTCACCACCAGCGTCATCACGACCACCTCACCACCACCGTCATCACGACCACCTCACCACCACCATCGTCATGACCACCTCACCACCACCATCATCACAACCACCTCACCACCATTGTCATCACGACCAACTCACCACCAGTGTCATCACGACCACCTCACTACCACCACCGTCATGACCCCCTCACCACCACTGTCATCACGACCACCTCACCACCAGCGTCATCACGACCACCTCACTACCACCACCGTCACGACCCCCTCACCACCACTGTCATCACGACCACCTCACCACCAGCGTCATCATGACCACCTCACTACCACCACCGTCATGACCCCCTCACCACCACAGTCATCACGACCACCTCACCACCAGCGTCCCTTGAAAAATGAGCAATTACTGCACAGGTTGACAGAGGGGTAAGTGTGCTTGCTTTTGTGAGCTGAGGCATTGAGTTCCAGAGTCAGGAAGTTATTCTGCAGCTTTATAACACTCCAGCTCAGCTGCATCTGGAGTATTACATTCATTTCTGATTGCAACATTATAGAGAGGATGTGGAGGCTTTCAGAGTGTCCAGAAGAGGTTTTCAAGGATACTGCCTGGATTAGAGGCATGTACTATAAGGAGAGGTTGGACAAACTAGTGTTGTTTTCACTGGAGTGGTAGAGACTGAGTGGAGACCTGATTGCTGATAATAAAATTATGCTCAGATAGAGCAGGTAGCCAGCATTTTTACACCAGGATTAAAATGCTGATAAACATAGAATGTGAGAGGGAACAAATTCAAAGGAGATGTGTACAGCAGGGTATTTTTTTAAATACAGAGATTTGTTGCATGCCTGGAGTGGACTGCAAGGTGTGGCATTGGATACAAATATGATAGAAGCTTTTAAAAGGCTCTGAGACAGGCACATGAATATGCAGAGACATGGTCCACATGCACGCAGAAGGGATATGTTTATTTAGGCATCCTTAGGTTAAATAGTTTGGCACAATTTCATGGGTTTAAGGGCCTGTTCCTGTGCTGTGTTGTTCTATGTTCTATGTTCTAAATGCTGGCCTTGTCAGGAATGCCCAGCTCTTGAAAATTGAGCAGGTAAGCAAATCAGAGAAGTGTTTGTCTGCTGATTGAACATATGAGTAAATGATAAAGGGGCTTAAACTTGTTCTAGGATGAAAATACATACAAATTGTATCTTAAAAAATACTGTTGATTCCAGCACTGTAGGGACTGTTCCTTAATTAACTGAAGAATGGTGATGCCTTGTTCAGTATCTGAGTACATTCACCATTTTCAAATTAATTATCACCTTATTCTGCACGGCTAAATCCTGATGTATTTAAATTTGTAGGTCTTCAAACCATGTATAGAGTGAAGACTCACATAAAAATATTGTTTCAGGGATTTAAAGATGATGCAGGAATCCAGGAAATACATCAATGACTGATGGATACTGAAGTAGCTCTTTCAATCGTATCACAAGACCATAAGACATAGGACCAGAAATAGGCCATTCAGCCCATCATGTCTCTCCACCATTAGCTGACAAATTGGATATTATATTGAAATTGTATAAGATGCTGCTGAGGTCTAATTTGGAGTATTGTGTCCAGTTTTGGTCACCTACTTACAGGAAGTATGTAAATAAGATTGAAACTGTGCAGAGAAAATTTACAGGATGTTTCCGGGACTTGAGGGCCTGAGTTATAGGGAAAAGCTGAATAGGTTAGGACTTTATTTCCTCTCCAATCATATTCCTTCCTCTCTAGCCTTTTACCTTTCCTAGCCACCTGGCTTCACCTATCACCATCTAGCTATCCTCCTTGCCCTCCCTCCACCTTTTCATTCTGGTATCTTCCCCATTCCTTTCCAGTCCTGTAGAAGGGTCTTGGCCCAAAATATTAAGTGTTTATTCATTTCCATAGATGCTGCTTGATCTGCTGAGTTCCTCCAGTATTTTGTGTGTGCTGCTTTGTATATCAAGGGATGTCAATCTGAATTCTACCATGGTGATCCAATGGCTTAAATTCTACTAGTATTTAAAAACGAAACTTCAGAAGTGGTTAGTTATGGTAATATAATGCTGAAATAACCAAACTGTCATAAAAGTCTATCTATTTCACTCGTTATCCTTCAGAGTAAGAAATATGTCAACATTGCCTGAACGGGCCTGTGATTGTCTTGTACTTCTCTTAGTTAATTACAACATTATGGGAGATAGTTGTGCAGCATCTAATTCAAATGGTGGTTACAAAAGCTAATGTAAGTTAGACTCATTCCATTAATAAGATTTAAATGGATTTTAAGTGGAACTCAAAGAAAGAAAGCATTGTGCTTATTTTCCCCTCTGGACTGAAATTAATCGTTAAGATTTAACAGACCCACTGAAGTAAATATAAATAGGAAGTGCAACAATTCCATCCAATTAGAATAAAGAAACTAACAGTATACAAATTCAGCATTGCAGACTTTACGAAAAAGTGGCCGTGGTTTGATGGGAAGCTTTGCATAATAAAATGAAAAGAAATTGTTTAAATAAAGCACCTTTTACAGCCTCTGTTCCACAACAATTTAGTGATGAACTATTTTTGAAATATACTTATGACCATGATGCAGAAAAAATGCCCACATGATTAATCATCAATGTATAATTTTAGTGATGGTCAAACAATATTCATGGCTTTGTCCAGATTACAATGTAAATCCCTGAAATCTTCTCTAAAATCATACCATGAGATAATTTACAATCACATGACAAATCCTTTTTCAAATATTCTGCAATAAAGTCAGCGATCAAGCTGCCCAGCACTCATTCTGCATCAAAATATAAGCTACCATTATGTAACATTTTCCTAAAGTGGGACTTAAAGACTCACACCTTTTCAACTCAGAGGAAAGTGTATTGCCTTTGCCCTTGATCCAAAATACTGATATACAATATGCATACAGAATGGGATCACAGAGACCTCAGATGGATTCCATTTGAAATGATATGTGTCGACTCGTCTTGCCCTCTGCCTAAAGCATCGTCATTGCTCTCATCGGATTGTGATTGCCAATCTTTAGCTCTTTGCAGTTTGAAATACTTCCACACACATTTTGTAACTATTCAAATATACAATGTGACCAGGTCAACATTTAGACTGTGGATTTTTCATATGATTACTCAAGCCAGTAAGGAATTACCTGAAGACCAGCTATTTAAAATGTTCCTTTCATCTCCAAAACAGATGAGAAACAAGACAGAAGAAAGCAAGTTCAGTAAAGCACTTAAAGTTAGGTTTCCACTAACCACAAGAGTTAGAATGGATACATTAGGTTAGGTATCATGCAGTGATTTAAAATTGAAGTATAAAGTGGGGTGACCTTCACAGAAATCATTCTTTTTATGCTGCAATATAATTTAACCAGATATTTTCTTTTCATTTTTAAATCGTAAAATTTATTGTCCAAAATGGAAGTCTTACAATTCCATTTATGTATGGGGAATAACTCTGTGAAGTTCAAGAGCAAATAGCAGGAACGTACGACTTTAAACTTATTCTGCAAGTTACTGTATGCCAGATAATCATAAATATGCTGAAGGCAAACTTTGAAGTCACCCTGCTTCAATAACAATTTGAGAGAAGAGAGTGATGCAATCATAATTATATTTTACTGAGGTTCCTTAAGCTTGTTATACAGTACTGTGCAAAAGTCTTAGGCATCTACAGTATATCTAGCTAGGGTGCCTAAGCCCTTTGCACAGTATTGTAGTATTAGTATGTATTGCACTATACTGTTGCTGCAGAACAAAAACAAATTTCCTGACGTGTGTGTGATGATAAACCTGATTCTGATATGGGTCTGTATTGTGGACTGAGAGTGGGAGGGGGCAGGAAGAGGGGAATCATGGTTTGGAAAAGGGGAAGGGAGAGGGGAAGGAGCAGGGAGCACCAGTGAGATACTCTGTAATGATCATAAGCAAATTGTTTGGAATCAAATGACCTTGTCTGGTGTGTCTGCAGCAACGCTATCCTGTGCCCCTGGCATTTCTTCTCTGCTACCGGTTCCACAATCTTCCTGTGGAGCTCCACCCTCGCTATTCCCAACAGCCTTTGCTCCTGTCAGATTTACAAACCCACTCTCTGCTCCATGTTGACAAATACAGTACTGTGCAAAAACTCTTGGCACACTAGCTATATATATCTCGATTTCAGAATTAGGTTTAATGTCATCAGCACATATCGTGAAATTTGTTAATTTTATGGCAGCAGTACAGTAAAATACATGATAAATAAATATAGTGGAAAAAACGGAATTACTGTAAGTATAAATATCTGTCCATTAAATAGTTAATTTACAATAAGCAGTGCAAAAAGGGTTCAATGCCCTTTCTGAGGGGGAGAAGCAGTTCCTGAATCACTGAGTGTGTACCTTCAGGCATCCGTACCTGATTGCCATTGGTAACAATGTGAAGAGGACATGTCCTGGGTGGCAGGGATCCTTAACGGTGACCGCCAACTTCCGAAGGCACTGTTCCTTGAAGAAGGCTTGGATACTACAGAGGCTAGAACCCATGATGGAGCAGACTGATTTTACAAGTTTCTGCAACTTACTTTGATCTTGTGCAGTAGCCTCTGTACCCCCCACCCAAATACCAGACGGTGATACAACCAGTCAGAAGGCTCTTCATGGTACATTTGTAGAAGTTTTCATGTGTTTTAGTTGACAAAGCAAATCTCCTCAAACTCCAAATGAAGTATAGCTGCTGTCTTGTCCTCTGTATAACTGCATCCATATGTTGCAACCAGGTTAGGTCTTCAGAGATATTGACACCCAGGAACTGGACATTGCTCACTCTCTCCACCTCTGATCGCTTTATGAGGATTGGTTTGTGTTCCCTCCTCTTACACTTTCTGAAGTCTATAATCAGCTTGGTAGTCTTGCTGATGTTGAATGCAAGGTTGTTGCTGTAACACCACTCAACTAACTGGTATATCTCACTCCTGTACGCCCGCTCGTCACCATCTGAATTTCTGCCAACAATGGTTATATCATAAGCAAATTTCTAGATGGCACTTGAGATATGCCTAGCCACCCAGTCATGGGTGTAGAAAGAGTAGAGCAGTGGGCTATGCACACATCCCTGAGGTGCGCCAATGTTGATTGTCAATGAAATGGAGATGTTATTTCCAATCCGCACAGATTGTGTGTGTGTATATATATATATATATATCCTGGCCTTCACGTGTGGCTTAGCTACAAAGCTACAAAGCCCGGCTGAACCGTTTCTACTAACAGGAGAAGGGGCAAAGGCAGGTTAGTGGTGCCTTAAAGCCTGTTGCTTTGGGCAGATGGGGCTTGTTAGCCGTGTTTGGCGTCTTATCTATGAGAAGGAAATCTCTGATCTCAAAGCTCCGCTGCCTTGAGGCTATACCCATTCATGGAGAAGGTTTTGGGGATAAACCCCAGGGAAAAATCTGAAGCTGAAGTCTCTTAAGCAGTGCTATGTTGAGTTCAATGCTGACTGGGAACTCCTGCGACACCTCTGGTGCCAAACTGTATCAGTCTTTGGGTTCACCAGCCGCATATAGAAGAGGAGCCTTCTATTTGGGCAACAGCTTGCCCTCCATTTTGTACTACCCTGGCTTGCTTATTGCCTAGCCAGCTGGGATGCAACACCCAAGATGGACCCCAACCAATACAGGCCCTCAATTTTACTGAGTTATGTTGTCAGAAAATGCACTGATGCCTTACTTTGGAAGGTGTATATTCTGTTGGCTTACAAAGGAATGCATTCCTTCCTCTTATTAGAATAAAGTGAACATCCTAGTTTGAAGCTCCTGTAACTAATTTTGTGTGCTCAGTTTACCAGCACCCCAGCCCTATTCAATGTGCAACTCATGATAAATTATGATTAGAAACAAGGATCAGCAACTAAGTCTTATTAATAGGTACATTTAATGTCAGAGAAATGTATACATTCTTTTTCTTTGCAAACATCCACGAAAACAGAGGAGTGCCCCAAAGCATGAATGACAGTTAAGTGTTAGAACCCCAAAGACCACCCCCCCGCCAGCTCCCCGCTTCCACGCATAAGCAGCAGCAAGGCAACAAAACTCCCTCACCCCCACCAGCAAAAAAGCATCGGCGCCCTCCATTGAGCACTCAAGTGTGCAGGAAAGCATCAATAAAGACACAGACTTACAGTACCCCAAAGACTACCTGTTCACCCAGTAATTTGACATACCACAGGCTCTGTCTCTCCCTAATAAGGGAAAAAGAGATGTCACCGTTTCACAGCGAGAAGAGAGACATAACAAACAACTGGCTGATTTATGATGTTAAAAGTCTGTTGCGTCGCTTCTTCTGAGCTCTGTGCCTAGAGAAACGGCCCCAGAAAAGCTCAGGTCTCTGGACACACAACCCACGGCAGCTAACCCACTGCTTCCGATGTTCCGTGTTCTCCCGCAATGCCTCAGTCAGGGGCACCGGCCTAGAATCAGTCTGCTTCCAGAGCCACGAAAAGCAGGCGCCCTAAAGATGCATTAGTCTTCCTGGACGCGTCCTTAGAATATCAAAAAGCGGCCGGTCGTGAGGCCCTGAGAGTGGGTCCCATTCCTGCAAAGGACCAAAGTCAGAGTGTAACTCCAGGTCAGGGTCTTCAAAAGAACCTTGAAAAGGTAAAAAAGAGATACCAAAGATGGAAGTAGAGCTGTTTCTGAGGATGCAGGCAAAGGAGCCGCCATTTAGCACCATCTTGACTTTGCTCTGCCCTCTGAATATTAACTGGTGGATTCTGTGAAAATTTTGGAATTGTAAGCAAAAAGTTCTTTAAAAAGGGCAGAAATGTGTCCTAATATTAAACCTCCCCCACCTCAATAAGTTTGTTTTGCATGAATCAAATGAACTGAGGCAGAATTATGTACACTTTTGAAGGAAGCATGTAAAACATTTAGAATCTCCAGTGAAACAAATTGAGAAGAGATTGGAAACAAATAGGATGTAAGATTTGGCAGTAGAAGAATGAAAATGGTGAATCGTGTATGAAGTGACAATCGGTCACATTCAGGTCATGCTTGATAATATTCGTAAGATGAAAAACAGTATCAGACAAATGCAGGCTTGAAGTAACACTGGATCATGGAAATCAGCTCGAATGTGTACTGTTCACTTGCTAACTTACAGCTGTAGAAAACTAAAAATATTGTGATGCTCCCGGGGCATGCTCGACAGCTCACGCCAGCATTCCTAGTGGCCAGTACTACTTATAGTTCTTGTTTTAAAATGTGCTCATGGTGTACACAAGCAATAGATGTTCAAGTTCATTTATATTAGCTCAGATTATACAGTTGCTCGTTCGTGTGTTTGTGTACCACCCTGAGTGTAACTGAGACGTGTAATAATTACTTTTCCCGTCTATGTGACTGAGTTAGTTCTTACTGAGCTATTGTGCTTTGTCTGTTATTGTGCCTGTTGCAATAAAAGCAGCAGTTGACATAAAATGAACTTTACTCGTCTGTATATACCAAATGCCAGCAACATTGGTGTCATTAGAAATTCCCAGGGAACCTCGAAGGGGCGAACGTACCCCGGCGCCCCCAACCCAGGTTACACGGCAGAGCGCATCACCAAGACAGAGGAGGAACCCATGAGATAGGTCTGACCAGCTCCGTGCCAGCCTCACCGCATGCCACAGAGTGATCACTACTACCGGTGTGGCAAGGCAGGCCACATGGCCTGGGACTGCCCCTCACCAGCGCCATGCCACAGCCTAGCACAGCCGAACCTCGGCACCGCCTGAGAACACCTCTAGCAGAATCCCTCCATTGTCGCTTCTGCGGGTGGGCCGTTTGGGTGACGAGCAGGGTTTATATGTGGACTGCGTGGTGGAGGGCAACAGATGCCGAGTGTTGGTGGACACAGGGTCAACCATCACTATCATCCATCCCGGTGTCCTGTCCAACATGGACCAGCCATCCCCACCTGGGTGGAGAATGACAGTGGCCCAGCTACCAGTCACCAGAAACTGTGCGGCGATGTGAGGGATGAGGTGGTTGCGCGTTACAGTGCGGAAAAACATAGTGGAGCACGAGGTGTGACTCTCCGACCTCCAGGAATTCTGCATCATTGGCCTGGACCTGCTGTCCCAAAGGGGGGCCCGTGTGGATGTGTCGGAGGCAACACTCGTCCTCGGCGTTGTTCTCAACAGGGCACCTCCGGGAGGCGGATCGGGGGAGTGCAGCTCCGGGAGGCGGATCGGGAGAGTGCAGCTCCTGGAGGCGGATTGGGGGAGTGCAGCTCCGGGAGGCGGATCCGGGGAGTGCAGCTCCGGGAGGCGGATCGGGGGAGTGCAGCTCCGGGAGACGGATCAGGGGAGTGCAGCTCCGGGAGACGGATCGGGGGAGTGCAGCTCCGGGAGGCGGAATGGGGGGAGCGCAGCTCCGGGAGGCGGATCGGGGGAGTGCAGCTCCGGGAGGCGGATCGGGGGAGTGCAGCTCCGGGAGGCGGATCGGGAGAGTGCAGCTCCTGGAGGCGGATTGGGGGAGTGCAGCTCCGGGAGGCGGATCTGGGGAGTGCAGCTCCGGGAGGCGGATCGGGGGAGTGCAGCTCCGGGAGACGGATCCAAGGAGTGCAGCTCCGGGAGACAGATCGGGGGAGTGCAGCTCCGGGAGGCGGAATGGGGGGAGCGCAGCTCCGGGAGGCGGATCGGGGGAGTGCAGCTCCGGGAGGCGGAATGGGGGAGTGCAGCTCTGGGAGGCGGATCGGGGGAGTGCAGCTCCGGGAGACGGATCGGGGGAGTGCAGCTCCGGGAGGCGGATCCGGGGAGTGCAGCTCCGGGAGGTGAAATGGGGGAGTGCAGCTCCGGGAGACGGATCAGGGGAGTGCAGCTCCAGGAGGCGGATCCGGGGAGTGCAGCTCCGGCAGATGGATCCGGGGAGTGCAGCTCCGGGAGACGGATCGGGGGAGTGCAGCTCCGGGAGGCGGAATAGGGGAGTGCAGCTCCGGGAGACGGATCGGGGGAGTGCAGCTTTGGGAAGTGGATCAGGGGAGTGCAGCTCCGGGAGGCGAAATGGGGGAGTGCAGCTCCGGGAGACGGGTCGGGGGCGTGTAGCTCTGGGAGGCGGAATGGGGGGAGTGCAGATCCGGGAGGCGGATCGGGGGAGTGCAGCTCTGGGAGGCGGATCGGGGGAGTGCAGCTCCGGGAGGCGGAATGGGGGGAGTGCAGCTCTGGGAGGCGGATCGGGGGAGTGCAGCTCCGGGAGGCGGATCAGGGGAGTGCAGCTCCGGGAGATGGATCTGGGGAGTGCAGCTCTGGGAGGCGGAATGGGGGAGTGCAGCTCTGGGAGGCGGATCCGGGGAATGCAGCTCCAGGAGGCGGATCGGGGGAGTGCAGCTCCGGGAGGCGGAATGGGGGAGTGGAGCTCCAGGAGGCGGATCGGGGGAGTGCAGTTCCGTGAGGTGGAATGGGGGGAGTGCAGGTCCGGGAGGCGGAATGGGGGTGTGCAACGCCGGGAGATGGATCGGGGGAGAGCAGCTACGGGAGACGGATCGGGGGAGTGCATCTTCGGGAAGTGGATCAGGGGAGTGCAGCTCTGGGAGGCGAAATGGGGGAGTGCAGCTCCGGGAGGCGGAATGGGGGGAGTGCATCTCCGGGAGGCGGATTGGGGAAGTGCAGCTCCGGGAGGCGGATCGGGGGAGTGCAGCTCTGGGAGGCGGAATGGGGGACTGCAGCTCCGGGAGACGGGTCGGGGGCGTGTAGCTCTGGGAGGCGGAATGGGGTGAGTGCAGATCCGGGAGACGGTTCAGGGGAGTGCAGCTCCAGGAGGCGGATCCGGGGAGTGTAGCTCCGGGAGGCGGATCCGGGGAGTGCAGCTCCGGGAGGTGAAATGGGGGAGTGCAGCTCCGGGAGACGGATCAGGGGAGTGCAGCTCCAGGAGGCGGATCCGGGGAGTGCAGCTCCGGCAGATGGATCCGGGGAGTGCAGCTCCGGGAGACGGATCGGGGGAGTGCAGCTCCGGGAGGCGGAATAGGGGAGTGCAGCTCCGGGAGACGGATCGGGGGAGTGCAGCTTTGGGAAGTGGATCAGGGGAGTGCAGCTCCGGGAGGCGAAATGGGGGAGTGCAGCTCCGGGAGACGGGTCGGGGGCGTGTAGCTCTGGGAGGCGGAATGGGGGGAGTGCAGATCCGGGAGGCGGATCGGGGGAGTGCAGCTCTGGGAGGCGGATCGGGGGAGTGCAGCTCTGGGAGGCGGTTCGGGGGAGTGCAGCTCCGGGAGGCGGAATGGGGGGAGTGCAGCTCTGGGAGGCGGATCGGGGGAGTGCAGCTCCGGGAGGCGGATCGGGGGAGTGCAGCTCTGGGAGGCGGAATGGGGGAGTGCAGCTCCGGGAGGCGGAATGGGGGACTGCAGCTCCGGGAGACGGGTCGGGGGCGTGTAGCTCTGGGAGGCGGAATGGGGTGAGTGCAGATCCGGGAGACGGTTCAGGGGAGTGCAGCTCCAGGAGGCGGATCCGGGGAGTGTAGCTCCGGGAGGCGGATCCGGGGAGTGCAGCTCCGGGAGGTGAAATGGGGGAGTGCAGCTCCGGGAGACGGATCAGGGGAGTGCAGCTCCGGGAGGCGGAATAGGGGAGTGCAGCTCCGGGAGACGGATCGGGGGAGTGCAGCTTTGGGAAGTGGATCAGGGGAGTGCAGCTCCGGGAGGCGAAATGGGGGAGTGCAGCTCCGGGAGACGGGTCGGGGGCGTGTAGCTCTGGGAGGCGGAATGGGGGGAGTGCAGATCCGGGAGGCGGATCGGGGGAGTGCAGCTCTGGGAGGCGGATCGGGGGAGTGCAGCTCTGGGAGGCGGTTCGGGGGAGTGCAGCTCCGGGAGGCGGAATGGGGGGAGTGCAGCTCTGGGAGGCGGATCGGGGGAGTGCAGCTCCGGGAGGCGGATCAGGGCAGTGCAGCTCCGGGAGATGGATCTGGGGAGTGCAGCTCTGGGAGGCGGATCCGGGGAGTGCAGCTCTGGGAGGCGGAATGGGGGAGTGCAGCTCTGGGAGGCGGATCCGGGGAATGCAGCTCCGGGAGGCGGATCGGGGGAGTGCAGCTCCGGGAGGCGGAATGGGGGAGTGGAGCTCCAGGAGGCGGATCGGGGGAGTGCAGTTCCGTGAGGTGGAATGGGGGGAGTGCAGGTCCGGGAGGCGGAATGGGGGTGTGCAACGCCGGGAGATGGATCGGAGGAGAGCAGCTACGGGAGACGGATCAGGGGAGTGCATCTTCGGGAAGTGGATCAGGGGAGTGCAGCTCTGGGAGGCGAAATGGGGGAGTGCAGCTCCGGGAGGCGGAATGGGGGGAGTGCATCTCCGGGAGGCGGATTGGGGAAGTGCAGCTCCGGGAGGCGGATCGGGGGAGTGCAGCTCCGGGAGGCGGAATGGGGGAGTGGAGCTCCAGGAGGCGGATCGGGGGAGTGCAGTTCCGTGAGGTGGAATGGGGGGAGTGCAGGTCCGGGAGGCGGAATGGGGGTGTGCAATGCCGGGAGATGGATCGGAGGAGAGCAGCTACGGGAGACGGATCGGGGGAGTGCATCTTCGGGAAGTGGATCAGGGGAGTGCAGCTCTGGGAGGCGAAATGGGGGAGTGCAGCTCCGGGAGGCGGAATGGGGGGAGTGCATCTCCGGGAGGCGGATTGGGGAAGTGCAGCTCCGGGAGGCGGATCGGGGGAGTGCAGCTCTGGGAGGCGGAATGGGGGAGTGCAGCTCCGGGAGGCGGAATGGGGGACTGCAGCTCCGGGAGACGGGTCGGGGGCGTGTAGCTCTGGGAGGCGGAATGGGGTGAGTGCAGATCCGGGAGACGGATCAGGGGAGTGCAGCTCCAGGAGGCGGATCCGGGGAGTGCAGCTCCGGCAGATGGATCCGGGGAGTGCAGCTCCGGGAGACGGATCGGGGGAGTGCAGCTCCAGGAGGCGGAATAGGGTCGTGTAGCTCTGGGAGGCGGAATGGGGGGAGTGCAGCTCCGGGAGACGGATCGGGGGAGTGCAACTCCGGGAGGCGGAATGGGGGAGTGCAGCTCCGGGAGACGGATCGGGGGAGTGCAGCTCCGGGAGGCGGATCCGGGGAGTGCAGCTCCGGGAGGCGGATCGGGGGAGTGCCGCTCCGGGAGACAGATCGGGGGAGTGCAGCTCCGGGAGACGGATCGGGGGAGTGCAGCTCCGGGAGGCGGATCGGGGGAGTGCAGCTCCGGGAGGCGGAATGGGGGAGTGCAGCTCCGGGAGGCGGATCGGGGGAGTGCAGCTCCGGGAGGCGGAATGGGGGAGTGCCGCTCCGGGAGACAGATCGGGGGAGTGCAGCTCCGGGAGGCGGATCGGGGGAGTGCAGCTCCGGGAGGCGGATCGGGGGAGTGCAGCTCCGGGAGGCGGATCGGGGGAGTGCCGCTCCGGGAGGCGGAATGGGGGAGTGCCGCTCCAGGAGACAGATCGGGGGAGTGCAGCTCCGGGAGGCGGATCGGGGGAGTGCAGCTCCGGGAGGCGGATCGGGGGAGTGCCGCTCCGGGAGGCGGATCGGGGGAGTGCAGCTCCGGGAGGCGGATCGGGGGAGTGCAGCTCCGGGAGGCGGATCGGGGGAGTGCCGCTCCGGGAGACGGATCGGGGGAGTGCAGCTCCGGGAGGCGGATCGGGGGAGTGCAGCTCCGGGAGGCGGAATGGGGGAGTGCCGCTCCGGGAGACAGATCGGGGGAGTGCAGCTCCGGGAGGCGGATCGGGGGAGTGCAGCTCTGGGAGGCGGATCGGGGGAGTGCAGCTCCGGGAGGCGGAATGGGGGAGTGCCGCTCCGGGAGACAGATCGGGGGAGTGCAGCTCCGGGAGGCGGATCGGGGGAGTGCAGCTTTGGGAGGCGGATCGGGGGAGTGCAGCTCTGGGAGGCGGATCGGGGGAGTGCAGCTCCGGGAGGCGGAATGGGGGGAGTGCAGCTTTGGGAGGCGGAATGGGGGGAGTGCAGCTTTGGGAGGCGGAATGGGGGGAGTGCAGCTTTGGGAGGCGGATCGGGGGAGTGCAGCTTTGAGAAGTGGATCGGGGGAGTGCCGCTCCGGGAGACAGATCGGGGGAGTGCAGCTCCGGGAGACGGATCGGGGGAGTGCAGCTCCGGGAGGCGGATCCGGGGAGTGCAGCTCCGGGAGGCGGATCGGGGGAGTGCCGCTCCGGGAGACGGATCAGGGGAGTGCAGCTCCGGGAGGCGGATCGGGGGAGTGCAGCTCCGGGAGGCGGAATGGGGGAGTGCCGCTCCGGGAGACAGATCGGGGGAGTGCAGCTCTGGGAGGCGGATCGGGGGAGTGCAGCTCCGGGAGACGGATCGGGGGAGTGCAGCTTTGGGAGGCGGATCGGGGGAGTGCAGCTTTGGGAGGCGGAATGGGGGGAGTGCAGCTTTGGGAGGCGGAATGGGGGGAGTGCAGCTTTGAGAAGTGGATCAGGGGAGTGCAGCAACAACCAGCACTGGTCCAGCACACTTGCAGTGGCCCGGCGCAGGGCAGTGCCCCATGCCAAAACCTGTGCACACCATCACCGGCTACCCCGGCAAAGCTCACCGTGCTCCTCTCATCAGCAACCGCATCGGCGCAGTGTAACAATGTTGGTAGCACGAATGCGGCGGCCTCCAGCCAGGCTGTCCGGGTAGTGCGGGAGCTGTGTCAGTGGAGCAGTGGGGTCTTGGATTAGGACCGGCGGTGGCTGAAAGACCTCCTTCACCAGTACCACAACTTCTCTGCAGCCAGGCAAGAGGACTGAAGGTGCACGGGGCTGGTCCCACACCATGGTAACACTGGGGACGACCGGCCCATCGCCTGGCCTTCCCCAAACACCAGGCAGCGAAGAAGCAGATCAAAGAGGTGGCAGTGACCTCTGACAGCCCTAGCAGTGTTAGTGAGGAAGGAAGAGCGGTGGTGGAGGTTCTGTGCAGATGTCCGCCATCACAATGCTGTCACCCAGAAGGACGTCTACCCGCTGCCCCGAATTGATGATTCCCTGGACTGTATTATGGGTTTGACCTTGTTCAGCTCTCCTGATCTCCGCAGCAGCTACTGGGAGGCTGAACTGGCCCTGAAGGCCCGGCCCAGGACCACCTTCAGTCTGGCTCCCATTCTGCGGAGTCACCATGTCATCTATTTGGATGATCTCCTGGTGCACGCGGCCATTTTTGATGATGCTCTGTGGAACCTGGAAGAGGACTTTGCGGCCATCCACCATGCGAACCTGTGCCTCAACCCTGCGCTGCCAGACCAAGTTCCTGGGGCAGGTGGTGAGGACAGAAGGAGTGGCGGCAACCCTGAGAAGGTGGTGGTGGTCAGGGAATGGCCCACGTCCCGCGATAACCCTGTGCTTCGCAGCTGCCTGGGGCTGGCGTCATACTACCACCCGTTTACTAAGGACCGTCAGCATCGCCGTCTCCTTGCTGACCGAGAAGGGGAGGCCCTTTGCCCGGACAGACACCCGTGCTGCTGCTTTTCGCCAGCTCCGAGCTGTGCTTACCCAGGTCCCGGTGCTGGCATACCCTGGACCAGCACGATCCTGCATTGAAGACAGAGAAGCCAGCAATGGGGGGCTCGGCGTAGAGCTGTCACAGGAGGGGGAATCAAGGAGAACGTGCTGTGGTGTACTTCAGTTGCCCTGAATGGTACGATTGTGTCACCCAGAGGAAGACTTTGCCTGTGGTCCAGGCCCTCCACCACTACTGCCCCTAAGGCTAGAACTTGCTGGTGTGAATTAGGATGATGTTTTTGCAGGGAAATGTACTATGGACATGTGATCGATGTTTAGAGATCTTTTGCAGGATGTTAGGGATAAATTTGTGCTGATGAGGAAGATAAAGAATGGTAAGGGGAAGGAACCATGGGTGACAAGTGAGGTGGAAAATCTAGTCAGGTGGAAGAAGGCAGCATACATGAGGTTTAGGAAGCAAGGATCAGATGGGTCTATTGTGGAATATAGGAAAGCAAGAAAGGAGCTTAAGAAGGGGCTGAGAAGAGCAAGAAGGGGGCATAAGAAGGCCTTGGTGAGCAGGATAAAGGAAAACCCCAAGGCATTCTTCAATTGTGTGAAGAAAAAAAGGATGACAGGAGTGAAGGTAGGACCAATTAGAGATAAAGGTGGAAAGATGTGCCTGGAGGCTGTGGAAGCGAGCGAGGTCCTCAATGAATACTTCTCTTCGGTATTCACCAATGAGAGGGAACTTGATGATGGTGAGGACAATATGAGTGAGGTTGATGTTCTAGAGCATGCTGATATTAAGGGAGAGGAGGTGTTGGAGTTGTTAAAATACATTAGGACAGATAAGTCCCCAGGGCCTGACGGAATATTCCCCAGGTTGCTCCACGAGGCGAGAGAAGAGATTGCTGAGCCTCTGGCTAGGATCTTTATGTCATCATTGTCCACGGGAATGGTACCGGAGGATTGGAGGGAGGCGAATGTTGTCCCCTTGTTCAAAAAAGGTAGTAGGGATAGTCCGGGTAATTATAGACCAGTGAGCCTTACGTCTGTGGTGGGAAAGCTGTTGGAAAAAATTCTTAGAGATAGGATCTATGTCATTTAGAGAATCATGGTCTGATCAGGGACAGTCAGCAATGCTTTGTGAAGGGCAGATCATGTCTAACAAGCTTGATAGAGTTCATTGTGGAGATGGTGAGGCATATAGATGAGGGTAGTGCAGTGGATGTGATCTATATGGATTTTAGTAAGGCATTTGACAAGGTTCCACACAGTAGGCTTATTCAGAAAGTCAGAAGGCGTAGGATCCAGGGAAGTTTGGCCAGGTGGATTCAGAATTGGCTTGCCTGCAGAAGGCAGAGGGTCGTGGTGGAGGGAGTACATTCAGATTGGAGGATTGTGACTAGTGGTGTCCCACAAGGATCTGTTCTGGGACCTCTACTTTTTGTGATTTTTATTAACGACCTGGATGTGGGGGTAGAAGAGTGGGTTGGCAAGTTTGCAGACGACACAAAGGTTGGTGGTGTTGTAGATAGTGTAGAGGATTGTCAAAGATTGCAGAGAAACATTGAAAGGATGCAGGAGTGTTTTGAGAAGTGACAGATGGAGTTCAACCCAGAGAAGTGTGAGGTCGTACACTTTGGAAGGACAAAGTCCAAGGCAGGGTACAAAGTAAATGGCAGGATACTTGGTAGTGTGGAGGAGCAGAGGGATCTGGGGGTACATGTCTACAGATCCCTGAAAGTTGCCTCACAGGTGGATAGGGTAGTTAAGAAAGCTTATGGGGTGTTGCTTTCATAAGTCAAGGGATAGAGTTTCAGAGTCGCGATGTAATGATACAGCTCTATAAAACTCTGGTTAGGCCACACTTGGAGTACTATGTCCAGTTCTGGTCGCCTCACTGTAGGAAGGATGTGGAAGCATTGGAAAGGGTGCAGAGGAGATTTACCAGGATGCTGCCTGGTTTAGAGAGTATGCATTATGATCAGAGATTAAGGGAACTAGAGCTTTACTGTTCGGAGAGAAGGAGGTTGAGAGGAGACATGATAGAGGTGTCCAAGATAATAAGAGCAATAGATAGAGTGGATAGCCAGTGCTTCTTCCCCAGGGCACCACTGCTCAATACAAGAGGACATGGCTTTAAGGTAAGGGGTGGGAAGTTCAAGGGGGATATTAGAGGAAGGTTTTTTATTGAGAGAGTGGTTGGTGCGTGGAATGCACTGCCTGAGTCAGTGGTGGAGGCAGACACACTAGTGAAGTTTAAGAGACTACTGGACAGGTAATGGAGGAATTTAAGTTGGAGGCTTATATGGGAGGCAGGGTTTGAAGGTTGGCACAACATTGTGGGCCGAAGGGCCTGTACTGTGCTGTACTATTCTATGTTCTATGTTTTATGTTCTACCTCTTTGGCCAGTGGTTCCTGCTTCGCCCAGACCATGCATCACTGACCTGTCTCTTGTTCCGTGAGTCCGAGGAGCAGCTGGTGCAGTGGCTGCAGCCTATCCAGGACTATGATTCTGAGGTGCAGCACCACGGCAACGCTGACACCTTCTGTTGCCGGCCCTGCGAGACCACCGTGTGTCACTACTGTCGCATCCTTGAGGAGCAGAGCCAGGGTCAAGCAGTGGTAACAACGATTCAGGTGACAGCTGCAGGCGAGGTGGACCACCCCGCCAGCATCTGTGCAGCGAGCAGGAGTGTCACCCCATGCTGGCTCGGGTGAGGGCATGGCTGAGTGTGGGACGACAGTCGGAGTGGGCAGAGGTCTCTGCTCTGGAGCCAAAGACCAAAGCCCGATACTCTCAGTGGGGCACACTGGAGGAGCACGATGCGTTGCTGTTCTGGCGGTGGCAGTCTCTGGACGGTGACAGACACCTCCTGCAGATGGTGGTCCCCCAGGAGCTGTGTGCCATGCTGTTGCAATCAGTGCACAGGCCAGTGGGGGCTGGCCATTTCGGGGTTGCAACGATGTTGGGCAGGCTGCATGAACGATTCCACTGGCCTGGGTGCAGGCAGGATGTGGAACTGCTCATGCACTGCTGCGATGCTTGCACCTCCCAGAATGGGCTGGGCCACTGGACAAGAGCTCCAGGACAACAATACCTAGTGGGGGCCCCAGCGGAGCGTGTAGGGGTAGAAAGCATGAGCCCCTACCCCCACACCGACATCGGGAAATGATACGTTCCAATGGCCATGGATTACTTCACAAAGTGGCCAGAGACGTACACAGTCCCTGACCAAAGTGCCACCACCACTGCTGAGTGACTTGTGGAGGAGTGCCTCTGCCATTTCAGCACCCCTGAGGAACTCCACTGCGACCAGGGAGGCAACTTTGGTGAGGTCCGCAGGCGGCTGGGAATCACCAAAACATGGACCACCCCCTTCACCAGCAAAGTGATAGACTGGTAGAGCGTTTTAGACACACCCTGGTTACGCAGCTTGCTATCCTCGTCGGCCACCACCAGCGCGATTGGGATCGACACCTACTCTTGGTATAGTGGTCATACCAGACAGAAGTTCAGGAGAGAACCAGCTGTACTCATGTTGGGATGGAAGCTGTGCACGCCGGTGGAGCTGGTGTTTGGTCTCTCTCCCGAGCCTGAGATTCCTGGGGAGGCCGGGTTGGAGTACCGGCAGCACATAGCAGAATGCAGCTCAGCACAACCAAAATGCAGCTAATGGCCACCAGAAATGGGCTTATGATGCCTGCAGCCCAGGTAGAACTTTACTGGGGGGAACTAAGTATGGGTGTACTGCCCCTCCCGGAAGAAGGGGCTACCAGCCAATCTGGGAAGCTACTGGAAGGGGCCAGGGGAGGTGCTTTACCAAAACTCCAATGTGGTATATCGGGTGCAGTGGCCTGAGCGGCGGGAGGCAGTCGTGCTGCACTGGGACCGGCTGGCACCGTGTCAGTCCTAGGCCACCAGCGACCCAGCGAGACTGAATCTGAGGGAAGGCGGTGACACACAGGGTGCACTGCCTCTTGCCTCACCAAACAGTGCCTCTCCTGGGGGAGGGGGAGGCTACAGACACCCCTCAATGTCCCAGGTGTTGGTGCTGGCTATCACTAGGAATTTTGGTCTTTGTTGTGGACTTTGAGATTGCTGGGGACACTTGACCCCATGGGGAGAGGGGGAGCAGTGTGATGCTTCAAGTGCGTGGTCGACAGCTTTCCCCAGCATTCCCAGCAACCAGCACCACTTACTGCTCTTGTTCTGAAATTCATTTGCGGTGTGCGGTTTCAGTAGAACTATGGTGAGATGTTCAAGTTCGTTTATTTTAACTTGGGTTCTACAGTTGCTCGTTTGTGTATTTGTGAGCCACCCTGAATGCAAACGAATCACCTCCCTCACCTGCATGTGACAGAGTTAGTTCTCACCAAGCGTTTGTGCTCTGGCTTTTATTGCACTGGTCACAATAAAAATGGCAGTTGAGATGAGCGAGCTTTTTCTCATCTGTAATCATGGGCTGCATGCTTGCCCCAATATCGCGTTTGCAGAGATGGTTGGCTGACTACATCACCCTTTGTTTGCAGAGAGCTGTAAATTAGGAAAGCACAAAAGCTAGGAGAAGAATTAGAGTAGCCTTATTTGTCCCATGCCCATCGAAACATGCAGTAAAATTAGTCATTGGCGTCAAACCAAATCAGTGAGGATTCTGCTAGGCAAGTGTCACCAAGCATCAAACGCCAAAAGAGAATACCCACAACTCACTACCCTGAATGTATGTCTTTGGAACGTAGGAAAACACCAAGGCAACCAGAGGAAACCCACACGGTCACGGGGTGAACTTACAAATTCCTTATAGATGTCAGTCCAGGTTGAATCCTAATCTTATGGCAGGCACTATAATAATGTCACGTTAACCACTACACTACTGCACCATATTGCAAAGCTCAAAACCATTCAAGGCTTTTCATATTAATAGCTTTTGGTTGTGGTACTCAGAAATAGATTTATATCTGATCTGAGATACAAAAACATGCAATTGTAGCTGGCAGGCAATAAAATGGCTTTCATTTGGTTTTGTGAATAGAATTGCAAGCATCATGGAGGTGGCAGCCAAATGCACCCATGGAGTTCCATCTTGTGCTAGTTGAAAACTACAACAATAGCTTACAATCTAAGGAAAGCCCCTTAAATGATGACATTAACATGTGACCACAAGTGGCACAAGTCACTCTTATGGATGTACCGGTGATCAATACTTTTCAAATGATATACCTTTGATATCTGTAATCTGTCAAGTAGGGTACCAGGCACAATTCTGATTTGATGGAGACAGACGTGAGAGTATGGAGGAACACCTGGAGAAACTTCTGAAATGCCCGCTTCGTTGCCGCTGCTACTGTGTGGTCCAGAATTTCCAGAGGAGAAGGCCCCGAATCCTTGGCTTTGCTTGTTTTGCTGGCCGGGCTGAGGTCGAAGGTGCTCGAGAGGCTGTATTGGAGGGGCTGGTTGGAGGCTCGAAGTTTTCGGATGGATGGGCTCAGTGTCGGCTGTGGTCGGGTGCTTCCGATGCATCGGCTATTGTTGGTGCCTAGAGGTTTATGGCAGGGAGTTTCTCCCTTTTGCTGCCTGCCATCGGGGATTTGGGAGTCGATCGGAACTTTGAGACTTTTTTTTACTGTGCCCATGGTCTGCTCTTCATCAAATTATGGTATTGCTTTGCACTGCTGTAACTATATATTATAATTATGTGGTTCTGTCAGTGTTAGTCTTTGGTTTGTCCTGTTTTTCTGTGATATCACTCTGGAGGAACATTGTATCATTTCTTAATGCATGCATGCATTTCTAAATGACAATAAACGAGGACTGAGTGTTCTCATAATCTAAAATCTAAAAAAAAATGTTCTTTAAAAGAGAAAAGGACACAGCTGAAGACAGATAACAGTATCATAACAGAGTTGAAATACAAGACAAAAGTCTGGTCTTGAATGCAACATCAGAATAGAGAGAACAAGTTTCTTACGTCACCAGAGGCAAATATTACATACTGCAGAAACACAGAAAAATTCACAATATTTATGCAATGAGTGACGTGTGAGATAGCAGTTCTTTCAGCTCACAGGCAGAATTCAAGTCAAGTTATTAATGATGCAGATTGCCGCAGATGTGGATTCTTTCATTTAGGGAAAGATACATATTACAAGCAGTTAAGTTATCTTCACTTAGTAAGGAACACGCTTGGTCTTAAGGCTTTAGAAGTCCAAAGAAAAGCTTCCAAGTAGCAGTATCAGATATCGATCGATCTATGTGATTCAGTGTTGCAAAATGAACACGGCATGCCAATTGCAAATCTTCAACAAACACAGAGGCAGTGACCCTTAGCACAGAAGTATAGACAGTAAGACATAGGAGTAGAATTAGCCTAATCCCCCCACTGAGTCTATTCCACCACTCCATCATGGTTGATTTATAATCCCTCTCAAAATTATTCTCCAGCTTAATCCCAATAACCTTTGATACCCTTTCTGGTCAAGAACCTATGAACCTCTGCTTTAATATACTCGTTGACTTGGCCTCCACAACCATCTATGGAAATGAATTCCACAAATTCACAGCCTCTGGCTAAAAAAAATCCTTATCTCTGTTCTAAAGGGATGCTTTTCTTTTCTGAGGCTGTGTCCTCTGGTTCTCGACTCCCCTTCTATATGAAATATCCTCTCCATATCTGTCCTATCTTGGCCTTTCAATGTTTAATAGGCTTTAATGAGATCCTCCCTCATTCCTCTAAACTCCAATAAGTGCATCAAATACTCCCCATATGTCAGCCCTTTCATTTCTGAAATCATTCTCTTGAACCTCATCTGGGCCCTTTGCAATGCCCGCATATCCTTTCTTAGTTAAGGGGCCTAAAACTGCTCATAATACTCCAAGTGTGGTCTGACCAATGCTTGATAAAGCCACAGTGTTACATCCCTGCTTTTATATTCTAGTACTCTTGAAATGAATGTTAGTATTGTCGCCAACTCAGCTGCAAGTTGACCATGAGCGAATCTTGCACAAGGACTTTCTAGTCCCTTTGCACCTCTGATATTTGAATTTTCTCCCTGTCTAGAAAATAACCTGATCCTTCTACCAAAATTCATAACTATAGACTATATTCCATCTGCCACTTCTTTTCCATTCTTCTAATCTGTCTAAGTCCTTCTGCAGAATCCCTGCTTCCTCAACATTGCCAGTCCTTCCAGCTAATTTCATATCATCCACAAACTTGGCGACAAAGCCATCAATACTGTCATCCAAATGATTGACATATAACATGAAAGAAGCAGTTCTGATATTGACCCCTGCAGAACACAACTAGTCACTGGCAACCAACTAGAAAAGGCTCCCTTTATTCACACTCTTTGCCTGCTGACAGTCAGCCAATCTTCTACCCATGCTGGTATTTTTTCATGGCCTCTTAGCCTTGTTAAGCAGCACCTTGTCAAAGGCCTTCTGAAAATCAAAGTAAAAAAATATCCATTGACTCTAAAAAAGCAGGGTTTCTCATCTCCTTTCTAATTTTGACAAGTTGGTCCATGGCCTCTTCTTCTAACTCTCAGGTTGGAGGAACAACATCTTATATTCCACCTAGGTAGCCTCCAACCTGATGCCATTAACATCTATTGATCCAGCTTCCAGTAATTAGGTCTTCTTCACCTTTTCTTCTTCTTCATATCAGCGGGTGACTGTCGAATCTTATTCATTATTGTTAACAGTATACTTAAGGATCCATCCAGGTAATGCTAGAATATTTGTCTGTGCCTTTAAGTGGAGACGGTGATGTCATTACGCACGCGCGAGATAGTGGGGTGTCCATTTTTGTTTTCTGCAGAAGAAGCTGGTGGGGCTTTGGGATTAAGTTCCTCCCAGAGATACTGGGCATGGTGAGGAACAGTGAGTGTTAATTAACGATATCCATGTGAATTTATTTATGCTTGTTGGTGAATCGAGAATATCGGTAATTTGATATGTTTTACATGTGGATGCTTTAGATTTTCACAAGTGAAGGCATTGGCACTGGATAGCGTGGCTTGTGCAAAGTTCCTTATCGGCCAAGTGGGTCAGTCTTCCTGTAATTTAACTACCAGGCAATATCCTGTAAAAGTTGTGCCAAAGTCTACCTTTTGTCTAACTTTATTGTATCAGGACTGATTGTGAGTGTAACAGCGTAACGTGAATGTTTAGTCTCTGTTTGGAAGTTAAGCACATGTGTACCAAAAGGGAGTAGACGTCTTAGATGAGACGTATTTGCTTACATTTTCGCTGCTATGTATAAGGTACAGGGTCAGTAGGATTCTAATGTTGTTTGTATTGTGTTCCTTCAGAATTGCCACTACCGTATTACAAATGTTTGTAGTTCTGTATTAGTTTTGTGCGGTTTGCTTTATGTATTTTTATACTGCATACGCAATTTGTCGATACACAAGGGTGTGGATTGAAAGATAAACTGAGATTGTAATGGCAGGAACTGGTTGTAAATTTGTTCATTTTGTTTTGAGACCCTCTTCTGGCACTAAAACATATAAAACAGATAAAGGAATTAAAACCCAAAAAAGTATTTGTTGTCCTGAGTGTGTACTTTTCCTCAGGCTACAAAATTTAATTTCCCATTCTGGATATCCCCTTACTTTTCCTCACCTGTTTATTGGTGCCTCTCCTCCCTCCCTTTCTGCAATGGTCCACTCTCCTATCCAATCAGATTCCTTCTTCTCTAGTCCTTTACATTTTCCACCTATCACCTCTCAGCTTTTTACTTCAACCACCCTCCCCCCCTCACCCACATGGCTTCACCTTTCCCCTTTTAGATTGTCCCACTCCTCTGAACTTCTTATTCTGGCATCTTTCCTCTTCCTTTCCAGTCCTGATGAAGGATGTCGCCCCAAAAGGCCCATTGTTTATTCATTTCCATAGGTGCTGCCTGACCTGCTAAGTTCCTCCAGCATTTTGTGTGTATTATTCTGGCTTTCCACCATCCGCAGAATCCACATGATCATACATGTCCCCTAATTTTAATGAGGATTGGAATTATAATGGGCTGGCTGCTGTAACTTCCAGTCTGAAAGTGGGATGCTCAATTCAAGCTTCCAATCCGATGTGAACAATGTATGCAAAATAAGTAAGTAATGAGAAACTACTCATAACTTTATAATCTTTGATATTTTATAATTAACATTAATTCTGTTTAAAGATATTAGGTCACCATAACATACTGCTGATAGTAATTTGCAGTCTTGGAAACTGCTAAAATATTATTCCAGACATAAAATAAGATTCAATATATTAGGACGCAGTCACACATCAATTTTGTGTTGATACAAAGTGAATTTGGTTTCTTGGTTATTTCACCCTGTCAACACACCCCAATTTGGATTCAAGGCACTCTAAAGCTAAGCTATGCAACAGACCCTGCAGACCCCCTCACATATTACCTTGAACTACAGCTCTGTGGGTTATTCTATTCTAAAATAACATTAATTGGACACGTGTATGGTCAATTTTCAATATGGTTATTATTGTTCAATAGTGGTGTCTCCATGCTCTCTTTCCTGACGTTCAAAATTAGCCATCTGAATAACAAAACTACCTGCATGCAAGTAAGTGGAAGTAAATAGTTTTGTCATAACATTTCATTTCAATGAAGTGCAGCGGACAATAAAATGGCAATTTGTATCTCACATTTCGCAGATACAGGCCTTAGACTGATGGTTTCAGTGAAACCACAGCCTTAGTGTTAGTGATTCAAATGTCAGGAACCTCTGGATGGATGCATTTTATTATTTCAGTAAGATGAAGTTCAATGCAATCTCAGGAATGATGTGCCAAGGCACTGTTTAAAAGCAATCTATACATATTTGTATTTGATTCTGTGTTGTGGCACCGAGAAAGAAAATGGTCCAGATGATGGTTTGCTAGCAAAGAAGTATCTGGTGAGGTAACAGCATCCTCAGTAAATGGGTCTAATGCCAAGTGTTGAAGACTTCTCCATCAATAATTTTCACTGTGAACCTTGTTTAGGAACGGTAAGATCGATTTTTTTGCACACTCTGTGTTTCAGGGATTTGAGATGCCTTGCATATTTCAAAGTCTGTCAGAGGAGAAAATCATTTTATTTACTCAGCTGTGGTTACAAATAACCTTCGCCTACCCGTGCTATTAAATAACATTTTGATGTTAAATGAAATTCATTTGATTTGTGACATGGAAATTATGACATTTTGCATTATAACTGTGAAGACCGCTAAAGGCATTTTTCAGCAGAGGTTTATGAACCCTACATTATCCATTTCCTGAATTCTACGTGGTGCCGAAGGCTAAATTGTGGTCTGACTGATTAACATCTGAAAACTCATGGAGAAGCAATTTAAGCAAAATTGCAATTCAAACACACCTTTTCTCATTTGCAAGTTAAGGGAATACATGGTTAACTAGTAAGTTGTAAACAGATTTCTTAAAAATGTTACATGCTGTTTAAAAACAATATATTTTATGCATTTAAAATATTGCATCTGCAAGCATATTTTATAAGCTACAAATAATAGAGGCAAGTTTTCTGTTTCAGATATAAAAGTAACCAAACTTAATTACTATCGGTGATGTACACAGTAGCCTCATTACATTTCTGGCTTTTTAAAAAAAACTTCCTTGTCTTAAGAGAAACAGAAATGTTGAAAATGTTAAAAATTTCTTTTGAAACCTTTATTTCAGATTTCCGACATCTGCAAAATTTTATTTGGCAAGCTAGAAAGAAATAATTGCTTCTAGCAGAGGTGCTAAGTGTGCTGGCTTCATTCAAAAGGACTTGAGTGACAAAGTCCAACCTGCTGACATGACCAGATAGCACATCTACTGGAAGTGACCATACATAGTTAAATTGTTAACATGATATGGGATTCATTGGCAGAGATTCAGAACCGAATGTAGATTTAAGATTATTACAAGAACTAAGAAATTTGGAGGCACTTAGACTGTTGTGTTCTGAAATGCATGTACAGCTTGAAAAGGTAAAGGGAGTAAGTTTAATAGCGACTTCCAAAATTGGACATAAATTTAAAAAGAAAGGAATAACAGAGATGCATGTCAATCTGAATGACACGGACAAGAGGGGCTGAATGTACTCCTTCCCTGCTATAAGGGTTGATAGTACATTATGAAATCTCCTCTCACAGAACTGATACTACAATACCTTTTACAAACAAGTTAACTGAAAGATAATTAAGCATCAACTGTTTTGGGCTTTGGTGACCCAGTTGGGTTTATAATCACTTTCACTGCTATCATTTTTGATGCCCTTTACAGTTAGCCATATTTATTAATTTAGTATCCAATTTGCTCTCATGGATTAAAAATTCCTAATTCAGTATTATATTCACTTTGAATAAACTGTAAAAACAAAATACAGTTGAGCTTGTTTCATTGTCTTTTCTTTCTATACAACTCTACCTTAAACAGAGTGAGCCACAGCGAGATGTAGTGCCCAAGGAGATCAGTTTGAGGGAGCTACATATACAGGAGGGAGAAATCATTTTTAATCCCCCCCCCTTCACTTTCTTCCTTGGTCCACTGTCCTCTCCTATTACATTCCTTCTTCTTCAGCCTTTTACCTCTTCCACCTATCCCGTCCCAGCTTCTTACTTCAACCCCTCCCGCACCCACCTATTTTCCCCTTCACCTAGTCTCACCTATCACCTGCCAGCTTCTACTCCATTCCCTTCCCTAACATTTTTATTCTGGCTGCTTCTCCCTTTTTTCCAGTCTTGATGAAGGGTCCTGGCCCAAAATGTCAACCATTTATTCCGCTTCTGGACTTGCTGAGTTCCTCCAGCATTTTGGCATGTTAATCTTAGTTTTACCAATGCGTAGGCTCCAGCATCTCAATACTATTCTGAATGCCATTTTTCCAGTCTGATCTACCAAGCGCTAGGGATTCCCAAAACTTAATGGGGATGTTAGGCTCATCTCAAGGAAACTTTAAGCATGTTATTGAATCTTCCCTTTTTTGGCAAGTAATCTTCTTCTATAATGGATCTTAAAACAGAGAATCTGTTTTGGGCGTCTTTTGTTGGGCACATGAATGAAATGTCTCACCCAGCTAAATTGGCAAGGTGTTTGTAAAGGTGCTGACCTGGGAAGGGACACTGACATTGGATTTCTTATCTCTGTAGTGGATATTACAGAAAGAAAAATGGTGGTATATTTTAGCTATCTGTAAACAAGAAAAGGGCAAATTCTAAGGAGGGGTTATGTTACAGATCTCCATAATCCAAACAGAATTTGCTGGATGCAACCAGGAGTGCTTATTGACATAATATATAGGTAGTCCAACAAGGGAAGGGGCCATACCAAACTTTGCATTGAGAAAGGAGACTTGTCAAGTAACCAGATTCAGTAGGAGAGCATTTTATAACAGTGATCTTAACTCCATAAGTTTTCAGATAGTTAATTGAAAGTCAAAGTCAGATTTGTTGTTATAGGCACCAGTATATGTATGCACTAGCTGCAATGAATCTCAGTAGCATCACAGACACAACATATATATATATATATATATATATAGCTAGAGGGCATCAAACTTTTGTCCAATACTATACAGTATTTGTCAATATGGAGCAGAGAGCAAGTTTGCAAATCTGGCGGGAGCAAGGGATACTGGGAATAGCGAGGGTTGAGAGCCATGGGAGGAGTGTGGGACAGGTAGAAGAGAAGGATTGCCAGGAGCACGGGGCGGTGTGGGTGAAGACACACCCAGCCCTGAGACACCAGGCAAGATTATGTGATCCCAAACAATTGGCTTATTGATCATTTCAGAATGTCCCTCTGGTGCTTCCTACTCCCTCACCTCTTCCTTCCCCTTGTTCCATCCATGATTTCCCTCTCCCTGTCTCCTACCCACTTTCAGTCCACAAAAGAGACCTATATCAGAACCAGGTTTATCATTATTCATATTATGTTATCATTTTTTTTCGCTGCAGCAGTACAGTGCAAAACATAAAATTACTACAGTAGTGTGCAAAAGTCTTAGGCAACCTAGCTATATATATGTACTATTATTGGGCAAGTCCCACATCTAACATGGGGGGTCATTTAAAAAACAACTGGTCAGAATTCAGGAACAATATGCCATCTGAAGAAGAAAGACAAGGAAGGCGAATCTCAGGAAGTTGGAATGTGAGAGATGCTGCAAATTTAGTCAAAGAGATAAAGGAAACATAAGACTAAGTAAGATGAATTTGAATGGAGCTTTTGAGGCATATAAAAGCAGCTGGAGGGAACTTAAGCAGGGAATTAGGGGGACATAAAAAAGGACATTGATGGGATTAATAAAAATCCCAAAGCATTTTATATGACATTATGCACTGTTCTATTCTCAAAAAACAAACTGCTGGAGAAACTCAGTTGAGCAGTATCCTGATGCAGGGTCTCAACCCAGAATGTTGATCATTTCTATCCCTCCACAAATGCTATTCAGCTCATTGAATTCCAGCAGTAGCTCAGTTTTTGAGCATAGAATCTAGAGAATAAGTCCTTCAGCCCACAATATCTGTGATAAACACACTGCTGAATTGAACCAATTCCCTTCTGCCTGTACATGATCGATATCCTTTCACATGCACGTATCTGTTCAATGCCTCTTAAACACCACTGCTTCCACTATTCTCCCAACAAACTGTTCACACACCTACTACTCTCTGTGTTAAAGCAAAAACTTGTGCCACATATCTCCTTTGGAATTTATCCCTCTCGCCTAAAATATATGTTGTCTAGTAGTTGTCTGGAAACTACCTAGATGGTATATGAGGTGTTACTCCTCCAACCTGAGTTTAGCCTCATCACTGTAGTAGAGGAGGCCATGTATGGACATATCTGAATGGGAGTAGGAAGCAGAGTTGAAGTGGGTGGCTACTAGGAGATCCTGTCTGTTGTGGCAGAAGGAGCGGAGGTGCTCGACGAAGCGGTCCCCCAATCTGTGTCGGGTCTCACCGATGTAGAGGAGGCCGCACTGGGAGCACCGGATGCAATAGATGACTCCAACAGACTCATGAGTGAAGTATTGCCTCACTTGGAAGGACTGTTTGAGGCCCTGAATGATGGCAAGAGAGGAGGTGTAGGGACAGGTTCAGCTGCTTGGTATGACCTCATATACCGTCTAGGTAGTCTCCAGCCCCTTGATATGAACATAGAATTCTCCAACTTCTAGTAATTCCCTCCCCCTCCCTTCCTCTATCCCTATGTTATACTACCCCCTCCCCCAGCTGCCTATCACCTCCCTCATGGTTCTGCCTCCTTCTACTACCCATTGTGTTTTCCCCTATTCCTTCTTCACCTTTCCTGCCTATCACCTCCCTGCTTCCCCTTCCCCACCACTTTATCTTTCCCCTTACTGGTTTTTCACCTACCAGCCTTCTCCTTCCCACCCTCCCCCCACCTTCTTTATAGGGCCTCTGCCCCCTCCCGCTTCAGGCCTGATGAAGGGTTCCGGCCCGAAACGTCGACTGATCGTTTCCACGGATGCTGTCCGACCTGCTGAGTTCCTCCAGCGTGTTCTGAGTGTTGCTTTGACCCCAGCATCTGCAGAGTATTTTGTTTTTACTAACTTAAACTTGTTCAGTTTTAAGATAGCTATAGGTAATGAAAAGTATTGATCTTGAAGGAGACTCCTAAATTTCAGCAGGACAAATTATGACAGCATTAGACTGGAACTTGGGTGAGTTATTTGGAACCAACTGTTTTTGGGCAAGTCCACATCAACATGTGGAGGGTGACTAAAGAACAGCTGCACAGAGTACGAGACAGGTATGTTCTAGTTAGAAGGAAGGACAAGGATGGCAAGATAAGAGAACCATGGATGTCGAGGGTGGTGATGAATTTTGTCAAGGAGGAAAATGAAAAGTATGTAAAGCTTAGGAAGCTAGACTCAAACAGAGCCCTGGAGTGTTATAAAGAAGCCAGAAAAGAACTCAGGAAGTGAATTAGGAAAGCCAGGAGGGGCCATGAAGAGTCCTTGGCAAGTAGGATTAAAGAGAAACTCATGGAATTCTATACATCAGGAACATCAGAATAACTAGAGAGAAGGTAGTTCCACTCAGGGATAAAGGGGATGCAAAGGATGTGGGTGTGTCCTTAATGAGTACTTTACAGCAGTATTTATGAAGGAGAAGGACATGGAGGATAGGGAGATAGGTGCTGAGGTTATTAATATACTAGGAACTTAAGGTGGAGGCATTAAAGGGAATTAAGTGGATCAGTCCCCAGGGCCTGATGGGATAGATAGATAGATACTTTATTGATCCCAATGGAAATCGCACAGTAGTGTTACAAGCACACAAATATAAATATTAGGAGAGAAGTAGAAAGAATTAAAAATAAGTTACCACAAACAGTCCAAAAGGATTATTTCATCATTTCTCAGCTATAGGTTGACTCATTATAGAGCCTAATAGCCGAGAGTAAGAGTGACCTCATATAACATTCTTTGGAGAGTGCAATTGTCTTAGTCTCCTCTGTTAAGTCAAGGTGGCATGCAGAGTGTGAGAAACATTGTTCAGAATTGCCAAGGTTTTCTGTAGGGTCCTTTGTTCTACCTCTGCCTCCAGTTTGCCACAACCACGGATTTGGCAGCACAGCAGATTCGGCAATTGCACTCATGAATATGCACATGTTAACTAATTATTATTTCATTGTAATGGTATATAATTTCATTCTTTCACTCCCTGCTTACATTTGGTCTTACTTGAGAAATTGGACTGTCGAGTCAACTGGCTCTGAAGACTAGCGGTATTCATTTTATATTGAGTTATTTTGAACACGTCCAGCATGACCAGATGGTTCTCAGACGGTTCCTTGAAAATAACCTGTATGCCAAGCCCGAAAAATATGAGTTCCATAAAGACCAGTTGTCATTTTTGGGCTATATACTTACCCCATCCAGTATTCAAATGGAACCTAGTGAAGTTCAAGAAGTTACAAAGTGGCCCAAACCGTCTAAATCAAACAGGTACGGCACATTTTGGGGTTTGCGAACTTTTATCTCCACTTCATCTGGAATTTAGGCTCTATCACATAAGTTGCACTCAGCAGGAAGACTTGGCAAGATTCCAGTGGACAGACGGTGCAAACCAAACACTTTGGTAGTTAAAGCGGTGTTTCACCACTGCCCCAGTGCTGCAAAACCCAGACTAATCACAGCCATTCATTGTCGAGGTGGATGCATCCGATGTTGGCATTGGAGCTGTCCTCTCTCAGCACCCATCTGCGCATAGTCGGCTGCACCCCCTGTGCCTTTCTTTCCCGTCGCTTGACTCTAGCCGAAAGGAATTACGGTGTTGGGAACTGGGAACTTCTGGCTGTCATGGAGGCCCTGGAGGAATGGCGGCACTGGCTGGAGGGGGCAGAGCATCCTTTCTTGGTCTAAACAGATCACAAGAACCTCTCCTACATTCAGGATGCAAAGAGACTCAACTCTCGTCCCGCTGGGCTCTCTTCTTCACACCTATTCAATTTCATCCTCACCTATTGTCCAGGCAGCAAGAATACCAAGGTTGACACGCTCTCCTGGCAGTTCAATGGATCTGAGGACTATGCTGATCCAAACAACACACAACACACAAAATGCTGGAACTCAGCAAGCCAGGCAGCATTTAAGGAAAATAGTACAGTTTCTGGCCAAGAGTCTCAGCCCAAATGTGCTTTTTTTCATAGGTGTTGCCTGGCCCGCTGAGTTCCTCCAGCACTTTTGTGTGTGTGTAGCTTGGATTTCCAGCATCTGCCATTTTTCCTTGTTTATAATGCAGAATGAAAGCCCATTCTTTCTCCCTCATATATCGCTGCTCCAGTGATATGGGGAATAGAGGCAGAAGTGAGGGCCACCCAACAGTCGGACCCAGGCCTGGGTGGGGGACCTCCCAACCGGCTGTTTGTCCCTGTGCAGTACATTCCAAAGTGTTGGAATGGTGTCACTCCTCCCATCTGGTTGGAATCTGGAAATTCAACAGACCCAGGAGTTTATAAAGAGACCATTTTGGTGGCCACCTATGTCCCAGGATGTCTACGACTTTATATCTGCCTGCCCTACCTGCACTCAGAGCAAGCCATCACACTATCGTCCTGTGGGTGTGCTATGTCCACTGCCTATGCCCCACTGCCCCTGATCCCACCTCTCTAGGTTTCCTCACTAGGCTTCCCCATCTAATGGAAATACCACCATTTTGGTCATTGTGGATCAATTTTCCAAGGCTGTTCACTTCATTATGCTCCCTAAGCTCCCATCGGCTTTCCTCATAACATAGTGTCTGATCATGGACTACAGGTCACTTCCTTCCTTTGGAAGGTTTTCTGCTCGAAAGTGCCACACCCAGCCTCTCAGCTGGCTTCCACCCACAATGCAATTGCCAGACTGAGAGTGAACCAGCAGTTGGAGACAACCCTGCGCTGGCTTGCCCCTTCCAACCCCACGTCCTGGAGCTCTCAATTGGTTTGGACAGAGATCACACACAATAACCTCCAGTCATCTTCCACGGGTATGTCTCCCTTTGAATGCCAGAAGGGATTCCTTGATCTCGATCAGGAGATTGATGTAGGAGCTCCTGCAGCTGAACAGCTGATCCAGCACTACAAGCGCACGTGGAGATGAGCCAGGGCTTCTCTGCTGCTCACCCAGAAACAACATTCCTGGCAGGCTGATCAGTTCTGCCAACAGGTAAGGCCATTCAAGCCAGGAGGGGAGGTCTGGTTGGCGTCAAGGGATCTTCCTCTGAAAGTCAAGAGAACAGATTGGCACCATGCTACAGTGGGACCGTTTGTAAGGAAAAAAGGTTTCAGTAGGTTTCAACAGGTACATTTAATGTCAGAGAAATGTATACAATATACATCCTGAAATTCTTTTTCTTCGCAAACATCCATGAAAACAGAGGAGTGCCCCAAAGCATGAATGACAGTTAAACATTAGAACCCCAAGGCCCCCCCCCCACCAGCTCCCCATCCCACGCATGAACAGCAGCAAAGGAATGACCCCCCAGCAAAAAAAGCAACATACACCCCACCAAGCATTCCAGTGTGCAGCAAAGCATCAATAAGACACAGACTTGCAGTACCCCAAAGACTACTCGTTCACCTGGTATTCGACATACCACAGGATCTCTCTCTCCCAGATAATGGAAAAAGGGACGTCCTCATTTCACAGCAAGAGGAGAGATATAAAAAGCAACTCGTTGATTTACGATGTTAAAAGTCTGTTGCATCACTTTTTCCAAGCTCTGTGCCCAAAGAAGTTGGGTCTCTGGGCACACACCCAGTGCCAGTTTGCTGCTTATGATCTTCTGTCTCCCACGACGCATCAGACAGTGGCACCGACCTTGAATCTGCCCGCCTCCAGAGCCATGAAGATCCGGCACCCTGAAGGTGCGTTAGTCTGCTAGGCCGCCTCCTTGGCATATCAAAAAGCGGTCGGTCATGAGGCCCCGAGAGCGGGTCCCATTTCCGTAAAGAACTGAAGAAAGCATGTAAGTCCAGGTCAGGGTCTTCAAAAGGAACTTGAAAAGGAAAATAAAGAGATATCAAAGATAGAAATAGAGCTTTTTCCAAAGATGCAATCAAAGCAAAGGAGTCGCCGCTATGCGCCATTGTCCTCCTAAGGCAGTCAAGACAGTGTTGTATAGATTGCTTCCATCAGCATCACTGAAGATCCACACAGTATTCCATGTTTCCCAGCTTAAGCCAGTTACTACCTCTCCCCTGATCCCAGTCACTCTACCTACCCTTTCTCCATTCTTGGATGTTGGTTCTCTAGTCTATATGGTGCGGTACCTCCTGGCATCTCGTCAAGTATATGGTGAAGTCCAGTACCTTGTGAACTGGGAAGGGTATGGTCTAGAAAAACGATCTTGTCATCTGATGAAGGACATCTTGGACAAGTTGCTCATCTGGGACTTACAGTGGACACAAGTCTGTGGTGCCTCTGGCTGCACCTAGTGAGGGGGGCCCTGTCACAACCAAGGATTCGACAGCACAGTAGATTCGACAATTGTGGTCATGAATATGCATGTGTCAGCTAATTACTATTTCGTTCTGATGGTATTTAACTCCATTCCTTTTATCATAGTGCTTGTCAAGCAATGTTTCGCTGGATGCTTACATTCAGCTTTGGCTGAGAAATTGGACTGCCGAGTCAACTGACTCTGAAGACTAGCGGTATTTGATTTATATTTAGTTATTCCTTTCAACCGCAGTGTTGGCTTCATTTTCTATTTGAGAGTTTAGTTAATGGCCCTGTTTGGCATAGTGTTTATTGTTTTCCTTTCCCTCTAACTCTGTTTGCATTAAAGTCTGTGAACTATTGACCAGTTTCAGTCTCTCTCTCTCTCTGCACTCGGGCCATACCTGAGCATAGTGACACCAGTGTGTCCAGTTTGACTCCTATAACAGATCCAGCCTTTCTAATCAGTTTGAGCATGTTGTCATCACCCATGTTAATGCCATTGCCCCAGCACACCAGCACATAGAATATTGTACTGACAAAAACAAACTGATAGAACATGTGAAGGAGAGACCTGTATACTCCCAAGGACCCCAGGACGTAGAAGCAACTCTGGACCTTCTTGGACTTAGCCTTTGTATTGGTGCTCCACTCAAGTCTGTCATCCAGCTGCACCTCTAGATACTTGTAGGTCCTCACCATCAATAGTAACAAGGAACAATGGAGGCTTAGTCTTCCTAAGGTCCATCGCCATCTCCTTTGTTTTACTGATGTTGAGTTGCAGATGGTTCAGCTTGCACCATTTGACAAAGTCCTCCACCAGAGCCCTGTATTCATCCTCCCGTGCTCCCTTTATACACCCAACTATCTCTGAGTCATCAGAGAATTTCCGCAGCTGATATGACAGTGTTGTAGCTAAAGTTCCAAGTTAAAGTCCAAGATATACTCCAGGTTATTGAGAGAGGCATGGAGAGATTGCTGGGTCCAAAATCTTTGTGTCCTCTCTATCCACAGGTGAGGCCCTGAGGACTGACAAGTAGCTAATATTGTTCCATTGTTCAAGAAGGGAATCAGGGTTAATTCTGTAAACTATAGGCTGGTAAATCTCACGTCAGTGGTAATGAAGTTACTGGAGAGAATTCTTAGGGATAGGATTTATGAGTATTTGAAAAACTATGGCCTAAGTAGGAAGAGCTGGTATAGCTTTGTGTGGAGAAAGTCATGTCTTATTAACTTGATTGAGTTTTTTGACAAGATTTTGAGGGTGATTGATGATGTAGAGTTGTGGATGTCGTTAGCATAGATTTTGGTAAGGTGTTTGACAAGGTCCCTCAAGGGAGGCTTATCCAGAAGTTAAAATGCACGGGGCCCATGGTGAATTGACCAGTTGGGTTCAGAACTGGCTTGTCCATTAAAGGGTGGTGGTCAAAGGGATATACTTTAGGTGAAGGTCTGTCATTAGTGAGTGTTCCACAGGGTTCTGCACTGAGGCCTCTGCTTTTTGTGAACCTGGATGAAAATATGGATGGGTGGGTTAGTAAGTTAGCAGATGATATGAAAATTGGTGGTGTTGTGGATGGATGACTGGCAAAAATACAGCAGGATATAAATCAGTTGCAGATATGGGCAGGGAAATGGCAGATGGAGTTTAACCCAGCCAAATGTGAAGTGTTGTACCTTGGTAGGTCAAATGTAAAAAGATAATACTCCTAAGGGACTTGCCCTTCACAGTGTTGATGAGGAGAGGGATATTTAAGTCCAAGTTGATAGCTCCCTGAAAGTGGCTACACAGGTGGATAGGATGGCTAAGAGAACATATGGCATGCTTGCCTTGATTAGTTGAGGCATTGAGTTCAAATGTCGGGAAGTTATGTTGCAGCTTTATAAAGCTCTGCGAACAGCTCTGGTTGCCCCATCATAGGAAGGATGTCAAGGCCTGAAGAGGGTGCAAAAGAGGTTTACCAGGATGCTGCCTGGAATAGAGGGCATGGGCTAAAATGAGAGATTGGACAACTTTGGATTGTTTTCTCTGGAGCAGCAGAGGCTGTGGGGTGGTCTGATAGATGCTTATAAGATTATGAGAGGCATAGCTAGAGAAGTCCAACAGTATCTTTTTCCCAGATTTCAAAGGTCTTATACCAAAAGGCAATTATTTAAGATGAAAGGGAGAATTTTAAAGGAGATGTGAGGGGCAATTTTTCTTTATTACAGAATGGTGAATGCCTGGAATGTATTGCCTGGAGTGATGGTAGAGGAATGCACATTAGGGACTTTAAGAGACGCTTAGAAAAGTACATCAATGTTAGGAAAATGAAGGGATATGGATGCTTTGTAGGCATAAGGCAAGAGCTTAGTTGTCCATTTGATTACTAAATTGTTTGGTTTGGCACAACATTGTGGGCCAAAGGGCATGTTCCTATGTTTTGATGGTCTTCCTTGTCCATACCTCTCACGATTTTATTAAATCATATCAGGTCTCCTTTTAGCCCCTTCTTCTCCATAGAAGAGTGTGTCCAACCTCTGCTTATAGCTTATGCCCTTGAATCCAGGCAGAATCCTGGTAAACATCTTCTACACCAGGGGTTCCCAACCGTTTTTATGCCGTGGACTCCTACCATTAACCGAGGGTTCCATGGACCCCAGATTGGGAACCCCTGTTCTACATCCTTTCCAAATTATCGATATCTTCCGGTAATGTAGTGACCAAAACTGAATACAATGCTGCAAGGGTGGCCTAATCAAATATTTTATATAGCTGCAGCATGCATTTTGCTCTTGCATCCAGTAGATTCGAACTCTTTGATTGTGGGGTAATTCAAGTGGGATTTTTATTTCAGTATAAATCTCAAAAACTTGTATATTTCAGGTTTGTTTGTGTTGAATATGTTATTGACATACTATTTAATTTTCCTTTAATAATGAATCTCTGCCTTAAGATTTTGGGTGGAAAAGGTGGAAGAACAGTAGGCTGGAGTTTGCAATTATTGACAAGGTGACAGTTCTCACTGGTTGTTAGAATGTGGAGATTGAGTTGAGTTACTTTAATTGAAGTAGTAATACGCTGTTGCTGAGCTAGTAAAGAGTTAATAGATTGTTAAAAATTTAAGTGTGAAGTGAAGAATCGGTTGCAATAACAAATATAACAAGTAGGAAGAAAATGGTAGCTGTAATTAACATGAGGGTTAACTTGGCTGGACTGACTCACAGGAAAGGTGTTGCATTCTCTCTCGAGAGGCGAATGATATGCTTGTTATCTCCTCATTATAGAAATATTCTAGTTAGGAGGTCAGGTATTTCCTATGCTAGATAACTCCAATTGTCAATCAATTGATGTAAAGGGTGTTGGGTCAATCCTGAGACATGTTACACATTAGATAATGGGGTTTAGTTGTCAGCTGGTGACTGGCTTGAGCAAAACTATGGAAGGTAGAAAGAGGACAGCCACCTCTAGTATCATCTGGGTTTGAGTTGGTGAGCTGGGTGGATCTTATGCATTTATAGGGAATTGTGCATGCAATTGTAATTGTTTGTGATCCTTTAGAACAATTATTCCTATTAATGGTGCGTCAATTCAAATGTTGCATGTGGAGTGAGATCTTAAACTGTGCAATGTCCACCACAGCTATAGTTCCCAAAATGCCCTTTTTCGTCAGGGTCTGGTGCTGGAGGTAATGAGGAGGTATTGAAAAAATTTAGAAGTGCAGGGATGAATACTAGGCAGCACTCTATTTCTCTAGATGTGAGAAGATCAGAGCAATAAAGAACACATACCAATAACATACAAGGCCTAGTATGAGCAATGTTGGAAAATCTGGTCCAGCATGGATTCCAAGCAGAATCATTCTCCTTTGGAAGCAGACTCACCAGTAATAGTGAGAGTAAGAACTGTCCATTTAAGCAGCATTTGAATGGTCTGTTGAGACCTACTCTTCTGTTTGAAGCCTACAACATCTCTGCATTGCACTGCCCTAATCCAACTTTGCAGCAGCAACATGAAATGTGCGTCGGACACAATGGCCTCACTGCTGTGTGTCCAGCAGCATTCATACAACACGTGCACAGACGCTCAACTGTCAAAGGCATCTAATATCAATCTGAAACAGAAGTGATTAATTTTTGGCCTCAATTCAACTGTATAGTACCAAAAATCACTGCTGCATGATGAATGTTTGGGATACAATTCCTGAACTCAAGTATAAAAGATAGATGAGTTCTTTTTACGAACTGTGTATTGTTTACAACCTCATAGTTATCTTTGCAATCTATGCAGATTAATTTTTTATTCTTGCTATATTCAAAATTGACTAATGGTTTTGTAGTTTACATGTGTAACTCTAAGAAACCCCTGTGCAAACAATAATTGAGGTCATCTTCACACTCTTCTATGCTGGGAAATCATCCTTTCCAGCAGTTAATACTTCAGACTGATCACCTCTCAGTAGAACAGAGCATTAAAGATGAAACAAGTTTTAGAATGCACAGAAAAAGGAGAATTTAAAAATGGGGTCTTAAAACATGTGGAAAGGAGAAAAAAATTAAATATATAGTTAAATGTGAAGGATGGATGAGGTTGTAACACAAAAGAAAGTGTTAATAAGACTCGAAATAGATTACCTAGTTGAGATTAAAATGGGAGATAGAGAAATATTATCCGAACTTACTGAACTACTTTCCTGCAATGTGCCAATGCAAAATGAGTTCCATCCCTCAAATTATGTTAAACATTATTGAAGTAGCATAGACATCAAGACCAGAGAGGATAGAATAGAAATCAGAAGGGTAACAGACCAAAAGATGACTGGAAGCCATGATTTCAGATTAAGAAAAATGTTGTTTTGACCTTATAGAGGCAAAGACAATAGTGAATATAGTAAACAACAGGAATACTGCAGGTGCTGGAAATTCAAGCAATACACATCAAAGTTGCTGGTGAACGCAGTGAATATAGTAGACTGGTCCAAAGTTTTTTGCCAGTAGATAATTACCTATGCTCATAAATGATCAACACAGAAGATGGCAGTGCGACGTAGCTTGCGCGGCCACTCTGGTGAATAATATCTGTTATCTGTTCAGTACGGTGCCGTGCACAGTCCTGATTTGATGGACACAGACGTTAGAGAATAGAGGAACATCTGGAGAAACTTCTGAAATGCCTTTTTCACTGCCGTTGTTACTGTGTGATCCTGAATGTCCAGACGGGAAGTCCCCGAGTCCTCGGCTTCGCTTGTTGCTCGGCGGCTGGGATGGAGTCGAAGCGCTCAACAGAGGTGGTGCTTGGTGCTCGGTGTTGAAGGGCTGGTCCGAGGCTCGAAGTTTTCGGATGGACTCAGTGTCGGTTGTGGTCGGGTGCTTCCAATGCATCGACAGTTGTCGGTGCCTGGAGATTTATGGCAGAGAGAGTTTCTCCCTTCTGCCGCCTGCTATCAGGACTATTGGGAGTCGATCGGAACCCTGAGACTTTTTTTAACCATTCCCATGGTCTGCTCTTTATCAAATTATGGTATTGTTTTGCACTGCTGTAACAATATGTTATAATTATGTGGTCTTGTCAGTGTTAGTCTTTGGTTTGTCCTGTTTTTTTTTGTGATATCACTCCGGATGAACGTTGTATCATTTCTTAATGCATGCATGCATTTCTAAATGACAATAAACGAGGGCTGAGTGTCCTCATTTACTAAAAAAAAATCACAATATGCTGAGGAACTCAGCAGCCCAGGCACATCTATGGAAAAGAGCAAACAATCAACATTTCAGACTGAGACCTTTCATCAGGACTGGAATGGAAGGGGGAGGGGCAGAATCAGAGTAAGAAAGTGGGGAGGAGGAGGAAGAAGTATGAGGTGGCAGGTGATAGGTGAAACCAAAAGAGGTTGAGCATGTGAAGTAAAGAGCAGGGAAGTTGATTTGTGAAAGAGGTAAAGGGCTGGAGAAGGAGGAATCTGATAGGAGAGGACAGAAGACCATGGAAGAAAGGAAATGGGGAGCAGCACTAGAGGAAGGTGATGGACAGGTAAGGAGATAAAGTGAGAGAGGGACACAGGAATGGGTAATGGTGAAGTGGGGGGGCAATTACTGGAAGTTTGAGAAATCGGCGTTCATGCCAAGAGGTTGGAGTCTATCCAGATGGAACATAAGATTTTGCTTGTCCAACCTGAGTGTGGCCTCATCATAGCATTAAAGAGGCCATGGACTGACATTTTGGAATGGGAATGGGAAGTAGAATTGAAATGGGTGGTCACCAGGAGATATCGCTTTTTGTGGCAGACTGGAGTGAAAGTGCTCCACGAAGTGGTCTCGCAATCTATGTTGGGTCTCAGTGCTATACAGGAGCACCAGATACAGCAGATGACTCCAACAGTCTCACAGGTGAAGTGGCTCCTCAAATGGAAGGACTGTTTGGGGCCCTGAATGACAGTGAGGGAGAAGGTGTAGGGGCAGGTGTAGCACTTGGATAACAGGATCTCACAAACAAGCCCACTTTTCCCTACCCCCAGTTTCTGCTTTCCGCAGGGATCACTCGCTACTTCCCCCCACTGACCTCGCTCCAGGTGCTCATCCTTGCAAGCGGACATTGGAATTGAACTCCAAACTCTGACACCTCGAGCTGTAATAGTGTAGCATTAACCGCTGCACCACCTTTGCACCTTGGTTTACCTTGATACCAAAATAGTAAATGTGGCTGATGTTGAGAAAGAAAGTTTTAGACTGTAAGAAGATATTGTTGGACTTGTTAGGTGAGCAGAAAAATGGAAAAGGAAATTTAATTCTGAAAGATATTTGAATTTATATTACTGGGGGAGGTAAGCAAAGCAAGGGAATATTCAGAGAAAGGAACTTAAATTGAAAATGCCCACAGATCTGTGAAGATAGAGGAATTGATAGACAAGGTGGGTAAGAAGGCATATACGATTGTCCTGTAGGTTTTCACAAATAGAACAAAGTGAGGAGTTTTATGTTTAATGAAACCTGTAACACATTTTATTGAACTTCAAAACCTACAAAGAAAAGCGTGTTAAAAACTCTTTACATAAAAATGTCATCACATCAGACCAGCCGCTTAAGGTGAAACTCAACGTCTGTGGTTGTGAATTGTATATATTTCTCCCAATTATGTTACCCTACACAGCCCTTGCACCCCCAGAATTCACTAAAACCGATATTGGGGAGCTTGGACGAGCGACCTGTCTCGGGTCGTGTGTTCCATCGGTGGAGGAAGAGTAGGTGCCTCTGGCTCATCCAGAGGTATGTTGATGTCCTCATGGTCATGTTGTGACACCAGGGGCACGGCAGCAGAACGCGCCTAATCTTGGTGGGCTGGTTTAAGGCAATCTACAGAAAAAATGTTCAGGTTTACCCCTCTTATCTATGATAAAGTTTTCTCTCCCCATTCCAAAATGTGGATCGGGACTTTGTAAGGTGCATCATGGCAATGAAAGCAAACAAAGCAAAATGTAGGTCAACAGGAACCCAAGAGTGCTATAGGCCATGTTGGGAGGTAGGAATAGGTGAAAAGGAATTGAATTTACTGAGGAACGTGGAATGCTGTTTAGAAGCCGACCAGCAATCGTGGCATCAGGAATGAAATCACCAACCACTCGTAACGCTGCCTATTAAACCAGCTCTGCCACCGACGACGGCGGATCCCCTTTTGGAGCTGTTCTGAGCCCAGCAGAACCCATGGGAGATGATCGTGCCGACACTCATTGGTTAGGGAAGCCCTGAGAGCAGCCTTTAAGGACTGGTGAATCTGCTCGCATAGGCCGTTCAGCTGTGGGTGATATGCCATGGTGTGATGTAGCCTAATGCCGAGGTTCTGGGCCATCACAACCCAGAGGTCTGATAGGAATTGGGGACTGTGGTCAGAGCAAGTATCAGATGAAATGCCAAACCGAGCAACCCAGGTACTGATGAATGCCCAAGCCACGCCTGCGGCCATCGTCAATGCTAGAGGGATTGACTTCTGGCCACCTGGTGGTATGATCCACCATAGTTAGGAAGTGTTTGAAACCGTGGGGGAAGAGAACCGACAAGGTTCCACATTGACATGGTCAAACTGTCACTCAGGGACTCAAAAGGTGTCAATAGTATCTGAACATGACGGTTAATTTGTGCTCACAGGCACTCCACACAGGCTACAGTCCAATCACGCATATCCATGCCAGGCCCAGATGCAAGAGGCAATGTGTGGATTCTAAATCAGTTCACCTCTTGTTTGGGGGTACAATGAGGTGAGGGCGATCTGTTGAGACATCACACAGGAGAGAAATCCCAGCTTCTCCGAGCTTAATGTCAGCCAACTGCAAGCCCGTGACTACTGTTTGGTAAGCCTGGACTTCTGAGTCAGTAACTTGTTCAGCTGCCATGTTGGCATAGTCAATCCCTATGTGTACGGCCTTAATGGCTGGCCACGAGAGGAAATCTAGCATGGCATTATTTTTCCCCTTGATATCTTGTATATCCATTGTGAACTCTGATATGTCGGCCAGGTGGAGTTGCTGGCGTGCAGACCAAGGGTCTAATATCTTAGCCATTGTGTGCACAACAGGTTTGTAGTCAATGAATGCTGTGAAATGACAGTCCACTAGAAGAAAATGAAAATGGCGGACAGCCAAATAGAGATTGAGAAGCTCACAGTCAAACAAGCTGCACTTCCTTTCAGGGGGACAGAGTTGCCAGGCGCCATAAGCCTCTGACCAACTGTTCATACACAGCACCCACAGCATAGTCTGAGGCATCAGTAGTACTGGCAATGGGTGTACTGGGGAGTGGGTGCACCAGGAACATTGCGTTAGAAAGAACTCGTTTGGTATCATCAAAAGCCTTGTTCATGTCCGCTGACCAGTCAAGCATGTGATTAGCGGTATTTCCTTTAAGCACACTATACTGGGAGAGGATCAGTTCAGCAGCTTGCGGAATGAAGCGGTGATAGAAATTGTTGCCATGCCTAAAACCTCCAGTAGTTTTTTAGTAGTGCAAGGCGGTGGAATTCCATAATAGTGGCTACTTTTGATGGGAGGAGCTTCGCACCTTCTGTGGAGATGTGATGGCTAAGAAGGTCAATTGTTGACAACATAAACTTGCATTTAGCCGGGTTAATAATCAACCGGTGTTGGCTTAAGCACTTGAAACGTGTGCGTAGATGGGAATGCATGTTCGGATTTGGATGATGTGGCGATGTATCATCCAGGTAAACAAAAAAAAATCTACGTCTTTTAATACAGAGTCCATCAGCCATTGGAAAGTCTGTGCTGTATTTTTTGGGACAAATGGCATGTACAGAAACTCAAAAAAGACAAAACAGAGTTATCGCAGCTATTTTGGGAATGTCCTCTGAGCACACAGGTACCTGATGGTAGCCCCAACTAAATCAACTTTGAAAAAAATTAACTTTCTGGCTAAATGAGCCAAAACCTCTTGGATGTGTGGGATTAGGTAATGATCAGGGGTAGTACTCTCGTTAAAGAGTCAGTAATCCCCATATGGGCGGCAACCACCATCGATCTTAGGAACCACATGGTGAGGAGAAGCCCAGGTTCTATTCGACTGCTGTGCAGTTCCAAGCCTTTCCATGTTGGCAAGCTCAGCCTTCATAGTTGCCAGCTTTTCTAGGTCCTGTCTACGCATGCGGGCATGGACTGGCGGGCCAGTTGTGGGAATGTGGTGCTGGACCCCATGTTTTGTGACAGTCATGGAGAATATGGGCTTGGTGAGGTTTGGGAATTCACCCAGCAGTCAAGTAAACTCACACGCATGGTTCATGCACTTGACAGTGTAACCCCAGGGAAATACTGGGGGAGCAGGGTAATGACTCAAAGTCCTTGACATTCACAAGCTGGCAGTTCTTAATTTCAACTAACAGTCCTTGGGCACACAGGAATCCTGCACTGAGCAGAGGTGTAGCCACTTCAGTCAGAACAAAATCCTCTATATAATGTCGGCCACTGAAGCAGAACATCACCTGCAGTATCCTGTACATCCGGATGTTGCTGCCGTTGGCGGCCTCCAGTGAGGTTTCGTCACTCTTTGCCTTCTCATCAATAGGTGATGCCGGTAGCATATTCACATGGCACTCATATCACACAGGAAGCACCGCCCTGAATGAGTGTCCGTAATGAACAGTAGATGACCCTGGCAGCTGGAACCCACTGAGTACCCAGACCTCTGATGTCCCGATGTGCTGGCACTGTTCAAGCTGCAAGGTGGTTGGCACTTCCTAGCGTTCCGAACAAAGCAAGCTTGGTTAAAGCACAGGCCAGGCATTGTCTCTTTCACGGGTGCAGGTGGCGTTCTGTTGAGGGCTTATTGAGGTAGACTGTATTGAGTGTAGACTATCAGACATTTTAACAAGTTCCCTATAGTCTTTCATGGGTGCATTAGTGAGGGCTATATGAAAATTATCAGGCATTTGCTGCATGAAGACTTCTTTAAAAATAAAACAAAGATGGCAATTTCCTAGGAGAGACAGTATGTGGTCCATTAGCTCCACAGGTCTAGCATCACTACGACTGGCTAAGTAGAAAAATTGCATGGTGCGCTCAGACTCCAATAGTCAATCAGTGTGTAAAAGGTGAGTTTTCAGCGATTAGTATTTATTGTGTTCAGGTGACTGCTCGAGGAGACTTACCACTATCGCAACCATGGAATTGCTGAGCAATGCTACCACGTAGTAGAATTTAGTGTCATTGGTGGAGGTCTCTCACAGCGCAAATTGGGCCTCAGCTTGTACGAACCAAGTGATGGCATTTTGCTCCCAAAACTCCGGCAGTTTCAAAGTGCCTGAATTGGCCAACATGTTCAATAACTCTGGAATCGTTCCAGATCATTGGGGTCACCAATGTAGGTTTTCGCAAATAAAACAAAGTGAGCCATTTTATGCTTAACACATTTTATGAACTCCAAAACCTACACACAAAAGTGCATTAAAAACTCTTTATGTAAGAACATCATCATGTCAGACCAGCCTCTTATAGTGAAACCCTAACTCAATGTTGGCGGTTGTGAATTATGTACATTTCTCCCAATTACATTACCCTAAAGTCCTGTCAACACCTTCCCACCCCACTCCTAATGACTGCACACCCTTCCATGCTCAAAGACCAATTTTAAAGTGGCTGTTTAATTTACTAGTATCTCAGGCATATGTAAGGAAAACAGAGAAATAATGCCATCACAGTCAGACGTGCAGAATCTGTATGGTCCACACAGACAGGATCAGAGTGCAGGATTGAATGTATATCACTAGAACTCAGTGACATCAGCACCACATGCTGCACCACGCTGCAGCCTTTGAAGAAGAGAATTCCATAAGTTTGACCAAATAACAACAAAAGAATTGTCCAAATAACCTTTCACCCAGATTGATTGGTATAGTAATTTAAGGAGTTATCTTCCTCATAAGGCTGCTAATGTTATGAACTGACCCCATTATTAAATTCTATTCCTTGCCAAAATGTCACATTATTAGAAAGTGAATTAGGAAACTCTCTCTCTGGAGCAGGGGTTCCCAACTTTTTTAATGCCATAGACCAGTACCATTATGCAAGTGGTCTGTGGACCGTGGGTTGGGAATGCTCCTGCTCTAGAGAGTGGTGAAAGAGATGGGGTTACACTGTGGAGATACTTAGCAAGTGAGGAGCATCTATGTAGAGAGGGGTGAGATGGGTAAAAGGGGGTCAGTTAAGATTTCAGAAAAATGACTTTATCTACGATTCTGTCAACCATTAAACAGCAGAATATTTCTTAAATCTTCTCTGACCTATTGCATGCATTTTTGGTTAATTCACAGGAGTTAGTCCAAGTTCCTGCTTCTTTGCTGAATTCCATGAGAAAGCAAGCATCAATTCACAGTCTTGCAGTTTGTTGCAAAATGCAGTCACTTCTCGATTTCTGTACTTAAGTATGATTACTCAGAGACCCTAAAATTGCTGTTACATGGGCCACTGTTGACAAAGATTTAAAGTTCATAGCTTGCAATGTTCAGGCCAATTATTCTGTTTGTCTCCCTAAAGAATAGATGCTTCCTGATCTACAGTGTTTTACAAGTAAGCCCCACTTAATGTACAGTGCCTATTAAAAATATTCACCCCCTCCCCACTGGAAGTTTCCATGCTTTACAACATTGAATTACAGTGGATTTAATTTGCCTTTTTTGACACTGATCAACAGAAAAGACTCTTTCATGTCAAAGTGAAAACAAATTGATCTAAATTTATTATAATTATTAAGCACAAAATAATTGATTGCATAATTACTTACACCTTTCAAGTCAGTATTTAGTAGATGTACCATTGACAGCAATTACACTCTTGAGTCTGTGTGGATGGGTCTCTACCAGCTTTGTACATCTGGACACTATAATTTTCGCCTTTCTTCTTTACAAAACTGTTCAAGCTCTGTCAGATTGCATCAGGATCATGAGTGAACTGGCCTTATCTAGTCCAGCCACAAATTCTCAATTGGGTTGAGTTCTAGACTCTGACTAGGCCACTTCAGGACATTAAATTTGTTGTTTTTAAGCCATTCCTGTGTAGTTCTGGCTTTATACTTAGGGTCATTGTCTTGCTGGAAAACAAATCTTCTCCCAAGTTGCAGTTCTCTTGAAGACTGCATCAGGTTTTCCTCCGGGATCTCCCTGTATTTTGCTGTATTCATTTCACCCTTTACCTTCACAAACTTTCCAGGGCCTGCTGCAGTGAAGCGTCCCCACAGCATGATGCAGCCACCACCATGTTTCACTGTAGGGATAGTGTGTTTTTGATGATGTGTTGTGTTTGACTTATGCCAAACATAGCATTTAGTCTGATGGCCAAAAAGCTCAATTTTGGTTTCATCAAACCATAGAACCTTCTTCCAACTGACTTCAGAGTCTCCCATACGCCTTCTAGCAAACTCTAACGAGATTTCACGTGAGTCGTTTTCAACAGTGGCTTTCTCTTTGTCACTCTCTCATAAAGTTGCGATTGGCGAGGCACCCAGGACACACCTGTTGTATGCACAGTCTCTCCTGTCTCAGCCACTGAAGCTTGTAATTGTTGCAGAACTGTCATAGGTCTTTTGGTGGCCTCCCTCACTAGTCCCCTTCTTGCACAGTCACTCAGTTTTTGAGGATGGCCTGCTCTAGATAGATTTACAGCTGTGCCATATTCTTTCCATTTCTTGATGATTGACTTAACTGTACTCCAGGGGATATTCAGTGACTTGGAGATTTTCTTTTATCCATCTCCTGAATTGTGCTTTTCAATAACCATTACATAGAGATGTTTGGGGTGTTCTTTTGTCTTCATGGTGCTGTTTTTGCCAGGATACTGACTCACCAGCAGTTGGACCTTCCAGATACAAGTGTATTTTTACTATAATCAGTTGAAACACCTTGATTGCACACAGGTCTCCAAAAACAAATCTCCATTTAACTAATTATGTGACTTCTGAATCTAATTGGCTGAACTAGTGATGATTCGGTGTGTCATATTAAAGGGGGGAAAATACTTATGCGATCAATTATTTTGTGTTTTATAATCGTAATTAATTTAGATCACTTTGTAGAGACGGGTTTTCACTGACACAAAAGAGTCTCTATCTGTGGATCAGTGTCAAAAAAAGCCAAATTAAATCCACTGTGATTCAATGTCGTAAAACAATAAAACGTGAAAACTTCTAAGGGAGATAAATACTTTTTATAGGCACTGTGTACCACTGCATGAAAACTGTGTGCGTCCCAGCAGAAACTGGCATGGTTTGGCTCTCTGTTGATGTGGTCTCTAAAACATTTCCCCTGGTCGCAGGTGGCTTGACTAGCAAGATCCACAGAAACAGTAAATGGTATTTTGAGAAATGATGGAAATTAAGAGGATGGTGGCTGATTAGACAAATCTGCCTTCTACCATGCGTTGCTAAGGTTGGGTGACATGTTGTTACATGACAATACTCAGAAGCATTGAATGTACTGGTTATTCAAATATTTCCTTAGTTTTTTAGAAAACTACCAGTTTTGCCACTGTAGCTGTATTTCAGACCATGCAATTAATTCTTGCCCCCTTTGCCTATTGTTGTAGACAGAATATCACTCATGCATCTTGATTGACTGTGGAAGAAAATTATACAGTTAAGATTTTGAAATAAATGTTGTTGTCAAGCCTGACTAACTAGATATGGATTAGCACCTGGGTCATGAGGGTGACGGGATAAGAGGCAGACATTGCCTTGCTTGTGTGAGCTAACAATAGCCAAGCATAGATCATGTCAGCAATGAGATATTGTTAACCTTTTTCCAAGATTGTCTAGCAAGTAGCAAATAGAGGAACTAACTGTAGACATGTATCTCTAATTTTTGGCATTGTGTGGAAATGTTAGTAAGCTTTCTGATAACTAACAAGTGCTTTGGAAATTGTTGACCAAGTATGTTTAGCTGTTGGCTATTGCCCAAAATCTAATGTATAATCTTAAGATGTAACCTAACATTGTCGGAGTCGTTAGACACTGGCTCGCCGTGATCATACAATAAAAGGGTTAACTGTATACTGAGGTCTGTGTCTTTATATCTGTTCCCTAACAGAGTAATGTCTCTCATAGTGATTGGTGACAAAATTCTTTCACAGTAAATCAGAGAAAATTCTTCAATATTGACCTATGTGACGTTACTCTGCAAGTGTTTTTCCAATACCTCAAAAAAGAGTTTCCCCATTGGTGCCAGTAATATTCTTGGCCAAATGTCAAATGAAAACATTTGGTTCAAGGTTAGAAAAAAATTTGGAAATTGATCCAAATACCAGAGGCTCGACCCTCCAACCTTGAGTCTTTACAACTTCAGCTACCGTAGTTGATTGCATGACAACGGAGAGATATTCTCTACATGTTACAGCTAGCATACTTCTGTTTTAAAATAGCATGCAGATGCCCATCATTAATATTTCTGCCCTATTCACTCAGAATCTAAAGCATCTTATGGTGCTCTTTCTAATGCATATTGTTTTGAATACTGCAGGTAGGATTTTATACCAGACTTGGCCTTCTACGTACAAGTTAGATAATAAATTTCTTGCAGCATTAGTCAAGTAAAATACACCAATCTAGGCTTTTTGTGCATGCAGACACGTGCTGTCATATCCTTCCAGCTGTGTACTTGTACAGATAATATTGCAGTGTCTTGGCAACATTAACCATGCTGCTGTTCAGTAGAAAATACTGACACACAAGCTCAGTGTAAAAATCAGAGTCACATGAAACATCGACCTGGGGCCCACATCAAATGGTCGCACTACTTGTCAGGTCTTTCTGAGAACAGGCATCTTAGGGTGGGTTCTACAAATGTAAATCCTGGTTGGTTTGCTCCATCTGGTTGTTGGACTGCTTGTGAGACCCAGAGGAAAGACTTGCAGTTGTCCTTATCAGTTTACAGAACACCTCCAGGAATGTGATGTGAATTGTGGACCACAATCCGTAACAATATCCGTGGATCCTGAAGACCCAGGCTAGGACAATCTCAGCCAACTCTGCCGAAGACGGTAGCTTCTCCAAGTTAATGAACCTGCAGGCTTTCAAAAGCCGATCAACAATTACCACGATGACTGACTTCCCCTTGGATGGTGTGAGACCGGTGACAAAGTCCATGGAGGTGTGTGCCCAAGGTCTTTCTGGAACGGTTAGAGACTGGGGGAGCCCTTGAGGTTGAGTACGGGTTTCCTTGTTCTGGGCACACATCTCGCATACCTGCACATACCGCTGAACCCCTGTCATCATTCTGGGCTACCAATACCTCCTCCTGATAAAATCAAGGGTCCTGGCAGTCCCTAGTTGTGCAGTCATTCTCAACAAATGTCCCCCATTGGAGTATCTGGAACTAGATGGAACTTGGGACAAACAGCCTCGGAGGACCGTTCCTAGAAACCTTGCGCTTGGGCCTTGTGAACAAGAGTGTCAATATCCCAACAAATTTGCACTACCATTCAGACCTGCAGCAAAATTGTGGTGGGCTGCTGCTTTCATTTCAGTTCATCATACTGGCGGGACAGGGCATCTGGCTTCTGGTTTTTCAACCCCATTTGGCAGGTCAGGATGAATTCAAAGCAGTTAAAGAACAAAGCCCATCTGGCCTGCCTGGAATTCAGCCTCTTGGCCTCCTGAATGTAAGTGAGGCTTTTGTGCTCAGTCCAGATGAAAAAAGGGTTCTTGCCCCCTCTAGCCAGTCACGTCATTCCTCCAAGGCTAACTTAACCACAAGAAGCTCCTGATTTCCGATGTCATTGTTCATCTCTGCTGGGGATAGCCACCTGGAGAAAAATGCACACGGATGCAGTTTACAATCTGAAGGCTGGTCATTGGGATACGCCAGCACCCACTTCGATGCCTGAGGCTTCCACTTACACGAAGAAGGGAAGGTCTGGTTTAACAGAAACCAAGATACTGTAGGAGCTGTTGTGAACTGTTGTTTAAACTCTGCAAGAGCAGCCTCCACTGCAATTGTCCAGACAAAAGGGCCCAAGGATTTCTTAGGTAGCACCATCAGTGGAGCTGCTGATGAACCTGGTAGAAGTTAGAAAACCCCAGGAATCATTGGACCTGTTTGATATTGGATGGTGGTAGCCAGTCTCTAACTGCTTGAGTCCTGGTAGGGTCCATTTTGAGATTGGCAGTGGAAATGATGAAACCCAAAAATGAAACAGTCGTCACACGAAACTCTGATTTCTCCAACTTGACATTAAGTTCATAGTCTAGAAGCTTCTGTAAAATGTCCCTGATGTAAGCGACATGCTGTTCCATGGACTTCGAGAAGATTAGGGTATCATACAGGTAGACAAAGGCTCACATATTGAAAGACTCTTGGAGCACGTCATTTATAAAGGCTTGGAAAATGGCTGGAGCGTTCTGAAAGCCGAAGAGCATAACCAGGTACTCGTAATGTCCTGTTGGTGTATTGAATGCAATCTTCCACTCATCGCCTTCCCTCATACGGACCGGATTGCATGCACTCCGCAGGTCTAGTTTTGTGAATAGTCTCGCTCCTTGGAGCATCTAGAAAGCCTTATTCATGAGTGGAAGGTATTAGCGATTCCTGGCTGTAATGCAGTTTAATCCCCCTATGATCAGTGCAGGGCCGCAGGCTCTCATCTTTCTTAGGTACAAAGAAGAAGGCTGCACTGGCGGATGAGGTGGCAAAAGCTACTTTTAAATACTCCTCCATTGCGCTTTTCTCTGGGCCCGAGAGGGTATATAATCAACCCCGTGGGTGACAAGTACTGGGCGGCAGGTCTATAGCACAGTCTTAGGGTCAGTGCGGTGGAAGAGTTGAAGCCTTTCCCTTGCTGTAAGTGGAAGGGTTTTGACCAGATTCGGTGATGCTATCTCCTCCGGACTTTCCTTCTCGGACGACTCCTGAGACTTCTTAGATGTCAGGGATGATATGACAAACCTGTGAGTCCTCTCCCTATGCTCACAAAGTTCCTTCATAGAAGCACTGATCAAATCCCTGTCTGTACCTTAGGCAAAGGTAGTGCGGCGCCACAGAGGGTTCTTTCTCCCCGCCCCCCAGGAATAGGCTTCAAGGATCAGCATACAGGAGTTTCTCCCTTCCTTGAGACTTGGTGGCAGCAAGCCTTAAGCTTAGAGGCAAGTTTCCCAGACTGCTCAGGCCCTTCTTTGGATCTTTCCTGAACTAGAGATTCCCTCTCTCTAGTTCCAATGGGATCCCGACTAGACAGTGTCAGGACTCACATAGTACCGTTGGCCAGAACCAGCTTGTCCACTCTAGAGGACAGGACTAGGTCTCCAGAAGGTTCTAGATTCCCTCACACTGACAGCTGTCCCCTTTTTGGTCATTAGTCACAGGAGGGTCTGGGTGCTGGAACATCATGTTACAAATAAACCCTCTTACAATGACTGGATTAAGCAATGATTTTCCCCTCCCTCTAATTCACAGATGGTGATGCTGGGACAGCCAAGGCTACCTGAGGATCAGGGGTAAAAGTGGAGAGTCAATAATGTAGAAACTAATGTCCTCCATATGATCTTCAATCCTCATCTGCAACCCCACAGTCTGTTGCTGGATCTGCCCAGAACCTAGAGGGCAGCCACGCAAGACAACTGCAGGCATGGTCTGGCTCAACCCTTGCAGTGGTATGTTGAACCATCGGGTGGTTCCTAAATCCAGAAGATCACACATTGCCCCAGGATCAACAAAAGCCTTCACCTTGCCTCAAGTTCTTACCCCAGGTGAACTCTGCCTTCAGCACAAAACCAGAATTGGTGGGATTGGAAGTAGTGGCCGCCACCATCACAGTCCTTCTGATACTGGATTGTCCTAGAAGTTTTCGGATGGTTGCAGCCTGGGACATTCAACCTGCTGGTGACCTGCTTCCCTTGCCTCTGATGGCAGGACCTTGCACTGGTGGAGAGTCTAGTGCAACCGACCTGTGGGTTCAACTTGATCTTGAACAGATGACGCATGGGTCCTGGTCTGAGGTTGGGGAGTAGAACTATGATATGTAGGGACTTAGCTCAGAACGAATCTCTTTGACCTTCTGAAGTGGTCCTACTTTCACTCTGCAGGATGATCATTGAGACAGATGGACTGGTCAATTAAAACCTCTAAATTCTCCTCCAGTTCATCTCGGAGCTTGTGGCCATATAACGTGGCCGAGGCCTTCCTGTTTCAACCGCCGTCCTTGGCCAAGGTCCGAAATTTGATTGTGTAGTCGGCCACTGACCATTCCCCTTGTCAAATGTTCATCAAGTGGTCTGCGGCTCAGCTGGCTTTGGCGGGGTGATGAAACACCTTCCTCATGGTGGCCATGAATTCCTTCAAATCCAAGCAAATCTCATTCCCATTGCACAGTGGCCCAGGCCAGGGCTCTTCCCGTTAGGAGAGGGATAATGAAGGCTACTTTCCAGTGCTCTGAAGAGGATCAAGATAGCTGGAGTTCAAACACTAAAGAGCATTGACTGAGGAAGCCTTGGCATGAACCCGGGTCACTGTCAAATCTCTCTGGGGATGTGTAAGATGTGCCGACTCAGTAGAATGACCAGCTGACTCTCTCAAGTGACCCTGGCTTCCTCTTTGCAAAAGTTGATGAACGGCAACCTAGAGGCTGTGAATCTCCAGGTGTTGTCTCGAAATCCTCCTACTGTGGCTGGCCACAGCAGACGAAAGATTCTGAAATCCTGCTGGGTCCATGCTGGTTCAATCGCACTGTGACAAGAGCCCTTGACGAGCATGAATTGGACCCAAAAAAACCGTCACCTTCCTGTCAGCTTGAACCAGTCTGGCCATTCTCCTCTGACCTCTCTCATTAACAAGGAACTTTCACTCACTCAACTGCCGCTTACTGCATTTTATTTTGTTTTTCACACCATTCTCTGTAAACTCTAGAGACTGTTATGCATGCAAATCCCAGATCTGCAGTTTGAGATATTTAAACAATCCTGTCTGGCACCAGCAAACATTCCATGGTCAAAGTCGCTCAGATGATACTCCTCTCCCATCTTGATTTTTTGTCTGAATAACCTCTTGAACATGCCTTCTTATACATTAAGTTATTGCCACTTGATTGGATGATTAGGTATTTGCATTAATGAGCATGTGTACAGGTGTACCTAATAACATGGCCACAAAGTGTAGAGTGATGTTGTGTATTTTGATGAATGTCTGGTACCCATTCTCAACTCAAAGATAGTCTATTTGGCACACACAGAATCTAAATACTTCCATTTGTCAACACAAAAGGTTCCGCAGATTGTGGAAATCCAGAGCAAGACATACAAAATGCTAGAGGTACTCAGCAGGCCAGCAGCATCTATGGAATGGGCTGAGACACTTTACCAGGACTGGAAAGGAAGGACAAAGATGCTAGAATAAAATGGTGGAGGGAGGGGAAAGAAGACAGGCTAGAAGGTGATAGAAAAACCTGGCAGAGTGGAGGAAGGGGGATGAAGTAAGAAGATGGGAGGTGATAGGTGAAAAAGGTAAAGGGCCTGAGAAGAAGGAACCTGATAGGAGAGGAAAGTGCACCATGGCAGAAAGTGAAAGAGGAGAGGCACCAGATACAGGTGATAGGCATGTGGGAAGAAGAAGCAAGAGGCCAGAATGGGGGATAGAGGTAGAGGGAAGGGGAAGGGAAAGGGAGAGGGGAAAATAAATTACCAGAAGTTGGAGAAACTGATGTTGATTTGCTGCAGCTTTTCCAGGTCACAGACATTCTAATGAAACTTGGTCACATTTATTGTAATGAAATTTGGTTGGGATCTGCATGTGTCAAAAAAAATCTCACTTTTCTCCAGACAAGAAAGCGACATTCAAATGTTCAAGATAATTAATTTGAGATAGATGGGAAGCAAAGATATTGGATGTATAAAAGAATGAGACAATCTTTATTAAGCTATTGCAAGTGTTAGTTTACAAATCAACACTTTCTGACAGCTTCAGAAATGCTATTATCTTCCAGCACCTCATTTGAAGAGCCAACCCAGGATTTTAAATTTTTGTCATTCAATGCCCAGAGCTTTCCAACAAAAGAACACAAAATAATTTCTAGTATTCTTAATATAAAACAAAAAAAGCTGAGTAATGGCAATCTAGCAGAAAGTCCTGAGAGTGAAAAATGCATTGAGAGTTGACATATCCGGTGAAATAATATGCATTCAGACTAAATTAAGGGGACACAGACCTTGCTGAGTATACATTGCTGAGATGTCGCAACATATGATGGAATACCAAGAAGTTCCGTGTGTCAGGAATAAAGGAGAGAGTGTTTTTCTGTTGCTGTGACCTTCACAATTGCCATTAAGATATTTACAGTGCAGAAATAGCTCAAGAACATTCACTACAAAAGTGAAAATTAATAATCCGTTGAGGTCCCACTTAAGGCAGGTTCAGTCAACCAACTCAAAGATTACAACCACAAAATTTACTTAGGGGGGAGGAGTGTTTACAAGTGGTTGCACTTGGGGTGCATTAGACACAGAATTTGAAAGAATATCCTCTATGAAGCTTAGAATGAGGCCAAGCCCAATATACTCCCTCTGAGTAAAGGAGCATAATCTCCACAAAATCCAGTATATATTTACTTGGAAGCTCAAAAGCATTAAGAGCTCTTTGATATAATATGTTAAATGTAATTGAGACTTAGTACAACAGAATAAGCAAAATAACATGTGAAAGTAGGAAACACCAAGTTTTAATAATTGTTCAAATGTGAAATTCAGTCTTGATCATATCAGAATTAATTTGCTGCCAAGGTACTTTTATGTAGTAGCCACTGTAATTTTGTTCATAAAACTAGACCCATGCCCAAAGAAGTCCATTTGGAAAACAAAGTAACCCATATCAGCCTCACTGCAGAAAGTACATAGTGAACATTTAGCTACAAACAAAAGTTTCACTACTTGTCTATTATATGAGCCACAAATGACTCTTCGACCTTTCGCCACTCTGCAGAGTTCTCTGGTATTATGTACGTATACTTGTGGTGAGCAGAATGTTTACCTGGAGATAAAGGTGTGGCTCATCCAAAGATATGCTTTACTTTCTAAGAAACAGTAAAACAAAATATTGGGCAAATGTATCTCCCTACAACTTTAATTTCAACTTAAAACCATGAAATTACATGTTGTTGCACGGCAAAATTCACTGAAAAAAATTAACTACATTTATGTATTATTCAACTGTTGAAATATTAAACCAGATACTGAACTAAGCCAAGAACTGGTATTTAAAATAAATTGAAAATTATTTGTTTGTCTGTGATAGTTGTGCTTTATGCTGTTCAATATTCCCTACAACTTTGTTCCAACATATCCAGCTTTTTTTTTCTTTCAGAGTATTTCTTAAAATTATCCTATATCTCTACGGATATTAGAGACCAAACTAAAAATATCTTATGAAATCCTAAAGCAGAGGTCCCCAACCTTCTTTGCACCGCGGACCGGTCTAACATTGACAATATTTTTGCGGACCGGCCGACCGGGGGGTGGGGGGTGTTCAAGTACGGTTTAACTCACTTCAACATGTCTTTTACAGTTAGGGTTGCCAACCTTCTCACTCCCAAATAGGGGAGAAAAGTAGCAGTCAAATCCCGGAACACTTTACCCCAGGAAAGACTACAGTGGCCATGAAGCCTTGCGCGGGCACCTGTGTGTGCATACGTGACGTGCGCATGTGATGTGCGCATGCGTGTATGTGCCGATTTTTTTCCCCACAAATCGGTTTTGCCTTCATCTTCCCGACTATACTATACATACGTTATTCCTACTTTATAGAGGCTGTGTATTTATCATATCATTTCTGCTTTTACTATATGTTAGTGTTATTTGCTATGATTTGTTAGGTTATTTTTTGGGTCTGGGAACGCTCAAAAATTTTTCCCATATAAATTAATGGTAATTGCATCTTCGCTTCATGCCATTTTGCCACAAAAGGTTTCGTAGGAATGCTCTACCTTAGCGGGGGAAATACAGGACAAGGACGGTCCCGTATGGGACAAACCAATTTAGCCCAATATATGGGGTGTCCTGACAAATATGGGACAGTTGGCAACCCTCTGTTCAAGTTCAACAGTGCATGACAGGGAATGAGGAAAAGGTGCAGCTGACTCATATCATTTCCTCACGGCCCGGTAGCACATGCTTTGCGGCCCGGTACCAGTCCGTGGCCGCAAAGCACTAATTGTTTGTATGTATTTTTAGTAATGTTAAAATCCTACTTGGTCCCCTTCAGTATACACATTTCTCTTCCCTTCAAGAGACAAATTTGTTTGTCGTAAGTCCAGTCAAGCCTATCAAGAGAGAACCAAGGCCACTTTGCTAGTAACTTCGAGGAACATCAGCACACATTTTGACAGGTTTACAGTAGGAAAAGCCTATGACACATTCAGGATTGATTAGTCACATTCATATCCCCTGAATTCAATTGTAATTGCTCCACAATATTCTCGAGCCACTTATTGCTACAAAAGTGGTTCTATTTTGCTCGAGTTTTGTTCTGTTCTATTTATGGTTCTATTACTATTTATTATTTATGGTGCAACTGTAACGAAAACCATTTTCCCCCGGGATCAATAAAGTATGACTATGACTATGACTATGTCCGATTAAAATTAATTTCCCTTCTAGTGCTTGGATGAACACACTACAAATTTGTGCTGGCAGCATACAAAGAAAATTCCAACACTTTAACAAGTTATTTTTTTCCTGGCATTTCAAGAAGTAATTTTTGGTAGAGTTTATTAATATGTAGAATTGATTAGTTCATCATCTCTTATTTAGATCAGACTTTGTTAAAACTTAAATCTCACTTTGACAGCTGGTGAAATTAAAGTAAATAATTAAATTAATTTGTCGTAAAATAATAGCATTCCAAATAATAATGGATGTAAAGTCCATCTGCTTTATTGATACCCTCTAGGGATTAAAAAGCTTATGGACGTAAGAACCAGAGCATAGTTGATGGACATACAGTATGTAAGAGCCTACCTTGTGGGATGACAAGAGTATACAGAAGGAGAGAGGGGCTAATAACATTAGTGTTCGAGTGGTTTTTTGGGTTTAGCACATTTACATTTAATAAATGACTTTGGCCACTTCTGATCTAAGTATAAATTGTGGATTTAATTTGGAGCACAGCTATCAACAATGGGTTCCTAAAAGCTGTGAATCCCAGACCAGACAATGCTGGATGTTTGTGGTGTGGGTGCGAATTGGGAGGTGTGAAGTCTGTGTGTAGTTTCAAAGAAAGCATTGTTTATACTCTGTAGATATAGAATTGTCCTTTGGTGTTTAGCACATAAGATATCGAGCCCCACTTTGGGCCAGCCTGACCTTTTGAGTGAAAGCGTCTCCATATGTTGCCTGCTGTACCTTGTGTTGTCGAATGAAAAAGCTGCTTCGTAACTACCAGTACTTTTCTCCAGTGACTTCATTCACACAACAATTGTTTTGCTGCGAGTTGGTGCGGACGTCATAGGCCGAATAGTACCTTACTCTTCTGCTATAAAAAAAAGTAAATGATCACCTGTTCTGACCTTAAACAACTCCAGACTCACAGCAAATCCAGTTAATTCTTGGCTATCCCCTGCAATGATTTAGTAACATAGAGTCATGAAGTCACGCATTATGGAAAGAAACCCTTCAGCCAATTGTTCTGTGCTGACCAGGATTCCCGTTGAAATGGTTCTTTTTGTTGGCATTGAGTCCATATCTCTCTAAACCAGGGGTTCCCAACCTTTTTTATGCCATAGACCCTACCAGGTGCAGGTTGGGAACCTCTGCTTTAAACTTTCCCTGCTCCATATATCTGTCTCGGGTCTTTTAAATCTTGACAGTGTACTGACCTCAACCATTTCCTTTGGCAGGTTATTCCACATACAGACCACCCTCTGGGTGATAAACTTCTCCCTCAGATTCCTATTAAATCTCTTGCTTCTCACCTTAAACCTATGCCCTCTGGATCCTGATTCCCCAACCCTGAGAAAATTACTCCAGTTTAGAGGGATATGGACCCAATGTTGACAAAAAGGACTAGCTTCAATGGCAATTCTGGTCAGCATAGGACAATTGGCTGAAGAGTTTCTTTCCATAATAATTGGCTCTCTGGTAGGAGGCAAAGAATGGGAATAAAGTGGGCCTAGCAACACACATCAAAGTTGCTGGTGAACGCAGCAGGCCAGGCAGCATCTCTAGGAAGAGGTACAGTCGACGTTTCAGGCCGAGACCCTTCGTCAGGACTAACTGAAGGAAGAGTTAGTAAGAGATTTGAAAGTGGGAGGGGGAGGGGGAGATCCAAAATGATAGGAGAAGACAGGAGGGGGAGGAATGGAGCCAAGAGCTGGACAGGTGATTGGCAAAAGGGAAACGAGAGGATCATGGGACAGGAGGCCCAGGGAGAAAGACAAGGTGGGGGGAACCCAGAAGATGGGCAAGGGGTATAGTCAGAGAGACAGAGGGAGAAAAAGAAGAGTGAGAGAAAGAAAGTGTGTATAAAAATAAATAACAGATGGGGTACGAGGGGGAGGTGGGGCATTAGCGGAAGTTAGAGAAGTCGATGTTCATGCCATCAGGTTGGAGGCTACCCAGACGGAATATAAGGTGTTGTTCCTCCAACCTGTGTGTGGCTTCATCTTTACAGTAGAGGAGGCTGTGGATAGACATAAAGTGGGCCTATTCTGCTTGGCTGTCAGTGACTAGTAGTGTTCGGCAGGGGTCAGTATTGGGACTGCTTCTTTTAACATCATATGCCAATGATTTGGATGGCAGAATTGGTGGCTTTGTGGCCAAGTTTGCAGACAATATGAAGATAAGTGGAGGGGCAGGCAGTGTTGAGGAAGGAGGAAGCCTGCAGAAGGAATTACACAGATTAGGAGAATGGCAAAGAAGTCATAGGTGAAATATAATGTAGGGAAGTGTTGGTCTTGCAAAGAAGGAATAAATGTGTAGATAATTTTCTAAATGGGGAGAAAATTCAAAAGTCAGAAATGCAAAGGGACTTTAGCCTTCTTGTGCAGGATTTCTTGAAGGTTAACTTGCAGGTCGAGTCAGTGGTAAGGAAAGCAAATGCAATGTTAGTATTCATTCAAAAGGACTAGAATATAAAAGTAAGGATGTGATGCTGGGGCTTTGCAAGGCACTGCTCAGACCACATTTGGAGATTTGTAAGCACTTTTGGGCCCTTATCTACAAGTAAATGTGCTAGCATCGAGAAGGGTCAAGAGGAGGTTCGTGAGAATGATTTTGGGAATGAAAGAGTTATTGTATGAGGAGCCTTTGAATGGTTTGGGCCTGTACTCGCTGAAGTTTAGAAGAATGAGTGGTATCTCATTGAAAACTATTGAATATTGAAATGTCTAGATGGAATGGATTAAGTGAGGATTTTTCTAACAGTGGGTTAGCCTAGGACAGGGCGCAGCCTCAGAGGGACATCCATTTAGAACAGCGATAAGAGGGATTTTCTTTAGTCAGAGAATGGTAAATCTGGGGAATTCATTGCCGTGGACTGCTGTTGAGGCCAAGTCATTGAGTGCATTTAAAGCTGAGATTGTTAGTCAGTGCATGGAAGGTTACAAGGAGAAAGCAGGAGAATGAGACTGAGAGGGATAATAAATCAACTATGATGGAATGGCCGAGCATATTCAATGGGCTGATGTCCAAATTCTGCCTGTATGTCTTATGGTTCTATTGTCTAAATCTGTGAGGCATAATCGCTCATGCACAACACTGTGCTGACTATTCCCATCAACTGACTTTAAAATGCAAGTATTTTTATCCCTGAGAATCCCTTCCAATAGCGTACGTGACATTGATGTTAAGTTTAATAACAGACCAATATGCATGATGCTGAGTAGTTCAACAGGGCAGCTTACCATTGCAGCTCAAAGAAAGTAAGGGGCAGACAAGAAATGTTCACTTCACTGTCAATCTCAATCTAAGGCCAAGTTTGTGGATGATACAAAGATGGGTGGAAGGGAACGAAGTGCTGAGGAAGCAGAGAGTTTACAGAAGAACTTGGACAGTTTAGGAGAATGGGCAAAGAAGTGGCAGATGGAATACAATGTAAGGAATCAGTATCTCATTTATTATCACTGCTATATGTCATGAAATTTGTTGTTTTTTGTGGCAGTAGTAAGTGCAATACATAAAATATACTTTAAATTACACACCCACACGTTATTTATACTACATACATAGTACATAATATTTATTATAAATTACTATAAATTGCACGTTGCACATTTAGACAGAGACGTAACATAAAGATTTTTGTTATATGTATATGAAGGATGTAAGTAATAAAGTCAATTCAATTCAATACACACACACACACACACACACACACACACACACATGCACACACATGCACACACACACACACACACACATACACATACATATATACACACATATATGTATATAGTGCAAAAAGAGAACAAAAATAGTGAGATAGTGTTCATGGGTACATGGACCATTCAGAGGGGATGAAGCTTTTCTTAAAATGTTACGTTTGTGTCTTCAGGCTGCTGTACTTCATCCCTGATAGTAGTATGAGAAGAAGATATGTCCTGGATGGTGGGGGTCCTTAATGCCACTTCTGCATGACCTTGCCAAAAGTATGGTCATGCACTTTGGCAGAAGGAATGAAGGCATAGGATATTTTCTAAACAGGGATACAATTCTGAAATCAGAACTTCAGTGAGCTTGGGAATCATGGCTCATCTCAATTCCTCTTTATGCCAATCTTTATAAATAGAACTAACTCTTCTTACTATCTGCTGAAAAGATACTTATTGTGATTTCAGAAATGTAGATCACTAAAGAATGCTAATCTAAAATTTCAAAAACTTCAAGTAACAAATTGGTCCACCAAGACAGCTCCAATATTGTCAATAAAACCCTGCAAAATGGGGGAGCTCTCAGCAAAACTGGCATCATGCTTTGGCAGTTTGTCTATTTTGCTGTCCAAGCAGGAAGTGTTTGAATATTTGCAAATGTCTTTAATATTCAAAGGCATGAAAATGCTGTCAAAACACATTAGGCTATTAAATACATTAAAAATAAATTACAGCATTCAAAACATTTGGAACAATCAAAAACACTAAATTAAATTCAATTAATGAAGGAAATGCATATTACCTGAAATTTGCCTCTCTCCTTTAGAGCAGTTTTCATTGGGAAGAATGAAGTTGGTGAAAGTCAGTTCATTTGGCAGACTTCCCAGCAACGATGCTAGGAAACCACAGGGAGGTGAAAATCCATCAGGAATTTACTTGTAGTCATCTGTGAGAAGGTTAGTATATCCATGGTCAATTCCAGATAGTTCTGGATTACAGTGTGAATCGTTTCGCATGCTTGTGTTTCTCAGGAAAATGTTTTCCAACAAATCTTGATAGTTTTTTCCCCTTGAAAGTTTCTCAAATTTCCTTAGTGTTGTTAATTTTGAAGACTTTTTCAAGCTCTTGATCTTGAAGCAACACACACAAAGTGCTGGAGGAACTCAGCAGGTCAGGCAGCATCTATGGAAATGAATAAACAGTCGACATTTCGGGCCGAGATCCTTCTTCAGGATACTTGATCTTTAAATATCATTTACAAAATGGAGATTTCAATTGTTGCATAATGAAGAATTCTTGATATAAAACAAATAACCAATATTAGCAAAATAACTATTTTCATCTTCCAGAATCAGCATTCCCAAGACACTTGGATATCAGGCGTTATTTTTACGAGTGCAAGTTAGAGAAAAGGGAGAACTAATCAGGAAGCTGCAAAGCCACACACTATTTGTGGAATATGTACTATCATCTGCAAATGAACCCAATGAAAAATGGTTACATTTATATAATTTCACCAAGCTAAGCTTTCATGTTTTCAAAATAATTTGCATCCAATTAATTACTTCTTGGCTATTGATTACTATACCTGCAATACAGCCATGATAGTCTGCAAGGTTCTGAATCTTGGATGTCTCAAAGAGCTTAAGTGGCTTCACCAGCTCTGCAATTTCAGCCAAGCAGAGAGCTATAGAATCAGAGGGTAGAAACAAGATTACTGTACAATAGTAGTTTCTGCAAACTGGACAGAGCTATTGCTACTATTCAAAAAATCAAAATAAACTGCAACTAGTGGAAGTTTAAAACAAAAACAGCCTTTTCCACCAATCACTCACCAGCTTCTCACAATGTTCCATTTCACCCTTCGATTAGAGAATATTAAATACAGATTTATATATTGATATTTTATTTCATAATTACTTAATTCTGTTATAAAATATCCCAGAAATATTAAAGACCTATACATGATTTGCCTGTTTTAAAGTATAGCTTACTTTGTATTTACGTACTTTAAATGAAAGAATATCTTATTTAATATAAATCAGTTAGACATTTACTTGGATGGAATTTTATATAATGTGATTACTATAATATGACAATGCTGTGTTTCTCAAGCCTCTATGGAATCAACTGCATCTATCTCTGCATCAGAATATGCATGTTCCTTGAAAGTGATTACAGAAATTAGATCAAGTATTATCCGCACTGGTTTGCATTATACTGTATGTAATCTGAGAAAATGAACGATAGAGTTAATAAAAGAAGACACCATGGACTGAGATTACTATCCATCTCTCCTTCACTGTCACATTAAAAATTAATTTTCCTTGTCATAGCATGAAACTTAATTTCCCTGTTTTGAACAGTACTGATTTTGAGTATATATGTTGCTGTGAGTTTTTCAATGTATTCAATTTCAAAGTGTCGTAACATCAGTCTATTAACAAAATGCAATTAAATCAAAATCCTAAAGAAGTGGGGGAGGGGACTTTATTTTCTGATTAAGGTATAAATTGAATATGTGAATAATATGTTTTGAAATTTTCAAATTCAAATGATAAAGGTTATTTTGTTAACTTTTCAGTCACATCAGTTAATTTTATATTGTTAATCAACAGTGTTGATGACATGACTTAGAGAGCTATGTAAAATGAATAGTACAGTAGAGCATGAACTTTACTTCTCTTGTGCTACACACACACATTGCTGGAGGAAATCAGCAGTTCAGGCAGCATCACTGGGAGTGGCCTGAGAGCATAGCGGTTAGCATAATGCTATCACTGCATCAGCAACCTGGGTTCACTTCCCGCCGCTGTCTGTAAGCAGGTTGTATGTCTGTGCTGGTTTCCTCCAGGTGCTCCAGTTTCCTCCCATATTCCAAAGGCATTCAGGTTAGTATACCCTAATTTTCTTCAAGACAGCAAGCATCTTCTCCTCTGTAACCTATCCACAATCCATGACTTCACTGCTGTTTTACCTCTCTTCTACAGACTCTGAGTTCATCTCTTGAGTAAACATAGATGCAAAAAGTCTACTTAAGATCCACAGGAGAAGGCAATGGCAAGCCACTTCTGTAGAAAAATTTGTCAAGAACAATCATGGTCATGGGACCATGACCACATTCATCATATGACACAGCAAACAATGATAATAATTAATATTAGATGCCGAAGTTTGAACTGCCAGTGTTTGAAGGTATAGAGTTCAGTCCCTAAACTTTGCCCCTTTAATTCTCTTTTCTCCTTAAAACATATTTCTTTGATCAAAGTTTTGATTATGTGCCTTAATTTCTTCAGCTCAAATTTTTTATCATGAAAATTTTCTATAGCTAAACTCAATAAAAGTATGAGTTATTGTTATGGTCATGACATGGCAAAACAACTCTGTTGTTTTGAAGCATTCAAAATACCGTAATTCTATATGTGTTAGGCTGTGTTGCTTGAAGAATAATTGTTGGTAGTGATAGTTAGATATTGGAACATGGAATTTTCAAGTCCATACAACAGGGTGCCTTTCTATTGCCTCATTCAGGTAGGTTGTGAGGCTGACTCTGTTGTTTCTCTCTTCTTGAATATATAACCTGCATGACTTAGCCAATGCTGGATAGTCAAAGTGGTCAATTAAAGCTGAAAATGTTTGGCATGCAGCAAATTTTTTTGATCAAAAACTGTACAAAATATAATTTAGATGAATTTAACATGGGCCTAAGGATGACAATTAAGATACTAGGTTTCAATTTCTGATTTCATAAATTCAAAGAATTATTTTGTGAAAAATGATTTAAGAATAACTGATTTTTAAACCAGAGATATTGCAGATACTGGAACCTGGATCATAAAAACAATCTGTTAGAGGAACTCAGTGGGTCAGGCAGGAGGGAAATAGACAATCAAAGCTATAACTCAAGACCTTTCATCTAAATTGAAAGAGTAGAGGAGTGGAGCAAAATCTGGCAAATGATAGGTGGGTCCAAGTGAAGAGTGCTGGTAGGCAGATGCAGAGGAAGGAAGAGTGGAAAACACAACTAAGGCTGGGAGGTGATAGGTGGAGGTAACAAAGGGCTGCAAATGATTGAATTTGACAAGAAGTGAAGGTGGAGCAGGGACTCAAATAAGGTAGCTGGGTTGGTTGCATGGGGAAAGTACATGGGGAGACCTACTGGGAGAAGTAGGAAAAGAAAGGGAAGAAAAATGAGGATGTGGGCTAGGCAGAGGCATGCTAGGTGTGTGTAGCAGGAACTGGGTAGAGCAATGGAGAGAGAGAGCAGGTCACCTGAAATTAGAGAATTCGATATTTATTCCATCTGGTTGAAGGCTACCCAGGCAGAAGATGAGATGCTGTCCCTTTATGTTGCATTTGGCCTCATCCTGCATGTAGAAATGGTGAGATAATTAAAATGGACTGCACTGAATGTTTCAGATAGCTTTGCCATTGTGCTCAACAAAGTGGTCGGCTAGTCTGCTCTTAGTTTTACCACTGCAGAGGAAGCCACATGAGGAGCATTTGTTGCAATAAGAAAGGTTGTGGAATGTGCATGTAAAGCTCACCATCACTTGGAAGTGCAATGACAAGTACTGTGATGAGAAGAACAATGATGAGTCGGAGTACAGAGAGGAAGTGGAGCAGCTGGTGGATTGGTGTGAGAAGAAAAACCTAAGTCTAAATGTGGAGAAGACCAAGGAAATTATTGTGGACTTCAGAAAGGTGCAGATGAACTATCCCCCTCTGCGAATATGTAGCTCCTTTGTAGAGATTGTTAAATGCACCAAGTTCCTGGGAGTTCACATTACAGATGACCTCACCTGGTCTCTTAATATCACCTCCCTGAACAAGAAGACACAGCAAAGTTTCCACTTCCTAAACAGATTGAAGAAAGCGAGGCTATCTGCCTCTCCCTGCCACCTTAACTGCATTTGATAAGTGCACCATTGAGAGTTCCCTGACAAGTTGCATCTTCATCTGATGTGGGAGCAGTCGAGCATCAGACGAGAAGTCCTACAAAAGACTGTGAGAACGGCTGAGAGGATCATAGGTATCTCCCTACCATCAATTGGGGGCATTTATCAGGAGCACAGTGTACGCAGGATTCTTAGTATTATCAAGGATCCCATGCATCCACCCAGCATCCTCTTTGACTTTCTAACATCAGACAGGAGACCCCGATGCACAAAAACAAGAATGGTCAGGATGAGAAACAGCTTCTTCCCTCAGATCATTAGGCTTCTGAACTCCCTGCCACATCGTCTTCAAAGTGCCACTGTTCTGAACCTTACAATATTTAATTAATGCAAATTAGTTTGTTTATTTATGTGTAATCCATCTGCAGATTTCATCCTTGATTTCATAAGTTATTATGTGTTGTGTGCATTATGTATACTTCTGTGCTTTACACCCTGGTTTGAAGAAACATCTCAAGTAATAGTTAAATGACAGTAAACTTGACTTAACTTGATTTAAGATCCCTGGATGGTGATGAAAGTGGAATTGTAGGGAAAGGTGTTGTACTGTTCGTTCTTGATAAAAGACAAACTTTGCATGGGTTTTAAAATGCTAGCATATTTAGTAACAATCATGGCTTCTAGCTCCACACATCAGTGCATGCTCCAAGTTCATCCCAATGTCATTCCAGTTCCTGGTGAACCACCCACATTGCACATTGGGAACTGAAGTTCTTTATGATGTACACACAAAACAGCATATCTTCCCCCTTTAAACAAAGCAAACACAATAATATGTCCCCATAAACCTGCAAGAGACAAACAATGCTTTTGAACAAAGACATTTACATTAATACCAATTATAATGAGCTTTCCAATACAAATATTTACATTCACTTCAATTGTAATGAGCAAATACAGTCCCTTGTTTACTCAATAACTTTCAATCAGTCTCTAAGATGGTTTAATGATCCTTTTTAATCTGCTATATGTTTCCACAGGTGCATTGCTTGTATTTGGTGCATTAATATTTGTGCCTTTCTGAGAATTCTAATCTACAAGTTTATTCCTTACATTTGCTTGACCCCTTTGGTGTGATGTATCACAACTATGGGTTGGAGCTTGTGGACATAGGTCCACATGATTCCTTCTCAGAAGTGTTCCTCACTCCATCTGGATCTGGTAGAATGTGGAGCAACTTCCTCTTGCACATATCCTTGCATGGAGCAGTCCCAGAATTGTGATCACAGGTTCGCACCTGATCTCCAGTCTTTGGGACTCGTAGGCTTTTTGCAGTCTTATCATGATATTGTTCCTGTTTCTTCCTCCCTTCTACTTTAGCTAATTTGACCCTGTGTACTCCTTTAGGTGTCAACAGATTTTTGTGCACTGGAAAATGCACCCATCAGCATTTTGACTTGTGAAAAATCCTTGTGCAGTGGCACACCTCTGTAGAACATCAGACTTTTGTGGAAATCCTCTCATCTATTTTGTGTTTTCTTCATGAGACTTTTTACTATCTTCACTGAGCTCTTTGCTTGGCCATTAGATTTTGGGTGATGTGGGCTTGAAGTTATATGTCGAAACCCCCTATCATTGGCAAAGGACTCATATTGACTGGAAAACTAACACCCAGACTGTTTAAAAGAAGGGGATGAGTAGGAAAGGAATTTATATCTTTCAAACGTGAAGTTTTTACTTGGGACAAAATAGTCTTCAAATTTTGTCATCAGAGTGTCCAATGTCAAAGCTGTCTCATCAATTTAAAAGCTGCTATAGATATTCAAAGCATCTTCACCAATTATGTGTAGAAAGGTAGATGCTTTCTATTTTTTATCTGCACCTCTGGCTCTACTCACCGCTATATACAGTATATATGGAATCCCTGTTTGAAGCTTTTCCAATTACCAGCTAGAATGCCGGTAAGCTGAATAGCTGCAGGGGGATTTTGGTCATCCATAACAGAATTATTCAGGCTTCTTTCACCGGAATCTCTTGGTGAACTTTGAGAGAGCACACTTTCTTTCTGGCACCTTCTCTCCATTGGAATCCAGGGTCTCTTTCATAGTTGCTCGCGGTATTCAGTTATGCTTTGCATTTAGACCTCATGCCAACTTCTGACACCATGTTATAATTGGTCTTGATAAAAGACAAACTTTGAGTGAGTTTTCAAATGCTAGCACATTTATTAAAAATCATAGCTTTTATTCCACCCTTTACCGTGTGCTCCCAGTTCACCCCAATGTCACTTCCAGTTCCCGGTGAACCACCCGCATCACACACTAGGAAGTGAAGTTCTCTGTTATGTACACACATAATACCACAGTTGTCACTTCTCCTTCAGGAAGAAAGTACCTGGGGAGACAAAGAATGCGTGAGGGAGGAATGAGTGAACCATAGAGTCATGGAGAGAGGGTTTTTTGCAGAAATTAGAAAGATGGTGGTGGGGCACAATTGTGACTGGTGGTGAGATTGTGTTATAGCTGGCATTGTAACTGGATATATAAAAAGAGCTGGTATAATTATTTCTGAAATTCTCTTTTTCACTGTTGCAACAAAATACTCATTTTTTTTTCTCTAGGTTCAACAGTGTTAGAGATAGGTGGCAGGTACAAAACCAGCACTATTGACTAAGGAAGTCTAGTATCACCATGGAAACATTACACAATACAAACTGGCAGAGTAAATTTAGAAAGATAGAATACTGGTTTCCTTATTTCGAATAAGGATTCCTAGTGTATCACCTGTGAAATTAAAGAAAGCCATTTCAATTCATGGAAAGGACACGTAAACCTGAGTCAACAAAAGATCTGCACACAAAGTAATGGCAGACTTATCCTATTTCCGAAAAAGCATCAGGCCCATTATGCATTTCTATTTTACTGTTTATGTGACAAGAAAGTACGTTTGGTATGGTTTGCTGTCGCCTTCTACAGCAGCAAAAGAGTCATCATAACAGAGTGTCTTTGCTCACAGAATTAGCGTGAACAAATACACCAGCACTTCTCAAAAACCACAACGAAGGTATCTTAGTCTGCAAAATAACAATAAAACTGACTTTTATTAAAGTTACAATGTCAACAGGGTTACTGAGATGGACGCAAGAAAAATCTATGGATAAAAAAAGATCATTTTTCAGGTCAATCATGAATACACTTAGAGTGCAGATCCTTTAATTAAAATTTACCAATCGCACTTGTGACAGACAACACATTTTCCTGGGGATCTATTTATCAATGTACTCTGACAAGTGCTGCTTTTATAGCTTTATTTTGTTCTCCTGCTGGAAAGCACAGAGGTCATGCTCTAGGTGCACAGCCAGCATGGGTGACGTAAGTGGCCATTTATTATGCACTAACAAGGAAAGTGCATCTTTCCCTCTAGTATATTTTATGTTACTTGTCATTTCAGCAATTACTAGAAATGCTGTTCCGTGATTAATTACATCACCTGAGAAGTACACACATTCTGAATATCAATTTGAGTAGATACATCAAAACTGGAACTGGATTGACTATAAATGCTGGCTTTTCAGGTTCAAAGATAGATTGAATGCGTTGGCACTGAAGTCCCACGGATGTAATTGCATGCAACTGCAACACTGCAATGGTCTTGTTCAAGAGCAGAGGCTCTTATAAGATCAATGGAACTACAACACATTTCTGGCATCTCAACAGGTACATTATCTGTGAGCTCACATGAGTCCATGAAAATTTTGTTTAGAGTCCTTCAGCTATTTGATTGATTCTACTTGAGAAGGAGCTTTATACATCCTTTATGGAAGATTTGGAGCCTTTAGTAGGCAAGATAAAAGGACTTATATATTTTCCTGGGAGTTAAAGACTGGAATGTTTGGAAGAAGATTAGAAGCTTCATGCTGTGTGGACCAGATCAAGTCAGGTAAGTTTCCTTCATGGGTTCTCTCTACAAATTTATGCCCTTCGCAAACATTCCTCTCAAGTTAGTTCCATATAGCTGATCTGCATTTTAAAGATGGTGCCGGTAACTGGCAACTTTGCACGTGCTCTCCCGAGCAAACTGCCCTCTCCATTATCCTATACCCAAGAAACCCTTCTAAACCTCCAATTTAGCAAGATCAAGATCAACAACACCCTGGCAAAGCTACTAACCCAGCTGGAGACCACCGTGCCAGAACTGCTTCTTAAACTCAGGGCCGCACCTGAACCCGACCCGCGAGGCCCACCATGTTCCCAGAGACCCTCGGTCTGCTACCGTGCTGGAGCGCTTGGAGACACGGCCCATTCCGACCAGCACCTTTCCGGAGCAGGTGACCACACGGAAGTGACGGCGGAGATCTCAAGGTGCCCCAGACGCTTCCCCGGAGCGACAACCGTAAAACCCCATTGGTGGCCATCCACAGCTGCCGGAAGTGAGGCCTCCGCCGCCAACCTCGGAAATTGAGCCCGAGGCTTGGCTGGAGCGGAGGCCTCCGCAACCGTGACTCGGCTTAAGGACTTGTTTCAGCCAGGAGCCCGGCCATCTGGGATTAAGTGTCAGCTTCGGGGCCCGACCCAATCGACAGCCCAGGCCCCCAGCAGCTGGAAGCGGCAGTGGATCCTCCCCCGTTACTCAGCCCGACTTGGAGTGCACGACGATGCGACCCGCCGATCGATTCCCACGGGACATGTCCACCAACCTCAAAGAGCTGCCAACAACACACTGCATCAATGGAAACCTGGAAAGATGCACTACTTACCAAGGAAGCATGGGAAAAGAGCTGGGCTGCTGGTCAGATTGAAGCTGAGGGGCTTCAGGGTTCCTATGCCCACCATCCTACTAGATAATGTGCAAGCCGTAGAGAACAAGGCGGAAGATCTTAAAGGGAGACTCACCTACTGCAGGGAGATACAGAACTGCTGTGTATTCTGTTTCACCGAGACCTGGCTCTCTCCTGCTACCCCCAATTGTACCATCCAACCAGAGAGATTTTTGATCCATCGGATGGACCACACTGCATCTTCGGGTAAGACGAGGGGAGGTGGTGTCTGCCTACTGATCAACACTGGGTGGTGCTCGGACACAGTGGCACTGACAAGCTCGTGCAGCCCGGACCTGGAACACCTGTCGGTGAAGTGTCATCCCTACTATCTGCCACGGGAATTCACCTCGGTCATACTGGCAGCGGTCTACATTCCCCCCCAGGCAGACATGGAGTGTGCTCTGAACATGCTGTATGCCAACATCAGTGAACTTGAGACCAGGTATCCAGAGGCTTTGCTCAGTACAGCCGGGGACTTTAACCAGGCCAACCTCAGAATGGCGCTGCCAAAGTTATACCAACATTGTTGAGCCTCTGGCTAGGATCTTTATGTCCTCTTTGTCCGTGGGAATGGTACCGGAGGATTGGAGGGAGGCGAATGTTGTCCTCTTGTTGAAAAAAGGTAGTAGGGATAGTCCGGGTAATTATAGACCAGTGAGCCTTATCTCTGTGGCGAGAAAGCCGTTGGAAAAGATTCTTAGAGATAGGATCTCTGGGCATTTAGAAAATCATGGTCTGATCAGGGACAAACAACAGGAATTCTGCAGATGCTGGAAATTCAAGCAACACACATCAAAGTTGCTGGTGAACGCAGCAAGCCAGGCAGCATCTCTAGGAAGAGGTGCAGTCGACGTTTCAGGCCAAGACCCTTCGTCAGGACTAACTGAAGGAAGCTTCAGTTAGTCCTGACGAAGGGTCTTGGCCTGAAACGTCGACTGCACCTCTTCCTAGAGATGCTGCCTGGCCTGCTGCGTTCACCAGCAACTTTGATGTGTGTTGTCTGATCAGGGACAGTCAGCATGGCTTTGTGAAGGGCAGATCGTGTCTAACAAGCCTTATAGAGTTCTTTGAGGAGGTGACCAGGCACATAGATGAGGGTGGTGCAGTGGATGTGATCTACATTTATTTTAGTAAGGCATTTGACAAGGTTCCACACGGTAGGCTTATTCAGGAAGTCAGAAGGCATGAGATCCAGGGAAGTTTGGCCAGGTGGATTCAGGATTGGCTTTGCTGCAGAAAGCAGAGGGTCGTGATGGAGGGAATACATTCGGATTGGAGAGTTGTGACTAGTGGAGTCCCACAAGGATCGGTTCTGGGACCTCTACTTTTAGTGATTTTTATTAACGACCTGGATGTGGGGATAGAAGGGTGGGTTGACAAGTTTGCAGACGACACAAAAGTTGATGGTGTTGTGGATAGTGTAGAGGATTGTCGAAGATTGCAGAGAGACATTGATATGATGCAGAAGTGGGCTGAGAAGTGGCAGATGGAGTTCAACCCGGAGAAGAGTGAGGTGGTACACTTTGGAAGGACAATCTCCAAGGCAGAGTTCAAAGTAAATGGCAGGATGCTTGGAAGTGTGGAGGAGCAGAGGGATCTGGGGTTGCACGTCCACAGATCCCTGAAAGTTGCCTCACAGGTAGATAGGGTAGTTAAGAAAGCTTACAGAGTGTTAGCTTTCATAAGTCGAGGGATAGAGTTTAAGAGTCATGAGGTAATGATGCAGCTCTATAAAACTCTGGTTAGGCCACACTTGGAGTACTGTGTCCAATTCTGGTTGCCTCACTATAGGAAGGATGTGGAAGCATTGGAAAGGGTACAGAGGAGATGTACCAGGATGCTGTCTGGTTTAGAGAGTATGTGTAAGGGGGTTTCCACTTTTATGTTACTGCGGAGGCTAATTAAAATGGCATCTTTGTTATGTTAATCTGGGGAGCGCGGCTTTGTTGTGTTAAACGCTGAGAAAGTTTGCACTAGCAGCTTGTTTTGGTTCAGAGTGTGATAAGAAATATGTTATTAAGCAGTTGGGATAGTTGTTATGTTTTTGGTGTATTTGAAGATACTGTATGTGCGGGGTTTTGGGGCAGAAGGCAGGAGAGCGAGACAGAGGATGGACGATGTGCTGTGATGTCCGCTAACGGGGTTGGACCCCGAGGAGGGCGTTCGGCGAGGAGACGGAGACGGACTCATGTGGAGCGTCTGGTCGACCACCGTTGTTGGTCCCAGGCAGCCGGTCAAGGTGGTCCGAGGGGTCTCAGGGTGAAGAAGAAGATCCTTGAGCTCCAACTGTTTTGTGCACGAAGAGATTGAACTTTGATAAGTGTGGCGCCTTTCATTTTCCTTTTATATTTTATTCTCTCTTAATTATATCGTTCCAGTAATATCTATAAACTGTAAATCGTATCTGGTGTATTGTCTGTTATTTGGGCGGGGTAGGGTACATTACACAGCATCCACACAAATGAATTATCCAGTTTGGCGGGGCCAAGGCTGTTTCCCTAGACAACAGTGAGCCGAGTGACCCTGAGAGTGGCCGGGGGGGGGGGGGGGCTACATTGTGGGGGCTCGTCCGGGATTCGATCTACTGGTATACTGTGTGGGTGTCCTGTTTAAATCTTTAATGTGTGTCTCTGTTGGTTATTTGCTGGTGATTGCTGCATGTGTTGTGGGTGCGGTCTTTGTTCAAGTTGGGGCTGGCATTGACGAGTTGGAGGTGGCACTCGGGGCTGTCCATGTGGTTGGGAAAGAGAAAAAAGTGGTCTGATTTGGAGGTAGGGTCTGCGAATAAATATTCTAGCTCTGGCAGGCTCCGCCTGGCTAGTGTCCACCCCAAGAGGGACAGAGGCATGTGAGATGTGGGCGGAGCGGATCTCTCAGTTGTTTGATGAGTGGCAGTGCTCGGTTGAGGGAGAGCGACAGGGATTGGTTGAAAGTTTAAGTCGGTGGGCTGGTGATGGTGTTAGAGCTGTCAGGTTCACTTTCACTGTAGTGACAGCTGTCAGTTATTTGAAAGAGGGGGGAAAGTTTTCAGTGTCTCTTCTCTGGCTAGGGGGGCAGCTAAATTGCTTGCAGTGCCAGGGGGATCATGTCAGGGGATCAGTTGTTCAGCTGATCAGAGAGGTGTCGGGAAACTTAGTGGAGGCCCAGTGGGGGAACGGCTTGGGGTCTCTGGGGAAGCACGTTCCCAGCAATGTACCAATGAACTTCCGAAAGGAAAAGACCCTATTCCTGAAGGCTTAGAGGGACCACGCCCCAGGGTGTCGTTATGGATAGAGGGAAGCGATACTAAAGCCATCCTCGACCCCGGGGCGCAGGTCAAGTTGTTGTACAGTTTGTTTTACAACCGGTGTCTGAAGCATTTATCCTTGACAACCGCAAGGGCACCGGAGATTTTGGGTACTAGTGGCAGTGGTTATCCAGAAGACGATGATTAGTTAATGACCCTGGAAGTCATGGAGGCATTTTCTGGGCACCCAGCATGTCGAGTTGCTTCTGAGGACGTGTGTAGCAGCCTTGAGCCAGTACTGAATTTAAGCGAGACCCAGCAGTGGTACGGCCTGGGGAAAGTAGCTGAGGGTGAGACCCTCTTAGTAGATGCTCCAAACTACCACGAGGGAGGGGAGTTGACCGCTGAAGACACCTCAGTGAGAGAGAGGTAACGGCAACTGGACCCTAGCAGCGTGGAAGATGAAGGCAGCGTGTGTGTGGATTATGTGATGTGGTTTAATGTGCTGCATCTGAGGAGTGGATGTTGCCAGATCCTGAGGAGTGCGGCTGTTGAGCCGAAGATGGCCATTACTAGTTCCCTAGGATTCTTCCAATCCGAAAAGATGCCCAAGGGCATATCCGGAGCCCCTGCATCCTTCCCGCAGGGCATGAGGAAGACCATGGGGGAAGTGAAGGTGTGTGGAGTTTTGACGTATGTGGATGACCGCCTAGAGCTTGGATTCGTCTGGGGGGACTATGAGGAGAGGCGAGTGGCTGAGCCCGGGCGAAGTGTCAAATGTGGAGGAGGTTTTGGCGGGAGGAGTTTGGTGCAATGTGAGAAAAATGACCTGACATACCAGTTGAACCTGGTGTTGGGGCAGACGGTGGTGGACCAGGGGATGGAAACCCAGGTCGTCAATCTAAATGAGACACAGGGAAGAGAGGGGATTTGCACCGTACTGTGGTCATGTACTGATGAATTAATCCAGCGAGCAGAAACAATGACCCACCTTCGAAGGGATCAGCAGAAACTCAAGACGTCGATTCAGAAAAGATTGGAAGACTTGCAAGTTGGGGAAGATCAAGCAAGTGTTCTGACTAAGGTCAACAGAAAACCGAGAGCCCAGGGAGGGGAGCTTGACTACACTTCTGAGGAGGTAAAGAAATGGAGGACAGATCTCGGAAAAGGGAGGCGGACACTTGAAAGGAACCTGAAGTTGACTATTGAGAGTTTAAATGAAGTGGAAAAACTGAAAGTTGACCTGAAAGACGTCATCAGGAAGCAAAATCTAGAGGCTGAACATCCTTTAACTGCTGCTTTTCAGGTCAGGGTGGAAGAAGCTGGTGGGGTAACTGCGTCCCAGATTGAGATGGCTAGGAACCCTGAGTCAGAGCTGCGGAGGCTGTGGCGAGAGTTGAAGGAGTCCCCGAAGAAGCTGACGTCTCAGCTGCAAGAGACTGAAGGGGTAGCCCCGGCTAAGTGTTTCAGTTTGGAGAAACTCAAACAGCAGCTACCGATCGAGGGAATGAGGAAGGATACGGGTTCGAAGGATGATGTGCTGCACATGTGGTTCATGCTGCCTTTCGCTAACTTCCCCGTGATTGAGGGAGAGACCTTTGGCCCTTCTTCCACTGAGTCAGGTGTAGTGGGGAGGACTAGCTGTGGGCAGTCTGAGTTACGGCAGGATCAGGAAGGAGGAAAGATGGGTCCGAGCTATAGTGGTGGCCTGAGTGAGAGAGGAGTTGTCAAGCTGGCCCAAGGTATCCCTAGTAGTGTCTGAGCCTCTTGGGTTTAGGTGAGGGAGTACGGAGGTCTCAGAGGGTTAAGAAGCTCCCAGATAGGTTGGTCTATGTAGCGCCCATGGGACGGGAGTAAGGTCCTCTGTTTGGGGAGCACTGTCACTGTGTGTATCTGTGTATGTGTGTGTGTGTGTGTGTGTGTGTGTGTGTGTGTGTGTCTGCAGGACTGGTTGGTGAGTTATTTAGAAGTCAGGAGGACATGACTTTATTTGGTGGGGGGAGAGTATAAGGGGGTTTCGACTTTTATGTTACTGCGGAAGCTAATTAAAGTGGCTTCTTTGTTATGTTAATCTGGGAAGTACGGCTTTGTTGTGTTAAACGCTGAGAAAGTTTGCGCTAGCAGCTTGTTTTGGTTTAGAGTGTGATAAGAAATATGTTATTAACCAATTGGGATAATTGTTTTTTTTGGTGTATTTGAAGATACTGTATGTGCGGGGTTTTGGGGCAGAAGGCGGGAGAGCGAGACAGAGGATGGACGATGTGCTGTGATGTCTGCTAACGGGGTCGGACCTCGAGGAGGGCGTTCGGTGAGGAGACGGAGACGAACTCGTGTGGAGCGTCTGGTCGACCACCATTGTTGGTCCCAGACGGCCGGTCGAGGTGGTTGGAGGGGTCTCAGAGTGAAGAAGACGGTCCTTGAGCTCCAACTGTTTTGTGCATGAAGAGATTGAACTTTGATAAGTGTGGCGCCTTTTATTTTCCTTTTATATTTTATTCTCTCTTAATTATATAGTTCCAGTAATATCTATAAACCGTAAATCATATCTGGTGTATTGTCTGTTATTTGGGCGGGGTGGGGTACATCACATAGCATCCACACAAATGAATTATCCAGCTTGGCAGGGCCGAGGCTGTTTCCCTAGATGACAGCGAGCCGAGCGACCCTGCGGGTGGCCGGGAGGTGGGGGGGCTACATATGCATTATGATCAGAGATTAAGGGAGCTAGGGCTTTATTCTTTGGAGAGAAGGAGGATGAGAGAAGACATGATAGAGGTGTACAAGATATTAAGAGGAATAGAGTGGATAGCCAGCAACTCTTCCCCAGGACACCACTGCTCAATACAAGAGGATGTGGCTTTAATGTATTGGTGGGAAGTTCAAGGGAAATATTAGAGGAAGGTTTTTACTCATAGAGTAGTTAATGTGTGGAAAGCACTGCCCGAGTCAGTGGTGGAAGCAGATACACTAGTGAAATTTAAGAGACTACTAGACAGGTATATGGAGGAATTTAAGATGGGGAGTTATATGGGAGGCAGCGTTTAACGGTTGGCACAATATTGTGGGCTGAAGGGCCTGTATTGTGCTGTACTGTTCTGTGTTCTATGTTCTATGTAGAAAGGGAACTGATTTCATTGAAACATTCAAGGCGCTGAGAGGGGCTGACAGAGAGCGTCTTGACAGGCTGTTTCCTTGGATGCATTTATAAGATAAGACATATGTCTCCTGCCCCACTAGAGGCCCGAATATACTTGACCACTGCTACACAGCAGTCAAGGATGCCTACCGTTCCGTCCCACGACCTCACTGCGGCTTACAAACGGAAACTGAAGCGGGAGGTCACGGTGTCAAAAGTAGTGTCGCGTTGGACGGAGGAAATGGATGAGGTCCTCCGTGACTGCTTTGAATCGGTGGACTGGTTAGTATTCAAGGACTCAGCAGCTAACATCGATGAGTATGCCTCAGCTGTCACGAGCTTCATTTGAAAATGCACGGAGGACTGTGTGTCTCGCAAGATGATCCAGGTATTCCCCAACCAGAAACCTTGGATGAATTATGAGGTCAAGTCCCTTTTAAAGGCTAGAGCTGCAGCTTTTAGGTCTGGGGATACCAGTCACTACACGGAATCCAGGCGTGAACTCCAGAAAGCCATTAAGGGTGCCAAGAGGCAATATCGAGCCAAGTTGGAAGCCCAGGCTAACCAAAGGGATGCCAGTAGACTATGGCAGGGTCTAAATAAGATCACTGGGCGCAAAGAAAAGGCTGGGAATATCAGTAACTGTGGCGCTTCTCTTCCTGACGAACTTAACGTATTCTACGCAAGATTCGAACAGAAGAGGAGCGTCCCGCTCCCTCTGGATGAACTGGACCTGGTGGCATCGAGATTCATCATCACCAAGGAGGACGTTAGAAGGGCCTTCCTGAAGATAAATCCAAGGAAGGCGACGGGCCCAGATGGCGTCCCAGGACAGCTTCTCCGGGCCTGTGCAAGTGAGCTAGCTGGAGTGTTTGCTGACATCGTCAACTGCTCCTTGCTTCAGTCTAAGATCCCCTCATGTTTTAAGAAGGCAACGATAATCCCAGTGCCGAAGAAGAGCAAGGTGGCATTCCTGAATGACTATCGACCTGTGGCTCTGACATCAATTGCTATGAAGTGCTTCAAGAGATTGGTTATGGCACACATCAACCACAGCCTACCGGTCAACCTCAACACTTTGCAATTCGCCTACTGGAGCAACAGGTCAACGTCAGTTGCCATCTCCCTGGCCCTACATTCCTCCTTAGAAAACCTGGAGAATAAAGACGCATACATGAGGCTCATTTTCATTGACTACAGCTCTGTCTTTAATACCATCATTCCAAATAAACTGATTCCTAAGCTCCGGAACCTGGGCCTTAGCACTCAGATCTGCAGCTGGATCTTCAACGTCCTCACAGACAGGACCCAGGCTGTAAAAATAGGGGACAAGCTCTCCTCCACAATCACTCTGAGCACCGGTGCCCCACAAGGCTGTGTACTCAGCCCCCTGCTGTACTCACTGTACACCCATGATTGTGTAGCCAAGTTTCCATCAAACTCAATATATAAGTTTGCTGATGACACAAAAATTGTAGGCCGTATCTCGGGTAATGATGGGTTTGAGTACAGAGAGGAAATTAAGAACCTGGTGGCATGATGCAAAGACGATAACCTATCCCTCAACATCCGCAAGACGAAGGAATTGGTTGTTGACTTCAGAAGGAGAAGCGGACCGCATGACCTAATTTACATCGGTGGTGCGCAAGTGGAACAAGTCAAAAGCTTTATGTTCCTCGATATCACAAATGACCTGACTTGGTCCAACCAAGCAGACTTCACTGCCAAGAAGGTCCACCAGCACCTTTACTTCCTGAGAAAACTAAAGAAATTTGGCCTGTCCCCTAAAACCCTCACTAATTTTTATAGATGCACTGTAGAAAGCATTCTTCTAGGGTGCATCACAACCTGGTATGGAAGTTGTCCTGTCTAAGACCAGAAGAAGCTGCAGAAGATCATGAGAATGCAGGATCTCCCAGTGGCCACACATTTTAAATCCACATCCTATTCCAATTCTGATATGTCTATCCACGGCCTCCTCTACTGTAAAGATGAAGCCACACTCAGATTGGAGGATCAACACCTTATATTTCGTCTGGGTAGCCTCCAACCTGATGGCATGAACATTGACTTCTCAAACTTCCGCTAATGCCCCACCTCCCCCTTGTACCCCATCTGTTATTTATTTATAAACACACATTCTTTCTCTCTCTCTCCTTTTTCTCCCTGTGTCCTTCTGACTATACCCCTTGCCCATCCTCTGGGTTTTTCCCCCCTGGGCCTCCTGTCCCATGATCCTCTCACATCCCTTCTCCTATCATTTTGGATCTCCCCCTTCCCCTCCCAATTTCAAATCTCTTTCTAGCTCTTCCTTCAGTTAGTCCTGCCCATTCCTCACTTTCAGGAATATCAGGTAGTGTCCACTTCCTCAATAACACTCCATCTTTGAAATAAAACCCCACTGGCACTTCATCAATCTCCTCACCTGAGAGAGATTTTTCTCTTAAAGCTTCAATCTCAGGGTCTCTGCTCTGTTCTGCTATAAACTCCTTCCTAGACAGAGATAAATCTTTATATCAGATTTAATACCTGGATCCTGGTGAAACAATGAAGGCAAATAAGTCCCTGACAACTCATCAAAATCTGATTCCCTATTTGGGCTATCATGAGTAGCTGAACCATGCTGCACAGGACTATCTGCATTGGCCAGTTTCTTGGCCCTAGCTCAAGTTACTGCACACCAGGGATAAATGTTAGGGTCTAACTCTGGATCATCAGTGATTGGCTTAGTTGTCAGCTGCACTGCAGGAACAACTTTACCACCTGCTAGATCATTTCCTAACAACAAAGAAACACCTTCCACCAGTAAACTGGGTCGTAGTCCTATTTTAACGAGTCCTGAAACTAACCCTGACTTCAAAATTACCTTGGGCAGAGGTACAGGAACAATGTTGCACCCAAGACCTCGAATAAGATTTACCTCACCAATGGCAGTCTCATCACCAAACTTTAGAACACTGTCTAACATAAGTGACTGAGAAGCCACAGTACCTCGCAAAATTTTTACTTGTACCAGGGTAGACCCTTCCTTTACTGAAACAAACCCATCTGGTGTAAAATAAAAGAATTCTTTCCCAACCTGACCAGACGTTTTAGATTTTGACAGAGCTTCATCAGAGTGTTCAGAACCCCGTGGGGTCACAGGTGTTTCAACATTTTGAGCACAGGCATCTGGAACTGCCTCCTTTTCCTTCTTCTTTTTCAGAAGGAAACTGTTAGCCATAACATGACCAGGTTTCCTACAATAGTGACAAGTAGGATCGGAGGGCTTCTCCTTTAATTGTTTCCCTTCATCCTTACCTTTGTCACTGGACCCAGATTTGATTTCTGGTTTACCTTGACTGTCCATGCTACTCTTTTGGAAGGTCTTACTCGGGATAAACTTAAACTTGTGGGTTAAGGCAAACTCATCTGCTAATTTAGCAGGCTCTTGCAAAGTGGCAGCATCCTTTTCATCTAAATACGCCTTTATATCACTATGGACGCACCTTTTAAATTCTTCTATTAAAATTAACTCTTTCATTTTCTCAAAATTACCACCCACATTTTTAGATGTGCACCATCTTTCAAAACGCAAATATTTCTCATAAGCAAATTCCACATGAGTCTGGTTCACAGATTTCTTCAAATTCCTAAACCTTTGCCCATAGGCTTCTGGAACCAATTTTTAGGCTTTAATTACAGCCCATTTCTCGATCTCATAATTAGCTGCATCTCCAATTGATAGGGCAGAATAAGCCTGCTGAGCCTTACCCTTAAATACACTCAGTAACAAGAGCAGCCCGCTTCCTTCCGGCCAATTTAGGCCCTGAACCACTTTCTCAAAATGCTGAAAGTATTTATCAACCCTAGTTTCATCAAATGGAGGGACCAATTTACCTTCCCAACTGGCAACAAACTTATCACTAGAGTCAAATATTGGATCACCTTACCATAACTAGCTCAAACCTCCTTTTCTTCTCTGCTTCAAACTGCTTCTGTTTTTCTGTTTTTTCAGCCTCAAGCTGATTTTGTCACAACTCAGTCTCAAGCTGTTTTCCTCTTAACTCAGCCTCAAGCTGTTACTGTCTTTGCCTAGCCTCAGCCTCCATCTTTAGTTTTTACAACTTGTACTGGAGCTCAAGGTCATTGGGTTTACTTTCAGGAAACCTTTCTAACACCCCTTCTTCAAACTTCCTCAAAGAAGTATAGTGCTCAGCTATTCTCCTCTGAATCTGTACCTTTTTCATATCCCATTTTACTGCTGTAAGTTCTAGCTCCTTAGCAATGGCCAACAAGTTGGCCTTTCTGGCATCCCCTAATGCCTTAGTGGTTGACAATGTCAGAAGTGCCTCAATATCCATTGCTGCTGGTTTCTTCTACAGAAGTCAATCAAAAGCGTAGTAGCCAATGAGATCAATAATCAATCAATAAGCTCCAATTTTGTACATTTTACGGATGAGCTCCCAATTTTATACTGAATTCGTAACGTACCAGCAGCAAGAGATGACAAATTGAGTTGGGTTTTGATATTAAAGCCACTATTTATTTACATCTTCTCAAAAACATAGAAAATTAAATAAACTACTTTCTTAAACAGAAGTTAACAGTGTTATGCATCTATAGCTCCCTTACAGTCAAACTTAGAACCCGTTCTTAACAAATCTTACCCAAGCACAGTCGTAAAGTGGCAGTTCAGAGAGTCCCAGTAATTCACGAAATAGGTGAGAGGAGAGACTAATGGATTCACAAAGCAGCGACGAGGCGATTACAACGGATTCCAAAGATTCCACGGCTAGCGAACAAAGAAACGGTTACCGAAGATCCCAGCTGAGGAATACCATTCTGAAGTCCATGAAGAGCGATTTCACAAAATGACTGTCATGAAATCCATACCCATGGATCATATGAAGGACATACATGTCTCCACAATGCACAGTGTGCCACTGATTAACCCAATCCTTTGGGTTTGGTTAAGCATTATACTTTACCCTTCTCGGTCGTGAGCTGTTCCTGGATAGCTGTAAGCCTGTGATCTGCACTCTCTCTCTCTTTCCTTCGACTCCCTCTGAACACTATGCCCACATTTCTTTTAAACCGTCAGCATACGTCATAAGGTACTGCTCACAGAAACAAAATTGTGAACTCCCAGTACAACGAAACTGGGGACATGCGACGCCCACAGTAAACAAAACTATGGACTCCCAGGAAAACAAAACTGCGGACACTTAACACCACAGAAGGACCTAGACTAATTAGGAGAATGGTCAAAGAAGTGGCAGATGAAATATAGTGTCAGGAAGTGAATGGTCATGCACTTTGGTAGAAGAAATTAAAGGGTTGACTATTTTCTAAATGGATAGAAAATATTTAAAAAAGGGGCACAAAGGGGGAGTCCTTTTGCAGGATTCCTTAAAGGTAAATTTGCAGGTTGAAACTGCGGTCAGGAAGGCAAATGCAACATTAGCATTCAGTTTAAGAGAACTGGAATATAAAAGCAAGATGTAATGTTGGGACTTTAGAAAGCACTAGTAAAGCCTCACTTGGAATACTGTGAGAAGTTTTTTTAGAAAGGATGTGCTGAAACTGAAGAGGGTTTAAAGGAGGTTTACGAAAATGATTCCAGTATTAAGCGGCTTGTATTGAATATCAACCAAGTTACTTTTTTCTATTTGGCTTGATATTTCTTCAAAGAATTCCAACAGATTTGTCAGGCAAGATTTTCCCTTGAGGAAACCATGCTGACTATGGCCTAGTTTATCATGTGTTTCCAAGTACCCTGAAACCACATCCTTAACAATTGACTCCAACATCTTCCCAACCACTGATGTCAAACTAACTGTCCTATAATTTCCTTTCTCCTGTCTCTCTCCCTTCCGGAAGAGTGGAATGACATTTGCAATTTTCCAGTCCTCCGGATCCATTCCAGGATTTAGTAACTCTTGAAAGATCATTACTAACACCTCTACAATGTCTTCAGGCACTTCTTTCAAAGCCGTGGAGTGTACGCCATCTGGCCCAGGTGACTTATCTACCTGCAGACCTTTCAGTTTCTCAAGGACTTTGTCTCTAGTAATGGTAGCTTCTCACACTTCATGGCCCTTGACACCTGGTACTTTTACCATATTGCTTGTGTCTTCCACAGTGATACAAAATACTTATTCAGTTTGTCTACCTTGTCCTTGTCTCCCATTACTACCTCTCCAGCATCATTTCCCAGCAGTCTGATATCCACTCTCATCTCTCTTTTACACTTCATGTATCTGAAGAAACTTCTGGTTTCCTCTTTAATATTATTGGCTAACTTACTTTTATATTCCATCTTTGTTGGTTTTCACTTCTGTTAGCTATGTTTGTGTCATTTTCTCTTTGGAACACTTCTTCCTCTTTGGGATGTTTATATATCTTGTGGCTCCTGAAATTGCTTCCAGAAATTCCAACCATTGCTGCCTGCTGTCATCTCTGTCAATGCTCTTTTCCAATCAATTCCAGCCAACCCCTCTCTCATGTCTCTGTAATTTTCTTTATTCCACTGTAATACTAGTACATCTGACTTTGGCTTCTCTTTCTCAAATTTCAGGGTGAATTTGATCATATTATGATCTCTTTCCCCTAACGGTTCTTTTACCTTAAGCTCTCTAATCAATTCTGGTTGATTGCACAGCACCTAATCCAGAACAGCAGATCCCATAGTAAGCTCAACCACAAGCTACTCTAAAAAGCCATCTCAGAGGCATTCTAGAAATTCCCCTCTTGGAATCCCACACCAATGTGATTTTCTCAGTCTACTTGCATATTGAAATCCCCCCTTTTGGCATGCATTTTCTATCTCCCATCGTAACTTGTAAATCACATCTTTACTACTGTTTGGGAGTCTGTACATAACTCCTATTAGGGTCTTTTTACCCTTGCAGTTCCTTAGCTCTTTCCACAATGATTCAACACCTTCGGTCCCTATGCCACCTCTTTCTAATGATCTAATTTCATTTTTTTTTACCAACAGAGCCATGCCACCCTCTCTTCCTTCCTGCCTGTCGTTTCGATACAATATGTATTCTTGGACATTAAGCTTCCAGTTATAATCTTCTTTCAGCCATAATTCAGCGATGCCTGCCACATCATACATGCCAATCTGTAACTGTGTTACAAGTTCATTGACCTTATTCCATGTTCAGAGCATATTGAAATATAAGACCTTTAGTCCTGTATTCACCTTTTTTGATTTTGTCTGCCTTTTACATTGCAACTTATCCTGTTAACCACAATTTTGTCATACTTTCAGCCTCTGCTTGCTAGGAGTCTCACAAAACATTGCTCCTGTTTGTAAACCTACTACCTCATCTTCAGTACTATCACTCATGTTCCCATCCTCCAGTCAAATTAGTTTAAACCCACCTGAACAACTCTAGCCAACCTGCCCGCAAGAATATTGGACACCCTTGGGTTCAGGTATCACTCATCTCTTTTGTACAAGTCATACCTTCCCCAGAAGAGATCCCAATGCTCCATTCATCTGAATGTCTGCCCTCTGTACCTTTCCTCAGTCACTCATTCACCTGTCAAGTTTTACTATTCTTACCCTCACTGGCACATGGCTCAGGCAGCAGTCCAGAGATTACTACCCTGGAAGTCCAGTTTCTCAGGTTTCTACCTAGCTCCCTAAAATTTTTCTTCAGGATCCCCCTGCTTGTCTACCTATGTCATTGGTGCCAATATGTACCAAGACTTCTGGTTGCAAACCCTCGCCCTTGAGAATGCCATGGACATGATCCAAGACATCCCTGATCTTGGCACCAGGGAGGCAACATACTATCTGGATGTCTCTATCACGCCCACAGAACCTCGCCTCTGTTCCTCTGACTAAGGAATCTCCAATCATCACTGCAGTCCTCTTCACCTCTCTGCTCTTCTGAGCCACAGCACCAGACTCAGTACCAGAGATTCGGTCACTGTGGCTCCCCCTGGTAGGTTGTCCCCCTCAATAGAATCTAAAGTCGTACACTTATTATTGAGGGGAATGGCCACAGGTGGACTCTGCACTCGTTGTGCATTTCTCCTCCCTTTCCTGACAGTCACCCAGTTACCTATCTCCTGCTAGCAAGGGGTGACTACCTCCCTGTAGCTCCTGCCTATCACCTCCTCATTCTCCCGTAAGAGTTGAAGGTCATTACTTCAACATTAATATGTTCTCACAGGAATTGCAACTCTGTGCACCTGGTGCAGATGTGTTTATTTGGGAGACTGGAGGTCCCCAGACTTCCCACAACCCACACACAGTACCAAACACTGCCCCTGGAGCCATTCTCACTAATCTACTATGCCCTTATAGATGAGGAATGAACAACTAAGGACAGAGAGAGAGTAACTTATGAGACAATGTACCTCACCCAAGCCTGATCTAGTCTAAGCCCAATGAGCCAAAGCCAATCTAAAGCCCAGCACGCTCCAAAAGAATGGTCGTTCCGCCTGCTCTTGTATTATTTTTATTGGCCCTTTCTAATGAATTCCTCTTGCTGATTGGTCACTCCTCAACTCAGAAAAACTGTCATGAAACTCTTCCTTCAAAATCGCGATCACCACCCTAATTAAGAGGTAGCTCTTTTCACACACCCCTGGTGTGGATTGTCCAACTTCAATAGAAGTTTAATAATATATATTAACTATAGTAACAATGACCTATGAATTGGAGGTGGTACTCTTGCCTTGAGTCATTATGATTGTGTATTTAAATATCCCTGCCAGAGTCCAGATTGACACTCCATTAAAATACAGAGAGAGTGCTGTAAATCTTTTGGATGAAATCTAAACTGAGGACTTGTATATATCTCTTTTAATCTTTATATATCTGAAAAAAATGTTGTATCCTCTTTTATATTAGTGGCTAGATTACTTTCATATCTCATCTTGCCTCTTAGTGCTTTTTGTTGCCTTTTGTGCATTTTTAAAAGCTTCCTAATCCTCTAACTTCCCACTAATTTTTGCTGTATTATATGCTATCTGCTTTCCTTTTGTGCTGTCTTTGAATTCCCATATCAGCCATGATTGCCTCAGCCTACCATTAGAATACTTCTTCATCTTTGGGACGTATCTATCTTGCACATTCCAAATTGCTCCTAGAAACTCAAAGGTTTCAAAGACTTCAAAGGTACATTTAATAACTGAGAAATGTATACAATATGCATCCTGAAATGCTTTTTCTTCACAACCATCTACGAAAACAGAGAAGTGCCCCCAAAGAATGAATGACAGTTAAATGTTAGAGCCCCAAAGTCCCCCCAGCTACCCTCCTTCCAACAGCAGTAAGCAGCAGCAAGCAACGATCCCCCTCCCTCCACCAGGAAATTGAAGCATCGGCACCCACCACCAAGCACTCAAGCATGCAGCAAAGCAACAGCCAAGACACAGACTTTCAGTACCCAAAGACTATTCGTTCACCCGGTATTCGACATATCACAGGCTCTCTCACTCCTTAATAAGGGAGAAAGAGGTGTCTCTGTTTCACAGCGAGAGGGGAAACATAACAAACAACTCGCTGGTTAACAATGTTAAAAGTCCATTGCGTTGCTTTTTCCGAGCTCTGTGCCCAAAGATCTCAGGTCTCTGGGCACATAGCCGTAGATCTTCCAACTTCCACGACACATCGATCTCCTGCCGTGATACCGACCTTCGATCTGCCCAGCTCCAGAGCCACAAAATCTTGGACATCTGAATGTGAGTGAAGCTCTTATGCCGCGCCCTTGGCATGTCGAATAATGGCCATTCATGAAACCCCGAGAGCAGGTCCCATTTCCACGAAGAACCGAAGTCACCGTGTAACTCCAGGTCAGGGTCTTCAAAAGAACCCTGAAAGGGAAAAATACAGATATTAAAGATAGAAATAGAGCTGTTTCTGAAGATACAAGTAAAGGAGTCGCCAGTAGGTGCCATTGACTCTCCTAAGCTCCTCTCCTTCAACCATTGCTGCTACCATCATCCCTGCTAGTGTCCCCTTACAATCAACTTCAGCCAGTTGCTCTCTCATGCCTCTGTAATTCCCTTTACTCCACTGTAATACTGATACATCTGAATTTAGCTTCTCCCTCTCAAACTGCAGGATGAATTCTATCACATTAGGAACACTGGCTTCAAAGTATTCCTTTACCTTACAATCCCTAATCAATTCTGGTTCATTACACAAAGACCAATCCAGAATTGCCCCTCCCCTAGTGAGCTCAACCACACACAGCTCTAAAAAACCATCTTGTAGGTATTCTATAAATTTCCACTCTTGGGATCCAGCACAAATGTGATTTTCTTAATATACCTCAATATTGAATTCCCCCATGACTATCATAACATTGCCCCATTTACATGCCTGTTCCATCTCCCTCTGTAATTTGTACCCCACATCCTGGCTCCAGTTTGGAGGCTGGTATGTATCAGGGTTTCTTTTTCCTCCCAATTCCTTAACTCTGCCGACAAGGATTCTACGTCTTCCGATCCTGCGTCAACTCTTTCTAAGGATTTGATTTAATTTTTTACCAGCAGAGCAGACTTTGACTGCTTGCCTGTTGCTTCAATACAATGTGTGTCCTTGGATGTTAAGCTCCCAAATATGATCTTCTTTCAGCCATGATTCAGTGTCATACCTGCCAATCTCTAACTGCACTAGAATGTCAGCTACCTTGTTTCGGTTACAGCGTGCTTTCAAGTATAAACACCTTTAGTCCAGTATTTAACACCCTTTTCAATTTTGCGCTGATGTTACACTTTAGCTCATCCCCAATTGCAATTTTGCCCTATTACATGTCTGTACTTCCTCACAGTCTCACTACAATCCACATCGACTTGTATAACAACTACAACATCCTCAGTCCTATTATTCCGGTTCCCACCCCTCTGGCAAATTAGTTTAAACTCTCCAGAACAGCTGCAGAAAACATGCCTGCAATTGGTTCCCCTCGAGTTGAGGTGGAGCACGTCAGGTTTGATATTGACCTCTGGTGCTGACTTTGTTGAGTTTGCATGTGTTCTATCACTCTATGGGTGTCCTTCAAGTGCTTTGCTTCCAAACAATTACTAGTTGGTAGGTCAATTGGATACTCTAATGTACTCCTGGTGTAAGTGGGTAAAAACAACATTAAAGGATGGGATTGTGAGAGGAAAACAGAAAAAGTGTAGGTGAGTGTTTGATTCATGTGAATGCCATGGGTCAAAGAGCCTATTTCAGTGTTTTTAATTGGTCAGTGACATATTGATTCTTGTAGAGATTGCTATGTGCAAATTGACTGCCAAGTTTCCAACATTAAAATCACAATTCTAATTATAAAGTATTGTGGCAAACCTTTGATCCATGATGACAGACAAGAAGAGCTTGTTTATCTCAACTGTTGTTTTATTGCAACAAGCACGTTAACAGAGTGCAACAGCTCAGTGAGAACTAACTGAGTCACATTCCGCCAGGGCAGGTGCTTAGCACACACCCTGGTCACATTCAGGGTGGCACACAAACACATAAACAAGCAACTGTAGAATCGGAGCTAAAATAAATGAACATCTTAACATAATTCTACCGAACACACACACCACAAGTGCATTTTAAAGCAAGAACAATAAGCAGCTCTGGCCGCTAGGAATGCTGGGGCCGATCTGTTGACCAAGCCCCCCGGAGTGTCACAGTATTCTGGGACATCCTGAACTCATGACAGTTATTACATAACTGTCAATTTACACGTAGCAATCTTTACAAGCATCAGTGTGTCAGTGACCAATCAAAAGAACAGACCCACTGCATTCACATTGAATCAAGCACTCACCTACACTTTTCCTGTTTTCCTCTCACTGTCTCATTGGAGTCAGGTCTTTAATCAAACTGGGCATATTTGCTATTAGACTACATTTTCACTCTCTCTGCTCCATGAGGTAAATGGTGTGCAATGATCAGGATTTCATGCAAAGGACTCCCCTGTGTCTTAAATCTGGATTCCAGAGACATCATGAGAAGAATATAATTACCCTAGGAAACACTGCACCAAATATTTAGAAGCATCGACACTTTCAACCAGATGACAAGATTTTGTATGATATGCATTAAAAGCAAAACTACAAAATCAGGAATTCCAGAGGAAGAATAAGAAATAATTCACAACTTTGAAAGGAATCACAATTTACTCTAATCTGATCTGTTTATACTTTGAAAGGCTGATTCAATTGATTCAAAAAGCACATGAGGTCTAATCGAATTAGTTGAAATTCTATGCCCTGGCATAAAACTGTCACTGCAGCTTGACAACCTACTGAGGACTTTGTCCAATTTCCACTGACGTTCAAGGCATCAGTGTGTACATCTGGGTGGAATATTGAAAACTCCAATCCAGGATTTGATGGCATTCTTTTGCCATTTCCAAAGGTTATTTCCTATGTTAAATCAAAAATCTGTTTAATTATATCTGAGGATATAATTCTATCAGTGAACTATTTCCACAAATTATCTCCTTCCATGATGGCTTTCCCATAACTTGGAGCAAGGACCACTTTTCCTCTGCAGCCAGGGACCTTTAGAATGTGGTTGTGGAAAAATGTTTCACTATGATATGGAACCACTGAGCTACAACATAGAAAGCAGCTGCTGAACAAATCAAAGTTCAAAATTCAGATTACACATGTTACCACATGCAAACCTGAGATTCTTTTTCTGTAGGCATACTTAGCCAATCTATAGCACAGTAAATATAAACAGGGTCACATCTATTTAAGTGTTAGCTCTTCAATTGAATCAATCTACACCAAACTCTTTTCCTTACCTTAATAGGATCATTTGAATTACAGTATAGGACAAACCATTTCTTTCATATTAAAGTATTAACTATCTTTGCTGGATGGCCTGTTAAACAAAGACAAATGTTTTCTGAGTACGTACAGGATTTATATGCTCATTTTGCCTGACACTATTGTTTTCCAGCTAGCTTGTGATCAGCACCTTTCCCCACTGGAACTCTTCCCCCACCAAACCCTCCACCCGGTACCCCTGCCTGTAAAATGGATTTCATGATTTGTTAAAATCCAATTAATTCTGCCTGGTTCAGCGAACAAAAATAGTGAAGGCTGAAAAAATTGGCCATGCTTCCGCTCTGACTAAATAATGAGTTGAATTAGTGGATGGTGACCCTACTTCAGATGGGTAATATTGAATCTTAATTATCTGACTGCTAGAATATTCAACCTAGATTGCTTGATTTCCAGTAGAAAGGCATTGTCTATTGCCAATCTCTTGGCCCCATGAGTAACTTTGTTCAAGTTCCTGTCATGATTGTTATTGAACCTGCAACTGAAATGAGGTTTTCTGTCATTTAGATGGCATTCCAGCAAAAGGACTGCCATCAGTTGTACTCACAAATTCATACCATATATTCCTCTTTACGTAATTTTCAGAAATGCAAAGCAGTGGTACCACGGTAATATAAATGCAGGAAAGAGTAGTGCTTGGAGTCTTCAACATTGCCTCCAGACTTTATGATGTCTCCTGGCATTAGGTCAAGGGGCAAGAAAACTTCTTTCTGATTATCATTTGCTATACTCCTAGCTACTGAAATAGTTCTCTTTTATGTTGAATTGTAGGGCCACAGTTGAGGAGGGAGTTAAATGTCCATCACCATAAATGGCATAGTGGTACCAACACTGACTGCATTGGCCAAGTCCAGAAGGACAGATCTGCCAGATTTAGTATGCAGCAGGTATTGGGTTAACGAAGATACAAAATAAATTTCTTTATCATGACATTTACTGATCTACCTGGGACAGGTGCATCAGGCTGTAATAGTGATCACCACACAGTCTTTGTGTTGTGTGGCACTACGATTGTGCAAAACAGGATAGACTCAGAGTAGACCTGGTAGTTCCATAAAAGATCTTCATGAGACACGAGAGATTATGCAGATACCGGAAACTATTGGTGGCTTCTCCTCTCTACCTTTCCAGCCCTGAAGGTTCTCAACCCCTAAACTGTTAATTTCCCTCCATAGATGCTGCCTAACTGGCTGAGATCCCCCAGGATTGTGTGTATCTTGCTCTGGATATTCAGGAGCTATTAGGGAGTTAATATCAGCAGCAGAATTCTGTGCCACCAAAGTATATAAACTCATAGCCTAGGATATTCCTCACTCGACTAGTACCGTCAAACCAAGGGATCAGATCTGGCTCAGTGATGAGTGCAGAAGGGCATGTTTGGAAAAGTACCAGAAATACCTAACATTGCGAAGTGTTGCTCGAGTAAAACTGCACCGATAGAGTACATACATGTTAAAAAGAAAAAAAGAATTCACTTTGCTCTTTAGCAAGTCTGAGATGTCCCACCATTTCAGTCCACTGCAACCCTTTTTCTAAAGGTAGTCGCACAATGCTGTTGGATAGGGTGTTCCTGGAATTAGCCTTAGCAACGATGAAGGAACATCAATATACTTCAAAGTCAGGACAATGCATGACTTGGTGGGACACCAAGCAGTGTTTTAATCAATGGAAATACTGTATGCTTCTTTAGTTATTTTTTGGTACAATCATGAGGAAACCAGGAAAATGAAGCAGGAGAATACTTACCTCCCTAAACCAACTTTGTATTTCAAAAGTTTATAGACTATTTTCTTCCACAGTCTTTTTTTACACTTAAGGGTTAGTGTCTCCATTTAAGGGATGGAGGGAACATCATGTCTACCAGTTCTTCTCAATTCATGTGCTGCTCTCAATATTTTACCTTTGGCTCATTGTTGCTCACTGTTTTTCCTTTGATGATATGGCCACTACCACATTCCTTGGTACACGCTGGTATCAATGATATAGGTAGAAAAAGGGAGGAGGTCCTGAAGAGAAAATTCAGGGAGGTAGGGAGGAAGCAGAAAGGCGGGACCTCTAGGGTAGCAATCTCAGGATAGCTGCCTGTGCCACGTGTTAGCGAGTGCAAGAATAGTGTGATCAGATGTATTAATGTGTGGCTCAGAGACTGGTGTAGGGGGCAGGGATTCAGATTCCTGGATCATTGGGGCCTCTTCTGGGGGAAGTACAACCTGCACAAAAAGGATGGGTTACACCTGAATCCTAAGGGGTCCAATATCCTAGCAGGCATATTTAATAAAGCTGTTAGGGAGGGTTTAAACTAATTTGGCATGGGGATGGGAATCGGAGTGATAGGGCTGAGGAAGGGGAAAACAGAGATAAATCAAAGAAAGTGTGCAACAGAGATTATAGAAAGAACAGGCAGGAGATGAGGCTCAACCAAAGCCAATGGCATGAGTTACAGGGAAATAGAAACGTGGTGCAGTTAGAACAGAGAGCAACAAATACTGGACTGAGAGTGTTGTATTTGAATGCACGCAGCATAAGGAACAAAATGGACAATCTTGAAATTCAGCTACAGATTGGCAAATATGATGTTGTGGCCATCTCTGAAACTTGGCTAAGGGATGGCTGCCATTGGGATTGAATGTCCAAGGATATACGGAAAGATAGGTTAGTAGGCAGAGCGGTGGTGTGGCTCTGTGTATGTATAAGAAATAATATTAAATCATTGGAAAGAGATGACATAGGATTGGAAGGTGTAGGTTCTCTACAGATTGAGTTAAGAAATGGCAAGCATAAAAAGACCCTAACGGCAATTGCATACAGGCCTCCAAACAGCAGCCAGGATGTGGATTACAAATTACAGTAGGAGATAGAAAATCCATGTCAGAAAGGCAATGTCATGATAATCATTGGGGGTTTTAACATGAAAGTGGATTGGAAAAACCTGGTCAGTACTGGACCTCAAGAGAGAGAATTTGTAGAATGTTTAAGGGATGGTTTGTTGTTGAGCCCACTAGGGGATTGGCTGTGCTGGATTGGGGGTTGTGCAATGATCTGGAGGTGATAAGAGAGCTTAAGGTTAAGGAACCCTTAGGGAATAGTGGTCATAATATGATCGAGTTCACATTGAAATTTGAGAGGGAAAAAAATAAAATCCAATGTGTCTGTATTTCAGTGGAACAAAGAAAATTACTGGACGTGCAAGAACGGGACATTTGCAGGAAAGACAGCAGAGCAGCAATGGCTGGAGTTTCTGCGAAAAATGAGGGAAGTGCAAGAGAGATATATTCCAAATAAGAAGACATTTTCAAAGGGAAAAAGGACATTACTGTGGCTGACAAGTGAAGTCAGAGCCAAAGTAAAAGCAAAAGAGAGGGCATACAAGGAAACCAGAGCTAGTAGGAAAATAAAGGATTGGGGATATTTTAAAAACTTGCAGAAGGAAACTGAAAAGGTCAATCAGAAGGAAAAAATGAATTACGAAAAGAAGCTGGTGACTAATATCAAAGAAGATACTAAAAGTTTTTTTAAGTATATAAAGGGTTAAAGAGAGTCGCGGGTAGGTATAGGACCAATACAAAATGACGCTGGAGATATTGCAATGAGAGATGCAGAGATGGCAGAGGAACTGAATGCGTATTTTACATCAGTCTTCACAATGGAAGATGTCTGCAGTGTAATGGACATTCAAGAGTGTCAGGAAAGTGAATTTGTGTAGTGAAAATTACGACTGAGGAGGTGCTTAGTAAACTAAATGGTCTGAGGGTGGATGATATAAAGATAGGTCGAGGAACTGGTAGTGTTGAGGAAACAGAGAGCCTGCAGAAAGACTTGATAGTTTAGGAGAATGGGCAAAGAAGTGGCAAATGAAATAGAATGTGGGAAAGTGTATGGTCATGCACTTCGGTGGAAGACATAATTATTTAGATGGAGACAGATTTCAAAATGCAAAGATGCAAAGGGACTTGGGAGTCCTTGTGCAAGATACCCTAAAGTTTAACCTCCAAGTTGAGTCAGTTGTGAAGAAGGCGAATGCAATGTTGGCATTCATTTCTAGAGGTATAGAATATAAGAGCAGGGATATGATGTTGAGGATCTATAAGGCACTTGTGAGACCACACTTGAAGCATTGTGTGCAGTTTTGGGCTTCTTCTTTTAGAAAGGATATACTGACAGCAATCTAGAAAGGATATACTGAGGGTTCAGAGAATAATCATGGGAATGATTCCAGGAATGAAAGGATTACCATTTGAGGAACACCTGGCAGCTCTTGGGCTGTATTCCCTGGAGTTCAGGAGAATGAGGGGGAATCTCATAGAAACATTCAGAATGCTAAAAGGTCTGAACAGATTAGATATGGCAAAGATATTTCTCATGGTAGGGGATTCTAGGACAAAACAGCATGAATTCCGGATTGAATGATGACTTTTAGAACGGGGATGTGGAGGAATTACTTTAGTCAGAGGGTGGTAATTCTGTGGAATTTATTACCACGAGTGGTTGTGGAGGCCAAGTCATTGGGTGTATTTATGGTGAATGGGTATGGGGGTGAAAGCAAGGGAGTGGGGATGACCGGAAAAATTGGATCAGTCCATGATTGAATGGCGGAGAAGACTTGATGGGCCGAATGGCCTACTTCAGGTCCTATATCTTATGGTCTTATGGTCCATAATCCAGGGCATCTGCTGATTTTCTATCATCTTCCATGGTACAGAAGTTAATGGCTTCAGTCCTTTCACATTGGTCTTTTCATTCCTACTACTCCATTCGTTGTTGCTTCTCTTCACTTTCAAATTGCAAATCTTTATTCGGCGTTTTATTGTATGGAGTCTACATTTCCCTCTCTGTGGGTTGTGTTGGAACAAGGTGAGATATCCACATCTATTGCACACCTTTCCTCACTTCATGTTTACATTCTTTAATCTCTGTTGTCTAACTTCATCAACCTGGTTCATTTCCCAGATCTGCTCAATGGAATAGTTGTTTGTGTGATCTGTTTTTTCACGTGCCTGCTTAATGCCTCCCATTCTCTGGATGTTTGAACAGTTTATAATATAGTAAGTTCTACCTTCCTAATCCAAGTTTTCTGATTGTCTGAATGTATTGATCCCTAATGATTTGGTTCATAACCTTCATTTTCTTAAATTTGCCTTTATTCGCTCCATTTCTAAGATATTATCGACAGTCTTTTTCTCAGGCGTCAGAACTTATACCCATGGTGATAGTGACACATTCAAGATTTGCTGATACTTTGCAAAGATCAGGATTTTAATTTCTTCTTCAAACAGTGGAGAAGATCTAATCTTCTCTCACCAAAAGATTACAGTGATCCTCTTTAAATGTTAGTTTATATTGTTTAAACTTTCTGAACACTTCTACGATATCATTGGCTTATCAGTCTCTACAATATCATTGGCTTATCAGTCCATTTTGGAAGATAAATGTGCAATAATTTTCGCAATTTTTCACACAAACACAATTACTGCAGGTTTGTTTTTGTTTCAATTTCAGCATTACTGCATTTCCGATATACAGATATATATTTTTAATCTAACTTACTTAACCATTATTACCATGTTATCCACTGTTCGGTTTCTAGTGAGAAATGCTCATTAATTATACTTGCTGGCTAAGATCAATGGCTCTTCAGTCTTCATGCCATGTGCTGGCTGAGTTATACAATATGTATTCACTGTGTAGAATCCAATGCACCAAAGAATTACACAGAATAACAAGTGCAAAATGTATGCTTATGTCGAGCCACATAATTTTTTTACTCATTCAGACATAGTCTAACATATATAACTATATTATTAGTTTTATTTTTCTAATATTTCCATTTGATTTTTGAAAGCTTGTCATTGCATACATTGTTTTAACCAACAAAATTAACACCATGATGAATACATTGGAGAGTAAAAAGATTTTTTTGTGATTTAACTGCCAGTTATTTAAAATTGCATCTATCACTAACACTATTTTTTAAACTGTTTATTAAAAGTATTTTCTTTTTTAGGAAAGTTTTCTCCACATGTTCAGAAGTTTCACAGATCAGTCTAACAGAATGATATTATCTTACATTTTCTAAACAAAATCTCAATGCCTAGAAGGAAACCACACCACACACTTATTGCAGCTCTCTCAATATATGTGGGTATTTGATGTATGAATATCTTAAAAGGTATCATTGAAGTTTCTCTACTGAGATGTTTTCATAAAATGACTATGATGATGATGTTACCATAACATTGTGTTATGAAAAGTATTATAATCCTTCTTAGAATGCTTTTTAGCTCCCATTAGCAAATATCTGTATTTGGTAAATTAGTTGGAAAATGTCAAATCTCAAATAGTTTTGTGGTACTTCTTAAGGCATTGAATTCATTAGGTTTCGTATCAAGAGTAGAGTCCTTAAGTGTCGCTAGATCAATTTTATTGTTCTGAGCTGAGGTCATTTTGGAATTTAAGGAACGACTCATTACATGGGTTTCATTGCCCTCATATCAGGCAGGCTAATGAAAGCGAACTGAGAGAATATGATCAGATGTTATGAACTACAAGGATTGCTCTTGGGAACATACTATTTGAACTGAATATTCAGATAAATCTAATATAATATGTACAATTTACCATTGGCCCATGCAGGAGATGTATTTCAAGGAGGTCAGTGGAATGGTTATGAGTCTCAAACGGGACTTAGTGTAATACTGCTTCCTAAGAGGTTAAGATGCAGCATCAAAACATGCATATTTCTTCTAAAATATATTTGTAATGAACTTGTGGATGAAAGCTATAGCAACATAATTTTATTTTAGTATTTTCAGTCTTAAGAGGATGGGAATACAATTAATCCGTAACTAACATTACTTCACAATATTTTGTGTACAAAAACAGAGTGAATTAGAGATAATTCCAAAAGCAAAAATCTTGTCTTGGCCATGAATATTTCTGAAGTAATATTAAATTAAAAATAAAATGAATGAAAGCTACTTAAAAAATCACCCATTTTCTAAATGAGGCATTTTCATAGATCAGATTATTTTTGCATTACCATTTAATTATAAATTATGCATATCAATGTTATCTCTGGTTTGGTTTTCTTTGAAATCTTTATAAAATAAAATCCTTCATCATAGATAGAGTAACACAGAATGGAAACAAGCCATTCAGCCCATCATATTCAAACCAACCAATAGGCATCCATCATATTAATCCCATCTTTCACCACTTGGTGGCCACCTTCTATTCTGCGGCAATTCATCTGCTCATTTAGACATTTCTTAAACGTTGTCAGTGAGTTTGTCTCTGCCAATTTCTCACATAGTGCATTCCAGACGTTCACTACCTTCTGGATGAAAGGTTCCTCCTCAGATTTGGTTTGTTTTGATAACAAGACTCTCACCTTATCCATCCCCATCCCAAATACACACTCTATCTTCAATGTAAAACTAACATTTTTTGAATTTCGCAACTCTGTTCAGATGCCTTGAATCTGTAGAATTAACTCTATTCTCTTTCTGCAGGCACTGTCTGATCTTCTGAGTATTTCCAGCATTTTCTGTTTTTATCTCCATAGTTCTCCTCATTAATGCAAACATATCATGCCTTTCATGTGGTGAGCAGAAGGCTGAGTTTGAATTAGTGCAACAGGCAGGAAATCTGATTCAGAATCAGGTTTAGTATCACTGGCATATGTCATGAAATACATAAAAGTAATAACTGAATTTCAGTAAGTATACATATAATACACACACACACACACACACACGCACGCACGCACACACGCACGCACACACACACGCACACACACACACACACACACACACACACACACACACACACACACACCCACACACACACGCATTGAACGGCAGAAGAAAAAGCCCCCGTTATCTCTAGTCATAACCCACACACTGCAGCTACAGAACAACCATCACATCAGCACAGAAACTTTTCCCAGGGCATTACGCTCTCACCCCACCAAATTTAGTCATGTCCTCATGACGTTGAGATAATTTAAACACAAGATAAACACAAAGTCCAACCCATATGTAAAAAGCAGTGACATAGCTCCTCAAAGCACTAGGGGCCACACTCTGTTCCCACGGTGCTACATAGGCCAGCTTATCTGATGGTCTCCTGATTCTGTGAGACCTCCGTACCCCCTCATCTACCTCTTCATGTTCTGACACTAATGGGGATACTTCTGGTCTACCTGGTGAGGCCTCCCCCTGTCTATCAGTCGTGCCCTTCTGCAACTCGGACCCCTCTGTCCCTTGGTCCCGCTTCATCCCTTGCAGGTCCTGCTGAACCCCCAGCTGTCCATAGATAGAATCCCCCCCCCCCCCCGATTTCACCTGACAGTGTGAGAAGGGTTGGGAATCTCTTCTTCAGTCAGTGAGGAGTTAGCAAAAGGCAGCATCGCTGCAGAGTTCTCTTACTAGGTGTAGGCTCCAGGTCGGGTTCTGGGTCAACCTGCACCTCTTGTCCCAAAGGCAGAATATGGTTCCAATACAGAATCTTGACAGGCCCATTCCCATCCTCTGGTTTCACCGGAAAACTGGTACATTTGTTATCTGACTCTCCACCACATAGGGCTCAGCTGCCCAGCGGTTAGCCAACTTATGCTTCCCAGGTAGCCCCAAATTCTTTATGAGGACTCGGTCTCCTGGTAGGAGTTGGGAGAACTTAACCTTTTGATCATACCTCCTCTTATTTCCTCGATTCTGCTTGGAAGCCGAGACCTCAGTTATTTCATGAGCCTTTTTCAGCTCCCTTCTCATATCAGACACATACTTCAGATAAGTCTTTGGTGGTGTGTCTTCCCCATCAGTCCCAAAAGAAAGGTCGATGGGCAATCTCACTTCGCGCCCAAACATCATGCAGTATTGCAAGTACCTAGTAGCTTCATTTCGGGTACAGTTGTAGCAGTGGACCCGATGTCCAATATGTTGACTCCACCTGCTCTTCTTGCTGATCTCCAAGGTTCCGAGCATGTCTAGCAAGGGCTGATTAAACCTCTTGGGCTGGGGATCACTCTGCGGGTGGTAAGGCATAGTCCTTGACTTCTCGACTCTGAGCATGCTCAGTAATTCATGTATGACCCTACTCTCGAAATCCCTTAGCTGGTGCAGTGATCTGTGATGATTGACATTCACCATGTTGCTGGCATCTGGCTCTATTAACAGGAAATCCATACACACCAGGTCAAGGGGCCCCGCACTCTCCAAGTGGGACAAATGTGCTGCCCTCGTAGACAGTGTCTTCCTCTGTATGCATTATATGAATAACCTGCAGTATTTTTCGACCTCCAGCTTCATTTGGGGCCAGTAAAACTGAGCAATCTATACATCTTTTCAACTCCCAAATGTCCAGAATCATCATGAAGTGACTTCAACATAATCCTCCGATACTTCTCAGGCACAACCAGCTGGGAAAGCCGAGGTCATTCCGGAGGTGACGTGACCCAATATTGGATCTGGTTCCTCAACTCCAACCTGGGCCGCCCTTCTCTACGGGGTCTGGACAAACTAGCGCTAATGTATCAAGGACCTCAGCCACTCCCACATCAACCTCCAAAAGCTCCAGCTTCACTGACAAGTAACCATCATACAGATAATCACCCGCACTAAGACACCAGACCTCTAGTGAACTGAGTGTCATCAATGGCAAACATGTCAAATAGTGGTTGTAAAATGAACAGTACAGCAAAGTGACCTGCGACCCTGGGTCAAGTATGGCTCTAGCATAAATACCCTCTATCTGTAGCAATACACCGGAGTTTGGCCCCACTAAGCCTTCAGGAATATGGTTCTTTGCTTTAAGGTGTTCCTTGATATATTGCTGGGAATGTGTACCCCCAGATATGCCAGGCCACCCCCTTACTGAGTCTCTTTTAAGTTTGCCCAATGACTCTATCTGCTTAGGTATCCGGGGGTTCACTCTCCGAAGGGTTTTTTAGCCTGAAGGGTCGCTCTTTCACCGCAGTTATAACAGACAATACCAGCCGCTCCCCTTCTCATGTGGCACCGGCTGCTAGCAGCCCTCTGCATAGTCTGTCCCAACCCTGCTGACGGAGGCCTCCCGAATCTCCTCCTCTCGTACTTCTCTGATCAGCTCAACAAATGAAGGAGGGGGGCGTGTCTTACCAGACAGTCAGAGTCCCCAAGCAATCAGATCCTGGGACTAGGTGCCGTTTCCTATCTGGTCCATTCTTAACTGATCCACTTCAGCCGCCTGAATGGCTTCACTGTGCCACAAGCAATTTAGCTGCCTCTCTAGCTGAAAGATGTAGGCAGAAAGCTTCTCCCCTTCTCCTGACGTATGTTCTACAACCCCATCATGAGCTGCATTGGGCTTCCTGTCATGCCAAATGCATTTTCCAGTGCTCCCATGTAACCCACAGCTTTAGCTAAGGGGATACCAGGATTTCACGGCTCTCACCACGTCAGCAGCCCACCCACTCAAACCTTCAACCAATCCCTGTCGTTTCACATCACCAGAGCACTGCCACTCATCTGACAACTGAGAGGTCTGCTCCACCCAAGTCTCATACTCCTCCTCCCCTTTAGGGGTGGGCGTCATTCCAGAGAAGAGGCAGAGCCTAGCACAGCTGGGACTTTAGACCAGGGCATTTTTCCATTTATTCACCAGAGTGGTAAGGGCAGATACTAACTCAGAATTCTCACTCTCCCTGTGGGCTGGGGACTAATTAGATACCACAAATCTGACCACTCCTTCCTCTCACTCCTCAGAAACAATAGAACCCTGATGAAGTCTCCACCCCCAGCTACGGGAAACTCAATGTGATTTGGCCCACTGCGCTACACTCTCCTCCTCCATGAAAGTATGGCCAGTCCACAGCCCTGCCTCACCTGGGGCACAGATAGTACTGGACAGCTCCACTGCCGTTACGTCAGTGCTAGTCTGCAGTAAAATGCGGTCTGCACCCGCCATTTCATCGAAGTTCTGCCCCGCAATCATATCTTTGCTGACAACTTTAACAGTACTTAACAGGGGAATTTACAATTCATCCGGAGTACGAATATCTACCCCACTCAACAGGCAGCCGTTAGTTACCGGTAATCCCCATGGATGCACACCACTGATCCACCCCGGCTGCATCCACAGCTGCACAGACTTAAACACCCAACCCACTGGTTCCATGCTCAGGGCAACCACAGAGCGTCCAACGAAATCAATCCCGGAACAGTACCCCACCAATTGTAACTCTCAGGTTCGGCGGACTGCGTTAGTCTAGGAAAATGCAATTGCCACACCCGCCAAACTGGTGAAATCTCATTTGTGTGGATGCTACCCTGTTACAAATCAGTACCATGGAATACCAGACAGTACACCATATGCAATTAAACGATTGAGCTTTATAATTCTTAATTTGACTATAGGGTTAGTAAAAAAAAAACAAAAAGAAAAAGGGCCCATTTTAGTGAAACAGTCTAATGTGCACGTTGGAGCTCATGATTTTCCCGTCCATTAGTTCTCCATTGATTTCCTTCGAGCATTGTTGACTCCCGGCCCCATTCCACCTCCACTCTGTCCTGCAGTCTGCGACCTCTCTGTATGTGTATATACACATATGCACACATACATATATGTAGTCCAAAAAAAGTGGTGAGGTAGTGTTCATGAGTTCATTATGGACTGGTATGGGAACACCGATGCCTTTGAGTGGAAAATCATACAAAAGGTAGTGGATTTGGCCTTGTACGTCACAGTGAAAACCCTCATAACAATTGAGCATATCTACATGAAATGTTGTTGTAGAAAAGCAGCATTTATCATCAAAGAACCTCACTACCTAGGCCATGCTCTTTTCTCACTGCCATCATCAGATGGAAAGTACAAGTGCCTCAGGACTCACACCATCAGGTTAAAAAACCATTATTACCCTTCAACCGTCAGGCTTTTGAACAAAAGGGGGTAACTACACTCATTCTACTTCTGGTGCTTCCACAATTGATGGTCTCACTCTAAAGACTCTTTATCTTGTTATTCCATGCTCTTGTTATTTATTGCTATTGATTTATATTTGCATTTGCACGGTCTGTGTTCATTAATCCTGTTTATAGTTACTGTTGCTAAGTATGTCCACAAAAAAGGATCTCTGTGTTGCATGTGGTGACATGTATGTACTGTGATAATAAATTTTACTTTGAACTGCTTGAACTTTGAACGTCCATTCCGAAAACTGATGGCAGAGGGGAAGAAGCTGCTCCTCTACCTCCCTCCCAACAGTAACAATGATAAGAAGGTAAGTCCTAGGTGATGGGGTCCTTAATGATGGATGTTGCCTTTTTGAGGGAGTTGCTTCTTGAAGATGTGGATGCTGGGTAGCTAGTGCCCATAATGGAGCTGACTGAGTTAACAACTTTCTACAGGTTATTTTGATCTGTGCAGGTAAGCAGTATCTATGAAGAAAAATGAACAGTCAATGTTTCAGGCAAAGATTCTTCATCAGAACGAGTCCCTCCACAGATGCTACTGAAATACAGTTCCAGCTACAGAATCTCTTATGTCTGTGGTCTAATTACGATTGTCTACTGTTCTAATGTTTCTTCTCTGAATATATATTCCATGTCTATTCCATTGCAGAAAGACATCAATAAGATTGAAGGCGTGCAGAGAAATTTACAACAATGTGGCCAGAACTTGAGAACGTGAATTATAGAGAAAGGTTGAATAGAATTTAAGTCTTCTTATTGAGTTCAGGAAGAGAAAACAGGAGCTCCATAAGTCAATGCTCTTCAGGGAACCGAGGTGGAGAGGATCAACAACTTTAAATTACTTGGTGATGTAATTTCAGAGGATCTGTCCAGTGTCCAGCACATAAGTGTCATTACAAAGAGAGCATGACAGTGCCTCTACATCCCTAGAAGTTTATGAAGATTCGGCATGTCATCTAAGACTTTGAAACACTTCTGTAGAATCGCAGTGGAGACTATGCTGACTGGTTGCATCATGGCCTTGTGTCAATGTCCTTTAGTGGAATAGCCTTCAAAACATGCTGGTTACAGCTCAGTTCATCTCAGGTGAATCTCTCCCCACCATTGAACACATCTACATGGAGTGCTGTCACAAGAAAGCAACATCGATCATCAAGGAAACCCACATTCCAGGCCATGCGCTCTTCTTAATGTTGCCATCAAGGAGGAGGTACAGGAGCCTCAAGTCCTACACCACCAGGCTCAGGAACAGCTATTACCTCAATCATCAGGCTCTTGAACCAGAGGGGATAACTTCACTCACTTCAACATTACAGGACTCTACAATTCACATTCTTAATATTTATTACTTATTTATTTCTTTGTTATTATTATTATTGTTTTATATTTGCACAATTTGTTGTCTTTTGCACATTGTTTGTTTTTGTCCATCTTTGTTGTGTACTGTTGTGTTGTATGCCTGCAGGAAAATAAATCTCGGGGTAGTATATGGTGACATATGTATACTTTGACAACAAACTTAGTTTGAACTTTGAGATTAGGATTTTATTCCCTGGAGCATAGGGGATTCCCTGGAGTGAGGATTTGGACAGAGATATATAAAATCATGAGTGGCAAAGGCAGGGTAAATGCAAGCAGGCTTTTCCCACAAAGGTTGGGTGAAACTAGAACTTGAGTCATGGGTTAAGGGTGAAAGGTGAAGTACTTAATGGGAACATGAGGCAAAACTTCTTTGCTCAGAGTTGGTGAGAGTGTGGAATGAGCTGGCAACGGAAGTGGTGGATGCATGTTCGATTTCAACATTAAGAGAAGTTTTGATAAGCACATGGTTGGAAAGATAATGCGAGCTATGGTCCAGGTTGAAGGGAATAGGAAGAACAATAGTTCAGCATGGTCTAGATGGGTCAAAGGGCCCGTTACTGTGCTCTATGACAATCAGATTTTCAGTTTCACCAGTGAGAGGGAAGTGGTGGGGCTCATCACTAACAATGATGAGACAGCCTTCAGGGAGGAGGTGGAAGAGCTTTAGGCCTTGTGTCAGACAAGTAACCTCTTCCTCAATATCAACCAATCAGAAGAGGTGGTTATAGATTTCCTGAGAGCTTGGACCACTCACACCCCTCTTTAAATTGGCAGCACAGCAGTGGAAACTACAAGCAGATTCAAACTCCTGAGAGTGCACATCTCACACAAGCTCTCATGGTCCCAGAAGACATTCTACATAATCGGGAAAGCTCACCAATGCCTCTACTTTGTGAGGAGGCTGAAGAGAGCTGGACTATGCACATCCGTACTCACGTCCTTTTACAAAATCTCAGTAGAGAGCATTCTTACGTGTTGCATTACCTCATGGTACAGAAACTGCACTGCGGCGAGCAGGAAGGCTCTAGAATGGGTTGTCAAAACTGCCCAGTGCATTACTAGCACCGACCTAGCGGCCATCATGGACATAGATAGGGAAGGTGCCTGACAAGAGCCAGTAACAACATAAAGGATTCCACAATTCCACCGATCCTGCTCATGGGCTGTTTGTCCCACTCCATCAGGGAGGAGGCTACGTAGCATCCATGCCAGGACCACCAGACTAAAAAACAGTTATTTTCTACAAGCAGTAAGTCTGATCAACACTGATCTATCCCTCCACACAGGCCACAACCACTACTTCATCATTTCCTATCAGACTTACTTTATCAGACACTCCTGTGCCTAGTGTAACTTTATTGACATACAGTAGAGCTATGCATTAGATAGCCGATGCATGTATATTTATTATGTTTTTTATGATTGTGTTCTTTATCTTATTGTGTTTTTTTGTGCTACTTCAGATCTGGGGTTACAATTATTTTGTTCACCTTTACACGTATACTAGAAATGACATTAGACAATCTATGACAAAAGTAACCATGAGGATTATCTAAAGATATCTTCTTATCAAGTTTCCATTCCATTCCCTTGTTAAGGTCTGCCTGGTTTGCCTCTATTTTCTTCCTATTCAGAGCAAGATTTTGTTTACTTCAAAGTCTCTGTCTTGTACTATCTTTCAGGAAATATAGAGGAGGTTTGCCCAAAAACAGAGCAGCAAAGGTGATTTAGCAGTAAGCAATATTTTACTAAAGAGACCCTCCATTGGTTGGGATTGACCGTGGATATTGTGTTCTAGCTGTCTACGTGATACGCAAGCCAATACACAAGCTAGGGCAATATGGTTTGGAGTGCTAGTTCTTGCCCATGCGGCAGGCTCTCCCTCTCCGTGCAGCTGTTGAATCCAAAAGAACAGCAAAGGCCAATGCTGTTTGGTACCGGTGGCATTGCAGAAGTTGCCAGTCAATGTTGAACTCAATGTAGGACTGCCTTGGAGACTTCAGCTCCAGATTTTTCCTCAGGGTTTACTCTTGAAGCCTTCCTCATGAGTGCGTATTGCCAAAAGTCAAAGGAGGTTTGAGATCAAAAAAATCCTTCTCCTAGATGAGCTACCAAATATGACTGACTAGCCCTATCTACCTGAAGCAAGGGGTTTTAAGGTGACAGGGACTCTCCTTTTCTCCTTCTCCTATCAGTAGAAATAGTTCCACCAGGTTTAGTAGCTACTCCATACATGAAGACCAGGACTGGACTTGGTTGTCTGAAGCTATTTGAGATGCATGCCACTGGGAGTATTTGCTAGGTCCTGGGAAGTTATTCCCACTACCTCCTCCAACTATGAGAACTTCAAGGAACAATTTTACAAATAAACTGCAAAATAACAGACCACAAGGGGCCACTAAATAAGATGGAACAGCTACTTAACACGATAAGGCAACAAGATTACTGAAGGCTAGGAATAACTGTGTTGTGGCCTGCTTCTTCGAATAAGTGAACAAGGATTGCAGATGAGAGCTGGGTTTAAATGGACTGCCGGTGATGATTTGGAAATGAGTGGTAGATGACTCTTGTTAGCTGGATGGAGACCAAGAGGTGCCTGCCTGTGCAGGCCTGACACTAGCTCCATAGTTATTGATATCTTAAAAGACATTCCATTTTTGTTTTACATATATCAACTGATATAGCATTCACACTTCTCTTGCGTGGGGAATTCCAAAGGTCCACTTCCATCTAAATGAAGATGAGAATATTCTTCTTAAACCTAGTGAGAATAGACCCAATCTACTTTATTCCCCTAAACTTGCTATTGGAGGAATCTGCTGAATCTTTGCTGCATACGTACCTTTCCTTAAGTAGAGAGATGAGACATTCCATACAGCATTCCAGAAGCCATATAAGAGATCTTTAAATAAAATGTGCTAAAGTTTGTTTGGCACCTTATCTAAGACCTTTAGATGATTCAAATATACCCTATTGACTGAACTAATATCAGAGTTCCATTTCAAAATTGGAAGTACATTTATTCTCAAAGAATGTATAAATTATACAACCTTGAGAGTTGTTTGCTTACAGGCAGCCACAAAGCGAGAAACCTAAAATATTCCAATAAAAAAAAATGAAAATAAAGACCAACACCTGTTGCCCAAAGAAAGGGAGAAAACAAAACACAAGTCATGCAAACAATAGAAGCGAGCAACAGCATTGCGAACCAAAATTGAGTCCTCAGATCCGAACCCCAGAGCAGCCTGGAGCAGGCCCAAAGCCTCACTTATCAGGTCATCATGTTAGCGGGCACGGAGCACAGCAGCCGCAGCAGTCTTCATAGCCTCTGCGCCATGGAGAGAGGAATGAACGTTGCAGAGAGCAAATGAAATCGGCTCTCATCTCCAATCCTAACACTCTGTCTTTCCAGTATTTCATAATTCCATATTGACTCTGCCCAATCTTATTACAGTATTACTTTACACACATCTTGTTATAATATCCTTACTATCAGTTTTTAGCAACTTCCTTGTCGCTGCTAACTGGCTGATATTTTCATGCTTTCTTTCTCCATTCTTTTTCAATTGATGGGTGTCCTTTACTACTTCCCAGTCTCTTGGAACCATTCTTAATCCAGGGAATTCTTGAAGAAGACAACCAATGCATCCATTGTTTTCATAGCCCTTTGCCTTCTACTTTTCGACTAAGCCCTGAACTTGATTATAACATTTTCATTTTAATCTTAGCTGACCACAAGATAATTTAAAACAGTTTTTAATAGTAGACAATATCTTCATTCAAAACATTTGTAATATTTTCATGCCTGAACTAAATTTATCCACTGGTGAAATAGCAGTTGCTACACCAGACTGTAAATTCATGCGTAGTCCTCATCTACATTCAGAGCAAAGGGAATACATAAGCCTTTATAGGCATTACAATTAGAGTTTTGCCTCAGAAATAAGGCTTTAGCTTTTTTGAAGCTATATATAAATAATGACCATCTCATTGTTGAAAGTGCAGGAATTTCATAATCTTTACTCAAATGTTGTGATTAAATTTTTGCATGAACAATATAGAATGGTATATTTAACATTTTGCTGCTGAACTTAATAGGGTCATTATTCTTCTCGCACCCTGGTCTGGCAATTTAGCTGAATCCATCCATTGAAACTAACATAAATATTGCAGTATGTCATTTATGACTCAGAAGATTCCAAATAGGAGTAACATTTCCAAGTTAAAATATAGGAACATATTTTGCAAAGCAGATGGCATTAAATGCTCTGTAAATACAGAAGGAAAACAATAAAACTAAATTAGTTTGGTAATGATGCTTTACCAGGCTGGTATCCAAAGTGATTAGGATCTGTAAATTTATTGTGTAAAATAATTCACAATTAAACTGGTCCTTATACTTGAAATCTTGAGCAAAATAAATTTGCAGGTCATGCATCACTAAAGTATGAGAGAAATAGAGTTCATAGTTTGGGCTAATGACCTGACATCAGAAAGATAAAACTATTGATAGGTTGTGAGATGATTTAGTTTAATCTTTAGATTTGCAATATGGACGTTACACTTCAGGAGGAATAAAATGTAACGGAATTAAGAGATTTGTTCTTTGTTGTGTGCATGAAATTCACAATGTCGCTGAGTGCACACTTAGGGAAGTATGAGTGATAATATCAGAAGCAGAATGTAATGTACATTTTATTTCAGCTGATATAACAAAGAGTGAACTTCTTCAAAATCTTAATCACGAGGGTATGAAAATTTGAGCTTAGGATACCTGTTTCTAAAATGAAGCACATACAATGTATAATGCCTAACAGAATGTGGAAATTTTCCATTTCAAGGCATTACAGGACAATGAATCTCTGGCTCTTCCAGAGTACTCCTGACATAGATTTGGCAGAGATATGTCCACAGGTTTGCAAATTATTGCAAGACCACAAAGCATCAGTTTTCAGCCTCATATTGAAAATCTAGCCCCTCTGTCAAAAGGGGAAATCCTCCAATCAATCCAAATAAAACTGAGGCAAAGCGAGGCAGGGACTCCAAATACAGAAGTTTCTGCATCACTGGATCAGACCATCAGTGAGCATTGTCATGTGAGACTAGCTGACACCGCTGAATGGCAATGGTGGGGCCCACTTAAAATGTTAAGCCTCAAGGGATGATGTCTGTAACTCTCCCTGCTCTGGCCGAAATGTGAACACAGATCCACCCATATAGCTGCTTCTTAAACACCCTCTGAAACAACAAGATACTCAATTCAAGGGCAATTACTGATGGGCAGTACATACTGACTGTTTGCTCAGAGTCTTCTCTCTGAAGAAGAATTGCAGGTACATTTTGAGGGAACACTTATTGTAGTAAGCAACTAAAGGTGAAAGGAGTTATAAGCAATACTGAACAAAATATACTGATGGTCAGTGGTGATATAGAGTACCAGAAAATGAATAACTAAGTAGTCAGTGTTCGCAGGGGTCATCTGAAGCAAGCGGAAGTTAGCTCCATGCTAAAAATGCAGAACTCTAAGTATCAAACTGGTCAAGCAGTTCACTTAAAAGGTAATCAAGGACAGTAGCAGCAAATCTCAGAGTCAAAGAGAAAGGTGTTCAAAGTTCAAAGTACATTTACTATCAAAGCAGACAGTCGGTATCTACTTTCCATCAGTAATTGCCCTTGAATTGAGTATCTTGCTGTTTCAGAAGGTGGTTAAGAAACACCTAAACGGGTGGATCTGTGTTCATGTTTAGGCCAGAGCTGGGAGAGAGACATACATCATCCCCTGAGGCTTAACACTCTATCATTCAGCAGCGTCAGCTGCTCTCACCTGACAATGTCACTGATGGTCTGATCCAGTGATGCAGAAACTTCAGAATTTGGAGTCCCTGCACCCCCTCCCCTTTGCCCCAGTTTTATTTTAGGTTTAGAGGAGGATTTTTCCTTTAGAAAGAGAGGCTGGATTCTCAATATGAGGCTGAAAGACTCAGGCATTAGCTTGGATACAAAAAAGCAAAACCTGCCAAAGAATGCCATCAGTGAATTAGATCAGCTTCTTACAAGATAGACAGGAAAAGGCTGCCTGTAAAATTACAAGGCTTCCATGGCCCTCAGATCACCTCTCCAAGGGTGAATGATAGGCAGAGCTGAGGGCAAAACAGGTCATAAAGTTAGTAGGACAGACAATGTTGAACAGAATGTGCAGAGAGAGAAAGATAGTAGGACAGACAATGTTGAACAGAATGTGCAGAGAGAGAAAGATAGTAGGACAGACAATGTTGAACAGAATGTGCAGAGAGAGGTTGAAGATGCTCTCTGAGACATTAAGCCAACAAGCACTGCAGGCCCAGAAGGAATGGATGCAGCTGATCAGAAACCCTCTTTCAGAATCTGTGTTCAAAGAAAGGTTGAGCGAGCTAGGGTTTTTCTCTTTGGATCGAAGGAGGATGAGAGGTGACTTGATAGAGGTGTATAACATCATATGAGACATTGATGAAGTGACCAGCCAGCACCATTTTCTCAAGGTTGAATTGGTTAATATGGGAGGACGTAATTTGAATGTAATTAGAATAAAAGATAGAAGAATAAAAGTATAGGAAGAATATTAGAGGTAGTTTTTTGTTTACACAGAGAGTGGTTGGTGGTAGAGGCAGATACATTAGAGACATACGAATTTCTTAAAAAGACGCCTTGGATGAAAGAAAAATGGGGGGCTATGTGGGCAGGAAGGGTTAGATAGATCTTCGAGCAGTTTAAAAGGTCAGCAGAATATTATGGGCCTAAGGTCCTGTACTGTGCTGCACTGTTCTATATTCTGTGTTCAATTTGTGGCCTATGTCTGCAGCCATCACTGAAGTAATGAAGAAAACCAGGTCAGATCGAATCCCCACAGACTGAGAATGAAAAATTATTAATAAGTATTAACAAATAAGTACCTATAACCATTAGGTCAACATTGCTGTAGATTTTGCAGGAAGATCATGAATCAAACTACTGAGTGAAATGGTAAAAGTCACTCCCAGACAGAAAGGCTTCACTGCATCCACACCAGCATGGGATGGAAACAATGGGAGGTCAAATGCAGCCCAAGCAGGAATCATCACTGAGTTTTCCAATGATTTGACTCGATTGGACACAGACTCAGTGCCAAAGATGATATTGGCAGGAAACCAGTAAAGCCATTGATGACCATGGTTTGAATAACATAACCACGAGAAAGCAACACACACACAACATGCTGGAGAAACTCAGCAGGCCAGGCAGCATCTATGGAAAAGAGTACAGTCAGCGTTTTGGGCCGAGTCCCTTCAGTAGGACTGGAGAAAGAAACATGAGGAGTCAAGATAAGAAGGTGGGAGGAAGGAAGGAAGAAACACAAGGTGATAGGTGAAACTGGGAGGAGGGGGGGAATGGTGAAGTAAAGAAATGGAAGGTTGATTGGTGAAGGGTCGAAGAATCAGAGGGCAGCAGAGTTCACTGAGGGGGGCAGTGAGAGAGGGTTTCACTGAATTCCCTATCAATGTGAAGATTCAAAGTTCTTCAGGGTAGGCCTCTCTGGAAGAGACTTCACAGTGTAGTCGTCCAATCATAAACAAGAGAAACCCATGAGAAAGGTGGTCAAGATGGTTAGAAGTTAGTTCTTCTGAGGAAAAGCATCAAGCCAATGGACTTTCTTTCCCTATCATGTTTAACATTGCTATGGATTGTCTTAGCCACTCATTAGCTGTATCATGCATGAGGGTGATGCTATAATCAGGTAATACTACCATGAACAATACTGCAATTGCCTTTGTCGATGACACCATAATTGTCACTAAGTCATCTAAGTCACCATGACTTAGATGAGGGAATTAAATGCAGCATCTCCAAGTTTGCGGATGACACAAAGCTGGGCAGCAGTGTTAGCTGTGAGGAGGATGCTAAGAGGATGCAGGGTGACTTGGATAGGTTAGGTGAGTGGGCAAAGTCATGGCAGATGCAATTTAATGTGGGTAAATGTGAGGTTATCCACTTTGGTGGCAAAAACAGGAAAACAGGTTATTATCTGAATGGTGGCCGATTAGGAAAAGGGGAGGTGCAACGAGACCTGGGTGTCATTATACACCAGTCATTGAAAGTGGGCATGCAGGTACAGCAGGCGGTGAAAAAGGCGAATGGTATGCTGGCATTCATAGCAAGAGGATTCGAGTACAGGAGCAAGGAGGTACTAATGCAGTTGTACAAGGCCTTGGTGAGACAACACCTGGAGTATTGTGTGCAGTTTTGGTCCCCTAATCTGAGGAAGGACATCCTTGCCATAAAGGGAGTACAAAGAAGGTTCAGCAGATAGATTCCTGGGATGGCAGGACTTTGATAAAATGAACGACTGGATCGACTAGGATTATACTCGTTGGAATTTAGAAGATTGAGGGGGGATCTTATTGAAACATATAAAATCCTAAAGGGATTGGACAGGCTAGATGCAGGAAGATTGTTCCCGATGTTGGGGAAGTCCAGAACGAGGGGTCACAGTTTGAGGATAAAGGGGAAGCCTTTTAGGACTGAGATTAGGAAAAACTTCTTCACACAGAGAGTGGTGAATCTGTGGAATTCTCTGCCATAGGAAACAGTTGAGGCCAGTTCATTGGCTGTATTTAAGAGGGAGTTAGATATGGCCCTTGTGGCTAAAGGGATCAGGGGGCATGGAGGGAAGGCAGGTGCAGGGTTCTGAGTTGGATGATCATCCATGATCATACTGAATGGCGGTGCAGGCTCGAAGGGCCGAATGGCCTACTCCTGCACTTATTTTCTATGTTTCTATGATTCTATGTCAGCAATTTCACCATGTAGTGAAAGAAAACATGCATGTTATTGAAACTTATTATAAAAACCAGGATATTTCTCATCATCAGTTAAAAACTAGACATACATAAAATAATTGATCAATAAACAATTAAACGCATTTCATCTGGCAGTCTGGAAGAATACGTAAGTGCCCAGATTGACACCTGGGTGGAAGTTTCCAAGGACAATTGGCTTCAGAGGATCACTCTATGCTTTATCAGTCCTAAAACATAGCAGAATTTTGAAGACACACGTTTGTACCCTCAGCTGATCATATAGAATTGAAGAATCATAGAATCAGACAGCAGAGAAATGGATTCTTTCAGGCCACCTCATCCATGCTGCCTGTTATGCCCGTTGACATTAATCCTATTAGCCTGTATTAGGTCAAATGCCTTTGCTATCCAAGAACCTGTCCAAATGCCTTTTAGACACTATAATGGTGTCCTCCATCTCCTCTGGCAACTTTGCCTATACATCTGTTCTTCTGATTGTCACTGATGACTGGGAGGCTTATATTATCACCCCGTCAAAGGGATTGCCTCTTTCTTATTCATAAGTTCTACCTATAGACTCTCCAGGATAACCTCCATGAGTGCTGCTGTAATGCTCACCTTGGTCAGCAGTGCAATACCTCCTCAATGGAACCATTTCAAAACATTTTGGTGGCACTGGAGAGTGTAATGAAAAAAGTAGTTCAGGAGGTTCTTCACTTATCACATGTCATTAGAAATGACTATGCACTGGAAACGTAAGAAAAGGATTGGGTTTACACAGACTTCCACCATCATTAGAAAACTAGAAGATCTAGAACACAAAAGGTTTTGCAGATGCTAGAAATCTTAAGCCACAAAATGCTGGAGGAACTCAGCAAATCAGGCGCGTCTATGAAGGGAAATAAACAGTTGCCGTGTAAGACTAAAATCCTTGATAAAGCTGGAAAGGCAGGGGCAGAGACCAGAGTAAGGAAGTGGGAGGAGAGAAAGAAGTACAAACTGGCAGGTGATGGATGAGACCAGTAAGGGGGAAGGTGGGGGAGGGGGAAGGTGGGGGTGGGGGAGTAAGAAGCGGGGAGCGGATAGGTGGAAGAGATAAAGGGATGAAGAAGAACCTGGTCCACGGGTTGAGATCCTAAATTGGAGAAAGGACAATTTGATGGTATCAGAAAGTGTCTAGCAAGTGTGGATTAGGGCAGGATATTTTCACACAAAGTATACTTGGTAGGTGGGAGGCCTTCAAAAGCGAAATTTTAAGAGTACAGAGTTTGTATGTTTCTGTCAAGTTCAGACAGCAGGCTGAGGGTAGCAGACACCAACAGAATCAACAAGCTCATTCGTAAGGCCAGTGATGTTGTGGGAATGGAACTGGACTCTCTGATGGTGGTGTCTGAAAAGAGGATGCTGTCCAAGTTGCATGCCATCTTGGACAATGTCTCCCATCCACTACATAATGTACTGGTTGGACACAGGAGTACATTCAGCCAGAGACTCATTCCACCGAGATGCAACACAGAGCGTCATAGGAAGTCATTCCTGCCTGTGGCCATCAAACTTTACAACTCATCCCTTGGAGGGTCAGACACCCTGAGCCAATAGGCTTGTCCTGGACTTATTTCCTGGCATAATTTACATATTACTATTTAATTATTTATGGTGCAACTGTAACGAAAACCAATTTCCCCCGAGATCAATAAAGTATGACTATGACTATGACTATGACTAAAAGCAAGGATAACAGTTATTCAAGAGATATTGAGTCCCTGGTTCAACAAGAATGAAGTGCTTTGCAGGTATAGGAAGGCAGGAATAAATGAGGTACTTAAAAGAGTATAGGAAATGCAAGGGAACATTATGATAACATTTACGAAAGAAATCAGAAGGTCTAAAAGAAAGCATGAGGTTGCTCCAGCAGATAAGCTAAAAGATAATCTTAAGGGGTTCCACAGATATATTAAGATGAATAAGAAAGAAAGGGACAAAATTAGTCTTCTGGAAAATCAGAGTGGTAATCTATGCATGGAGCAGAAGGAGATAGCGGAGATCTTAAATGGATTCTTTACATCCGTATTCACTTGGGAGATGGACACAGTGTTTATTGAGGTGAGGCAATGCAACAGCAAGTTCCTGGACCCTTCACAGATTACAGAGGTGGAGGTGCTTGCTGTCTTGAGGCAGATTAGGGTGAATAAATTCCCAAGGTCTGATAAGGTGTTTCCTCAGGCCCTGTGGGAGACTGGTGCAAAAATTTCAGGATCCCTAGCAGAAATATTTGAGACATCATTAAACATGGATGAGGAGCTGGAGGATTGAGATTAGTTAGTGTTGCTCCATTATTTAAGAAAGGCTCGAAGAATAAGCCAGGAAATTATAGGCTAGTAAACTTAAAGTCTGTAATGAAAAAGTTATTTGGAAGGTATTCTAAGCGACTGGATATATAAGTATTTAGATAGACAGGGACTGATTAGGGATAGTGCACATGGCTTTGTGCATGGTAGGTTGTGTCTAACCAATCTTGTAGCTTTTTGAGTAAGTTATCAGGAAAGTTGATGAATACAAGGCAGTGAATGTTATTGCCTGCATGGACCTTAGCAAGGCCATTGACAAGGTCCTTCATGAGAGTCTAGTCAAGAAGGTTCAGTCACTCGGCATTCAAGATGAAGTAGTAAATTGGATTCGACAATGGCTTTGCGGAAGAAGTCAGAGAGTGGCTGTAGATAGTTGCCTCTCTGACTGAAGGTGTGTGACTACTCGTGTGTTGCAATGGTCAGTGCTGGGTCCGTTTTTGTTTGTGATCTATATTAATGATCTGGATGATAACGTGGTTAACTGAATCAGCAAATTTGTGGATGACACCAAGAATGGGGGTGTAGTGGACAGTGAAGAAGAAAATCAGAGATTGCAGTAGGATCTGGACCAGCTGAAAAAATAGGCTGATAAATGGCAGATGGAATTAATGCAGACAAGTGTGTGGTGTTGCACTTTAGTGGACCAACCAAGTTAGGTCATACACTGTGAGCAGTAGGGCACTGAGGAATGTGGTAGAACAGAGGGATATGGGAATGCAGATCCATAATTCCTTGCAAGTGGTGTCACAGTTAGATAGGGTCATAAAGTAAGCTTTTGGCACATTGGCTTTCATAAATCAATGCACTGAGTACAGGAATTGAGATGTTCTGTTGAAATTGTATAAGACATTAGTGAGGCCTAACTTGGAGAATTGTGTGTAGTTTTGGCCATCAGGACTTGAGTTATAGGGAAAAGTTGAATAGGTTAGGAATTTATTCCCTAGAACATAGAAGATTGACAGGAGATTTGATAGAGGTATCCAAAATTATGAGAGGGAGAAGAGATAGGATAAATGCAAGCAGGCTTATTTCCACTGAATTTGGGTGAGTTTACAACTAGAGGTCATGGGTTAAGCATGAAAGGTGAAATGCTTAAGGGGAACACGAGGGGAACTTCTTCACTCAAACGACGGTGACAGTGCGGAATGAGCCGCCAGCGCAAGTGGTGGATGCCGGTTCGATTTCAACTTCTTCTTCTTCTTCATGTGCCTTGCGCGTTATAGGCTTGGGCGATCATGGCTTTCCACATCGAACGATCCCATGCAGTGTCAATGATATCTTGCACACTTAGATCTGTTAGTTCTTTCACAGTGTCCATATGTTTTCTTCTTTGCCTTCCTCTTCCGCATTTCCCAGGCATACGGCATTGTAATGTAGGGCATTCTATTTCTCCCTTTCTGATGACATGGCCCAGGAATTTATGTTTTCTCTCGACTTCAACATATAAGGGAAATTTGGATAGCTACATGGATGAGAGAAGTATGGAGGACTATGGTCCTGGAGCAGGTCAATGGGACTAGGAAGATCAGCACACACTAGATGGGCTGAAGGGCCTGTTGCTTTGCTGTAGTGTTCTATGCCGAATGTTGCTCCTGATGTACATTTTAGTACTCCTTCCTGAACCAAGATTGATTCTTTGGCTTGATAGTAATAGTAGATTGAGGGATTTGTTGGGTCATGATGTTACAGATGGTGGCGATGTGATTTCTGCTTCCTGGATACCCAGTGTTGAGCTGCCATATTTGTTCAGACTGTATCCCATGTAGTATATTGCAGTGTTACACGTAACTTTGTCAATTTTTTTTCTCCATAGGGAATGTATACTTCTGCTAAAGTTGTCACAGACAGATGCACATGCAGACTAGGGAGGGCAAAGTCAAGTAACTCTCCTGTTTGTTCACAATCTAACTGGTATATACTTCCAAACTCAGCCAACCTGGCCAGTGGTGGAGTTCCCAAGCCACTCTTGATAACAGAAGTCCTCAACTCTCGAGTATTCTGTGTCTTTGATACTTTCAGTGTTTCTTCCAAATGCCAGGAGGAACATTGATTTATCAGCTAAGGCAGGACAATGAGTGGTAAGCAGGAGGAAGCTTCATTGGCTATGTTTAACTCCATTGCCATGTAACTGAATGAGGTCATAGGGCTTCGACGCATTCAAAACAGAGGTAGACAAAGTTCAGGGTATTAAAGGAATCAATGTATATAGGGATAGTACAGGAAAATGGTGCTTGAGGTTGATCTTGATGAATTGTGGACAAGGCTCAGAGGACCAAATTGCCTCTTTTCTGATGACTTTGCATTTTTCTAATTTTTCACATCAACATTTTACATACATTATTTAAATTACTAAAATGTGGCAGGTCAATGTGATTCTTTTGTATTTCTCAAACTTCTGGTCGTTTTTGTCATCAGCTCTGGTGGTTATTTTACACAAAGCATACCTTGATATGCGAGACACATTTCTTCAGCAATTCTCAATGCACTGGTTTTGTTAGCCTCCTTCTTCTTGGATGTTTACAAATCTTATTCAAAAGCCTGGGCACTTCTGCAATAACTTATCATAACTACTTTTGAAGAAGTAGCATTCAGAATGGCCTGCATGATGTTTAAATAAATTAGTTATAATACTTGTATAACATGTGATATGTCCATTTTCTGAATGTTATAGTAGTTCGTACTTCAGTTCATTATCGTGTCCGACAAGTCCAGTGAGGAACAATGCAAGATGTATGCAGTTTCTCATTCCCATTTATCAGCATCTACATAAATCATGAAATATCAAACTCAGGAACATAAATTATTCCATGAAACTGCAGGCAATGTTCAATTAATTCCAGTGAATAGGTGCATATGCACGCTTTGCATGTCAAAGGCAAGGAGATGTTTATCTTGTTAGTTTAATAAGAATTGTCTGTTGCTGGGTATTTGCTGTAGTTTAAGAGCTGAGAATGAAATGAAGTGAGTATGATTGCCCTTGACATCAAGGCAGCGTTAACCAAGTGTGTCATCAATGAGTGCTGGTAAATTCCTGAAAATCAAGTAGAAACGTTCACAATATATAGCCTTGTACTTCACACAAAAAAAAAGTTGAATTTGCTGGGGATAATCAACCAGGTCCAGGATGTCACCTTAGTGTATCCTACAAGGGAGTTTCCTCACGCCAACCACCTTTCACTGCTTCATTAATGATCTTACAACATCGGTGTAAAGTGGTTAAGTTTGCTGGTGGTTATGCAATGTTCAGTTCCATTCATAGGTCTTCAGACAACAGCAACATGCATAAAGACTTAGATAGCATTCAAGTAAGGAGTGCTAAGGGACAATAATTTTTTTTGCCACTGAAATTCCAGGTAACCATCTCCAAAAAAAAAACTCTGACCGGTTATTTTAGGGCAGTCACTGGCTTTACCAACTTCATGTACCCTATCATTAATATCCTGGAAATCAGCAAAACTGAACAGACAGAATGGCTACAGAAATTTTGAGTCCTGCATTCAGTAGCTCGCCTCTTCACTCCTCAAATCACCGCCTCAGAATACCAGGACGCCCCTTTAGAACAGAGATGAGGAGGTATTTGCTTAGCTGGAGGGTGGTGAATCTGTGGAATTCATTGCCACAGGCAGCTGTGGAGGCCAAGTCATTGGGTATATTTAAAGTGGAAGTTGATTGGTTCTGTATTAGTAAAGGTGTCAAAAGTTACAGGAAGAAGGGAGGAGAATGAGCTTGAGAGGGATAATAAACCAGCCATGAAGGAAAGGCACAGCAGAATCAGTAGGCCAAAATGGCCTAATTCTTTTTCTATGCTTTATGGCCTTATGGCTAAATCTTTTTCACCATCAGCAAAGCACTTTAAACATATCAAGAGAGTGGTGGAAATCTGTCCATTTACCATGATTAGATTATGAGGACACACAGTCCTCTTTTATTGTCATTTAATAATACATGCATTAAAAAATGATACAATATTCCTCCAGTGTGATATCACAGAAACATAGGACAGACCAAGACTGAAAACCTAACAAAAACCACATAATTATAACATATAGTTACAACAGTGCAACAATAACATAATTTGATGAAGAACAGGCCATGGCACAGTAAAAAAGTTCGAAGTCTCTCGAAAGTCCCACATCTCACGCAGACGGGAGAAGGAAGAAAACTCTCCTTGCCATGCCCGACCACAGTCTGACTCTGGGTCGTCCGAAAACTTTGAGCTCTGATCAGCCCTCTGACACCGAGTACCGAGCACCATCTCTGCCGAACGCTTCGACCTCAGCCTCGGTCGCCAGCAGCAGGCAAAGCCGGGGATTTTGGGGCCTTCGCTCCGGAGATTCTCGATCGCACAGTAGCAAAGGCAGAGAACCGGACATTTCAGAAATTTCTCCAGATGTTCCTCTGCTTCTCACGTCTGTCTCCATCAAATCAGAATTGTGCACAGCGTCCTACTTACAAATACAATATCATTTCACCGGAGAGCTGCCCACGATGAGAGAGGCTTTAACAACATTCAGGAAGCTTAGTACCATCCAAGACAGTCCAATTGATTTGGCACCTTATATAGCATTTAAACATCACTTCCTCTAGCAATGGTGTACCATTATACCACTGACAAATGCACCATGGTTATGCAGCAGTACCTCGGTAACCCACAACCATCAATACCAGAAATAACTTATAGATGATCATTAGATTTTTTCCCCATTGTGGGCATGTCCAAAATAAATGGAGGCATAGTATTAAAGAGAGATGTAGGAGATTTAATGAGGATCTTAGAAGAGTGCTTTTTACATAGACAGTGATATCTGAAACACACTGCCTCAGGAGGTGACGAAATACAATTACTATGTTTATCAGGAACTTAAACAGACACTTCCATAGGCAAGGCATAGAAGGCTACAGTTCTATTGGAGAATTTGGAGAATTCATTTAAATCTTACATCCATCCCACAACGTGAGGGAGTAAACATTTTTGTGTTATGGCTCCGTTGCAATGTACAGACACGTGAATTTAAAAGTCGAATGGCATGTAGAAAGAAGCTGTCCCATAGCCTGTTAGGATTACTGTAGATAGGGAGAAAGGTTGGAGCAAGGGCATTTGGACTGAAGAGCCTGTTCTGAGCTGTACACCTCTGTGATTTACAATCTCAATGGCTCTTCACACGTCCTTAGATCACCTGGATAATACAAGCACTTATGTCAGGATGCTGTTTGTTCATTATAGTTCGTCATTCCCACAGTCCTGATCAATAAGCTGTAGAACCTGGGCCTCTGTACCTCCCTCTGCAATTGAATTCTTGACTTCCAAATTGGAAGACCACGATCTCCTCCTTTCTGATGATCAACACTGGGCACCTCAGGCGTGTGTGCTTAGCTCACTGCTCTATTCTCCCTATGCATATGACTGTGTGTCTAGATAAAGCCAAATACCATCTACAAGTTTGCTGATGTTACAACCACTGCTGGTAGCATCTCAGATGGAGATGAAAGGGTTTACAGGAGTCAGATATACCAGCTAACTGAGTGATATCACAACCAAGAACCCTTCACTCGATGTCAGTAAGACAAAAGAGCTGATTGTTGACTTCAGGAAGGGCAAGACGAGGGAACACAAACCAATCCTCAGGGGGGAACAGAAGTGGAGAGAGTGAGCAAATTCAAATTCATGGGTGTCAGGATCTCAGAGGTCATAACATATCGATGTAGCTATAAAGAAGGCAAGACAGCGGCTTCATTTCATTCGGAGTTTGAAAAGATTGGTTTGTCACCTAAAACACTTAAAAACTTCTATTCATGTACTGTGGAGAGTATTCTGACAGGCTGCATCACTGTCTGGTATGGCCGGCTATTTTACAGGGCCAAAAGGATCTATAGAAAGTTGTAAAATTGGTCAGCTCTGTCTTGGGTACTAGCCTCCATATTTCCCAAGGTATCTTCAAGGAGGGGTGCCTAAAAAAGGCAGCGTCCATTAATAAGGACTCCCATCACCCAGAGCATACCCTCTTCTCATTGCTACCATCAGGAAGAAAGTACAGAAGCCTGAAGGCACACACTCAGTAATTCTGGAACAGCCTCTTCCCCTCTCCCATACGTTTCCTAAATGGAAAATGAATGCAGGAACACTATCTCACTTTTCACTTTTTTAATATATATTACTTCTGTTTTTGCACTATTTTTAATTTAACTATTTAATATACATATATATATTTACTATAATTGATTTACTTTGTTCCTTTTATATGATCATGTATTGCTTTGTACATTGCTTTATTGCTTTTGAGTTAACAAATTTCAGCGGTGATAATAAATCTGATTCTGATTCTGACCAAGAAGAACCACAGGCTCATGCAACTAGCATCAGCTGCAGGTTCCTTCCCCATATGTACATCATCAATCCTAACCTCTCTAATCCGTCCTCACAGCTATAGTGCCTCAATAAAGGAAATATCCTCATAAATCTTTGCTGGACTATCTCCATTACTTTCACATCTTTCCTTTAATATGGAGACTAGAATTGAACACTATACTCCAGATGAGGGCAGACCAATGTTTCTTAAACCCCCTCTGTGTTTATAGTGTATGTCTGTATTGATCAAGCTCAGCATGGTGTATAGCCTATTCACTGCTTTCTCAACCTGCCCTGCCACTTTCAATGATTTGTGTACTGTGGAGCTGGATCCGCGTACTTGTGCGGACATATGATCTTAAGAATGTTTAAAATATGTTTTCTTGCTGTTGTTGTTCTTCTCCTCATTGTTGCTGATTGATACCCCGTTAGATGGTAACAACAAACTGCAGTATTCAGTTTTGGGGTGGGGGGGGTGCTGTTGGGGAGGATTGGATTTGGTGAGATTGAATTTCCCAACAAGAAAAAAGGCAAAATATTAGCTGCTGTGTCAACCATGTAATAAGCACAAAATGAGCTGGAGAGCAGAGCAGAAAATCAGAAAATTAGCTTTTTCATGGTTATTGCATTTAAATATGTTGACAATTTTACTTAGTTTTAAGCAATTAAAATCGAAACCCAGCACAGAACCAGTAAGATAAGCAAAACCAAACATAGCTTTGAACCAACTCTGTATACGGATTTGTTTTCTTCCTTTTTGACAGAACACGAATCAGATATTGGGCTCAGTTAATATATTTACATGTATACATGATTTCCATGAACTAGTAAATGATGAAACCTTCAAAAGGAATTGCAATCAAATTTTCTATTTGAGTATTCTCCTACTCAAAAAATAATTGTGCTCACAGAATGGAACAGCTTCAAACCTTTAAAGAACTATAAGCTGATTTCTTCTTCAATTATGGTTTTTGTACTATGCAAGAATGGTACATATTTTTCTTGACACGGCACACTACGGCAGCTGAGTAACTGCATATTTATAGGAAATGCATGCATTCTTCCAAGGCAATAATAAATTGCTTAGTTGGTAGCTTTTGTTCAGTTTATCTCAACTGATGTAATCCACATAAATAAGTCTCTACCAGAATCCTCTTATAAATCACTGTAGCCAGCTTTCAGATGTATTTTTGCTTGCAATGAAATAGATGTTTCTGTATAATTTGCTTTAATTAAAATTTCTTTAGATAAAGCCATTAACTGGATAGTCAACACCAGTAGGACATAGCATACACAGAGAAAAAATAGTTATGAGCAATCCATGGCAGCATGAAATGCTTCCAGAGTACAATCACTTTTTAATTAAAGAAGGGATTAGATACTAAGAGGAATTACCAGGCAGCTTGTTCCAGGAAAATGTTTTGTACCTGTTGTGCAAAACAATAAATGTGTCCGCACCTTCAATCTACCCATAGTCATGCTTAAATGACAATCCAGATCATAGGAGTCTCTCTACTATCCACTGGGCACATTTATCAGGAGCGCTGCATACACAAGGCTCTTAGTATTATGAAGGATCCCATCCATCTATCCAGCATCCTCTTTGACTTTCTACCATCAGGCAGGAGACTCTAATGCATTAAGACAAGAATAGTCAGGATGGAAAACAGTCTCTTCCCTAGGCCTTTAGACTTCTGAACTTCTTGCCACGTTGCCTCAAAGTGTCACTGGTTAATTTATTCTGTTCCTGGCAATATTTATATTATGCTCTTTACTTTGTTAATTTATACATAATTCATTTGTAGATTTTATTCTTACTTTCCTAAGTTATTGTGTGTTACATGTGTGTTATGTATACCACTGTGCTTTACACCCTGGTCAGGAGAAACATTGTCTTGTTTAACAGTATACATGTATATAGCTTAATGACAAAAAACTTGACCTGACTTGACTTTACAGATGTGACTGACTGCATTTCTGATTAGTAAGTGAAAAAATTATATCACAGTAATTTCGATGCCCACATTCACAAATTGTATGTAAACATTCCTTTGTCTTCTTGTACATTTTAAGTAAAATGATACAATGGTTTTGTGATCACTTGATTATTGGTTATTTCATGATAGCAGCATTAATACTTTGAGAAGTTAAGTTCTTGCGCACTCCATCAGGTACAATGCAATGGAGCTGATGTGATATTGCAATACCATGCAAAAATCTTCGGCACATGTAAAACAAGTTCTGTAAACAAAGATACTTCCAAAAATAATGAAATGAAAAGTTTCTAAATATTAAAAAAAATTGAAGAGCAGTAAACAGTAAAAAAACTAAACCAAATCAATATTTGGTGTGACCACCCATTGCCTTTAAAAATGCATCAGTTCTTTTAAGTACAGTGTTGCGCAGCTTTATTATAAAATCAGCTGCTAGGCTGTTCAAATCATCTTGGGGAACTTGCCACAGTTCTTCTGCGTACTTCGGATGTCATTCTTGCTTCTGTCTCTATGTAATCTCAGACAGCCTCGATGATGTTGAGATCAGAGTTCTGTGGAGGCCATTCCATCTGAAACCATATATTAAAAAAATCTAGACTTTTGCACAGTAGTTTGTTCGTTGTCTCACCATATCAAAATTCGCTTGCAGCTAAGCACCAAGGCTTCATTGGAACTTGACAGGTATTGCAAAAAGACTGGCCTTAAGATTTCTATCACAGAATGAATTGTGACCTGGATGAGGCATACATGCAACAGACTTCTTCTCATCAGTGGCACTTCTGGAGTCTGAGAAACTCATACTTGTGGACAAGTGATGAGATTGGAGAGGAGGGGGACATGCAGCCAGATGGGGTTGAGATTTAGGCAGAGGTCAACACTTGGATTAAACCTCTTGGGGAAGAAGTTTGGATAGCATGGCTGGGGTCAGAGGATCAAGTGTCCTTTGGAGGGTGCTTGGCAATTACATTTTCAGGCAATTATTCACAACTTACAAATAACTGCTTGACAATTTCAGTTTCAAAATCAGGTGTACATTATAATGAAATTTAGCAAGCAGTTACAATTTTTTTTCAGAAGCCATATGATGGAATGTATAATCAGGACAAATACCTAAGACATTTACTCTGCTTTCTTTCCACCCAGCTCATAACTTTTGTTTTTGGCACTTGTCAGCAGCCTGTCTCAAAGTGTTTCATCTTTAAGTTACCATATTTGTTGCGCACCTCCAGATCATCAGAAGACTGACTCCAACACCATCACTGACCTCATGAACTCTGGAGAACTCCCATCCACTGCCACCAAACTGATAGTTCCCTCTTGCGGCACTGCTCACGTCTACCACCTACCCAAGATCCACAAACCTGACTGCCCGGTCGGCCTATTGTCTCTGTCCGCTCCTGCCCCACTGAACTTGTCTCCTTATACCTTGATTCCATTCTATCCCCCTTGGTTCAGTCTCTTCCCACCTATACCTGTGGCACTTCTCATGCTCTCAATCTCCTCAGTAACTTTCAATTCCTTGGCCTTGACCGCCTCATTTTCACTATTAGTGTCCAGTCCTTGTACACTTCTATCCTCCATTAAGAAGGCTTTAAAGCTCTCCACTTCTTCCTCAATAAAAGAACCAATCAGTTCTGTTCCATCACCATCCACCTCCATCTGACAAGACTGGTCCTCACCCTCAACAATTTTTCCTGTGACTCTTGCCACTTTCTCCAAACTCGAGGGGTAGCAATGAGCACCCGTATGGACCCCAGCTACGCTTGCCTCTTTGTTGGCTCCGTAGAACAGTTCATGTTCCCAATGTAGCCCTCCTGGCCATCCTCAGGGTCGCTCGGCTGGCTGTCGTCGAGGGAAACAGCCTTTGGCCCCGCCAGACAGCCTCTTCCAGTAAAGCTCCCCAACTCTTCCAACTCTACTACGTTGATGTCTGCTGAGGTGCTACTTCATGCACTTATGCTGAGCTCATCAATTTCATCAACTTTGCCTCTCGCTACCACCTTGCCTTTAAGTTAACTTGGCCCATTTCTGACATTTCCCTCCCTTTCTCTGTCTCTCTGCTTCCATCTCTGGTGACAAACTGTCCATCAACATTTGTTTTTAATCCTACTGATTCCCACAGTTACTGTGACTACACCTCTTCCCACTCCATCTCCTGTAAACATGCTGGTCCGTTTCCTTAGGTCCTTTGCCTCCACCACATCTATTCCCAGGACGTGGCTCTCCTTTCTAGGCCATCAGAAATGTCCTCTTTCTTCAAAGAAAGAGGTTTTGCTTCCTCCACTACTGATGCTGCTCTTTCCAGCATCTCTTCCATTTCCCAAATATCTGTGCTCATCCCATCTTCCCGCCATTTAAATAGTGATGGAGTTCCTTTTATCCTTACCTACCAGCCCATGAGCCTCCGCATTCAACATATCATCCTCTGCAACCTCTATCATCACAAATGGGATCCTACCACCAAACATACCCTTATCTTCCCCTATTTCCGCTTTCTGCAAGGTTTGCTCCCTCTGTGATTCCCTCTTCCATTCGTCCCTCTTCATTAATCTCCATTCCAGCACTTATCCCTGCAAGCCGGCCCATTCACCTCCTCCCTCACCTCCATTCAGGGCCTCAATCAGTCCTTCCAGGTGAGGAATCTGCTAATCTGCTAGGGTTCTCTATTGTATCTGGCACTCCCAATGCTGCCTCCACTACATTGTTGAGACCCGTCATAAATTGGGGACCACTTTGTTGAGCAATTCCATTCCATCTGCCAAAAGCAGTACTTCCCAGTGGCCAAACACTTTAATTGCCATTCCCATTCTTGTTCTCTCATGTCAGTCTATGGCCTCCTCTTGTGCCATGATGAGGCCACCCTCAGGATGGAGGAGCAACACCCTCTATTCCATTTGGGTAGCTTCCAACCTGATGGCATGAATATCAATTTCTCCTTCTGGTAAAAAACATATGTCACTTCCCTTCCCCTCTTCTTCTATTCCCCACTCTGGCCTCTTACTTCTTCTCACCTCCCAATCACCTCTCCGTGGGTCCTCGCCCCTTCCCTTTCTCCTATGGCCCTCCCTCTTCTCCTATCAGATCCCTCCTTCTCCAGCCCTTTACCTTTCCAATTCACCTGGATTCACCTCTCACCTTCTACCTATCCTCCTTTCTCTCACCCACCTTTCTATTCTGGCATCTCTGCCCCCCACATCTTTTCCAGTCCTAATGAGATGTCATGGCCTGAAATGTTGACAGTTTGTTCATTTCTCGAGATGCTGTCCGACCTGCTAAGCTCCTCCAGGGTTTTGTGTGTGTTGGTTTGGATTTCCATCATCTGCAGACTTGCTTGTGTTTATTGTTCCATACCTGTTTCACGTGTTTCATCTATCTCTCTGTGACTTTTGCTTCAGCCTTTTATCACTGGTTCCACTGTTTCTTATTAGCTGTCACATTCATTTTTCTGACTCAAAGGGATCTGAAGTCAATATGACAATGATTATTGGGTATTCCACTTATCAAAGATAATACCACGTTTTTCAGGTGCCTTCATTTTCATTTAATCAAGACTGTCTACCTTCTTGTCTGAATTTCAAACCTTCCACATCCTGTGATTAGAAAACATGTAGTTACAATAAGAAGGTGATACACTTGAAATTGAAATCAGATAACATGAATATGAGAAACATGAGGAAAAACGTTCTAAAACATTTGTAATTTCTAAGCAGCCATGGATTAATTGTAATCATTTTGTTGTTTAATAGATATCATTAGGACCCTTACAATATGTTACAGGCATCAGAAGTTTTGGATATAAATGGAGGAATTCATTAAGGAAGAAATAGTGAGGCAGACACAGCATGGATTGAGGAAGGGCAAGTCCTTTTAGGCACAACCTATTAGAGTTCTTTGAGGAAGTAATGAGCACAGTGGACAAAGGTGAACAGGTGGATGTTGTATGCGTGGATTTCCAGAAGGTGTATGATAAGGTGCTTCATAAAGGATTAGCAAACCAGGATTCAGAAAGAGAGTGGTCACTTAGAAAGCTGAAAGGGCCTTGAAGGTGGAGATATATCTAGTGATGGGATCATGTTGTAGCTGACAGAAGTTTTGAAGAACGATGTACCGGATGCATAGACTGGTGTAGTAAATGGTGAGAAGAAGGAAAGCTGTTGTCGGGGACGGGGGGTGATGGAATAAGGGCAGGTTTGGAAAACAGAGGGGTGGTGGGTGACGGTCCTACCCACCACAATAGATGGGAAGCCCCACTTTCTGAAAAAGGAGGATATCTCAGATGTCCTGGAATGGAAGGCCTCACCTCATGAACAGATGCAGCAGAGAATCTGAGAAGAAGGACTGGCATCCTTGCAAAAGGTGTGATTGGGAGCTGCTGTAGTCTGGGTAGCTGTGGCAGTCAATGGATTTGTAATAATTGTTGGTGAATTTTCTGTCACCTGAGTTGGAGGCAGAGAGGTTAAGAAAGGTTAAGAAAGTGCATTGGAAATGGACTATGTGAATTTGAGTACAGGGTGAGTATAAGGGCTGATGAAATTGATCAGCTCCCCTTGGGTGCAGGAAGCAGGACAAATTCACTGATGAATATATAGCAGAGAAGGCGTTAGGAGTGGGGCTGGAGCAGATTTGGAGCATAGAATGCTCCAGATAGCCAAGCCAATGTTCCGACCTTTGAAATTTCCAATTTCAGTCAGCCTGAACTCCAATCCCCTTTCTCTCTCCTTTTTCCATCCAGGTCCTCTCAACCCATTTTCAATCCCCAGCCTCCGTTTGGCACAGTTTCTTTCCCTTCCTGCTCCTGGTTCTACTTGCTTGTCACACATACTTTACCCACTGGGTTTCCTAATCTCTCCCACACTGGTTCCACCTGCCTTATGCGGCTCACTTATCACCTTCTTTACTTCCAGAATCGGCAATTATTTATTGTCTCCATATAATCCTCCAGCCTACTTGTCGACTTCCACACTTGCCTACTTTACCTGGCCCTATCTGCTATCCTCCACCTCCTCACCTGGTTCCACTTATCACCCAGGTCCTCCTCCATCTACAGTGCTAAGCAAAATATTTGACAGTGCAATAATTTTATGTATTGCACTGTATTTCTGCAAAAAAAAAAAAAATTTCATGACATATGTGAGTGATGATAAACCTGATTCTGATACCGGTCTCTGTTGTGGAATGAGAGTGGGAAGGGGGCAGAGTGAGGGTTTGGAAAAGGGGAAGGGAGAGGGGAGGGAGTGAGAAGCACCAGAGAAAAATCCTGTAATGAGCATTAAGCCAATTGTTTGGAATCAAGTGACCTTGCCTGGTGTCTCAGGGCTGGGGGTGACTGCACTCCCTGCCACCCCTGCCCCTGGCACTCCTTCCCTGCCACCTGTCCCACCCCACTCCCGTGGCTCCAGTGGCAGCACCAGAGATTTTTTCTTGCTGGTGCTACAGAGGGGCTGAAGTATTCAGTGATGGTGCTGAGGGACGTGCTGTATGGTAATATGTATTCGCAAGGCCAGACGCGTGGCGTTAAAAAGTCAGTTTCAAGCATTATGTGCCTACTATAAATGCCTCTGTTGATTCACAGGCAACAGCAATTGATAGATCTAATATAGAAGTGAACTGTGACAGTGTCAGCAGCATCGGAGACAACCTGGGCTACACGGAGCATAAACAAACAAACCAACAGAGCATCCGAGCAACAGCGGACAACGTGAATCATGCACCAATCCTGCAATCAGCGTCAAATACGTGCTTTTCAACTGAAAAACACAAAACGAACCCACTGCTATTCACATTACATAGACAGCAATACCAAAAGATACACCGTTATTAAAGTCAAATAAGGTAAACAACAGATGCAAGGCTTTGCCAGGAGTTGGATAAATCGTACACTGACCATGCAATACCTCAATTAATTCGGCCATTGAATTTAAAACAAAAATCAACATAATCACCGCTTGGAAGTCTAAGCAAAACCAGTAGGCTTAATAGCAGTAAATGTAATATTTTAGGATTTGCAGGAAACATAAGGTCTATGGGGTATCCACCACAAAATAATTATAATAATAATAATAATCAGAATTAGTCTTGGGCCAAATTTTTAAAAAATCAATTGCACTCACCATTAATAGAACATAGAACATAGAATAGTACAGCACAGTACAGGCCCTTCGGCTCACAATGTTATGCCGACCCTCAAACCCTGCCTCCCATATAAGCTCCCAACTTAAATTCCTCCATATACCTGTCTAGTAGTCTCTTAAACTTCACTAGTGTATCTGCCTCCACCACTGACTCGGGCAGTGCATTCCACGCACTAACCACTCTCTGAGTAAAAAACCTTCCTCTAATATCCCCTTTGAACTTCCCACCCCTTACCTTAAAGCCATGTCTTCTTGTATTGAGCAGTGGTGCCCTGGGGAAGAGGCACTGGATATCCACTCTATCTATTCCTCTTATTATCTTGTACACCTCTATCATGTCTCCTCTCATCCTCCTTCTCTCCAAAGAGTAAAGCCCTAGCTCCCTTAATCTCTGATCATAATGCATACTTTCTAAACCAGGCAGCATTCTGGTAAATCTCCTCTGTACCCTTTCCAATGCTTCCACATCCTTCTGATAGTGAGGTGACCAGAACTGGACACAGTACTCCAAGTGTGGCCTAACCAGAGTTTTATAGAGCTGCATCACTACATCGCGACTCTTAAACTCTATCCCTCGACTTATGAAAGCTAACACCCCATAAGCTTTCTTAGCTACCCTATCTACCTGTGAGGCAACTTTCAGGGATCTGTGGACATGTACCCCGAGATCCCTCTGCTCCTCCACACTACCAAGTATCCTGCCATTTACTTTGTACTCTGCCTTGGAGTTTGTCCTTCCAAAGTGTACCACCTCACACTTCTCCGGGTTGAACTCCATCTGCCACTTCTCAAAACACTCCTGCATCCTATCAATGTCTCTCTGCAATCTTTGATGATCCTCTACACTATCTACAACACCACCAACCTTTGTGTCATCTGCAAACTTGCCAACCCACCCTTCTACCCCCACATCCAGGTTGTTAATAAAAATCACGGAAAGTAGAGGTCCCAGATCAGATCCTTGTGGGACACCACTAGTCACAATCCTCCAGTCTGAATGTACTCCCTCCACCACCACCCTCTGCCTTCTGCAGGCAAGCCAATTCTGAATCCACCTGGCCAAACTTCCCTGGATCCCATGCCTCTGACTTTCTGAATAAGCCTACCGTGTGGAACCTTGTCAAATGCCTTACTAAAATCCATATAGATCACATCCACTGCACTACCCTCATCTATATGCCTGGTCACCTCCTCAAAGAACTCTATCAGGCTTGTTAGACATGATCTGCCCTTCACAAAGCCATGCTGACTGTCCCTGATCAGACCATGACTCTCTAAATGCCTATAGATCCCATGCCTAAGAATCTTTTCCAACAGCTTTCCCACCACAGACATTAGGCTCACTGGTCTATAATTACCCGGATTATCCATACTACCTTTTTTGAACAAGGGGACAACATTCGCCTCCCTCCAATCCTCCGTTCCCGTGGACAACGAGGACATAAAGATCCTAGCCAGAGGCTCAGCAATCTCTTCTCTCGCCTCGTGGAGCAGCCTGGGGAATATTCCGTCAGGCCCCGGGGATGTATCTGTCCTAATGTATTTTAACAACTCCAACACCTCCTCTCCCTTAATATCAACATGTTCTGGAACATCAACCTCACTCATATTGTCCTCACCATCATCAAGTTCCCTCTCATTGGTGAATACCGAAGAGAAGTATTCATTGAGGACCTCGCTCACTTCCACAGCCTCCAGGCACATCTTCCTACCTTTATCTCTAATCGGTCCTACCTTCACTCCTGTCATCCTTTTTTGCTTCACATAATTGAAGAATGCCTTGGGGTTTTCCTTTACCCTACTCACCAAGGGCTTCTCATGCCCCCTTCTTGCTCTTCTCAGCCCCTTTTTAAGCTCCTTTCTTGCTTCCCTATATTCCTCAATAGACCCATCTGATCTCTGCTTCCTAAACCTCATGTATGCTGCCTTCTTCCATCTGACTAGATTTTCCACCTCACTTGTCACCCATGGTTCCTTCACCCTACCATACTTTATCTTCCTCACCAAGACAAATTTATCCCTAACATCCCGCAAGAGATCTCTAAACATCGACCACATGCCCATAGTACATTCCCCTGCAAAAACATAATCCCAATTCACACCCGCAAGTTCTAGCCTTATAGCCTCATAATTTGCCCTTCCCCAATTAAAAATTTTCCTGACCTCTCTGATTCTATCCTTTTGCATGATAATATTAAAGGCCAGGGAGCGGTGGTTACTGTCCCCCAGATGCTCACCCACTGAGAGATCTCTGACCTGACCCAGTTCATTACCAAGTACTAGATCTAGTATGGCATTCCCCCTGGTCAGCCTGTCCACATACTATGACAGGAATCCGTCCTGGACACACTTAACAAACTCTGCCTCATCTAAACCCTTGGAACTAATCAGGTGCCAATCAATATTAGGGAAGTTAAAGTCACCCATGATAACAACCCTGTTATTTTTACATCTTTCCAAAATCTGCCTCCCAATCTGCTCCTCTGTATCTCTGCTGCTACCAGGAGGCCTATAGAATACCCCCAATAGAGTAATTGCTCCCTTCCTGTTCCTGACTTCCACCTATATTGACTCAAAAGAGGATCCTGCTACATTACCCACCCTTTCTGTAGCTGTAATAGTATCCCTGACCAGTAATGCCACCCTCTTCCCCTTTTTCCACCCTCTTTATCCCCTTAAAAGCACTGAAATCCAGGAATATTGAGAATCCGTTCCTGTCCTGGTGCCAGCCAAGTCTCTGTAATGGCCACTACATCATAACGCTATGCATGTATCCAAGCTCTCAGTTCATCATCTTTGTTCCTGATGCTTCTTGCATTGAGGTACACACACTTCAGCCCTTCTACCTTACTGTCTTTACACCGTTTATTCTGCTTCTCTTTCCTCAAAGCCTCTCTGTATGTTAGACTGGCTTTACTCCATACACTTCTTTCACTGCTCTGTCGCTCTGGGTCCCCTCCCCCTCACAAATCAGTTTAATCCCTCCCGAACCATGCTAGCAAACCTACCTGCAAGGATATTGCTCCCCCTCCAGTTCAGGTGCAACCCATCCAATCTGTGCAGGTCCTACCTTCCCCAAAAGAGATCCCAATGATCTAATAATCTAAAACCCTGCTCCCTGCACCAACTCCTCAGCCACGCATTCAACTGCCATCTCCTCCAATTCTTACCATCTCTGTCACGTAGCACTGGAAGCAATCCTGAGAACGCCACCCTTGAGATCCTGTTCTTCAGCCTTCTGCCTAGTTCCCGAAACTCACACTTCAGGACCTCATCCCTCTTCCTGCCTATGTTGTTGGTCCCAACATGTATCACGACTTCTGGTTGCTTTCCCTCTCGTACCAGGATGTGGTGCACCACATGTGGGAGGCAACAAACCATGCGGGTGTCCTTCTCACATCCACAAAATCTCCTGTCTGCTTCCCTGACTAGAGAGTCTCCAATGATGACAGCTCTCCTCTTCTCCGTCCCGCCCTTCTGTACCACAGGGTTAGGCTCAGTGCCGGAGGCCCTGCCACCGTGGCTCACATCTGGTCGGTCATCCCCGCCAACAGTATCCAGGACGGTAAACTTATTATTCAGGGGAATGGCTACAGGGGTGCTCTGCACTACCTGTCTGCTCACCTTCGCTTTCCCCCCTCTGACTGTCACCCAACGACCTGCTTCCGGCAGCCTAGGTGTGACTACCTCCCTGTAGCCCTCATCTATGACTGCCTCATTCTCCCTTATGAGTTGAAGGTCATCCAGTTGCTGCTCCAGATTCCTTACATGGACTTCCAGATCGCCCAGCCGTATGCACTTCTGGCAGATGTGACTCTGCGGGAGAGGAGCGTTCCCCCAAGACTGCCACATCTCACATGAGAGGCACATCACCGTCTCAGGAGACATTGTAAAGACTAACTGCGAACAAGCTTGTCCTCCGCCTCTTCTCGTCAAAGCCTCAAAGCTCCACTCCTTCACTAGCCCACTTACGCACTGGCCACTTTCCACTCTGTTTTCAGAGAAGCACAATCTGTCTGTTGTTGTGATTGCTGGTGAAAGCATCATTGATTTTCTGGATGTCAAGTGCTTTCGTCCTCCGGCTGTTTATGGCCAACAGAGCCAAGTTGTTGTTCCGAGCATTGTCGCTGCTATTCCTTAGGTAGTTTTTGATGCATCTGAAGCAAGAGAAACTCCGTTGGCATGAGGCAGATGTAACAGGCAGAGTCAGTGATATGCAGATTAGTTTGTATTAATCTATAAATGCATCGCAGTAGGGTCTCATTAGAGCTAGAAATTCCATTGTGTCATTCACTGTCTGTCCTTGTTTTTGTTTTGTTTCCAGCAGACGCTGAACCTGATGTAGCTCTGCAGTCAGGTTCGCTTCAGTCACTCCATAGTATTGGGCCATTGGCCAAAGACAATTCTTGTCTAGGAAGAACTTGTGTTTGGGACTCAGTGCTGAGACTCCAGTCAGAACACTCCCAGTCTCAACTGCGAACCGTCTTTTCATTTCATTCAGAAGTCCGTCTATAACTGGATAGAAACAGTGGTTCCGAAGGTCATCAGAGGATGTGACAGGTGTGCATTCAGTTTGGGCTTCAACAACAAAATTATGTAGGCGGCAGGATGGCTGGGCCTGTCTCCTTTCATGTGTTCTGCTCTGTATTCTGGCCCTGACGCACAGGTCCCTAGCTCTTGTCTGAATTTCACTCCATGATTCCTCTCCCCGTTTTGCTGAGAGTGCATGGAGAACAGACTGAGCCAAGTCCACAGCGGATGAAAGCTCCAAACTGGGAGATTGTAGCTGGTCTGACATGAACTTGGTGACTTGGAATAAATCCTCAAACAGAGTGAGAAGTAAAGCAAACTGCTCGTCAATGAGTCCCTTTACAGTTCTGGCCTTCGTTTTCCTCTGTACATTTGGTTGATCCATAATATCCTGTAGTGTAGCTAGAATGGCAGCGAGTGATTTCCTTATAGCCCACAAAGTTGTATACTGTCAAGCCCAGCATGTATCTGACAATTTCTTCAACCCCATGGGCTGTGCAGTTGGTTCCAGTTCTCTCTGTTTCTTCATGAAGATATCGTGGGCAACAGAGTCTGAAAAGAAGTTGTAAAGCAGCTGCACAGTTTCAAAAAACTCACCCGCTTGTGGTACATTGCTCACAACATCCACTGAAACAAGGTTAAGTCTGTGAGCATGGCAGTGTATATATAATGCCTGCAGGACCACTTTCCTGAACCTCTCTTGTACCCCGTTATTGCACCCGGACATCACTGCCGCCCTGTCATAACACTGACCTATACACGCGTTCTTATCAATGACACACTGGGCGAGTGTCTGTTCAATGCTTTTAAGAAGCGACTCTGCGTCCAACCCTTCTGCTGGAGTGAAGTGCAAGAATTCTTCAAGCACTGTTTTGTTATTCAAATACCGCACCACCACTGATATTTGCTCCTTTTTACTCAAGTCTTTACTTTCATCCACGATGATGGCAAAATATCCAGCCTCCTTGATTTTTGCACTTATTTGACGTCTGACCATACCTGCCATAATACCATAATTTCATTTTGGATATCGTGATGGGTGTTTTTTGCATTTCCAAGATTGCCCTCTATTTTTTTAGCTACAGTCTTATCAAACTTCCCAATTACACTGAGCAACTCAACAAAGTTTCCCCTATTGCCAGATCCATCATTCTCCCAGTGTTCTCGCTGGGCAATGCCTTGGCACGCAATGTAGCGTAGAGACTCAACCACTGCTCTCATATTCTCACGATTTTCTTGGACAATCTTTGTATGTCCTTTGTCAAGCATGTTTCCCAATCTTGAACCGTCTTGTTTTCTCAATCTGAATTCGGCTCATGCCTTCACAGCAAACTTATGAGCTGCACTTACATGGTGGGTTTTGAAAGCTGTTGTAGCTTTCTGCCAGT